>NC_041007.1:44641367-45841367 GCF_004193775.1 Glycine soja
TTGAAATTGTGAAAATTTACGAATAAGTGCAGCTGATCTAGCTGCAATTGGTGTTGCAATGCAATGACAGACTGATCAAGTGATGACTTTTGCAGTTGTTACTGCGATTGTGGTTATGATTTCATCTCAATTCTTGATATTGTGGAAAATTGTGTACAAATGTGGCTAATTAATACAACTGCAATTAAGGTTGCAACACCTTGACTTTGTGACTATATATAACTGTAGTTGCATGTATTTTTGATACCTTGGTAAAAAAATGTTGCTATCGTGTTATGTCAGCACTTCTAGATGTTATCTGTTACGAGAAATTACATATAACTATGGAATATGTCTTCATAGAAATTACAAAAGTTTAGTGTTGCTGCTGGAATTATGGTTGTAGTTCACAATATACAATAAAAATCATAAAAAATTATGAACAAATGTGTAGATGCAGCTATTATCGCATGGCAAGACTGGTAGTAATGAACTGAAATATAATACTTGACTGTTTTGATGAGTTTTGTATTTGATTATTTTTTGGATGTTCTTTGTTTCAGACAATCAATCTCGCTGCAATTTACACCCCCGCGGATTACAACACACGCCCTTTGGACACCATCTTCGGCAACTTCATTGATGCTATTCCGGTGGTGGGTTTTGAATATTGAGTTGTTGTTTCTTGAAATGGGTGCTCTTCAAGTTCGAGTTTTTACGTGCACGCACGCGTATGTAACTGTGTATGCAATTTGATTGTTCATGTGATGCAGATTAAATATTGCACTGAGAACAATAAGCGTTTGATTCATTTCTCTACGTGCGAGGTTTACGGGAAGACTATAGGCAGCTTTCTCCCAGAAGAATATCGACAGGTAGTTTATCAATGCTAATATAATTTCTGCTTTCTAAATGTGATTTTTTCCTTCTTAATGGGTTTCCAAATAAGAGATGTAAGGTTGACTTGATGATAAATAGTGAAGGGAGGGAGGGATAGGTTGTGGGTTCAAATCCCTTCCGTTAACAAAAACTAACATTTGTCCATAAAAAAAATGGGTTTCCAAACATGCTAGAAAACATATCAGACACTGTTTTGGATTGTTACTTTTTTATTTAACATGAATCTGTATGATGCAGGACCCCAAATATTTCATGCTCAAGGAAGATGTCACTCCTTGTATTTTTGGTCCGGTTGAGAAACAGAGATGGTCTTATGCTTGTGCAAAGCAAATGACTGACAGACTAATATATGGTACACAATAACCTGGATTTTTCCTTGTTTATGATTTAAAATAATTTCGGCCCTTGTTTCATAATGAATGAACTCACATGCACCTAAATCATACTACATAAGATGATATATTTAGGTATGTATGCCACATAAAAAACATTTCCCAAATTATTATAGGCAAAATTGTAAAATTGATCACCCACTTTATCTCCAATTTTTTATTTGGTCTCCTAATTTTTTAATTCACCAACTGGGACCTCCTATTTTGTAAAATCGTGCAATGTTAGCCTCCACAATTGGACGTTGACTATCACGTGTCACGTTCTTGTTGGATGATGACTGTCACGTGTCATGTTTTGATTGAATATCAATTCTATGAAAGATGAAATGCATTGTTGTTTTCATTGACCAATCAGAACATGACATGTGACAGTCGTCATCCAATAAGATCGTGACATGTGTCAATCAATATTCATTTCAATTATTTCTATAAGATAAAATCTATCTATATCGATTTTATCTTATAGAAATAATTGAAAGATACATTCAATTATGTCTTTGCGTATCAAATATTTTCTTTTCATATCAATGCATACGATATTTTTCCAACAATTAATGTATGTGAGACAGAAACTTTCACTTACAGTTTTTTCTTTTTAATATTGTAGAGAGGCAAATGAAAGGCTTTCATAAAAATTCTTGTAGAATCGAGAATGAAGTTTTCATTATGTACATGTCAGATCATGAATTAGTGACTGCATCCAATCTCCAAAAAATTCCAATTGTTTCAAATTTTTTCTCTTTTTGGAATGGAATATTTACAAAATCCCCATGAATAGGATCAAACCTTATTTTGTGGTATTTACATAAGATTCCTCTTTCTCATTCTTAAGCAAGTCCCGAGAGGGCTCAATTGATCCATGATTTATGTTTCTGTTTTTCGTTTCCTTTTCGTTTGTTTCGAGAGATATATTCATCAATTTTGATTCTTTTTCGATCGAGATGTATGGATTCATGGGTCTACGTGTCTATATAGATCTTGTTCATGGATTAACGAAAATGTGCAAAAGCTCTATTTGCATCTGCCATTCTATGAGTCTCTTCCTTTTGGCGTATGGCATCGCCACTACCTTTGGCAGCATCCACTAATTCGGAACTTAATTTGAAAGTCATATTTCGACCTAATTCGGAACTTAATTTGAAAGTCATATTTCGACCTGGACGTTTTCGAGATGCCCCTAGTAACCAACGAATGGCAAGTGTTTTTTCTTGCGTGGATCCTATCTAACATGTATAATTCTTTTTCGTAATCGAAAATGATGAGGGAGTTATTGATAATTTGAAAAGAGTATTTTAATTTTTCAATTTTTTACATAATTGAGAATATCTTTTTTATAAATAAAAAAATTGGGAGAATTCGATTGTTGTGGAACAAATCAAGAAAAGAACCTACTTCTTTTCTTTTTTTTCTATATAATAGAATAAAGTTCGGATATTGATAGAATTCGTCTAATTCTTCTTTGTAGTATAATACTTTAGTAGATTTTGCTTCATTTATAATAGAATATTTTTTATTTAGTTTAGTTTTAATTTTGATTTATAAGATTTTCCATTAAAAAAAGAGTCTTTATGTCACGTTACAGAGGACCTCATTTCAAAAAAATATATCGTCTGGATCTTTACCAGGACTAACTAGTAAAAGGCCAACAGTCAAAAACGAACTTAGAAATTAATCGCACTCCAATAAAAAATATCAATATCGTATTCGTTTAGAAGAAAAACAAAAGTTACATTTTCTTATTGGATGACCAATGTGCAGGGAACAAATCCCTCCCTCCTTCCACGATGTACTCCACGCAAACAAACAAATTACCCGCGGGGTCATTTCCGTCTTTTCACCAATTACACATTTAAAACAGTTCGAGCCTGTCTTGATTTGCCCTGCAAAATAAATTTAATAAATTTTGAGAACGAAAGAGAATCCTTGTTTTTGCTTTCATTTTATTTTTTATCCATGGATTTGCATTCGAACAAGCGTGGTAGCATTTCCAACTACAAATTTTTCAGTTAATGCGAAAAAGAAGAAGTGAGAAAATTCAGAACCTCGTCGTGTCCAGAGAGGTTAATCTTCTCCTTCTTGAAAACGGAGCTTTCGAAGTCAAGCGAGGCCGGAGGAGTAACAGAGGGTGCAGCGGCCACCATGCGAGCGCCGAGCGTAGCCATAGCGACGGGTTTGAATCTGAAATTGAGCTTCGAGAACGCGCGATTGGGAACGGCGACGAAGCAGCTTCTCGCGACGTGCTTCGATGAGAAAGTAGTTCTGGAAGTGGCGCAGATTGAAGCAGTAGAAGAAGCAGTGGAAGACATTTTATAGACGAGAAAAAGTAGCAGCAGCGCTGCAGCAGAGTGGCCAAAAAAATTAGTGCAGCGAAACGGTGTGTTTTATGTTTTATGTTTTATCGTGCGACTCGGCTAAAGTGCGCGGCGTAGGCGTAAGAACGTCATGCGCGTGTTAAGGTTATCAAACTTAGTTTAGCTCATTAGAGTTACTTGCCGTTACATTATTTCGTACAAAAATAATAATAAAATATTTATAAATAATATATTAATTAAATATAGTAATAATATAATTAAAAAAAATAAGAAATTATAAATTTTATAATATTTAAATAACTTATATTTTGTCTAATTTTTTTTAATTTATTGATTAGTTGAATCAATGATAAACTCAAAAGTCTATCAAATTTATTTAAAGTTTATTAAATTTACTGAAAGTCTAATATACTAAAAAAAGAATTTACATGAATTAGCTCATAAAAAATAAATAAACTCATAAAAATTGATGAATTAACTTGAAAGTATGATAATCATAATTAGTATTGTTATTTATGTTTCTTATCTGCTAGCTAGAATTTAATTTTTTTTGTTTTTTTGTGGTTGGTTTACAGTGTTATTATTATTGTTGTACTTAAGGGTGGATAAACAGACTCAGGTCCATGGATTGGTCCACGGGGCCCACGGTCTACGCGGGTAGCGGATCAATTATTATAAACGGTTCATGATTATGTCGTATTTTTGGACTCATCCTGCTTAACCAACGGACTATGCGGGTTTGGCCTGTGGGGTCCGCAAGTTGCCCGCATTAGGATTTTATTACTTCAAATATGAAATTATTTGTTGTTAGAGATGTTTAAGTTTCATATTTTAGATTTATTGCTTGGATTTTCTTTTGTTAAGACATTATCTATTTTATTGATGTAATTGACTAATTGTTAAGATTTTATTTACATTTGTATTGAACTTAATTTGATTGTGTTGTATTTTTATTGAAATTGAAATTCTTTTAAAACTAAGTCCGCGAACAAGCTCGTTTGACCCGCAGGGTCCACAGGACAGAGGCACACTAATTTATTTGGTCCATGTAAAAATGCGGAGCAGGCTGGCTCAGTCCGCTGCCAATGTGGGCTTATGCGGGCGGATCTTACGCGGGGCGAGCCGGCCCGCTTACCCACCCCTTGTTGTACTACACTACTACTACACGTGTTAAATTAAATTCAACCTCAATTTCAATGGTATCCCTTTGTTACGATTGAGGTTAGCGTGGGGACATGATATCTCCAACTGGGAGAGACTTATGAGATAATATTTTATCGGTTCGATTACATGATTTTAGAATGGAAAAAATTAATAATTTGCTTTTGTTGAGGCTAAAAAATATTTGTTACTGAAGTTAGTCGTCTATGGTCGACTAAGGACTAATTCAATAGGTTAATAAAGATTAGTTGTTTATCATAGGTTAATGGCTAATTCAGTTGATTTTTGTTGACTAATATGACTCAATCTTAATAGATTTTAGCTCCGTCCAGTATGAAAAATGATTGGCGAGTAAAATAGTTGTTTTTGACGGCTAATTAAATTAAGAAGTGATCCAAAATCAAATCTATATTAGAGAAGACCAAGCTAGAGGGAAATTTTGAACATGGAAGGTAGCTTTATCGAAGCTTCTATGCTAGCCATAATGGAAGCATGCACCCATAAGTGCCAAATGTGGGTAGTTATTAGAAACAACTGACTTACTCAGGAGGAAACGGTTGATGCTTGTAACAGTTTTAAAAAATCATTATAAATAGTAGATACCACGATGTAAACTAGGTCTTTTACTAAATCAATTAAATTTCTTTTTCAGTCATTTATCATTTTATTTACAACTTTTTTTTTATTTTCTTTATCATTTTCAGCCTTTTACAACCTTCCGTATCATAATTTCATAAGAGTAACATAATATAAAAACTTCAATTTAACAATTGCTAGAAAAATATCTAGAGTATATTACAAACCCAACAGAGGAATAGAAGGATTCATTCTTCAAGTCAGTCGCTTAAAAGGAATCACTTGTTGGTGATTAGATGACACAATGACTAATCCATTGCAAATTTCACACCAACCACTTTTTATAGTTATGCAAACTTTATTTTTTAGTTCTTACACTTAAAAGTCATTCCCTTTAGTTCTTATATAAATACTTTTATAAAATGACAAGGACTAAAGATAAAATTTGTATAACATCATAGATTAAAAAAAAGATATGAAAGAATTTGTATAAGAATTATAAGAGATGATTTTTAAGTATAGAGACAAACACTCTATTTGGTATAAAAATGGAAATAACTTAGAGGAGACAAAAGTATGTGTTGGGCACTTAGTATGAATGATTTAGGGGTTATTTTTTCTACACCTAATAAATTTATTCTACACCAAAAAATTTCAACTTTATCTTTTTTGTTCCTTCCTCTTCTCTTTTCTTCGTATAGCTTACGGATTGACAATCCGTAAGGCATTGTTCATTTGGAATTTTTGGCGCGTTCGTTGGTCTCCTCCTTCTCCTTCACCAAGCTGGTGTTGGTATTGTTCGTGATGTGTGTTTGTTGTCCATGGCTTTTCCCTAGTTTCTTCTCCGGCAGTTCCTTGTCATCCTTTGCGAGTTTCCTCTCCTCCACCGTTGTAAGTAGCACTGCGTCATTGCCAGTAAGTTTTTTATTGTCTTCGTTTATTCCATATAGATTGTTAATTTGTATAATTTATACGGATTGGTAATCCGTATGCTCATACGGATTCTCTAATTGACCATACGAATTGTCAATTTGTATGGTTTAACGCACTAAAAAATGAAGATGTATGGAAGGGGATACTCACGACAGGGACGCGTGATGGAATGGAAGAATGCAGGTTAATTACCAATGGAGGGGAGGGACGGACTCGCGGCACAACAGGGAGGGGAATGAGGCATAAATGGTGTCTGGTGTTGCAGCACAATAGGGAGGGAAGGAGGTCTCAATGGCGTGGGTGATTGGTATGGGGAGGAATGGTGTATTTGATTTTTAACTGAATGATATTTTGATCTTTTTACTACACTTGTTGGGTGTAGAAGAAGTTATGTTGGGTGCAGGAAGAAATTCTCATGATTTAGATGAGAGTTAAGTTTGAAATTTATGGACCCATCTAGGTAATTTCTCTCAGCTATGGTCTTGCTCATGATCTAGATGAGAGTTAAGTTTAAAATTCATGGGTCTTTTATGCACCTAACCACAATCACCAAAGCTATTCCTCATCAATACCATTTTTAGCTATGGTATTGCTCATTTTATTTTTTAACTAATTAAGGTTTGGTTGATATCCATATTTAACATTCAAGAACTTTTTTTGTGTCTGGAACAACTGTTCTAGAATGCAACTGATATTCCGAAAATATATTCTGAAATGCATGTTTCAGAATACATTTATAACATTCTAGAACAGGTATTCTAAATACATTTTTGGAGTTTAGTTGCATTCCAAAACAACTACTATGAAATGGTTACATCTTTATCATGTTTTCTCTTCTTATATATTGTACCCCTCAGCATGATTGCTAGAGTTTGCAGTGTACATGTTAATGGAGGTGGGTCAAGAAGTTCCAGTCTAGGGGAAATAGGTGTTAGAGGAAGGAAGGACAATGTTGGGATAATTTAAAATAGGAGGTGCAGGAAGCAAAATGTGAAATGCAGACAACAACACTCCCCACATTCTTGCTTTCTAATTTACTTTTGTTGGGCCTTAGGCCACCCTGCACACAATAGCTTTTTCTATATAAAAAAAAATTCAATTCATTCATATTTTTGAACAATTTTGAAAGCTTTGATTTTTTAAGGTACTGGACCGTTTGGTTGAGTTTGGTATTCTTCGCAGTTCGTTGAACAGCCCTGCTTAAGGATCATAAAAGAAGCATGTGAAATAACTCAAATAAGTTTTATCAATTATTTTATATGATCAAATAAGTTTTATCAATTATTTTCTATGATTTACTTTTAGAATGCCGTTTTATACATGCTAAATATATGCCAAATTAAATAGAGTAGTTCCAAGAACACTAACTTTTCAATGGTTAAGAAAAATTTATCATAATAGATTGGTTACAAAATAAATTTTTTAATTATAATAAATCCTAATATCACGGAATAATGTGTTCTCCAAATGTGTTTATCCATCAAATCTGTTCACGATTCATTCTGATAAATTGTACTTTTTAGAAAATTTTGTTGAGTCCTGCATAGGATAAATATTTATTTTTATATAATTAAAATTTATATACTTTAATAGATATTTTCAATTACTTAAAAATTAAACTTTTTTTATGTTTTAATGTAATGAAGATTTTCTTATTACTTTCTACTTTTCCCTTTGATGCTAGGTGACATCTATCTCAATAAAATATCAAAATTTGTGACCCTTGTCTTGTTGCATCCTGAGTCACTTTTTTTCTTTTTTTAATGAAAAAGTGATCTTGAGTCATGTTTAGTTAGTAACATCAAATACATAGTTTTATCTACAAACTTTTTCAGATTAAGTGTGATATTTACGTATCGGAAAATTTTATCCATTTAAAATTATCTTGATTGAAATAACAAAAAATTAGCCGTTTGTAAATTCAAGCCTCGTAGACATGGAGCCAAACTTGAAATTCGTACGTTAGCCCTAGTGAAAATTTGGTTGATGACTCTGTCAAAAAAGAAAAAAAAAGGTTAATGACCATGCCTTCAGAAAAGTAAATAAAATATTTGAGAAAAATGAAACTTTCATGGCCATTTAGAGAAAAGTGTGAAAATCTAATTGAATATGTCCACTTAAAGAGTTGTTTTGTGTCAACCAATTATGTGGACTACTGATTATATCATACGAAAAAATTTATTAGCACACTCTTTCTTACATTTACTTTTTAACATTCTTTTCTCATTTAATAATTTTCTATCCAGATTTAATAATAATAATACTTTCTAAAATTAATGATTTCTAATAAATTTTAATTAATCATATAAAAAAATATTTAAAATAAAGTGTAAAAGAGTGTTTCTAGTATTTCTCATATTATAATTTTAATTTCAAAGCTAGTGACTAAAAAGGCTTAATTAAATTAAAAAGGGGATTGCATGGATCTTTAGCCTACATGGTATCATCCAAAATTGACTTTTCCCTACAAAAAGTTGTCAAAAATTGCATCACCCCAAAAGAAAATTCAAGCACAGTGTGATCAATTCCACTTCGCAGATGTGGAAGAGACATGAAAGCAAATTGTAGCAATAAGAAAACCAATTGAGAGATCACATAAGATCCTTGCCAGTGCTAATTCGATATCGTTATTATTAGTACTATTGATTTAATGTCAAATAACGGATAATATACATACTCAAAGACTTGGCACTCATGACTCAACAAGATTCCCTTCAAAATTTGCTAAAATCAGCATTTGTCATTATCCAAACTCTTTTTGTAGTGAGAGTTTACTTTGCCGCCTCACTGTGCGTGTGGACAAATTAATTGTTTAGTTCCAAAAATGCTAATTTGGGTTATATCAATTCCAACAAACTAATCCAGCAGTGAATCTTCTGCACTAGAACTAGGTCTAGCAACTAGGATGTCTTTATGGGGATTGAATTTGAAGACTTTTGGCACACTATTTCTGGATTTGCTGGATATATGCATTAGATTTGAGCATGATTTGGACACATTCAGCATGATTTTGATTTACTAAATGGAGGGTAGTGTTTTGAACACCTCACTTTTTACTTCCCAACCGAACACTACCTAAAAGATGGAGGGTCAAGTTTTGAAACGTAAATTAAATCTCTACATAGATAGAGTACTCACACTACCCAAAGTGTGTTGAACAAAATTTAAGTGTAACATGTATTTGTTTTACAGTTGTCTCAATATAGAGGGAGGATCCGAGGATAGAAAATTAAAGAGTAATGGTGTGTTTGTCTCATTGAGTATTTGTACATTTTCAAGACAAAAACTTTCGTTTTGAATTAAGTTATTTCTTCTCATTATATCTTATGTTATTTTACACACAATAAAAATCAATAAATAAATGAAAGAAAATAATATTTTTATAAAATTAATCTTATTATTATTTTTGTTTTGTTTTTATAGCACATATCACTAATATTATAAAAGATATAAGTGAAAAAAATAATTAATTTTACATTAAAAAGATAAAATGACAATTATTTTGAAAATTTTTTTCCTTAAACGGTGATTATTTTACGTTAAAATTTTATAAGATAAGTTTATTGACTTTTATCATTAATAACTTTATTATATGATAAGTTTATTAATTTTCATAATAATAACTTAAAAATTCATATAAATGTTTATTTGTATTATATTGTCAGTACATAGTCATTAAGATTTCTAACATGGTGTGGGTGGAAGAGTGGGATGGGCTTTCTGTCGAACACATGGAGGGTATGAGTGTTGGCAGCAGGTAATGGTGTTTGCAGAAGAATAGTTGACCTCACCAATAAAAAATATAACATTCTTTGCAATGTAGATTCAGGCTCTGTTCATACGTAGTAATTTTTATTGTTGAGTTATTTTGCCTGGAAAGAGTAGGTTCAGTTATGCAGGTTTGCTTATTAGTATTGTTTATTATTCATTACATGTATAGGCTTGAGTTGTTTTTTGTAAGCCATTGCTGTTGTTTTTTCTCTTGTATTTTGCATATCCTTGTTTGTTTGCAGCTTTGGTGTTATATTGTAACTTTTTATCTATGGAATTCGTGTAGTTAACCGCTGGAAATTCAAGTGTTATTTTTCATTGTTGTTGAGCATTTTGTGTATAACACTTCTTTGATCCTTATAAAATTGTTTGATGTTTATAATATTGTTAACAACTTTTGGAATGAGGGTGTTTTCGGGATAAAGAAATTCTTAAAAAGCATGTGTCTATCATGTGACCACAGATACAAACGAAGTTAACGCCGGTAAAAAAATTAGGAGATTTTGTGTAGGGTAAAAAATAGAAGAAAGAGAATAATTTGTAATTAATGAAAATGTTAAGGAAAGTGTTTTTTAGTTTGCTCAATTATTTATTAGTTTCAATATATCATATAGTTAGTATAAATTCAAAAAAAAATATATATATATATATATATATATATTAATAAGTTTAATATTTATGTATTAATAATATAAAATAGGTTTATATTATCGTCTCGTTATAATTATATTTGAATTATTTTAAAATAATTATTTTTAAAGTTAATAAATTTATTATATATAATGAGACGTGATTACGTAATGATGTAAAAAATTTTAGCAATAAGTAAATCCTTTTTCTTAATAGTACCGATGATTGTATGAGAATACGGATTTTATTTTTTTGGCTGAGTTAGAATACGAGTAGTCATAGATATTACCTATTATCGAAAATAAAAATAAAAATTTATAATATAAAGATAACTGTGTAATGTTGACCTGTATAAGTATGAAGTTACTTCATCGATTTTGAAGTTGATAATTTGTTTTATAAATTCATGGATATGTTATCTTAAAAATCTAGATCAATCGAAATCTTAGATATCTTGTAAAATTGCTGAGCTAATAATATTTAATAATTGGATTCGTATATACCACATTATCTTTATTCATAATGGAATTTACAGTTTTGACCTAGGAACTAATCGAGTTGTATATAACTCAATAATTAAAGAAGAAAATATTATATATATATATATATATATATATATATATATATATATATATATATAATCATAAAGTGAATAAAAAATAAGTGAATTCATAATAAGGAAAATTATCTATATATATGTTATCATTTATAAAGACAACTTAAATTTATTACATAAGAATTATAAAGAATTTAAGTAATATTACATGTCTAATATCTTTAACTTATCATATGGAGGATAAAAGGGTCATTTCCCCTTTTAATTGCCAACTTGGCTAATTAAATAGCAATATTACCCAAACTATAGCGATTAGCGAAGCAGGTAGAATGTAATTTTAGGGCCGGCTACGGTCCCACTTTTGTGGGAGTGAAAGGATAAAAGAACTAAGCTATAGAAAAAACAAAATTTAACAGTTAAAAGTTTAATTTCAAAATTTACTTTAAGATTTATTCATTTTTTAAACAGTATAAATTTAAAGGTAAAAACAACTAAAATATTGAATTTTATATAGAAATAAAATATTTTTAAATTTATCAATAATATATATAATATTATTAACCTTTTAATATAGCAACTCAGAACTCATAAGTTTCTTTTTTAGAAAATAGAACTAATAAAATCCTTTTTACATTTAAAAAATTTCAAGAGAGATTACTTAATTTTACTATTTTATCAATTGAAATACATATAATTTTAAATTCAATTATACAAATTTAATATTTGTTTTTACATTTAAAAAAGTTAACCAAAAACATTTCTTAAAAAAATAATGTACATATTTTTATATTATTAAAATATCCTAACATAACATACTTTTAATTTAGGGCCTCAAATACTCTGGAGTTGATGTTGAATTTTAATTAAGTTATCTCATTAAAAATAATTAATTTAAATTGTTTAAGAACTTAATATATTATTAATATTATCTTTTCTGTTTACGATTTTAGAAATTATGATTTTGAGAGTGGCTGTATTTTTTTTCTTTTTTAAAAGTAAGATATTTTCTTAATCAAAAGTCATGTCAAACATAAAAATTATGGAATTGAGTTTTATTTTTTTTAATAATTATTTTTTGGTTAGAAATTAAATTCCTATATACTTGCTTAAGAAATCAATCATTTATTGTGTTTAATTTTTTTAACTTTGTTCATGAATGCGCATTAAATTTTTTAAAATATTTATTAACTTTACCAATAATTAATCTTTATAAAAAAATTTAACTTATCCGTTTCAATAGAATTATTCTCTCTTAATCTCCTTTTTTTCATAAAAAACGAAAATCTAGTATCACTCTATCAACGAGTTATTGATTGTTTTTGAGGAGTTGGGTGAGTCTTGACAACTTTTATTGCATAAAATGCTCTCACGATAAATGTTATGGAAACAAGAAGCGTTGAGTGTTGACAAAAGTATTTATCAATTAAAAAATACCGTAAATGTGGACTGCTGCAAAAACCAATTTTTGATATATTCTAATTTTAAAATCACCCAATTGGAGGCTTTGATTGGACAAGTACAGATTTCGCACAAAAAAATTTCTTAAAAAAAGAACAAACTAATTGATTCTACACGATTCTGGTACGGGTAAGATATTGAAAATCTAACAAAATATAGTTTCTGAATATAAAATAGTGCAAAATCTAACAAAATATAGTTTCTGAATATAAAATAGTGCAGGAGCCACACCCCCAACATCTTGTTGGGGACAAAGAACTACTCCAATATTAAAAGGTGTTGTGTTCTTGTTCTTCCTTCCTTAACAACACAGGTCAAGTGTTCTGCAATTCTTACTTAGTACCCTTCAGATCTTTTCTCATTATTACTTCTTTTGCCATCTTCATATGCTGTCACTGACACTGTTACACTGTTTCAGACACTCACCATTCTTACTTAGTTCCAAACACACACACACTCCAAACCCACTATAAGAAAGAACAAAACAACCCCATTTCCCATTTCACGTGCTATTTGTGAAATCACCTACCCTTTTGAACATTAACTTTATTATTGTTATTGAGGCATGGAAATGGAAGATTTTTTATGGGGTGGTGGCATTGATGAAGATGTCACCAAGAGGAAAAGTGATGGTTTTGAAGGAAGCAATGGTGTGATTGGAAGTGGGTGGTGTGGTTCATCTTTCTCTCTGGTATTGGATAGGGAGAGAGGGGAGCTTGTGGAGGAACCTGTGAGATTGGAAAAGAAAGGGGTGTCCACTGAGAGAAGCATTGAAGCTTTGAAGAGCCATAGTGAGGCAGAGAGGAAAAGGAGGGCAAGGATTAATGCACATCTTGATACACTTCGCAGTGTGATTCCGGGTGCTATGAAGGTTTGTTCAACATAATGCTTTTTTCAGGCTCCATTTTTGGGTTTTTGGCCTTTTTCAAATGATCGAGAAAGTGTTTATGTATTATTTTTTTTATCTACAAATGTTAGTTTGTTAGTTATGTTAAGTGGGATTCGAACCTGCAACCTCTCGTCCCTCCCTTCTCCCTCTATTCTTTTCCCAACCATTGGGTCAACCTTATATCTCCTAAGTGATTAAGTGATTTGAGTAAATTGTGAATAGTGTTAAACTGAGTTAGTCATTTAATTGAATTGGGTCATGCATGAATGGTAGGTCAAACTTCAAAGGGTGTATAGTAATGATTTCTATTTTACTTTTTTCGCTTTTACTGGCAATTGCATTGTGAGCATAGCGTGACAATTCACAGTTTGATGGATTTGGTACATATCATGTTTGCATTCATCTTCATTACAGCTTTTGACTTTTTGGAGTATTTTTTGAGCAAATAAACTCATTAGCACTCTCTTCTGCTTCCATGACCATCTCAACATGTATTAATGAAGTGTTGGGTACTTGAAATTTTTGAATGTAACTATGCTAGTTGGTAGTAGTTGATTTGTTGCTTTGATTGCCAAGGATTCAATTTGAGTTTTCTTTCCTAAAAAGGGGGCGAGAGGAACTTGATATTATCAATCCAACTTAGTTGTGCTTATAGTTTGATTTATGAATTCTGATGTCAGTAGAAGTAAACAATGTTAGATTTCATTCATTGTTTAAAATTTTGAGTTTCTCATTTTCACTTTTGAACATATAGATGGACAAAGCATCATTACTTGGTGAGGTTATTAGACATTTGAAAGAGCTGAAGAAGAATGCAGCACAAGCTTGTGAGGGTTTGATGATACCAAAGGACAATGATGAAATAAGTGTTGAAGAACAGGAGGGTGGGTTGAATGGTTTTCCTTATTCAATTAGAGCATCACTATGTTGTGAATATAAACCCGGATTGTTGTCTGATATAAAACAAGCACTAGATGCTCTCCATCTTATGATAACAAGGGCAGATATTGCAACCTTGGAAGGCAGGATGAAGAATGTCTTTGTGATAATTAGTTGCAAAGAACAGAACTTTGAAGATGCCGCATACCGTCAGTTTCTTGCCGTTTCTGTTCACCAAGCTCTCAAGTCTGTGCTCAATAGATTTTCTGTTTCGGAGGACATTTTAGGAACCAGGAAAAGAAGAAGGATTTCTATATTCAGTTCTTCATCTTTAGAAGATTTTTTGTAAGATACCTTGTTATGTAATTTAAATCTGCATATCCATAGTTCCATACCAAGTTTGAATGTGATGAGGAGGTGAGTCATAGTAGTGATTTCATGTACCATGTAAACTCATGTATACATACTGAAATGTTGTTCCATGATTTGTAACTTGGATATGTACTTCTTAGAAGACAAATCATGTGAAGAATTCTGGGGTGTACAAATATTTAGGTGCTTTGACAGATTGGTTGATGGATAACCGATCATAGCACTTTTAATCCTTTGATTTAAATAGAGTCTTCTGTGATATTGTACCCTGTTTACTGAAGGATATCGATATCTATTGTTAAAGCAAATTACAACACCATTCCCGGAACTTTTATCAAATTACACATAATTCCCCCCTTTTTGATTTTCCTACACTAAACTCCAATTTAATTAACATTACCCTAACATTCTCTTATATGTTTGAAAACATTACACTAACACCCTCAACACAATTCTCTGTCAAATCTTATACTAACACCTCTTACAAGGGAGATGAATGTAATGGTTAAAAAACTGCTTGTGTAATTACACTAAACTTTGTGTTTATTGTAATTTGTTCCTATTGTTATGAATTATCTTAAGCATAGAAAGCAAACAATAGTAATCTGTTATTTTGAAAAAAGTTGGTAATTTGAAGTTTAACGATGCTTTCTACTAGATCTTATACTATTTCTTACTCCAAAACTCCAAAAAATACTGGGAAGCCTAAATTTTGAATTCAGGAAAAGAATGAGATGATGGATTGGAGACATGGAAGGGTGTCAATTACGCAATGTCAAGAGGACAAGTGTGCATAAAGTTTTGAGTTCCCTCCCTTTTGTTAAGTGTATGTCTTGCTACTATTGTACAATGAGGCAATGGAAATCTAACTCAGATTGCTGTTTGCTTAAAGAAGAGCCATAAAACAGGTTAAAATAATGACTTTTTTTTAAGAATTGGTTAATCAAAGCTAAATCCATGTATTAAGATGCTTAAAATTATTTTACAATTGATTCATCATGAACGGTTGTTCCTTTGTGTACTGGTTTAATGTAAAATCTCTTCTGTCCGTTTCCCTTAACAGTAGAAAGAGCAGCTCACAAGCTCTGCCCTCAATTTGATCTTAGGGTGTATCTTGCATAATGACTTCATACATTTTAAGCAAATTTATTTCTCATGAAGCAATGCTACCTAAAATTTAAATACTTAAAATAAAGAACATATCACACCTTTTCGGGGCCAATATTATTAGCATTATCAGATGTGTGTTGAATTGTGTCATTGGGCATAAAGTCCAAATACCATTTCTCAATTAAAGTGAACAAAAGATGTTTCCCCAATTAAAGGATTTGCAAGTGAATATTTCAAAAAAAGAAAATCAATGATTAACAACCCAGAAAACGATTATACATTACTAAAACAAAACAAGTTTACAATTTATTCTTTTAATAATGGCTTTTTTTTAATCAAAATTTGAAGTTATCATTTTGGAGACTAAATTGTATACATATACAAATATTTAGAAACTAAATCAACAAAGTTATCATTTTCAGAGACAAAATTATATGTTTACTAAAACAAATATTATGAGAAAAGAAGAAACCCAAGTCATGAAGGAAAAGATTTTTAATTCCATGTGGTGTTCAGAGTCAGAGACCATTGTTTTGCTGGCACCCTCAGTTTTATTTCACTTGATAAATGATAAGTCTCTTATTGTTTTATAAAAAGATAATAAAAAATATATAGTTCATATTTTAAAAACATAAGAAATTAACTATATTTTCATTTAATAAATAAGATATTTTTGGATACAAAAAGAAAATTTCAATGGATGTAAATTAATCATGAATTGGAACAATAATTTTAATTAACTTTTTTTAGCAATTCTAATTTTAATTAACTAAGTATGTTACTCAATCTCTTTAAATTAGGTCTCAGAATGAAAAAAAAAATCATAATTAAAAGAAGGATCTCACTAAAAATGATTATTTACCAACAAAAATTAATCATTAAATATAAAGAATATTTTGCATGAATGTGCAGCTGACGGATTTACATTCTGTCTTTTTGTTAAACAAAAAATAAGAGTAGTTTTCAAATCCACGTGGCGAAATTCTATAGATGAAGGAGATTTTGCGGTGAAGCATAGCCATGTCTTTCTGGTTGTCACTTGCACACACATAACAGAACACAACAATGGCTCTGTCTTCGCCACTTCAGAACCTCTCTGCACTCATCTCCGCCAAAGGCAATGCCACCGCCGCTGCCACACCCCGGCCGCCGAGAGGGCGGCCCTGGGCGGTTCACGCGGCGGCGTCCGACACCAACGCCGCCGCGTCGGTGCAAATGAGTGAGTACGAAGAAGGGAAGCTGGAGCGACCAAAGTGGGTTGGGGAGACCCCTCTTTCACGTCTCGTTCAAGCTCTCATCTCCTTCAAGCCTCTCTACTCTGTTCTCAAGCTTGGTGCTAGAAGGGCTTTGATAAGGTTCATCATCATTCATTCCTCACTATCCTAATTCAACTTCTAATTTTCTATAACTGCTTAATGGTAACTTTTGCTTGTAATGTAATCCCTCCGCTCTTAAGAGAAAAAAAACACACACTCTTTTCTTGGTCTCAAATGTAAATATTTTTTAACTGGTTTTACTTTATTTAATATTGGTATCTCTAAATATCCTTCGCGTAGTTGAGGTGTTAGTTTCAATAACTCTTCTTTATTCCTAATACCAACTTGGATAAGTTGAGAAAAAATTTACTTTTTAATTAAAACTAGTGCAATTAAACGTGGTTATGTAACTTTTTTAATCGGTGTGAATTAGTATTTACGATCATGAGAAATTTTATATTCATTTGTACGCATTTAATAACTTTTTACGACAAAGTAAACTTCATTAATCAAACTATTAGATCAGTGTGTTGATGAAATGAAATTGTGCCAAGCATGTCTTTATTGGAAAGTGAATGTGGTTTTTCGATGTGAATGCACAGTACAGCTGAGAAGAACAACATACCTTGGAGGCAAATGGCGAAAGAGATTTTAGAGTCAGAAGTTTATAGGGAGCTGGACAACATTCAAAACCAGTCTTTAGTGTACCCTGATTGTAATTTTCTGACTTTTTTTGTTATTACTTTTTGTGTTACCCTTCTACTCATTGTTGTCTTTACACGTGCATGTTATTATAAATAATGGGGTGACTGTTTAATTCACTTTGCAGATTATTTGAATCCATTCCATGCATATGATGAGGGCAATCTTACATGGCTGGTATGTGATAATAAGACAATGGATGGTTTAATTTGGTCACTCCTTTCTTTGACAATAAGACAACTTATAACATGTTCCTGTTAGGTTGGTGAATTGGTTATGGTTGTTTCTCCCAGCACTTCCTTTATGTTACAATATACATACCTTATGTGCAGTTTCCATAAGTTCAAATTTATTACTATTGAGCCATGTTGCTATTTTTCACCCACTGAAATGTAGACGTAGCAGAAACACCACGAAAGTTTTTATTCTATTTTGAACGAGTTGTGCTAAAAGTTCCATCTTCTTGTTGTAAATATACGATTGTGCCTTCTGACATGATATCCATCCACGATATTCATGGTAACAGACATAGCTGACAAATGTTTGTTGAAGCATTTTCTTTTGGCTGGACCTATTGCAGCTTAATAGCATGCTTTGGTTAAAGAATGTGTCTGTTCTGTATGTTATCATATTTGTAGATGATCAACTTTAGTGGCTTGTTTGTGAACACAAGTATTTGTTTCTTTCACTCTATTGATAAATTATGAGATTTTCCAAAGTATGATGTGTTTTTTTGTTTTTAGCTATTGTTTATGTCCTAGGTGTCTCCTGGGCTTGCGCTTTTGTTAAGCAGACTATCAAGTGCTACATCATGTGGATCGAATTCTATTAGTAATTATTTTTTATTGTTAAACTAAAAATAAAAAAACAACTATTATTTTAAAATCTGGATCCAATTATTATAGGCGGCAGCAGAAGCAGAGGCTGCTACATTGTCAATAGCTAAACGAGCAATTCCAGATGCTTCTTCAACGCAGGAAGCAAATCAGATACTGCGTGGCAATTGGCTTCGTGCAATTGAACAACACCATATGCAGTATTCAGAATCATCTGTGATCAATGACATTCTAGATATTGGATGCTCTGTAGGTATAAGCACAAGATATCTTGCAGACAAGTTCCCCACAGCCAAAGTCACCGTGAGTGAGTCTTTAATGGATGAATGAATTTGCTTTCTGAATACTATATAATGATGGAGATTGGAGAGTCAACATAACATAAAAATCATTCTTGGCCAACTTGAATTTACCAAGAATAAAGAAACCTTATACTTGGTATGATTATGCTTTGCGAATTGTGATTGATATGTTTGTTCCAGGGGCTAGATCTGTCACCCTATTTTCTTGCTGTGGCTCAGCATAAGGAAAAGAATGCACCGCCTAGAAAATTTCCTGTAAGATGGATACATGCAAATGGAGAAGACACGGGCCTGCCTTCTAAATCATTCAACCTTGTTTCTATTGCTTTTGTGGTATGCTTTTTATTTTCCTATTTGATCCTCCTTTAAAGTTCACCAACAAGGGTTGAGTCTAGACTAGAGGAATGAGCTGGTTTCTTCTCGTAAAGTAGCCATCAGTTCAAAATTCAAATCCTCACTGGGAGTACTACCATTTAGTGTCTGACCATCTTCATGTAGGATTTATACCTGTCAGAAACCTTCCAAAAAATGTTTTAAAAAATATTCTACTTTTTCTATATATATTTTGTCAATCTAGTCAACAGAAACTGAGAATACAGAGGTGCCTCTGTGCTGTTGAGAACAAAATATTCTTGATGATTACTGGAGTCAAAAGCCTAGAAAGCATATGGATTTTTTTGAAGATTCATATAATTGAAACACAGAATTCTATCTAGAAACTAATATTTTTCTGTGTTCTTGCATTAAATCAATTGTGGATTTCCAATTTCATATCACCACATAGTTGAGTAATCTTTTCATGATGAGCATAGATTTATGCAAATATGTATTTTTTTTTTCTCTAACGGGAGTCTTTGGATTTAGATCTACATTCCAGGAATGGAGTCATACAATTGAAATAGCAAACTATGGTTTGTAGGTGCTACTTGCAATTCACAAGTCATAACTAACATCTTTTGAATGTTGTTCCCCATGACAATTAATAGAAGCACAGATAGATTGCTCTAACAATATTTTTTTGTAGTAAGATATTAGTGGATTTTGATGTCTGGACTCCGTGACTATATGTAGGTTCATGAATGTCCTGCAAGAGCTATAGTGAATTTAGTGAGGGAAGCATTCCGTCTCCTTCGGCCTGGAGGCACACTAGCTTTGGTAGATTCAACGGTATATGACATCACCATTACAGTTTTTGCTTTTTTTCTTTTCTGGTTTCATGCTCCTATAACAAATGCTCACATTATTATTGATAAAAAAATGCTCATATTATTATTGCTGCCTCTTGCAGACAAAGTCAAAGGTCCTTCAGGTATTGCATTTTCCTGCTTTCGTGCTTTATTTCTTTTCTAATCAATACATAAATATTTTGTAGGCTAAAGTACAATTTTGATACCTCATCTTAATTTTTTTATCTCAATTTGGTTTCCTAAATTTAAAAAGTTTTACTGTATTCCCTTGTAAAGTATTTATATGTTATACTAAATTGGTTCTTTTATCAGTTTTTGTTCACTAATGGTATTAATTTTGGCTGACATGACATCTCTTACTGTTTGTTTGTCATGTGTCTAATAGAATGACTAAACTAACTTGGTCTAATAGAGACGTTTTAAGGGACCAAAGTTTAGGAGATCAAACTGAAACCAAAAAAATAAAATGAGGAACAAAAAGTTTATTTTGGTCTATGTTCTATGGCCTTTTCTTTAATTGTGCTAAACCTGTGATTATTAACAAGTAAATAATTTGTAAATGAGATTAAAAAAAACAGCACAAAGTCCCTTTGGGGGCTGCTTGATCTTGGGATTTAATGCTGGGTTACTTTTTCTTGGAAAATTTGATCATCCATCATACATCATTAATAGTACATGTACGTACATTGTTGTCCAAATAGGAACATTATCAAACTTCTTTTCTTTTGTTGTCTATTAGGAATTGTCTCCTGTCCTGTTTACATTGCTTAAGAGCACAGAACCCTTTCTGGATGAGTATTACTTGACTGATATGGATGAAACACTGAGGGAAGCTGGTTTTGGGAACATAACATCAATCCTTACGGACCCCAGACACGTGACAATTACTGCAACAGTGCCTTAATGAAACATCACATCTTGAGATTATTTTATTTTTATTTTACTTGGTACATGAACATCTTCTTGGGTTTGGCTTCAAGCTAGTCAGTCCGTGGTTGATGTATGTCCAATAGAATAGCGTGTCAAAAATTGATTAAATTATGTATCCACGTGCCACGATCTTTTATTATTAGTTATTGGTTTCGTAGATTATCCCAAGATCTGGTGCAACGGTAATTAGACATGACACCGGAGAGATGAGTATTGTTTGTTTAATCTTCGATCTCGACTCTCCATGATTTCTATATCCGACAGGTTAAAATTTATTATCTCATTCTCGTATAAGTTGGATATCGGGTATCCCCGATCCCGTCTCAGACTTGATTCAAGTTAGAATAATAATTTTTTTTGTAAAGAAAATATTAAAAATTTGATTTTAGAAAAAATAAATTGATTGTTAAATATTTATTTTTAACTATTTATATATCAATAAATTTATTATAGTGTATGTGTCTACAAAAATTGTTAAGAAAAGAATATTAAATTATGTAAAAAATTTAAAATACAATTAACTAGTAATAAAAAATTTAGGCCTTTTGATTAAATTATATAAAAATTTTAAAAATTTTAAGTGACGAGGTGGGTTCGGGTTCAGGATCAGGGCGAATGTAGTAATCTCATATTTATACTCGTATCTGACTGTTGCCCGAATTTATATTCGGTCAACTCGGATATTATCCGTCAAAGTCGAGATGGATTCAGATGGGTGTACATGGGTACGGATTTTTTTGCTATCTCTAAGAGTACTTCCTTTGAATGTGAGCATGATTATCCATTCCCAAAAATGTATTTTTGTCCTTTTCTTGAAGCACCGATCAATTACTATAGTGTCTTACTTATTTGGGTTTTGCCAACCTATTGTGCCTTGTTTGCTTGTGCCCTTTTAATAGTAAACGTTGAAGAAAAAGGTAGCATAGACAATAAGACAATAATTGTCTCAAAAATGAAACTATCATACAGAATTGAGATTTTCTTTTTTTACAGGATCAGAGAATTGAGATTAGATGGAAGTAATCCTTAATTGATGTGGCAACACATCGTAAAGCTTAAAGAAGAGTGGAGTAACAACAAAGTAACTCATTGTATTTGATTAAAATGATAGAAAATGATTTACAGTAGGTAAGTGCTCTCTAACAAGGGAATATTACTCTTAATAGAAAAACTGATGATAAAGGCATTATTCCCAGCTTGAAAGATGTTTTACACATAGACAACCAAAAAGTGATTTAGACCGGAGATCATACATTTTAAAATAAGAGAGTAGAAATAGACAAAAAAATTAGAACGAGTAAAACCTTTTTAAATTTTAAAAGGTTCAAAAACATATTTCATAAATAATAAAACATTGTTTATTTAGTCACCATGTTTAACGGCTGTAAATGTAATACTATATTTGAGTCTTTAAAAAGGATGGATTGACATTTTCCTTTGGAATAGTTAAGAGTTAAGCCTCTATTGTAAGATTTTTTTTCATTTATTATAATTAGCTTAAAGAACTATGGGTATGGGAAAGTTTTTACATTTGGAAATCATGGTTTCTAAGAATGTGTAAAATATATTTGATTAATCTTAATATATTTTTTAGGAAATAAAGATTCTCATGTTTGATTACATTATAACTTTTGAGTATATAAGATTTTTTTTACAAATATAACGTTAATTAAAAATATATCATAATGATTGAATAATCTTTTCAACAACTTTAAAGTTTTCATTTTTATTTTTTGATTTTGTATTCATTGAATCAAATTATGGAAGTCAATGATTGACTGCTATCAGGAAAATAAACACAAGTGATCGTATCAAGTAATGCTTAACAAGAATAATGTCAATTATAAAAACTTTAGACAATAAGAAACACCCACAAGTAAAGAAATATAAAAAGTAAATATACCATAAACATAGTGCAACAATAGTAGAGATCGAAACTTTTGGATAAATACAGTCAAGTAGATTCTAATTTATAATTGTAAAAAAGATAATATAATCATTTTGTTTTGTGTAATTAAAACTTCTCCTTCACTCAGAAAACTTGGATTCCCAACCCCCTTGGAATGTTTTGTGAAAATTTGAGCTAAAATTGATTACAGAAAAACATAATTTCCTAAGATTTTTTTTTCATTTATTACATATCAAACTGAGAATTATGATTTTTCAAGAATTCTTTAATAAGTAAAAAAAAAATCGACTCCCAAACGTCCCCTATGTTTACTCAAAGAAATATTATGAGAAAAAGAAGAAATCCTAGAAGAAAATAATTTATATCACATGTGATGTTTACCTATGTTGGCACCCTTGATTTTCAATTCACTTGACAATTCTCCTATTTTTTTTATAAAAGAATATTAAAAGAAAACACATCTTTAATATTTTAAAAAACATTTATAAGAAATTCAATATAATTTATTTTAATAATCAAGAAAAAATTACATACAAAAAGAAAAAAATACATATATTTTTTTTATCAAATTTTCTAATCAAGTAATAGTTTATATATATTAAAAAATTGCAACACACTTAATAATATTTTTTGAAATTAAAAGAACATTCACAAATAATTTTTTGTGTATTAAAAAAATTTCATCCGACAATTAAAAATTAATTCTCTTTTGTAGTATAAAATTATCCTTTTTAATAATTTTTCACTACCCACGTGGTGATCCAGAAGATATCTCACAGCAGTATTAAAATTCCACGTGGCTAGAGGTTATAGGTGAGGGAGATTGTGCAACGAAGCATAGCAATGTCTTCGCGGTTGTCACAACACCGAGAAATATGGCTCTGTCGTCGCCACTTCAGAGCCTCTTGGACATTGCCTTCCAA
The DNA here is from genome assembly GCF_004193775.1 of Glycine soja. Classification (NCBI taxonomy): domain Eukaryota; kingdom Viridiplantae; phylum Streptophyta; class Magnoliopsida; order Fabales; family Fabaceae; genus Glycine; species Glycine soja. Next base: position 44,665,331 of record NC_041007.1, read on the forward strand.
GTTTCCCATTTTGACTTTCTAACATGTTTTTGTATCCATTCTTAATATCTCATGGCTTGAAATTTATTATTTCATCCTTATCCTAGTTGAGTATTAGATATTCTCGTTTCCTTTTGGTTCAAATTTCTAAAATAAGTGTTTCTTTTCCTTTTGAAATATATCATCATGTTAAACTAGGTCGAATGTATAACCGATTTAATAGTTAAATTGGACTTATTAAGACACTAATTTCTTATTAGATTAGATCCATTGATCAATTTAATATGATTTTCACAATTGTGTTTAGAAATCATTTACCAATTTTATAAGTACAAAAAGTTTATGTACATTTTAGATTTTTATTCATTCAAAACTAACATGAGATGAATTAATTTATGCCTACGATTAGTACGGAATTTTGATATGATCACTTTTGTGAATTCAAATTCAACCTCATCAAGACTCATAATATTTGGAATAAGATGAGATCAACCTAACTTGTTGACACAATACATTAATATTAAGATTATACATATTTAAATCATAGAATTAAAGAGAAATGCACTTAGATTAAAGTATATATTACAATATATATTTTAAGATAAACGATATCCATATAGTACTATCATTTTGAACAAAATATTAATTATTAAGCCAAGAAACTGGATTATTATTAATATAATTATTTAACAATTTTATTTTTTAAAATAATATATAACACTAATACGGTTGGAACGTCTAGAAATATAACTTAGGTTTGTCCTAAAAATATATTAGGTCTAATTTCTTAGATATAAACTTAACAAAAGTCTTTTTTTTATATTAAGCTAAATATAGGTTTGATTTGTAATTGAAATAATTGTGACACACCTTTTAATACATATTGAATAGATAAAACAAAAACAAAGATCATGATACTTTGTCAAAAGTATTTTTACCTCAAAAGTTATTTTTCATCATATTTTTAAATTACTACTAAAAATGTAACCTTATATGACACACATAATAAGATGGTTATATGAGATCCTAAAATATGACGCCATAACACCTGATTTCAAATTGAGTTGGTTGTATAAAATGCATTTGTTTCTTTATCCCACAATTGCTTGTTGCACCTGATTCCAAATATAAAATTAGCCTCTCTCTATATGTAATTTTACATTCTACATTAACTTTTTGAAAAGTTAAAAAGTGCATTGAATAAAATTTTAAGGCTTTGTAAGCAACTGCCTTATGAATATCCTTCGTTTTACCGAAGAGAAGAACAGTTAGAAGATGCCACAGTTTAATCTACGTGGCGAGTTACCATACGTGGATGAGATTGTGCGGCGAAGCATAGCAAATAGCAATGTTTCCAAGTTCCACACATAACACACAACAATGGCTCTGTTGTGGCCAATTCAGAACCTCTCAGCAGTAATCTCCACCAGCGGCAATGCCACCACCGCCACGTCCTGGCCGCCGAGAGGGCGGCACTGGGCGGTTCACGCGGCGGCGTCCGACGCCACCACCGCCGCCGCGTCGGTGCAAATGGGTGAGTACGAAGAAGGGAAGCTGGAGCGACCCAAGTGGGTTGGGGAGACCCCTCTTTCACGTCTCGTTCAAGCTCTCATCTCCTTCAAGCCCTTGTTCTCTGTCCTCAAGCTTGGTTCTAGAAGGGCTTTGATAAGGTTCCTACCCTTCCTCACTTTACTTATTCATTGGTAACTTTTCCTTGTAAACTAGAAACGTATTTCCTCCGTCCCAAAAGTAATATTTTTACTAAACTAACCTTATTAAATAGATGAATGAGAGTACTATTAATATTAGGTTCAAAAATTAAAGTAATATTTATTAGAGATGTTTGTGAAAAAAAATAATTAATGTTATATTAAAAAATCTAATATGATACTTATTTTGGGAGAGAAGCAGGATATATCATTAGGGTCTACCTTTTATGAGATTTACCCACTACGGTCAGCCTAGTGGTGTGAGGGTTTGGAGTAAAATACATGAGATCATAAGTTTAAACTTCAGTGCGATCATTGTTCATAATGCATGAGATTTTATGTTTATTTTTACACACTTGATAACTTTTTATCACAATTATTAATCAAACTATTGAATCATATAATTTAGTAATCATGTCATTTGGGCGAAGTATCCACCCCAATTTTGTTAGAAGATTTGATTGATCACCTCTAAACTTAAGGGGTCCAATCCCGGTTCCACTCAGATAACTACTTGTTGGTACTATTGAATCATATGATATGATATAATGTTAATCATTAATTTATTATGTATATCAAATTTTAAATGATTTAAACATTGGTAGGTATGTAATATAGTAATGGAATATTTAGCTATATCTTACATCTGATTTCCACTTCTTTTTTATAAAAAAAAACTTATTTACCCTTTCTGTAAATCACTCATTGCTCTATTTTAATTTCCTCTTCTCATTTTTTATTTAGTCTCTCACTTAATTATTTTTTAACTGTTATAAACCACTCATAAGTTCCCACATCTTTCTTATTTGTCAAATGCCCACACAAAGTCTTTTTTCCACTAATAGTAGTAAACAGGTGCAATGAGTGTCAATTCGTTATTATATTGGATGAAATTTTTGTTGACTTCATTATTTTATAAGAATTTATATCTAATTTTTTGTAAAAATCAATTGATAGTTTTTATTTGCTAGTAGCAAGTCTTAGACATTTACTCCAGGAGTAAGTCTTGGATACTTCACCTTAATAACTATTTATAGAATACTAATATAACAAATCTAGTAGTTAGATTATGTGATATTATGGTGATCATCCATACGAAATGTTAGATAAATTAAACGTCAATAGACATCCCATTTACTTGTTACTACCTTATGACCTTGAGGTCAGGGTTTGAATTTTGGAAACAGCCTTTTGTTTATAGAGTAAGGCTGTGTACATCTACCAATTTGAGACCCACGAGGTGTGAGTCGTGTACACTGTGCTGCCATTCGTATAATTGTTGTATTTTTTCGGTTCTTGACATTTCAAATTGGCTAGATCACTAGTTTGATGCATGGAGACAACTCCTAGTAGGAAAAGATTCTTATTGTTGTTGTTGTTGTTGTGTTACATTGAACTAATGTTTGATTGCATGCTGATGAAATGAAGTTGTGTCCAGCATGTCTTTATTGGAAAGTGAATGTGGCTTTTTTGATGTGAATGCACAGTACAGCTGAGAAGAACAACATACCTTGGAGGCAAATGGCGAAAGAGATTTTAGAGTCAGAAGTTTATAGGGAGCTGGACAACATTCAAAACCAGTCTTTAGTGTACCCTGATTGTAATTTTCTGACTTTTTTGTTTTTACTTTTTGTGTTACCCTTTCTACTCATTGTTGTCTTTACACATGCATGTTATTATAAATAATGGGGTGACTGTTTAATTCACTTCACAGATTATTTGAATCCATTCCATGCTTATGATGAGGGCAATCTTACATGGCTGGTATGTGGTAACTCGTAACTCTGAATTTTCCCATAAGTCAATGGAGGGTTTAATTTGGCCACTCCCTTCTTTGACAAAAAGATAACTTATAGCATGTTCCTGTTAGGCAGGTGAATTGGTTGTGTTTGTTTCTTCCAGCACTTCCTTTTATGTTACATAATACATACAGTATGTGCAGTTTTAATAAGTTCAACTTTATTGAAGCCATGATGCTATTTTTCATCCACTGAAAAATAGACATAGCAGAAACACTATAAAAGTTTTGATTCTATTTTAGACGAGTTGTGTCAAAACTCAAAAGTTCCATCTTGTTGTAAATATGCAATTGTGCCTTCTGACGTGGTATCCATCCATAGCTGAGAAATGTTTGTTGAAACATTTTCTTTTGGCTAGAACTATTGCACCTTAATAACATGCTTTGGTTAAAGAATGCGTCTGTTTTGTAGGTTATCATATATGATCAACTTTAGTGGCTTGCTTGTGAACATAAGTATCTGGTTCTTGCACTCTATTGACAAAATTATGAGATTTTCCCATGTATTATGTGATTTTTTGTTATTTAGCAATTGTTTAAGTCCTAGGTGTCTCCTGGACTTGCTCTTTTGTTAAGTAACACGTGGATGGAAATCTATTAGTAATTATTTTTTTTTGTCAAACTGAAAAAAAAAACAATTATTATAAAATCTGGATTCAATTATTATAGGCAGCAGCAGAAGCAGAGGCTGCTACAATGTCAATAGCTAGACGAGCAGTTCCAGATGCTTCTTCAACACAGGAAGCAATTAAGATACTGCGCGGCAATTGGCTTCGTGCAATTGAACAACACCATATACAGTATTCGGAATCATTTGTGATCAATGACATTCTAGATATTGGATGCTCTATTGGTATAAGCACAAGATATCTTGCGGACAAGTACCCCACAGCCAAAGTCACCGTGAGTTTTTAATGGATGAATGAATTTGCTTTCTGAATTCTATATAATGCTAGAGATTGGAGAGTCAACATAACAAAATTATTCTTGGCCAACTTGAATTTTCCAAGAATAAAAGAAGCCTTATACTTGGTATGGATGTGTTTTGTGAATTGTGATTGACATGTTTGTTCCAGGGGCTAGATCTGTCACCATATTTTCTAGCTGTGGCTCAGAATAAGGAAAAGAGTGCACCACCTAGAAAATTTCCTATAAGATGGATACATGCAAATGGGGAAAACACAGGCCTGCCTTCTAAATCATTCAACCTTGTTTCTATTGCTTTTGTGGTATGCCTTTTCTTTTCCTGTTTAATCCTCCTTTAAAATTTCACCATCAAGGGTTGGGTCTAGTAGTGAACAACAGTTCAAATCCTCAATGGGAGAAGTACTACAACTTAGTGTCTGACCATACCTCAAGTAGGGTATATGCCTGTCATAAACCTTCCAAAATATTTTGTTTTTCTATATATATATATATATTATGTCAATCTACTCAACAGAAACTCAGCATAAAGAGGTCCCTCTATGCTGTTGAGAACAAAATTTTTGTGATATATGATATGATTACTATAATCAAAGGCCTGATAGGCATATGGATTTTTGAAGATTCATATAATTGAAACACTGAATTTTATCCAGAAACTAATATTTTTCAATGTTCTTGTATTAAATACATTGTGGATTTCCCAATTTCATATTACTACACAGTTCTGTAATCTTTTCATGATGAGCATAGCTTTATGCAAACATGTATTTTGTTTCTCTAGTGAGAGTCTTTGGATTTATAGCTACATTTCAGGAAAGGTGTCATACAATTGAAATAGCGAACTATAGTTTATAGGTGCTACTTCTCTTGCAATTCACAAGTCCTATCCAACATCTTTTGAATGTGTTCTCCATGACAATTAATAGAAGCACAGATAGATCGCTCTAACTATATTTTTTACAAGATATTAGTGGATTTTAATGTCTGGAATCCCTGACTTTCTGCAGTTTCATGAATGTCCTACTAGAGTTATAGTGAATATAGTGAGGGAAGCATTCCGTCTCCTTCGGCCTGGAGGCACACTAGCTTTGATAGATTCTTCGGTATATAACCATTACAATTTTTCCTTTTTTACTTTTCTGGTTTCATGCTCTTATCACAAATGCTCATATTATTGTTGCTGTCTTCTGCAGATGAAGTCAAAGGTCGTTCAGGTATTGCATTGTCCTTGTCCTGCTTTCCTGCTTTATTTTTTTTATTACCAATACATAAAAATTTTGTAGGCTACAATACGGTTTTGATACCTCATCTTAATTTTTGGTATCAATTTGGTCTCTTAAACTTTAAAAATTTCACTTTAACCCCTTGTAATTTATTTATGTTAGACCAAATTGGTTCTTTTTTATTCCAATTTTTTTCACTAACGGTATTAATTTTGGCTGACATGGCATCTCTCACAGTTTATCATGTGTCACCAAGTAGATCAATTTTTTGTGATAAGTTGACTAAACTAACTTGGTCTAATAGTGATGCTTTAAGAGACCGAAGTTTAATTTAAGAGATCATCAAACTGAAACCAAAAAAAAAAAAAAAGATGAGTTACTATCTTAGTCTATTTTCTATGGCCTTTTTCTTTAATTGTGCTAAACCTGTGATTATTAAGAAGTAAAATATGTGTATACCTAAGGGGACTGCTTGATCTTGGGATTTAATTCTAGGTTAATTTTCTTGGAAATTTTCATCATCTATCACACATCATCAACTTAATAGTACATGTACGTACATTGTTGTCCAAATAGGAACATCAATCAAACTTATTTTCTTTTTTGTTGTCTTGTAGGAATTATCTCCTGTCCTGTTTACATTGTATAAGTGCACTGAACCCTTCATTGATGAGTTTTACTTGACTGATATGGATGAAACACTGAGGGAAGCTGGTTTTGTGAACATAACATCAATTCTTACGAGTCCCAGACACGCTACAATTACAGCAACAGTGCCTCAATGAAACATTATCTTGAGATTTTGTATTTTATTTTTTATTTTTCTTCGTACGTAAACATCTTCTTGGGTTTGGCATCAAGCTAGTTAGCCCTTGGTAGATGCATGTCCAATTGAATAGCGTGGTCCAAAATCGATTAAATTATGTATCCATGGTACACGAGCTGTTATTATTATGTATTGGTTTTCTATTAGGGTGATGCTAGGTGTACCAGCACTATTGTTTGTGTATTCAGCATTTTTTGTTAATTCCAAAATTATCCCATGCTAAAAATACATGAGTTTGTAGTTGATCCGTATGGTTTGTACAGATGAACTTGATCCGTAAATATAATTTAAACATACGAATTAAGTTGATCTGTATGACTCATACGGATAATTTAAGGTAAGAACATTTTCGTTCATTCTCTTAAAAATGTTGGATGCATCAACAATAATGTTAGATGCAGTTAGCATCACTCTTTCTGCAAGAGTATACTAAGATCTGACCCAACATTAAGAGCCTTTTTGGTTTGAAGAGACAGAGAGTAAAAAAATGAAAAAATGAATAATAAAATAATTTAAGACTCACTTTTACACTATATTCTAATTCAAAATTTTATTTTTTTTCTCTTTTTATTTCCTTTATCAAACGAATCCTAAATTTCCTTTGAACGTGAGCATGATTATCCATTCCCAAAGATGTACTTTTGTCCCTTTCTTGAAGCACCGATCAATTGCTGTCGTGTCTTACTTATTTGGGTTTTGCTAACCTCATGTGCTTTGTTTGCTTGTGCCCTTTTAATAGTAAACGTTGAAGGAAAGGGTAGCATAGACAATAGTTGTGTCTCGAATATGGGAATTAAACTGATGATAAAGGCATTATTCCCGGCCTCAAAGAAGTTTTTTTTACATTAGAAACACATAGACAACTAAAATGAAATGAAAAATGATGCTTGTTTTCCCACAAAAGTGTAATGGTTGAAAATGTTATCGGGAAATTTGTGAAGAGTATTCTATTAACTATCTCAAAGGTGCCATATATAATTTTATGAAAACAATACGCTATATAATGATAATATAAGAAAATTTTATTATCATCTCATTATAATTTATTATACAAAGTAAATTTGTTGATTTCTTACACTAATTACTTTAAAAGTTATACTAATTTTTGTTGATAACAGAACACACATATGAAAATACAGTTTTATTTTTCAAAGATTGGGCAAATGCTGTGACACCTTCTACTTTCGACATATATATAAATAAATAAAATATATAAAAATATATTGGTAAACAAAATTATATGAGTAAAAGGTTTACAACATAATTGTATAATTCACAGCTCACAACATAATTATTGTCACATAAGTGTTAAACACACACACTTTTTCACAACCAAATATGATGCTTACAATTTAAGATCTCGTTTCATAATCCCAAAATGGTGTATCATTGCACCTCATGTTTATTTATGCATCTTCATAACATTCATAATGATATTCATAAGGTACAACATCCACATATACATCAAATCTAATCATAATATTCTCAAACTCCAACACTTCAATAATTTTTGGAATCATACTATAACAACACTACAATATTATTTACATAAAATATTAATATAAATAAATATATAGCTAAATCTATATATATAAAACCAGCAGCATACATCATATTGGATCATGAATTTCAAAGTAAGCTTTAAATGTATCAATTCTAAATAATTATATGAACACTTTTCCATATATATAAGTATACATGAATTTATATATATTATCTAAGAATACAACACACAATACAACACAAGTCTACTAGAAATCTTTGGCCAACTTCAAATATAATATTAATTTTAAACAATAAAAATATAAAAAGCATGAAAAGGAGAAAATACAAAATCAATATTTCACTCCCTTTTATGCTAAATTTCTCATTACTTAATTTCATCAATTCACGCTAATTAGAAAAATGTTCAATTTATAAGATTCACATTCAATACAAGAACACATCAATTTCACATCAATTGGTTCGTCAAATATATATAATTCACAATTATGATTATAAGGATAGAATAAAAAATGACGAAAACACCCCAAAATCCATTCCAATTGATACTCTAAGGATCTCTACACATGTTCTCACTAATTCTCAATTGTGAATAACTCATCCCTTATCTCGATGTAATCGCTCAAGCATTCTCTATTATCAATTGTGACATTTCTGGTGCTCTCTAGAGCTCCTCCTCTGGTTGCTCTGTTAGGGTTCCCAAACATTAGAGAGAAGAAGAAGGGATTGAAGTCTTTATTCCACGGTCTTTGTGTGATTCTGTTTTCTCCCTTCACAGATATTAGTTCGCAAAACCCAACGGTGAAAACGTGCGAAATTAAATCTCAAAACACATATCAAAATTTCCCGACAATCCAACGGTTATCGAATCCAGGATCATAATTTTACTGAGACAGCTCTGAGTTTCTACGAAAAAGAAAAAAATTGCAATAAAAAGGGCTTTTATCTCAGCTCCAACATCTTTTCAAAATTCCCAATGATTAGAATGGTGAGAATTGATTCAAACCTGATGCTTAAATTTTACGACGATCCAACGGTGAATGAGTCCGAGATCGTTGTTTTTCTGAGACAGGTTTTGTGGTCTGCCAGAAAAGAGAGAATTTCGGGAGGAGAAGAAAGAAAAACGAAATTGAGAGAAAGAAAAAACTGATCTAACACATTATATTTATTTATAGCTAGGGTACTTATCACTAGTTATTTACTTTATTTTTTCTTTATTTATTATTTTATAAAAATAAACTGTATTTTATTCTCTATCAAACGAATAAATAAAATATCATTTTTATTTTCTCTTAAATTATTATTTTAATTAAAAAAATTATATCTTCTTATTTATTTAATTATAAAAAATTCATCATTTTCTAAAATTCTATTTATTTATAATTTACAATTCTTTTTAAGTTAGCTTATGAAAAATAGAATGTTACAAATACTATGATGTGGAGTACTTCCAACATGGGAATTAAGGTAAGAGGTAAAAAAAAAACAGAAATAAAAAAAGTAAAAAAATTATACAACAGAAAAAGTGAAAAAAAAATGTAAAAGAGAAATTATAAAAAAAATAGAAGCAGAAATTGCAATTATGTAAATGCATAAATATCATTATTATTAGAATTAGAACCTCCAACTATATCTATTGCCAATGATCCAGTGAAAACTAAATTCCATTCTCCATAGAATGTTTTAAAGCTTCAATTGTAGGACAACTTTTCTTAAAGTGTTTACGATTTCTTTCTTATATTTTTAGTCAAATTTTAAGCTAGTGGAGCTGCACACTAACTATTTAGTGCTATTTAGTGTGTGTTTGGATTATAATTAGAAAAGTTGAATTAAGTTGAACTTAACTTTCTAAATTGAAGTTGAGTGAAAAGTAAGTTCAATATAACTTGTTTGGATATTAATAATGAAAATTGCGTTTAAATCTGTAATGACTAAAATGCATACGAATTTGATTTAATTTATTATTTTAAGTATATTTACATTATTATTAATAATAATAAAAATTGGTGTTAAAATAATGCATTTAAATTAAAAATGTTAAAATATTTAAATAAAAAATTATTTTATCAACCAAGATATAAAATAATTTGAGTTTTCAATGCTGGTAGATAAAAAGGATAATAAAAGTTGAATAAATTTAATTTTTTGTAAACAAAAGCAAAATCCATGAGCATTAACACAAAAGTAACTCACCTTTCAATTCAACAAACGTTCCTCCCATACATGTATCCAATTAAACGTGAAAGAAGATTGTCAAACATGTTGATTCAGTGTTGAAGAATGTTCTTGCAAATGTGTAAACAATAAAACAAACACACTCTCAATCACAGAGAAAATAATTTCTGTTTCTTTTTTTTTTTTTACTAGAGGGTAACTATTTCTATTTTGAAAATCACGTATTGTGGCAACTTCTAGACAACTCATAGATACTCACAAGTCATACCCTTTCCACTAAACTCCACGCATTATAGATATCATTAACGATAACTCGACCAACCGATAACCGATTAGAACCTTACATTTTCGTCTCACAATTATCTAAATATAAAATAAGAATATTTAAATGAAATTTGGAATAAAAGAAGAACAAGAAAGTGTATTATCAGTTAGTTTATCACGTAGAACATCATAGGAATAATGAAGACTGAAGAGTACACGTGTGCAAGGTAGGGTCATCAAGAGCTGAATCTTTAGTGTGTACGTTTCCTTCTTATTCTGTTCCTCCTCGTACACTTTTCTCCGCACAAGTCACAATTCCTTCCAAGTTTTATCAAACTGTTCCCAATCTTTTCGTGTTCGAATCTTCTTCATCTTTTTTTGTCCCTTCGAAAAGCTAAGGAATTGGTGAATTGGTGTATGACATGAAGCCTTCTGCAAGGAGTTCATAGATTTTCTCTTCTTAGAGTAAGTATTCTCTGATGACCCTTTTCATGATCCAACGTGCTACTGTGTTCCGACTTCATATTCCAAATGGGTTTTTGTTTTCTGATCAAAAGCTCTTTCCATTGTTAACATATTGGCTAGTTGTTATTATCGTGTTATACCCGTTTACTTCTTTTTTCTTTTTGATTTTTCTTTTGATGCGTTTAATTTAATTTGGTGTGTGCGTGTCTTTGTGTTTTTAATTTTATTGTAGCTGTGTCTGAGGCAAACTTATTCTCTTGCCTTGCTTCAATGATTGTCCATGGTAATTTTGATCAATGAAAGTTGAAGTTCACTTTTTTTTTTTTTTGAGTTTATCTGGGGAAAAGAGGCCACTAGGGTTAGAAGCTGTATACTCCCTTGGTTCTCTTTTATAAGCAAAAAAAAACTTAACTACTTTTTTAGTTGTAATGTTTTGTTCTCAAATATAAGCAAAACTTAACTACTTTTGCCTTATTTAATGAATTTAATGAGATTATGATCAAAATACCTTTCATTTAATAGGGGGGTCTGCTTAATATCAAGTTCAATTGAAGGGTAGTTTAGGAAAAAAGTTTGTTTTTTAATTGGGAATGACACAATTTAATGAAGTAAACTAACTTTCTTAATATGTGTGGAATCCTTTTTTCTTTTCCTTATAAAAGAGAATGGAGAGAGTATTATTTAGGACATTGAAGTCAGGGTTATGTGTGGTGAATTACTTGAAGGTTTTGGTATGTTTTAGAAGATAAAGTTCTAGGCTGGTGCTGGTCCCGTTGCTGGTAGGTTACTTACCAGGTTGGACTTTGATTCGGAATTATTAGATAAGGACATGTCACATGTGTGAATGGTTTTTCATGATTGCTTGGGATTTTGTATGGATGCTTATTAAATGTAATTGTGTTATAGGCTGAAATGGAATTTATCTGCATCCATTTTACATATATATGTTTTTATGATGAGCGATGACTCATCATGATCAATTTAGTCTCTCTGTTGAATGCATTTTTTTTTTGCTTCATTGCAGATAATCAATTAGAACCACCTTGAAGTTGAGACAAGAGTAATTGCAGCCTTATTTTAATTAGACAATATCAGGACAAATCACTATTCAAGAGATATTATGATCACTATGGATGTAAAAGGTATAAGATGGGTTGGAAATATGTACCAGAAATTTGAGAATATGTTCCTGGAGGCAGAAGACGTGATGTACGAGGTATGCCTTTTTGCCACTTAACCTTATCCTATATCATATAAGCATTGATTTAGGTTTATTAAGAAAGATGACTCTAATTACCGTAGTACACTGTACACATGCCATTCCTTGTTATACATGTCACTGATTGAATACCTAAAACTTTTATGTTTCGCTTTCTCCATTGCTACAAGTAGAGTTGCATCTTCTTCATTTCTATTTTCTGTCTTATATGTCCCTACTATTCTGCCTGTTATTATTGTTGCAACTTACTAGCAACGTAGTGTAGTCAAAGGCATATGGAAAGTGCTGGAAGCGGTCAGTGCCTCTTGCTGTTGAAGCACTTCCCTTTTGTGAGGCATGATGTGTGCATTTCCACAGTTCTAGTTTGTAAAATAGTCAGAATACTAAAAGGGATTGAATGATCAGAATGCTAAGAGAAAAACTACACATAGGATTTTGTAAATTGAAAATATGTTCTGTTTTTACTGTGATTGAATGTCATGACTGATATATATGCAAAATATGTTCTGTTTTTTGGGTATAATGTGCACTTTTTGGCACCTATTGCCTCAATGCATTAAAATACCCTATCAGTTTGTGGGTGCCTTTCTCCTTTGACTTTCTTCATTTTTACTTAAAGTGTTTGAATGCAACCGTTATCTTATATTTTCTTGTCATGTATGATAATCTTTCTGAAAGCCTTTCTGTGTATGATCATAATTTTTTAACGGTAATAGGTTAAACTGTTCATGAGACTGATAGTTCCCTACCCTGCTATTAATTGACCTTCTTTCCAGCCACAATATTTCTTATATCTGTTTGTTCTTTGGCTATAGGATACAGTTAAATACATAGAGAATCAGATGCAGACTGTTGGGGAAAGTGTTAAAAAGTTATATTCAGAAATTGTGGGAGATTTACTTCCCCCAGGTGAAAAGGTAAGCATTGAATTGCCTATTGATAAATGTGCGGATGCTGGGCTCTATAAGAAGCCATTCCATGTTTATAAGGAAAGACATGTAAAAGCTGATACCAAGCAAACAACTGAGGATTCAAGGATTGTTCTTGGTGTTGATAATGTTGCCAGACTTGCTTCTTCCACATTATCTTTGAGAAATTCTGTCAAAGAAAGCAATTTTAGTTCACCTTCAAGACAGTATGTTAGAAGAATGGATGTTATATCAAACCTTGGTATTGATGAAAATCCAGTAAATAAAAAAATGGCTGTGACCAATATAATCAATGAAACCACTTTGGCAGAAACAGTTGCATGCCGGACATCACAATCTTGTGAGATCTCAAATGAAAATGAAAATCAGAACCATGGAGTTACTGTTTCAAAGCCAGCCTCAGCAAAAGTGGCAAGGCTTGCCTCTGACACAGATTGTTCAAATGAAATTGAAGATGCTAGTACCAAACAATTCCCCAATGTTCCGCAACTAGTTAAAGCAGCTGAAGAGAAACCCATTGATAAAAGTTCTTCCTCCTGTGTCCCATTTGGAGAGCCAGTTGGTGAGTATTTCAGTGTCTCTTTCTTGTAGTTCAAAATTTTCGTCAATGTTTTGGTTGATCACTTTTTGATTTCTGATAGGTTTTTTCAGTAAGTGTATAGTTTCTCTGGTAGGTTTCTCTATGGATATAAAAGTAGAGTCCAATGATTATATTTATAATGTAGTGTTTTATCTCAGCTAGGTAGTAGATATAAATTCGATCATAAGTAGTTACTGAATTTAGATATTGACTCATATGACTCTGAAGCATTTACTCTGTTAGTATTAACTATTAATATACATTATTCAGAACTCAGAAGTACTAACTGGTTTCAGCCCATGGACCTATTTTGGTGGAACTTGAATATCGAGAAAGTGTATCATGGTGCTGTTTGTTTTTTAGCTAATATTGCATGAAAAATGAATAATCCTGAGACGTCCACATTTGGCTGTATTTGAAAGGTCCAAACAATAATTCTGTTGAAAGAGAAGGTTTTTCATCTTTAAGTTTAAGATCTACTCTCTGATCTATAGTATCCGATGAAAAATGTACAACTGGCATGCTTTGCATATTGCTTTGTGTTACTCTTTTTAAATAGCTATATTTCATTTTTTTCATTCACAGGTGAAGCCCTAGTTATTGGAAAGGGATTAGGACTGATAGTTGTGTTACTTAGAAACCATAGAAAATTGAATGTTTGTTGTAACAATAGTTTGTTCTAACAATGTTAACTGTGTCTTTTGGAATGGAAGGGGTAGCAGTTCATTCAGCTTTCCCCTCTGAAATTAGGAAGTAGCCATGCAGATTATAATTTTGCATTAGGTTGTGGGAATTGAATGTGTGTTTTACCACCTTTCTTTAACATCAAAACCAGGATCAACTTAAAAAAAATCGGTAACCATGCTCAAATTTTTGTTAGATCTTTTATGGATTTGATTCTTTGCCTTCTGTGGGCTCTAGATAGGCAACCACCACCAACTGAATAAATTTATGGTTTATGGTAGGTAATCCCTACACACTGGGACTAAAATGCTTATCACTCTCAACTCTCAACCATTCAGGCTATTGAATTCATTCATTTTTTATTGATATATATTATTTTACTAATTTTCTTTGTGAGTTTTTTTTATTGATGTATATTTTTAATATCCATATACCTTTGCATAGTGGAGAAGCCTTTGGGAACCAGGGTATGTTAGTCGTTAGTATAGTTTAGTTTAGTTTACCAATTGGTTGTGTATTCTTTCATTAAGTAGAATTTTATAACTGGACCATCTACCATTCTAGAATCCTGCCCATTTCTTTTCACATATTTTATCTGAGGATGGGATTATAGTGAAGGTTCCATGAAATTGATGTGTTATAGCATACTCTTTAATAGGCAAAAAAATGTTCAGTCTAGTCTCTACAACATATCTTAAATGGATTTTGCTCTTTCACTAAACAACCGTGTTCTCTATAGAACATGTTGAGAACTTGTATCTCATCCATGACCTGAACATTCTTTCTAACAGATAACATTATAACCTTTTTATTCCAATAAAAGATGCATTTTAATCCAGTTGGAATGCTTAATATTTTGTGGCATTTACATAGATATACCCAGAAGTCACTCTGAAACCTGTTCAAAGTAAGTTTGCATGATTATAGACAGGTTATATTCCATCTCTCAGACGTGTCAAGGCAGTGAGGCACATATAATCAGAAAAATATGTTAAGTCTTTTTGTTGCATTTTTTTTATCTGCAAATGTTAGTTGTTAATTGTTAATTTTTTGTTAGTAGGGGAATCGAAACCCGCAATCTTTCCCTCCCTCCCTTCTCCTTTTACCACCCAACCAACCAACCTTATAACTTCCTTTTTTGTTGCATATTGTTCTGATGTTATGGTAACTGAATACTTTCTATGAATTTAAGAAATTCAAATTGAGTTAAGTTACCCTAATTGATAGTTTGATACTGATTTAGAACAAGGTCATAAAACCATGCAAGAAGATCATCTGAAGCTTGAGGAAGCCTGTGTTATGGTGAATGGAGATGAAATCCAATTACCTCCCAAAGCAGGTGGTAATTTAAATACTAAAAAGGTACACACTCCCCCCCTCATTTTATTTGGTACATGTTCATATTCAACTCTAACCAAAGTATGTTTCCAATTTAAGAAAAAGGCGCGACAAACCTTTTCTTTGTCAAAGAAGTCTGCCAGAAAGCAAGAGTATAAGGAGCTTGCAGCATGGCATATGAACAGTGAAAAAGTAAAGGGAGATTGCATGGAGAATTTAGATCCAACTTTACCACAAGATAATAAAAAATTACTGCTTCCTAGTATGTCTGAACCTGAATGGGAGCTTCTCTAATTCTAAATGCCAGGATGATTAAGTTGTGTTCATACAAAGTCAATCCTACAAGTTTGGATTCACTCATAAGTCCATGTGTGGAGATTAAGATGCCCTACTGGAAATTTAAGATGCTGAAATGATATAAATTCATACTATATTTCTGCTATATTTATAGTTCTTTCCTAGCATCTAAACTCTCCTACACAACCTTTTTCTTTTTCCTGCTCACAGATTAGAGAAAAGGGAAGCTGTAATTAAGGCCATTGAAATGAGAATGTCTAATAGAATAAATGAAACTTCTATCTATTTTACAAATACTGAAAGTTTTTATTTACATATTCTCCACTTATTGCCTTGCCATTGTCAATGGCACGTTCTTTCTGATTGATTTCTGTTAAATGTATATTTTTGGTTCAGTTATTTTGTTAGTAACTATTTCATGATCCTAAAATGTCTCTTGAAGGGAATACAGCAAGTTGTTCCCATCAAGTCATCAACAAGTGACTTTTGGTGCCTCTTGTGATGTAAAAATATTTCATAATCCTACAATGTACCTTGAAGTTACAAGAACAAGTAGTTCCTATCATCAACGTAACTTTTGGTTCACTGGAACTTTGAGCATGTTCTTGTATCAATTAAGTTTTTCCTAAAAAAAATAGCAACTCTATCCTTAATCTTCAAATTAGGGATGAGAATAGGTTAGATCACGGACATGAAGTTATGATCTGATCCGTTTAAAGTTTGGTTTGGTCTATTTAATAAAAAAGTTATATTCAAGTTTTTTAAAAAGCTGATATAGTTAAATATGCTAGTCTCACACATATAAAAGTGTTTATTAAGCTTGATAAAACGGTATGTTTATTCATTTAAATATAATAATAAATATATATATATATATATATTATTTTCATATTTAATATCTTAATAAGTTATTAACCTTAGATCATAAATAAAATAAATATTTAAGATAAAAAATTATTATTAAAAATAAATTTATTTTTGTAACTTATTAAGTTTGTCTCATAACTTAAGAGTATTCCTTGTTGGCCTATTTAAAATTTAGCTTGTCAGCCTATTTGCATTTCTAATATAAAGAAAATAGACTTTTAAATAAATTAATAGATCAGATCATCAGACCTATAAAAAGTCTCTAATAAATTAATACACTAGACCAAATTAGACTTTAATTTTTTATAACAGGTAAGCTATATTAATGCAAATTCAGGCCTGACATTTTCATCATTATTGTCAATCAATCAAAAATTATAAAAGATACAAAGTTTAAGTAATTATTATAAAAGTTAATAAAATTATCATGATAATTTATAATTAGATAATATTGTAAGTACATAAATTATTTACTCATAAAAATTTCTTGTAGTTCTCCTCAAAAAATAAAATAAAATCTCAAGTATGGATGACATCGGTTCTTTTATGAGATTAAAGTGTACTGTGTTTAAGGAATAATATGGCTAACATTTGTAACTTTTGGTATTATTAAGAGTAGTGTGTCCTTTGCTAAAATTTTCATAGATGATTTAAGGTTTCACTGGATTAGTTTTTAATTTGATTATTGTCAATATGGAGGCAGATTTTAGGTCCAAGTTTTCGTGGGCTCAACATTGCTGAGTGAATGTGGTTGTGTTACGAAAAATCGTGTGCATAAATGTATTCCAAAAGTATATTAAATATGAAATCTTTGAGTTCTCAATTTGATTAAGTTCAAGATGCACCTTAAAGGCTTAAACTGTTTGTTATTAATTAATTTACCTTCAAACAGTTACATATGAAATTCACCTTTTCAAGTCCTGAACATTCAATTCGTTTGTTATTAGTTATTACCCTATTGAACTCTTAAAACTTACCTTGAAAAAAATTAGGCTTAAATATTTTTTATGTTTGTAATTTAACGTTTTTCTATTTTAGTTTCTATAATTTTTTTTGTTTTAGTTATTATAAGATGTGTTTTTTTTTCTTAAATTATTTTAGATAGTTCTTTAAACATTATGTAAAACATTTTACAGACGAAAAACAAAATAAACAAATTTTATAAGAATTAAAATGAAAAAAATTACAAAAATAAAAATGAAAAAATATATTAAATTATAGGGACCAAAAATATATTTAAGTCAAAAAAATATTATGTATTTATAATAAGTCTTAAGTACAATGTTGGATTTATAAATAAGGTATGATGTTTGAGTCTTGTAAATATAGAAAATATGATTAATAAAAGAGATTTTACTAAAGATGAAGAGAAAAAACTTTACTAAAAATGATTAACTTGATTTTTTTAATGGAGATTACTCATCAATTTTAAAAAAAAATTAATTATCAATAAAATTGATAAATATTTCATATCAATATTATAATAATAAAAAAAATTATATTTATCTAACCATAAGTTTTTGTTGGATTATAGGGACATTTGTTTTTATTGAAAAATACAAATGATTTTTTATCTTTACAAACAAACAAGTCCTATGAGAAGACTTTGATTGTTTTCTTTCGAAAGGGAGGTATTAACAAAGATTTTAATTATCATTAGACATGTGTGGGAAAGTCATGTCAGATAAATATGATAATTGATTTTCATTTCATAAAGTGCGCTCGTTTATCAAACTTCATATGATTATTTTACAAAAATATCCATTACAGAGGAAGAAAAAAAGAAAGATAAAACAGTCAATGGAGGGGAATAAAAATCACATTATTAGCGATGTATTTAAAGTCCAATAGATTTTTTATCAAAAAAAAAAATTGAATAGATTTAATATATATCGAGATTAGATAGCTGAGTAAAACTATAGAATATTGACTAAGAGGATTTCGTGTACTTGAAGAGAGCATGACCATATCTTAAACTTCTAAACTAATTAAATATAATGAACAACACCATGTACCAAAAATCTAAAACTCTGTAAAACAGGCAAGTTGTCTATTTTGAAAGGATCATAAGAAATCCTTAGATCAATTACCTAGAAGTAGTTCATTCATTGACAAAGACAGAAGAACATTGACACATGCCAATCAAAAATTGAAAGATTGGAGAAACTAATAATGTTAATAATTTATGCCAGCTATGCAAGAATTGATTTAATCTAGTCTACGCTAATTAATAATAAGAATACAACTATAATAAATATAGTTGTTTTTCCTTTGTAAATAATATTTTCCATTAACTGACTCTTGTCTCCTGATTCCTGAACTAAAGGCTGGACCTAATAACTTGATATCTCTAGTGTAGTGTTATTCACCGACACTTGGGTAAACCAAACGTTGGGGGGGAAAATAATTCTACAAGCTCACTATAATTTAAGAGTACCCTCATTCCTCAAGTCCATAAAATTAATATTATAGACTAACCCTTAGAGACCCTTTTGTGTATTAGTGCCATTGATGGATAATTCTGTGTTATATATATAAATAAAACACTTGCTTTGACTTTTGAGCTACCGCATGATCTCTGGGTGTTAGCTGTTAGCTCAATCAAATATTTTCTATAGTATTTTTTTTGGTGCTCAAGATATCCTCAATCGAGACTTAGAGACTGATTTCTTAAAGTATGAACATTTGTTTAAAGGACAAATTTTTCTGAATAGATGTTATTACTTCCTTTTCCTATTTTTTATGTTTAAAGTTATTACATATAGATTAAGAAATATTTAATGAAACTAAACAGGATTATATTGGACTAAAATGTCCTTATTTAATACATTGATTTTTGATACTTATTAGCACACCTGTAATAATAAATATTAAATAAGGATATATTTGAGAAAAATGTATTAACTAGACTTTAAATTTTAAAACATCAAATGTTTTGAAAAAAAGAAGCTAAAACATAAAAAAAATATGAAAAGATATAGTATTTTATACATACAGGTCTTAAAACTCAAACTTTTAATCACATACTTAAGACATACTTAAGAGACATATTTATATGCCAATCCTATCTCATAGTGTAAACATAAGTTTTATAAGTTGCTAAGTAATGCTGCCCAAGGTACGATTTGAATTGTATCGTGCAAATTACATGACCAACTAATCTAGCATTAATATTTGGTTTGGTAGTGGCCATAAAGCACATGGCTTTTCTTAATAACTAAGTTAGGTTCATCAATGCATGGTTTGGTGCCTCCATGGATAATGCTTGCCATTATTGACCAATGAAATGGAAAGGGAAAGGACAAAGAGAAACAAAATCATGCTGAAGATAAGCAACTACTTGTAAATTCACTCATTTGGAAAACAACTGCTATTAATTAGAAGTACCATCAAAATGGGCCAGGTATTTCGTCTGTACGTGGCCCACATAGTCCAACTTGAAACACCATTGCCTTCAACACACAACAAAATTACTTATGGAACAAAATATATATATATATATATATATATATATATATATATATATATATATATAATAAAAATAACACAGTTATTTCACATTCTTTTGTCCACCTAAAGGCTGAAGCCACTATATTTGGTTGAGAACCAACCATGCATTTCAAGTACTTATTGGTTTAGGCTATTATCACCAAATTAACAACTCTAAAAAGTTGCTTTGATATTCGTTCATAAGAACACTATAGAGAAAATGCCATGGACACACAATGTTCAATGTCGGGACTATATTTGCTTATATAACATTTAATATTTAACGAAAATTTATTATAAAACTATTATGCATTATATTAACATTAATTTATAGATAAATGATAATATATATTATTTTATATATTTATTAAATAGTCATTAAAATGTATTATAATGTTAGTATATCTTTGTAATTTTTATGTTCACAATTTTTTTTGTTACATATGTGGAAAAAGATCCTCTTTTTCCAAGAGTAATTCTAAAAGAATTATTCTCTTTTAATTTTAAAAAAATAAACTGTAAGAATAAAAAGAAACTCTAAAAGAGTTATTCATGAAATAAGAATATCCCTCTATATATATACTAACAAAACTGATTTATAGTGGAAGATGCAACCCAATAAAGAAAGGTGCCTAGAAGTTCTACTAGGTGAGGCCTAAATGCCAGCAAAGTTGACAACGATGCTCAGAATTTATTTATGTTAAGATAAGAGCTTTAAGTAATTTCTTTAAAGTTTGAATGATGCATGACAAGTGGATAGAAAAATCAAATTAATGCTGCTGTTGGGGATATACATGTTTCAGGGTAAACAAAATTTTAATATTTCCATCATAATTTGTTGTTATGAATTTTGGAGTTAATTATACCTTCTCCCGTTACTATAAAAGTGGAACACTTTGTCACTAGTTTATTTCTTAATTGGTAGTTGTCTAGGTAATTACAATAAAAAATTGCGCGGCTATATATAGAACTAATCGAAGAAGGCTTATAGGTAAAGGCATTATATATCTTATTATAGATAGCATGGATTAATTAATTGTCTCTTAACAATCCAAATCAACTTTATGTATTATAGATTTTCAATTAATTGAATTTGATGTATGAATATTATAAATTTTCACTATATTGTTGTTTTTAATTTCTACTGATAAAAAATAACTTTATTAATTTTTATAATAATTATCTCAAAATTTATAATTATTATTATTTTTATTAATTATTAATATATATATATATATATATATATATATATATATTATCAATACATAAATATTAAACTTAAATTTTCCATCATTGAATCAATTCTAATGAATTGTTGTTTTTCTGTTGTTGGTTTGGTAGCTAATGAGGGGTGATATATAGTGGTTGCGGTTATGATGTGTTGCGTGTGCATATATCAATGATTTGAATGAGGTATGTAGAAATATGTAAAATTAGTACTCACGAGATATTATTAAAAATTAATTGTTATGTTCTTATAGTTATACGTGGAAAATAGGATATATATATATATATATATATATATATATATATATATATATATGTATATGTATATATGAATGTGGGGGAGAGAACAATGATAGAAACTTTCACAGGCATCAAATTAACATGCACTTTTAGGCTAAGAGCCTCCAACAAGTGCTTATCTGAGTTGACGAGAAGGACTTTGGTGATCGTTATTCCTTGATGAAAGAAGACAAGTAAATACAAGTTACTTCAACGATATTCTCGACTTCTCATGCAGTAAAGAGTCACCTCACCACACCACGTTATTGCATTAATATATATATTCCTTCCTGTTTTTAAATATAAGAAAAAAGTGACACATTAATTAAGAAAATTAATGATCCATATTTATTTACATTAATTTTAATTAAAATATTTTTTTTTCTCAATTTACTCTTCATTAAAACTTGATATCAATGATAAGAAAGAATCATTAAAACTAATACCTCAATTAAATAAATAGTATTTTACAGGTATTAACATTAAATAAAATAAAATTAATTGATTTTTTTTCATATTTGAGACTAAAAGGAGTAGCTTTTTAATTAGTTTAACATATACTTCATCAATTCTTATTTATAGACCTAAAGTTGAAATGATCGATTGTATTAATTATTTTTACATTAAAAATATTTCTCATTAAAAAAGAAAAAAATATATTAACAAAATATTAAAAGATAGAGAAATATTAATGAAAAATATAATTTTGAAAATAATTATAAATTAAAAATAAATTTATTGTTATCAATTAAATTAATCACTTTCTTTAATTTGGATGAATTAGATAATTTGGTCATAACGGATATGAACGCTCATCTTCGTACCATACACTTCGATTTATTGCTTATATAACTTTCTCACTATTAGAAACAAAAATGGTAATGAGTTAGTGCTTAATAGTGGTTAGTTTTTTTTTTTTATAAAAGGAATAGTACGTGGTTAGTTATGCAGTATTTAATCTTCATTTTTTAGATATAGACAAGCATTTCCAGAATAACTTTTAACATAAATTGAAGAATTTATCCTATAAAAATGTTGAGATTTGAGAAGCTAGGTACTCAGTACTCACATATAGATGTTAGAGCATTTAATGGAATAAATACCCTTAAGCAGTTAAAGTCCAAGTATAATTAAGACAAAGATTACATTTCTTAATTATTAATTAAACCTAGCCTGCTTTCATACCAAAAAAAAAAAAACCTAGTTATTTGAAAATGAAGGTAAAGCTATATAGTAGTTTCCCTTTGAGGAACATTCTGGTTTTAACTAGTCAGTTTTTAATTTACACGGAGATTTTTTCTTTTCATATTTTTTTTAGAGTGCGAGAGAGAAAATAATAATAATAATACTAATAACTAGAATAAAATAAACAAAAGTCACACGTTTCGTCTAAAACCCAATAAAAAATGAATAAATATATATTTTTGGTCTACAGCTTAACATAATGATTCATCCAAAAATAATTAAACAAAAATCAACAAAATGAAACGTTTCACCTACACATTTGATAATGAAAATGAATTCATATTTATATTTTACTCTTCAACTCGACATATTAATTATTGACCCATTATCCATAGTTGAGTTATTTAAACATATATATTAATCAGAGATAATTAAATTTAATCGTACATGTACAAAACACTTTATTTAGATAAATGAAATTTATTTCAATAATCTCTACTTTACTTTAATGCTTCGTTTGGTAGAGAGGAGTTAAAAGTGGAAATAGAAAAATGAGAGAAAATTCAAAAATTAATATGAGTCTCGTATGTCTTTTACACATTATTTTAATTTAAACATTTCTCTAATATTTGCATTTATTCTATTTTCATACTCCCTACACTAAACAGAGAATAAAGGAATTAGTCTTTTGATCGTTAGACGA
Source organism: Glycine soja (assembly GCF_004193775.1). Taxonomy (NCBI): domain Eukaryota; kingdom Viridiplantae; phylum Streptophyta; class Magnoliopsida; order Fabales; family Fabaceae; genus Glycine; species Glycine soja. The sequence goes on from NC_041007.1 coordinate 44,688,997, forward strand.
GAGATATTTCATGCTTCACGTTAAAAGCAAAGGATAGTGTGGTTCATTTATTTGGAATAATGATTTGTTCACTCAGTGATAATTTATGTAATTAGTTTACTCTTTCGAATGATAAACTTAATACTATCATGAGAAGTACAAATCAAAATAAATTTTTTATTAGTAGTCATATTCTTTTTAAGAAAATTATTATGTATTCATCTTTATTCAGGGCCGGTCCTAGACCCTATCCTAAGTGCGACAACATAGCTAGGTATCACGGTTAAAAGGAGCCCAAAGGTAAAAAAGAATGGTTATGTGATCATTTTTTTATATTATTTTATAATTAAATTAAATTTATTATTTTATTTCACGTCTATTTTTTTCAAATTAAGATGTAATATATGTTTAAAAATTATTTTCATGTTAGTTGTTAATTTTTATGCGTTATTTTCATAAGTGTGACATAAACATAATAAATCTATGATGATAGATTTAAATTATTTTTTTAAAATAATAATATACATTAACAAAAACTTAAATTATAAAGAAAATAAAACTAAATGTTAGTATATTAATAAGAATATATATATATATAAGATTTAATATTAAATCATATTTTATCAATGATAGATGATACTAATCGATTTAGTGCTTTTTCTTTGAGAGACAAAATATATAATTATAAATATAAAATTGACATTTAAAAATTATATAAGTAAATTAAAGTTATAAAAAAATATGATGGGTTTTCCTCCCAATGTTACCCATGCAAATTTGATAAAATTCAATTAAGATAAGAATGAGTTAAAAAAATATAAATTTGGTTATTTTAAACTTAAATTTATTTCATCTTTTGCCATGTCGAGGAACACCAAGAGTTAAATTTATTTTCAATATGTCTCATTATCATGTCTATCTTATATATAAATATTTATCTTATGTAATTATTTTGGATATGAATTGAATAATAGATGAAAAGATAAAAGTAAATTGAATAAAAAAATATGATATATGTGTATATAAGATTATTAAAGCTATCCTATTTGTTTATTGTAATCAAACTTATTATTTTTAATGAAACTATGTTTTATTTTTATATAATATAATTTATATTTTAAATACTTAAATATAAAAGGGTTCATATTTATTGTTTCCGAATCCATAAAATTTCAAGATATTGACCTTGTTCATTGACTATTTAAATAAAATTTAATGGTTTCCATTTAATTAGATCAATTCTTTTTCACTTTCTCTCACATAAGTGTGGAATGGTATATATCCTTCTGGCTTCTACTTGATTTTTCGTTTGTGTTTTGTTTATGGTCATGTGGGACTATGGAAAAGGAAGGGATCACATGGAGAACGATAACTACACACATCCCTACTATGTCGCCCCTAGCTTGAAAGGTCAATACAAGTGAATAAACCTAATATATATTGTCATAAATATTTGCTTTCATGCAATGAAATTAATGACATTTGAACCTCCAATAATGCTAAAGTATTATGGAACAACAACAATGATAATAGCATAACAAATATTTCCGGCTAGCATTTTTTTAATAAAAAAAGTTTGAGTGAATTAAATTTCGGGAGTTTATGAAAATCAATAAATTACTCACAACTAAAAAAAACACTTACAAACGTACTTATAAATTTTTCACTAATAAATACATTATAAATTACCAACAAACTTCTCATATTAATAACAAAATTTTCGAATATACATTTTTATCAGATATGAATCTAATTCTTACTGATTAGATTAATCTTTCCTGATCAACTAAATTTTTTTATGTACTGTTACTACGTTAGCGTTTCATATATATTAAGATTTAAGAAGGGATTTATGAAATGATAATATTTTTACCATGTAATATTATTCAAAATTTACAAGATTTTGGAAATAAAATCGTTGCTGGAATTGTACTTAATATTAATAATGTCACCGGTACCTATCACACTCATGCCATGTGCGATCGATATTTATAGTTTTTACAAATTATAATAATGAAAATATTGTATAATAATAGCTATTAATGCTAAGAGTAGTAGTTGTTATTATCATATAATTAATGAAGTGTGAATAATAATAATAATAATAGATACAAACTATCCTTAATCAAATGATTCAATTTAAATCTTGACTGAGTATTGAATATGACATAAAAAAAAAATAATCCATCTTATATATGCTCAAAATTTTTGACGAAAATTTATTTATCATTAATTTAGGTGGAGACAATTTTGTAACGTCAAAAGTTATGCATAAATGGTTATTGTTATTACTACTGTACATAAACATTTTTATGTACTTTTCTTTTTAATTAAAATAATTTTTAATATTATTAATAACTCCATGAATATGGTTATGATTAAAATAGTGTTAATTCCATCCCATTTATTTTAGTTCGCTCTCCCTCTCTTAAAGAAGTTGGGCAAATAAAACCTCAAAAGAATAAAAATTTAAGGAAAAAAACTAGTTCTTAATTTCACTTTACTTATACTTCTAATTTTCTTTTTTGCTTTCATTATTTTAAATATCAAGACCTAATAATACATTGTTAAGAAATCTTACCTTTTAAAAAAAATTAAATTTAAAAATCTTGTGAATAGTTTTAACTTTAAATTTAAAAGTTTATTTTTAAAATGAATTCTAAATTTTAAAAAGGCCAATCTAAGAACTAAAAATTCGTCCCAAATATATTGATCCATCTTCAGTAGTTCACTTCTTTCTCCGAACCTTTTTTGGGCACATGTGATAATAAGAACTATATATTATCTAAGATTTTCGTATTCATATGATCCTCTTGCAAGTAACACACGAGGAGTGATAACTCACATTTTGACTTGCAGATTCTTATTTTTTTCTTCTTTCTAATTAAGTTTGATGGGTACTATTTGTTGAGTCCAGCTTGGCCATGAAGTGCTTTGAGCTTAGGGTATAACAACAAGACAAGAGGATCAGTGGCCACTTGCCATTAATGAACGTTTTTAACTCCTCACTGCTTACGCCATTGCCCTTTCACTAAATTATTTTTTAATATTATTATTCTATTCCTTATTCTTTTTTAATTTTTCATCAGAATTTTCAAACATGTGACTTTTTCATTTTTATTTATAGAAGTTCACAATAAACCTTTTATAAAGGAGAGGAGGACGATGTAATGAAACGAGGATACAGATCACATTCCATCAAACTCGCCTTTTCAGTCACGGCATATGTTCCATGACTTAATTAACCAATTAAATTTGAAGGCCGGGAACGTGACTTTAATTAAGATGGGTTTTGAAGAATGATATTACAAAGAATCAGTTTGTTTAAGTTTATTCTTTAGAATAAGTGTTTTTCTAATAAAATAAGTGGGTTTTTATTTTTCTAATGTATTTGTTTAAATTATTTTTACTTAAAATAAGTAATTTAATTTATTTTTTTTATTAAAAAAAAAGCAAATTTTGCATGAATTTATTTGAACTTAAAAATTAACTTTAATGGTGGGAATAAATTAAATCACTAATTTTATTCGTTAAATTTTAAAAAAATGAATACTAATAATGAAGAGTGTCTCTTTTTAACTCTAAGAATTCTTGATGTAAGTTGATTTCTCCCCACCTTTAAAATAAATTATTTTTATATAAACATTTTTTAAGAAGCGAAAATATTTTAATAAACAGAAAATTGTTTTTTAGTGGAAACAATTTAGATAAATATACTAAGAAAACATAAAACTATTTATTTACTAAAATAAATATTTTTTCTAATAAATAAGTTTAAATAAACTGGGCTAATTAGAATAAGAAATTTATATTGTGGGATAGAAACATTGCTGTTATTAATTATATGCTAGTTTTACTAAATACACTCTATATACAAAATTAAAGCAAAAGAGAATGGAGCCAAGTTACAAAAGGAAAGATACATATATACACATACGTAAGAACCTTATAAAAATTAACACGTCTTAGATTAGTGTAAACTGATATGTTTGATTCAAGATTTATATGCATTATGCTTTTATTTATGTGACTGAGCCAAGCGTCTATTTTAATATCTAACACCCTTTGTTAGGAGATGCATGCATTTGCGGGTATGCGAGTTCTGAATATTTATAAGGGTATTTTTCTCTAGTTTTCAATCAACAATTTTAACTGACTCATTCTTAATCTCCCTACAATTATAAGAGCGCACAACTCAATCAAAAATTAGATGTTTATATTTTTCAGCTAATGAAAACAAATTTTCCACATACAAGCCAATCAATATATATATATATATATATTGAAAATAGAAAGTTCCTTTGTTTTTTTACACTAAAAGCACATCATGCACATGATAGCGAGGGAATCACTTACCTGTGGAGTCAACGAAGGATGGTCAGTATCCGAATCCAAAAATGATGTTTGTGAAATCTTTACAGCAGCCAGCATGGCAGCTACCAGAGTTAACTAGAATCACTAGTTCACTACTGAGGAAGGGTAAACCTAAATGATTCATATTTTTTTTTATAGTACCACATACTTACACAAATAAAAGGTCAAAAACCAGTCAAGGGTAAAAATGTCATTCAACATTGATTGGTCCATATAAATGTTTTTCTTATCATTTCAGTAGAACATTTTGTTTACTTTTAAAAAAAATTGAGTATATTTTTAAGATGTGATTAAATAAAAATTATGAAAAATAAAATAAAATAATTACATATAACATTAAATTTAGTGGTGACTATTTGATGTTTTAATAATGAAATATATTGGTATACCTCACCTCTTTTTTTAAAAAAATATTATATGATCTTCAATCACTCCATGTTTATGTCTAAACCAATATTCAAGCAACATAAAATTAAGATTTTTAATTTATAAAAAAAAATTAATAACCCTCAATTACATATTATTTATCGAGATTATAATCATCTTGAACTATATAATAATTTCTTCTTTCTTATCTTATATCACATACCCATGTCTGTAGTTAAAGATTTGTATCATTATTTTCATACAAAAGTCAGAAAATTTTCTGAATCTTATTTGTGTGTATGACGTTTCTAAGATGTTTCTTCCTATGCAAATATATTTTCCTTGTGATATTTGTTTGACACTGGCGGCAAAAAGAAAAAGGAAAAAGAAAAAAAAACTATAACAAGAAATTTTCAATTCTGTCTTTCTTGGTGGGCAAAGAGTTGCCATTATTTTTTTGAATCACCATGATCACGATTCCAAGAAATTTAAAAGCAAGGATTTGCATCCAACCCCACAAGCTGCCACGGTTAAAAGAATCAACCCATTCAAAGTTTCACTACATTATTAAAGTAAAAAAAAAAAAAAAACACTAAAAAACAACAATAAACGAGGAAACACCATAGCAAGTTGTTCTGTTCTCACATTGCATGTGGATTCATTGTAACACACTTTCTCTCTCTTTCTCTTAGACACGCTCACATTCCCCATTATATAAGACCTTGATTTGGGAACAATTTTCTCCTCACTCCTCATCCTTTTTTTTTCCTTTTCAAAAAATCACGGGGAGGGATCGAAGCCCAAGAAAATGGGTCTGCCATTAGTACATGCTCTGTTCTTAACTCTGTTTCTGCTCTGCCTCCAAACAAAAGCAGAGGATTTTGGTGCAACAGGGAAGCTCGCAGGAACATGCAACTTGTTCAGTGGAAAATGGGTCTATGATGCTTCATACCCTCTCTATGACCCTTCAACTTGCCCCTTCGTAGATCCACAGTTCAATTGCCAAAAGCATGGTCGCTCAGATAAACTGTACCAAAAATATAGGTGGATGCCATTTTCTTGTCCCTTGCCAAGGTACTACTTCTACTTCTCTTATTAACCATTGGACAAAATAAAAATCTAAATACATTTCTTTAGTGTTGTTTATGCTAATTAGAGTTTCATATCGGTAATTCACATAATTAAAACATATGCAAATTACTGATATGAAACTGCGACTTTGATTGAAGTATAGGTATACAACACAAAGAACATATATAGAATTGTATCTAAATTTTTTCCTTAATTATTATAGTTATTTTATATGTTTTTTTTTTGCCATGTTATGGTCCTAGGCTAAGTGGGGTTGTGAGATTTTTGTGCAGGTTCAATGGATTGAACTTTTTGGAGAAATATAGAGGGAAGAAGATTATGTTTGTCGGTGACTCCCTTAGCTTGAACCAGTTCAATTCATTGGCATGTATGCTTCATGCTTGGGTGCCAAAATCTAGGAGCATTTTCAGCCAAAGGGATGCTCTCTCCAAAGTGGCATTTGAGGTTGGTTCTTTCATTCTTGTGCTTTAAATTATTTATTTATTGCTCAGTGTTTTGATTGAAACACTTCAATTTTTGGAGGTGTTGTGTTTGTCCATGCAAGTTTTGTCACTTTCCTGATCTAGCTTTCAAGTTTTTTTACTCAAACTTGAAAACTTGTGGAGTCATTTCCATGTTTGAACTCAAATTCAGCTACCCTCTAATCTGATCTAAATTTGGGTATTTGAGCTCAGAACTTGGTGTGCTGCATGTGCATAATTTTGTGGTTAATGTGTGGCACTGTGCACACTGAACTAAGAGCAATAAAGGCTGGATGCGATTGGTTGGAGACTTCGCTTTTTGCTGGGGACATATCTAAATGTTAATTTAAGAGATAATAAATATTTGGGTCTTATTAATTATTAATATATACTTTACTCAAAACAGTTCTCTTACTTTCTCTACCTAATTCAAACATTTCTGCACATAAAAGAACAAGACAGTGGAAAGCCATAATAATTTATTCCTGCAATTTTGTATTAATTATTAAAACAGACGTGGAGTTTCATTTTCCACATATTCATTTGATTTTGGTAGAAAAGGGAAACTTTTTCTTTTCTTGCTTCATATTCAAAACTACCAAGCAGTTTCTTCCTTTTTTTCCCTTTATTTTTTTTACTAGAAAACCTCAACTTTGGTTACATCCATAAAGACCATGAAAACCCAGTTGCTTTATATAGAAACTTTATCAAACAAATATTTCAATTAGGAATGATTTGTGTTTGGAGATCTAACTTTCCCTCCAATTCAGTGTGATTTAATTAACATCAATCCCTGATTGAAGTTTTGAACAGTGACTTAGTTTTCATCATTGGCTGTAACTGAATCATGAGTAAGACAACGACTAACACCATTATTCAACAAAACCGTTTTTCTTTCCATCATTGCTCTCTGCAAATGAAATGAAATGAATCATAATTTGATATTTTGCCTCTTTTTTTTTAGCCTCTCCTTCCACCAGAAAATCTTATTATATGCTTCATTATGTTTGTTTATGGTATAAGCTTCCATAATGCTATTTATATTTATATAATATTACAAAAGATATATAATTATTCATAATTGCGTGTGGGTTAATTTAGTTCAAAATTTTTTTTAAAGAAAATATTAGTTGAATCAGAAATTTTAAAATCTACTTGTACAACTGAAAAAAACTAGAACTCCAACAAAATACTTTTTAATTAAGCACATGGGAAAATATTTTTATCAATTTTAATTATAAAAATACCACATTATATTCACTTTATAATTTTTTTTCGCATTGAAAATAATAAAATCTTTTAAAAACAGAAAATAAAATAAAAATATCTCTTCAATTATTAATAAAATTTTAAAATAAATTTTCAAACTAGACTGACCGCATTCTGTGGATTTCTGAGTATGTCTTCTAAAAGAGGTATATAATTAATAATTTAACCCTCTATCACTTGGAGAATGGACCACTTGTGGTTACAAACAGTTCTCTGCTTCTGCGTTTACTCCACAAATCCAGTAAACTGCAGTGTTAAAAATTGGACCACTTCTTGGTGATAAGCAAGGGCCATGTTTTGCCTTTTATATCACCTTCATTTTTTAATTTTGAATTAGAGGATAAGTATTCTCACTAATGGTAAAGTGAGATTATAAATTCTAAGGCTATTCATATCCTCTTCACAAAAATAGAAATCCTGTATGATTTTTAATCATTTTTTAAGGATGCTAACATATTCTAGCACTCTTATTGTCCTATCTTGTATGATTAGTGCTAATAACATATTTTAACACTCTTTTCAATACATTTTCTTTTAAGAATTAGACCCATTAAACAAAAATTGAAAGCACATATTTAATAAAATTCTCATAAACTTCACTTATAAAAAGAATGTATTAAAAAAGTGTATTATTTCAATATCTTGTATGATCATGTTTTGACAAAATGTTAACTCATACTTTTGGATATTGATTAAGAAATTAAAATGAAAAAATTTTCTATTAAGATGTGTAATTATATTGTTCATGATTTTTTTATGCTTTTTTTTATAATTTTCACAATAAATATATATATTTTTTCTTTTAATTCTTAACCAATATTCACTGGTTAATCATACTCTAACATTTTTTTATAACTTTTTCTTTATAAGAGTAGAGAGACAAGACATGATTGGAAAATAATTTGGTAGAGGGATTGCTTAAGAACTTACCTTACTTAATGAGGAGGTTTCACCAAATTAAAATTTCAATTATAAAAAAAAAATGTGACAGTACAAATACTCTGTTTTTTCAGAACTATGGCCTTGAGTTATATTTGTACCGCACAGCATATTTAGTGGACCTTGACCGTGAGAAAGTTGGAAGAGTTTTGAAGCTTGACTCTATCAAGAACGGTGACTCTTGGATGGGGATGGACGTGCTGGTTTTTAACACGTGGCACTGGTGGACCCACACCGGAAGTTCTCAACCGTAGGATCATTGCTTCAAATTTTCAATATTTTTTTTCCAATTCCAACGGTTAATTAATGATGCTAATTTTTTTTGGTCCTGTTAAAAAAATTCATGACAGGTGGGACTATGTTCAGGTGAATAATAAATTGTTCAAAGACATGAACCGTTTTCTTGCGTACTATAAAGGGCTTACAACTTGGGCTAAGTGGGTTCAAAGAAACGTCAATCCAGCAAAAACCAAGGTCTTCTTCTTAGGAATTTCTCCTGTGCATTACCAGTAAGTTCTTAATTTCTCCTTCATTCTAAATTTTCTAATTCATTCATTTAAGTATAGATTACAAGAGTTTTTATAATATTTATTTGAATTTCTAAACTTGACTTATAAGTTTTTTTAGTTTATTTCAATGAGGTTTATAAAGAAACTTATTAATATAAACTCTTTTAAAGATAGTTTAGGTTATTTTTTTTAGAAAAAATAAAATAAGGGACAAAAACATATTTTAATCAAAAAGGTTTTATTCCCCGCTTAATTCTTCCGAAAAATTGACCGACTCAGTTACAATGTGACATGTGTTTTGGAAAGAGATTAAATTATTGTTTTACAGTACAAGCAATGACAGATGTTAAACTGTTAATGGGTCGGATGTTTTCCCTCACTCCTCAATTCGGAGGATATAGCACTGCTCATTTTAGCATACAATTTTTAGTCAAGTTTTTGAATAAATTCTCATCTGATAAGCTCTTATTAAATGTGTGTTTAATTGAGCTATTCGTTGAAACATGCCCTAAAATATATATATTTCTATATTCTATGATGATAATGTAAATGTGCAAGCTTTTAATTTGTTATCTATGGTGGTGTATGTGTTGTGGTGATTTAGGGGGAAAGATTGGAATCAACCAACGAAATCATGTATGAGTGAGACACAACCATTCTTTGGATTGAAGTACCCTGCAGGGACACCAATGGCTTGGAGGGTGGTGAGCAAGGTGTTGAACCAGATAACTAAGCCAGTGTATTTCTTGGATGTGACCACTCTCTCACAGTACAGAAAAGATGCACATCCTGAAGGATATAGTGGTGTTATGGCAGTAGATTGCAGCCACTGGTGTCTTCCTGGGCTTCCTGACACTTGGAATGAACTTTTGGGTGCAGTTCTTTCTGATTGAAAGCAGTCACTATGATAACTACTTTGTTTATTAGGTCCAACTTGTTAGAGGAAAACCAATTGTTTTCAACTGTAGGTAATATTTAATTTTGGCATTTTGGTTCTTGTAATTGTTGGGGAATAAAAGGGTTTGATGCTCCTAATTGTAAATGTAGAATATTGATTTGGCAGAAAAGATTGCCTTCAATTGTACCAAATACCATTTTGAATTTTGAAAAACATTGTGGAAAGATGTGGTGGCTCATTGTAAAGTAGTTTATGAATTTCCCTTTTTCTAAGGCATTACAGTAATATTGCAGTAACAGAATATGATGTAGTGATGTTGATTGTGGAGTTGCAAATTTTAGCTATTATAAATTTTATGTCCCACCTTTCAATATGACCTACTTTAGTATTTTATTTCCTGACATGCTGTTGGCCTACGATGTCAAATAAATTGGCGTGCAATCGGTGAGTGTAACAGAAACAGTGTGTTATTGGGCTGTGTAATTGGTGATGAGGCTATTGCTTCCTACATTCCTATGTTTTCTGTACTTCTTTAGTAAAAAAAAAAAAAATTATTCTGAAATATAATTTTAAATTTCGAAAAAAAAAGAAGTGTAATAATCAACCTAGGAAATGCTTGAAGGAATAGTCTCGATGACAAGTGTAACACTCCATTTTTTTAAAATAAATTAAAAAGAATTTATTTAAAAATAAATAGAATTTTAGAAAAATAATATGATTTTTGTAATTAAGTAAATAAGGAGAAATAATTTTATTCATTAAAATAATGATTTTAAGTTAAATAAAATAAATATATGTTGTTAGAAAAAAAATATTTTATTTATTCATTTGATATGTAGTAAAAATAGAGTTTCTTTTTATAAAATAATAAAATAAAGAAAAATAGAGTAAATAATAAACTAAAAATTCTAACTATAAATAAAGATATATTAGGTCAATTTTTATGTCTATGAAACGTCTTTATGCTCTCTCTTCCTCTCAGATTCATTTTCCTTTTTTTTCCTCCCAAACTCCTTTCTTTTTCTGTATACACTCAAACATATCACAATAAAACTATGATCCTATACTCGTTAACTGTTTGATTGTCGTGAAATTTAGACATCTCCTTCAGAACTCACTTCCGCATAGTTCCATCGTTGAGATTTGCGCAATAATATTTGTATAGAGAGAAATGTCCCTCACATGGAGACAGTGAAATTGAGGTTCTAATTATTTCTCTTTTTCTCTAACGCTTGAAAATCTTACCATAGCAACCAGAAGAAAAGTTAGAAGAATTTTAAGGAACCACTAGAAATGTCTCTATTACTGTCGAACTACATGATAATTGCTATGCTTACGCAATTTGAATATTTAAATCACATAATAATTATCTAATTTTCCTCTCTTTTATTGCTTTTGTGTTAAAACATTAGGAATTTAGTTTCTTTTGAGTTTTTATCCAGTAAATGCTAAAGTTAGTTAATTTACAGTGTTTTGGGGTGTATTTTTTTTGTAGAATTACATAACAAGAGGCCTAGAAGAGGGTTGAAGAATGGGAGCAACGCACTCAGCGTGTCAATAACCGCTCAGCGTGAGGAGCCAACTTGGAAGTTAGGCTTAGTCCTCATCTGGCGGCTTAGCGCACATCTGGCGGCTTAGCCTACATCTGGCAGCTTAGCGTGCGAACACTTATGTCAGTTGGACTTTGCATGTGTTCTTAGCAAGCACATGCAGGCTTAGCGCACATACAATGTCGAAAAATATGATTGTGCTGCGTTTTAAAGGGAAAAAATGGGGAAATCAAGGGAGTTCTTTTGGGGGACCAAAATAAGAGGCTAGGGCACGAGAGAAGAGAGAGAACTCATTCACTTGGGGACCCTTTCCTCCATTTTCTTCCACACCTCTTTTTTTCTTTTTGTATTAGTAAGTCTCTCATGACAATGAGAGGATAAACCATTCATTGTTGGGAGCTTAACAACCAAACACTCTTGATGTAATAATTCTAACTATCTATTTAATATTATTTTGATATTATTGTCTCTTTTCTGTGCTTAATATCATGTTTATGTCTTGATCACCCATGCTCATGTAGTGTTATAGAGTTTATGCATTGGAAAGTATTTATCTCCTAAGAACTTGAAAAGAGCATCTAGGTAATCTATGTATAGGGATAGAATGATATTACTTAGCCTTATTTATGCATCTTTATTCTTAAATCAAATTATTTGATGTAGCTCTTAAGGGATTAGGAGTGAAATTAGATAATTTAGGCTCCTTCACATGAGGGATCATGGTTAGGGTAGGTTAGTGGATGAAAAACCCTTAATGTTGCATCAAGAATAGTTTCAGTAGGCTGAGTCTCAACACGCTTCGTAATTCTACTTCAACTGGCAACTCACCCCCTGAGTGTTTGTATTTTGTCTCTTTAATGTGCTCTGCTTAATTATCTTCATTTATGTTGAATTTTATATTCCATATCATTATTTGACCAATATCGAATTTAGTTCATTGATTGCTTAAAATTGGACATATACAAACTCTGAGTACAGTCAAAGTCCACGTGGACTCGACACTCGGTCTTATCGTTTTAAAATACTACTTGGACAAATTGGTGCACTTTCCAATTAGTTAACACTACACATGTGAGCCCACTTAGAGATAATGGATGAGTTTATCGTAATTGGAGTTAGAATGAGCATGTGTAGGATCCTTAAATGATCAAATTGAGATTTATTTTGGGATGTTTATTGTATTGTAATTCTTCCTTTATGGTTATAATTACAAGATTATTGTGTTTGATGGATCAATTAATACTTTGATGCAAATTGGTTGATAAAATTGAGTTCTCTTAGTGTTTTCATATTTTTGACCTATGATTTTGATTCCTTTGATTTTGATATGATTATGTAAAATTATTTGAGGGGTTTTACTCCCCATGTTGTGAGAAACATTTTTGTATTATTTGTTTGTATTTTGGACAAGATTTACTAGATTAGCATGATAAATTGTTATATTGGAATCATGAAGTTATAATTGAAATTGTGTGTAAGTGATAAATTGAATATGTGATGAATTGTGAGATACATGTGTATTGAGATATTGTATGTATTGAGTTGTGAGTTATGAACTGTGCAATCACACAATTGTAAGACCCTTTAAGGGCGATGAGTTTTTGCACAACGAGTATTGTGATGGGATCCACTGTGGGAACCCGACGAGTTGAATCACTTTGAGGCGTGACAAGATAAAATTATTTTAAGAACAATTAAGAAGTAATATGTTTTGTATAGTTCATAGATAGAGTATGCATATTAAAATATTTTCTGGGTTGAACATGAATCAGTAGGGAGAGGCCCTAACGGACTATTCGGAGTCTAGGCCTTGTGGGTAAATACACCCAACTTGAGCACTCCTTTAAGTCTGTGTGATCCCACGTGGTCGAAACATTCTTGCAAAACAATATGACCCTGATTGGTCTCCTTATGATTTTACCTAGTGAGAGTGACCTAACTTACCAGTGTGTAGTCTACCTTGTCATGTACTCCTAGGCGTCTGACGAGGTTTTTCACTGACATAGTACCACATTGCATGTAGGATTGAGTCTTAGTGTATCTATTGCATAACGCTTGTGTAATGATCATTGTGACTTATTACGTGATGACGTGTAATGAATTGTGTGAGTGTGAGATGTTGTGTTGTGCTTGAAATGTGTTGCTTTGAACACATGATTAATGTGAAGGTGTGGAATGTGATTTTGTGATTAAATCCTTGGAACAAGTGATGTTACGCAATAAGTGAAAAAATGATGTGATTTGTGCTAAGTTGAACTTGTTATACTTATGTGTGTGTGTGTGTGTACTTTCGTTAATCTCTACATATTTAGAAATGTGATAACTCACTCCTTGTATGTTGTTTATGTTTAAATCTTATAATGATCTTGAACCTTGTGTTCGTGGGAGTAAATTGTTAGGTGGATGACTTTAAAGATCCTCATGCTAGAGAATGTTAGGACACAATGCTCTAATAAGGTGTGACATTGGAGCATAAATTTTTATTTCAATTGTATAATGTCCTGAATATATTATTTTATTTTATTTTATTTCGCTAGCTGTTTAACTTAAGTTATTTTATAAACTTGGACGGTCTTGTTCTGAATCAAATATGTTTTTAATAAGTTTTATTTAATAATAGTGAAACGAATGCGATCCTTCTATCCACATAAATTTGTTTATATGATTTGAATAAAATTAGTTTAATTAAATTTCATATTTTTATATATTTTTTATTTATATATATGTCGGATTGGAAAATATCACGATGAAAACTAAATCTTTACTATTATTTTTGGAATTTTGAAAACTGGATGCCAAATAACCGACTTGGATGTCTAATGGCATGCACACAGATGTAATTTCTGCATGCTAGCATATTTTAATTGATAAAAATTTCTTACATTTTTCTTATAAAGACAATATTATGTATTTTCGAAAATTCATTATATGGTTCAGAATTATTATTAGTCTATCATTCTAATAAATTTTCATGTCATACATATACACAGATTAACTAAGACTATATTAGTTTCCGTAAAATAATAAATAAAAGAATTGCATCATTTAACTTTCTTTAAATGAGAAACAAACAAGAAAACGTTTTTATTATGTCTCATGCCATCTCTGTTATAATATATATTCAAATCATTGTCAAAATAAAAGACAATGTGAATATGAAGTGATACACATTAAATTATATAAATTTAACAATTAATAGAACTGACAAAATTAGAAGGAAACAGACACTGCAATCAACACGTGTTTCTTGAATATGAACTGTTTGTACTAAAAGAAACAAGGCAGGGGATAGTTTAAAGAGTACTACTGATCTAGAATGTTGATCACATCATGAAGTTAGAGATTTAGAATATTCTTGTCTATATATTTTGTATAAAAAAATAATATCCGGATCTGTACTTGAATAAAAAAAATAGTTGTACTAATATGAGGCATTGCCCTAAACTGCAACGTGTCTCAAACCTAAAGCATCATAACAAACCTTGGATAATAATAACACACGATTCATGTGTATGCTAAGCCAACACTGTCACACGTTGTAATAGCCACAAGGCAATGTACCACTTGTCTCTCCCCATGCAAACCTTATCCAACACCACCTCTTCAAACCGACACAAACCCTTCTTTTTATAGCACCACACTCAACACAACACAAAAACCAAAAACCGCACAAAACAAAAACAAAACAAAACAGTGTCTTTGATTACGAGAGAGAGAGAACAAAACAATCAACACAATGGCTTCTGAGCAAATGCCTCGCAGAGAGAACAACAGCAATAGGGTGATAGAGAGAGAGGTTCACGTTGAGACACACAGAAAAGAGTCCCTCCCTGATAAGGGAAGGGTTGTGATAGAGAGTGAGAAGAAGGAGAAAGAGAGAGAGTTGGCTTCTGATAGAGCCAGGTCTGGAAATATAGTTAAGGAGGACAAAGAGGTTGAAGAAGGAAGAAGAGGAAAAGAAAGTGGTGGTGGTGGTGGTGTTCAGCATGAGAGGAAGTTTGAAACGAAAGTTGAAGAGAAGAAGGGTTTTGGGGAAAAGGCTGAACTCGAGGGAATAACAAGAGTGGTGGTGGGAAGAGAGTGCAGCAAAGAGGAGAAACAAGGAAGAACAAGAGAGAAAGTAGAGGCAGAGAAAGCAAGATCAATGGAGAAAACTAGAGATGAAGCTAAAGGAAGAGAACAAGCTGAAACCAAAGGTCAAACCAAGAAGGTAAAATCCTCTAATATTCTTTGTGTGCTAACTTAGCCTAAGACTTAGTATTCTAAAGTGAGAGAAAAATTAGTATATAGTCTAAGATCATGATGCATTCATGGTTTGACATAGGCTAATCTTATCATGATGTATATAGTTCAATTTTATTAATTCTTTTTACTAAATTAAAAGATTAACTTATGTCTTCATTGAAATTGACCATGACCATGCACACGTGTGATCCTAAACATACAATAAATCTGTCTAAAGGTATCTTTCTCACTTCTTTTTTTTTTTAAAAAAGATGATTTTTTGTATTATTAGCCCTTCATGCTTAAAGGGAGTATGATGAAAAGAAAAATAAAGTTGTAGTAATATAAAGTTTCTTCACCTATAATTTTAACCTTTTGTGATTGTTGGTTTATGCTATAGGGTGGTGGTGAGGAACAGGGAAGAAGAAGAGAAGAAATAGGAGAAGAAAATAAACAATCCAGCCTCGAAGAGATTTCTAAATGCAGAGCTGAAGCTGAAGAGAAAGTTAAGGAGAGAAAGGAGAGATCAAAACAAGCAGCAAGTAATGAAGCTGCCAAAGAGAGAAACAAGCAGGCAAATAAGGAGGCAACAAAGGCAAAAGATGTCACAAGAGAGAAGGGTCAACAAGGCAATCTTAAAACAGGAAATGAGACACAAGACATTGGCCAAAAGGGTTATGGTGGAGCAAAGGATACCATTGGTAGAGTGGACAACATTACTACACCACTTGCTAAAAAGGCTCAAGTTGCTGGTAGCACCACTGTTCAGTATGCTGGAGA
This sequence comes from Glycine soja, assembly GCF_004193775.1. Taxonomy (NCBI): domain Eukaryota; kingdom Viridiplantae; phylum Streptophyta; class Magnoliopsida; order Fabales; family Fabaceae; genus Glycine; species Glycine soja. Next base: position 44,705,438 of record NC_041007.1, read on the forward strand.
GAAATCAGCACAAGCCAAAGATGCTACGGTAGGATCAATGGAGAAAACTACAAAGGATGCTAAAGGAAGAGAAAAAGCAGGAACCAAAGGTCAAACAAAGAAGGTAAAATTAAATAAAAATTAGCCTCTTAATATTCTTTGTATGCAAAGTGAGCTTCTATGACTTAATATTCTAAAGTGAAGGACATATGACACATAGAAGGTGTCGGTGAATCTTAAAATATGATATATAGTTGAATTATATTAATTCATTCTGGTAAATTAAAAATTCAGTTATGTCTCATTTGGAGATTGTCCATGATCATGGACACGTGAGACCCTAAACATACAATCATCACTCTCTAAAGAGATCTTACATTTATTTTAGAAATAAAAGATGAGTTTTTGTACTATTAACCTTTCATTTTTTTAATGGAGCATGTTGAAAATAATATGAAGTTGTAATAAAAGGTGTCTTCACCTAAAGTTGTAATGGAGCATGTTTGACCTTTTTGTCATTGTTGGTTTATGATATAGGGTGGTGGTGAGGAACAAGGAAAAAGAAGAGAAGAAACAGGAGAAGAAAAACAATCCAGCCTGGAGGAGATTTCTAAGCACAGAGCTGAAGCTCAACAAAAAGCAATGAGTTCAATTGAAGGTGCTAAGGAGAGATACGAGAGAGCAAAACAAGAAGCAAGTAAAGCTTCCAAAGAGAGAAACATTCAAGCAAATAAGAGGGCTGAAGAAGAAAGAAGAAAAGCAGAAAGTGGTAGGGGTGTTCATGTGGATAAGTTTGAAGAGAAGAAGGATTCAGTGCTGAAAGCAGAACTCGAGAGAAGAACAAGAGAGGTAGAGGGAAGAGAGTGGAACAAAGAGGAGAAACAAAGAAGTTGTCCAAGAGGGAAAGTAGAGGCAGAGAAAGCAAGACCAATGGAAGAAACAAAACTGGAAGCTAAAGGAAGAGAAAAAGCTGAAACCAAAGAGGTAAAAATTGTTTATATGCTAACTGAACCTCTATGATTTGATGGACTAAACTCAACTCATAGTCTAAAGTTGGATCTTTCTCTCTCTCTTTTTTTTAAATAAAAAAAAAAGAGTTTTTGCATTATTAACCCTTCCCTTCAAAAAGTAAAATAAAGTTGTAGAAAAAGCTGGAACCGAAGGTCAAACCAAGAAGCTAAAATTAAGTAAAAATTAGCCTCTAATATTCTTTGTATGCTAAGTGAGCCTCTATGACTTAGTATTCTAAAGGGAAGGACATATAACACATAGCAAGTGCTGGTAAATCTTAACATATGATATATAGTTGAATTATATTAATTCATTCTGTAAATTAAACAATTCAGTTATATCTCATTTGGAGATTGACCATGATCATGGACACGTGTGACCCTAAACATACAATAATCTCTCTCTAAAGGGATCTTTCTCACTTCTTTATTTGATAAAGATGAGATTCTGTATTCTTAATCCTTCATTTTTAAAGGTAATACTTTAAAAATAGTATAAAGTTGTAATACAAGGTGTCTTCATTTTTAAAGGTAATACCTTAAAAATAATATAAAGTTGTAATAGAAGGTGTCTTCAGTAATAATTATAACCTTTTGTGATTGTTGGTTTATGATAGGGTGGTGGTGAGGAAAAAGGAATGAGAAGAGAAGAAATAGGAGAAGAAAATAAACAATCCAGCCTGGAAGAGATTTTTAAGTACAGAGCTGAAGCTCAACAGAAAGTTAAGGAGAGAAACGAGAGAGCAAAACAAGCAGCAGAAGCTGCCAAAGAGAGAAACAAGCAGGCAAATAAAGGGAATGAAGAAGGCAGAAGAGAAAGAGAAAGTGGTGGGGGTGTTCATCATGAGGCTAAGTTTGAAACTAAAGGTGAAAAAAAGAAGGATTTAGTGGGAAGAGAGCGGAACAAAGAGGAGAAACAAAGAAGCAGTCCAAGAGGAAAAGTAGAGGCAGAGAAAGCAAGACCAATGGAAGAAACAAAGGTGGAAGCTAAAGGAAGAGAAAAAGATGTAACCAAAGAGGTAAAAATTGTTTATATGATAACTGAGCCTCTATGACTTGATGGACTAAACTCAACTCGTAGTCTAAAGTTGGATCTTTCTTAGTTTTTCTTAAAAGAGATTTTGTATTATAAACTGTTCCATGTTAAAAAAAAAGTTGTAGTAATACAAACTACAAAGTGTCTTCACCTATAATCTTAACCCTTTTGAGATTATTGTTTTATGCAAGGGTGGTGTTGAGGAACAAGGAAGAGGAAGAAAAGAAAATGAACAATCTAGCTTGAAAGACATTTCCAAGTACAGAGCTGAAGCTCAACAAAATTCATTCAATGCTACTGAAGCTGCTAAGGAAAGATACGAGAGGGCAAACCAAGCGACAAGTGAAGCTGCCAAAGAGAGAAACAAGCAGGCAAATAAGGAGGCAACAAAGGCAAAAGATGTCACAAGAGAAATGGATCAACAAGGCAATCTTAAAACAGAAAATGAGACACAGGACAATGACCAGAAGGGTTATGGTGGAGCAAAGTACACCATTGGTAGTGTGGACCACATTACTACACCATTTATTGTAGAGGCCAATCTTAAATCAGAAAATCAGATACAAGACAATGGCCAAAAGGGTTATGGTGGAGCAAAGGACACAATTGGTAGTGTAGACCACATTACTACACCACTTGCTGAAAAGGCCAAAGCTGCTGGTAGCACCACTGCTCAGTATGTTGGGGAGAAAGCAGCACAAGCCAAAGATGCTACTGTGCAAACTGGCAAGAGTGCTGCAAAAGTTGCCTCAGATTTGAGGGACAAGGCTTTGGCCACAGGGTGGAGTGCTGCACATTATTCTACTGAGATAACTGTGGAGGGAACCAAGGCTGCAACAAATGTTGTTAAGGGAGTTGCTGAGTATGCAGGACAGAAGGCTTCTGAGCTTGCAGCTATGTCAGTGGATACTGCGAAAGGTTTAGCTGCTGCTGCAGCTGGGGAGAATGCCAAGGAGTACACTGCAAGGAAGAAGGTGGAAGCTGAGATGGATTTGGAGGCCAAAAGGGAAGCTCAAAATCAGGTGGTTATTTCTATCAATGCCTCATTTAATTATAAGGTTATGATATGATGTGTATAACTATAGTCTTATAGTTAAATGTACGGCTGGAAACTTCTACATATTGTGTGTGTTTGTGTTGTACCTCATGAAATTGAGTAGAACAATGTGATTGATTCAACTACTGGAACTAATTAACTGTGGTAAAATGTGTGCCTCTTATCATTTTAAATGTCTTTTATATGGATTTCCAATTAAATCTTAAAAAGAGAGAGAGAGAAAACAGAAAACTTCAAAGGCTTGGACATAGTTCTTGATATATAATAATGTAGTGAATATAGTAGTGTATGCTAGTACTTGACATGTAGCAAAAATGTGGCCTCATTTTGTTGAAGACTCTTTGTTGTAATGCAAGTAACTTAACTGAAAATTGGCAATTGTACATAGGAATCGAAGGAGTGGCCATCAGCAAAATCCACCACTGAGAGCATTCAAAGAGGACAAGGACAACAAGAACAGCATGAGCAAGGAGAAAAATGGGAACATGGTGCACAAAGGACTAATAAGCCACATGAAAGCAACATTGTGGAAACCTTTGAGGAAAACCTAGGTGGGATTGGGGAAAAAAGGGAACAAAAACCACTTGGAAGCATCATTGGAGAGAGCTTTCAAGGAGTTCAAGAAAAAGGGAGTGAAGTGATGGCAAGCATTGGTGAAAAACTGGGAAGTGCTGCACATACATTAGTGAAGAAGCCATTGGATAAGGCCACTGAGGGAGGGAGAGAGGTGTTGGGAGCTGTAGGTGAAACTGTGGTTGAGATTGGTGAAAACATGGTGAAAAAACCAGCACAGAAAGTGCAGCAGCATCAAGGTGAAGGTGGAGGAGGGGTGCTGAATGCCATTGGTGAAACCATAGCAGAGATAGCAGAGACAACTAAGGTGATTGTTGCTGGAGAGGGAGAAAAGGAGATAATAGTAAAAACACATGAATTTGAATATGGAGACTTGAAACTTGATTAGTGAATTGCTGCATTGCATGGATGTTCATGACAAGTTGGTTTATGGAAGGAAATCTATCATGAAGTACATAGCTGCAAAAAGTTCCACGTTTTATGGAGTTGTAAAAAAATAAGAATAAGAATGTCTTGTTGTAATACTATATATAGTAATAATAATGTGTAGCTGCATGATGTTTATTATAATAAAGTTGTTTTATTTATGGAAATCTATCATGCAGATGCAGTACATGTTCCACGCTTTGTGGAGTTGTAAATAAATAAGAATGTCTTTTTGTGATTATATAGTGTGTAGGTCTTGTACTGTTATTACATCATCTCACGACAACAATAAATGTAATCAGTCCCTGCATTAAGAAAATTTATGTTGCCTTCAGGTTGCTGGTAGCAATATGTGTCTACTTGTGGAATATCAATTAATATTTTTTAATTAAGTATTTATTATAATTTTTGAATTACTATATATATCAGTTATGAAATTTATTAATTTATTACTTAACTAATAATGCATATTTGTTAAGAGTTATTATTATTGCCTTCAGGTCTTGTACTATTATTGACTTTTTTTTTACCAAAATATACCCTACTAAACTATTTCACTGGTGACAAAAATCGGTATTTTTTTAAAACTTAATTTTTTACCTCAACTATATTTAAAAAAAGACGTGAGAATTTTTTTCGTTTTCTTTTTTAAAAGTTTTTTTAATTTAATTTTTACTAAAATCTTAATTAAAATATTGACGTGCTTAAAGCAAATCAGTGACTCTTCGATTTAAGATTTAAGATGTGAAAGTTATACTATTAAATTTATCTATGAGATTAGACTATTTTTCAAATGAAAAACATCATAAATATGGACAAAATCACTTTTAAAAGTATAAGGGAATTCAGTAAGTTTACATAGTGATTTTATGCATTTTTTGGCACAATTTTAAAGCTTATAGGCCAATTCAATATGTGAAAGTTGTATCATTATATTCGTTTACATAAAAATTGAAAATTGTATCATATTTACATAAAAATTATGAAAGTACAATTGTTTTGAAAAAAAATCTCAAACAATAGTAAAATGGCCCAAAAGGTGACAATCAAGAAATTATACTTCACTAAGTAAAATAATTTTTACAATTTTCAAACACAATTTTCAAGATTTTCTAGAATGACTGTATAATTGACTTCATCAACATGAAAAGTACAATAATTCATTATTATTCAAACCAAAAAACCAAAAAAGCTCATGCATAATAAAAAAAAACGCAACAATTTACCGTAACAAAAAACTTTAAACACCTTCAAAGTTCTATTTCGCACCAATTAACAATTGGATTTTTGTAAAAAGAACAATAAAAAAAATTGTTTTTCCGATAATAAATCTTAACAAATATTAACCAAAAAAATTATAAAAAACATTGAAAAATCGGTTAACCAACAAAGGATTTGTCACAAGCATTTTAAATATATATATATATATATATATATATATATATAGAGAGAGAGAGAGAGAGAGAGAGAGAGAGAGAGGTGAGAACCGATTTCTCACTTGTAACATTGAAATGAGTTAGTTGAGTAAATAATTTTAGAGATGATATATTTGGGTATTTAATTAATTTATTTCCATTAAACTGTTAATGAGTATTCGCTCTTATGAGAAATTAATACACCAAAAAAAAAACTATCATTTTGCACATGTGCACCGCGCCGTACAGAATAACTGAATAAGGAAAATAAATAGCTTTTTAATTTTTTTTAAAATTATATACATTTAGTTTTAAATGATAATAAATATAGTTACAGATAAAAATTACTACTATTTATCGTCAAAATTCACAACCTAATGACTTTGAATTTTATTGAACGGAAAGTGTTACAATAAGACATTTTAAAAAAAAAAAATAAAGAATCTAATTCAAGTTTTAAAAAATTAAAGAACTTGATTAAAAATTGTGAATTAATATATAATTGGTAGAAGGGAAAGAAAAGAGATAATAAAAATTAAATTAAAATAAAGAATAGAAGTATGGATCCTACAAAATTTTACTTTTCATTTCATTTTTTTTTCACTCTCTTTCGTCTCTAGGAAGTGGACTATTAAGAAGTTGTTCGGATGGCTAAATGAATATGCTATAAAAAAAAATGTAAGGGTGGAGTTATCACTGCATTAGTTACATTATCTTTTGTTTCTATAATAACAGTTACATTATGCTTCTAATATCTTCTGCTTCATCGAACGTTTGTAATTAGAACCATAGTTTTTGCCGTAATTCTAACTAATAATTAGTTCTTTGTCTAATACCAATGCCACTAAGAAACAAAATGTAGTGTGAAAGTGAACTGTTTCAATTTTCTTTTTGTGCCACCAAACTTCATAAACACACACTTTCCGTGAATTAGCCAGAGAAGGCAAAAAGACCACACACAAATATCAAGGACAAACATGAAATCCCTGTATGCTAGAAGACAGAGGGAAGTAGAAACAAATTCAAGTTTATCTTGCTGGAAGGAAGAAGATAAAAGACTAAGAGGAATTCAGAAAGGGATCTGAGAGGTGAACTACTCCAAGACATGCAGCACCAGCAGGGGCATATGCATGTCAGCAACACTCTGCAAATATAACAACCAAAGTTTTGTTTTTTCTCCCAATCAGATCCAAACCCAGATCACAGGTGCAGAAATCAGAGTAACCCAGAACATAGAAGATGACAACTACACAACTAGAGAGAGAGAGAAGAGTTTTTTTTTACCAAACAATTCATACAACTAGACCAACGAATGAGAGGAGGAAGCAGAGAAAGGCAAAGGGAAGACCCAACAGAAAACCCAATGGCCTGCAATCTTCATCTGAGTTGCACATTCCTTGGCTTCCTCTGATACTATTTTTTTGCTTTTCCTCCTCTCAGAAACATGATCAAGAAAAGAAAGACACACTATATTATTTCAACTTCCCTTTGTCATTTTAAATGATTAAGCGGTACCCATAAACATAACCAAACATGACAACTAGGGGGTGGGAATAGGTCAGGCCGGTCTACAGGGACTTACGACCTGACCTGCCTTACATAAAACTTGACCTGAACTGACCTATTTAATTAAAAATATTAAATATCTATTGTGAAAACAACTTTTAAAAAGATTATCAGGTCCAACCAAACTTTTAAAAAGGCTCGGACCAAGTTAAAATAAAAGTCTTTGATAGGTTATAAATCAGGCTCAGGTCTCAAAGATTCATCTTAGGCAAGCCCAATCTGTCCCAAATAAAATATAGGTTAAATTAATATTTTTTACTCTTTTGATTTAATTTTTAGATTAAATTTGATTCTTTAATTTTTTAAATCAACTCAATCTGATACTTCCATATAAATTATAGAAAATTACACTATAAAAATTTAAAACTATCACAAGATTTTAAACCGTCATAAAATACATATTAAAAAAATGAATCGATTGTAAAAATTAAATGATTAAATTTAACCTTAATAATAAATTAAAAGACAAAAATTAAACCTAAAATATGATATTTGCTTGAACATTATGCGTATTATATTTCTTTTTTAAAGTAGAAAAATATCTTTTATGATTAGTAAAGATTGTCTAATGTCTATTTAAATATTTTACTTTTCAACAATCCATTATTTCCTTGATAATCTTCCTACCCTCAATGCCGGCACAAGATCCCTTTTTGTCACTATCACAAACCAATATTATGCAAAAGTATTCACTGAGATTTCTAAGCTAAATTAAGGGTGTACGTTCATCCGAAAGAAACCCCTTTTGCTTCTCACAGAACGGCACTTAGGAACCATGCCAACTCTCCCACAACGCGTAAATAAACACAAACTATTTTGAAAGTCAACATGTTTAGGTGCAATGCAGGGAGTCTAGGGTAGAAAAACCAGTTAAAGACTTGATGTTGTCATTTGACAGACACAGTTAACTAACTACGATTAGATCCTCAGTTGGATTTTTCATAGTTTGTAAACTACACGGAATGAGATTTCACGAATGAATTACATATTATCTTCATATGATACCAAGATCTTGAATCTGCTAGCACAAAAGTAAAAAATAAGTTATAAATGGAACTCAATGCGCAGCAGTAGTTAGCAATGTACATATGCTACGGAAATCTAGCTACCTAACTATCATCACATCCTACCAAATATTATACAAGAATTTGTGTCAAGAATTCCAACAAGGCCACGATTAGCATTGGAGTAGCAGTTCAAACAAATGGGAAGAAAAAATCCCAGGCTGCATCAGGAGGATCACCCACGGCCTTCAGAACGCTTCCTTTATAACCCGACTGTTACACTAAAATCCATAATCTGGAAGCTTCAAAAAACCAAAATAGGCTGGCATCAAGACACTATCTACTCTAAAAATCTGAGATCTGCAACATGAAATAAAAACAAGTAATGGGAAAAATAGTTAGCAGTAGATCAATTCCAAAGCTTCAATGATTAATGACTTCAACAATCATAAGAAAAATAAGCTTCAGACAACAAAGGCAACGTACAGGAGCACGTGTGAATTAATTCAAGCATACTATTAAACCTGTAGAATGCATCATAAAAGATAATGCTGAGAAATGCACAAGAGAAACCAGAAATGTTCCTAAAGATCTGCTATTTCTTTTGGGGCTCAGAACTCAGAAGACCAGGTGATATTACATGTAACTAAATGTCCGAGGGCATTATGCTCCATGGCATTTTAGCTCCTCCAAAAACAAGTATCAGAAAGCCCAAGTCTAATTTAAATTGGATCAGGTAAAGAAATGCAAATTAGGTCTCTAATAAAGCATATCATAATGAAGCATTTAGACAGTACACCAAAAAGGCAACAAATAGAAAACAAGAAATAACATTTTTCAAAATCAACTATATAAACAAGTACAGCATTCAAATCATGAATTCATTGAATTGCCATGCTAATATTTGTATTGTGAATTATAATTAGTATCAAATTGTAAGATTCAGATACATTGAAAAATAACCTTAAATATATTATATAAATGACATAAAATGTTCGATGTAATTATTTTAAACTAGAAATAGATAAAAACAACTTAACCATAAGCCTCAAAATGAAATTATTAGCTATATATAAGTGAAGCCTTCTGTTTGAGAAGAATGAAATGAAATACCAAAGGGTGTATGGATTAAATGAGTTAATAAAATAAAGTAGTGCAATAATCAAATAGGATAAATTCACAAGTGATCGGTCAATTACTTGTGAAATAAATTCTAAAGTCATACAAGTTTAAATTGTAACATGAAAAAAAAAAATCTAGGAACACACTCTCAAACACATTAAAATTTGTTGAAGTATATTGAAAATAAAAAATTGCAAGACTCACATCATATTTAATTATTCTCATGATTTTGTAATTTTCAATAAACTATAACCAATGGATAAGAGTATATTAAAAAGAGTATGTTAGAAAATGTGTTCCTAGCACTCCTCAATAACATTGTTTGATCGTGTGATTCTTATTGATGATATGAAATCACACCGAATCATTCATTGCACCATAGGACATTAAGAATCAAAGTTATTTGTTATTAATCTTATGATACAAATAGATAGGTGATTAATCAAATTATATTGAATTGTAGGATTCAAATCATGAATATTAAGATTCCAATTTGTCGTCCAGTAAAAACACTACAATTTTGACAAGATGTGACAAAGCTGCTAGCTAACAAGGGGAGTGCAGTCACCAAAATTAAAGGGAAATCACATTAAAAAAAAATACAGTAACACACTCATTACTCACAAATCTGGGAATGCCTCTAATAAATAGCTAGTTACAGGGACCAAATACTTTTAGAGGAGGTATACAAGGTAAGAAATCAAACATTAAACTTCTCAGATAACCAATATTTGCGATTCCAGCAGAACTTACTTCAAAAAAATTTCAAGCAGATATTGGGTGAGTTTGTTTAAACTTTAAAAAAGAAATTTTAAATAATAAGCGCTTATTTAAGAAGCAGATAGGATTTGCTTCTTAAAATAAGCAGAAATTTTTTAAAATTGTGCCTTAGTGCAGCGGTAAAGTTGTGCCTTGGTGACTTGTTGGTCATGGGTTCGAATCCGGAAACAGCCTCTTTGCATATGCAAGGGCAAGGCTGCGTACAATATCCCTCCCACATACCTTCGCATAGCGAAGAGCCTCTGGGCAATGGGGTATGAAGTTTTTTTTAAGCAGTTTAGACAAACACACTAAAAAGAAGAAAGCTGCTTATATTTATTAAAATAAGTGCTTATTTCAACAACTAAGTTTAAACAAACTGACCCATTGTTAGTCTAGCACACAATTTAAATTATAAATACTAGATATACAAGCATTATTGGCCAACTATTAGAGAAAACAAAAACTGCATAAAAAAATTGCCAAATACTACATAAAAAACACGAATAAACTCATCTATTTTGCTTTAGCATTTATTAATTTTAAACTCAACAAATATAAATAAACAAATATATTTTCCTATTAGAGAAGAGCCCATGTCACAAGGGCAACAATATGACCAGCAAATTCCACATCAATTTTGTTTTTTTTTTTTTTTTTGCTCAGCACATCAATTTTGTTTAAACAAAAATGTTCCCAAAAGAAAAGAGACTGTAGAAGAAAATGTCAGTCATCACATCCAAAAAGAGCATGAATAGAGACAAATCCACAGAAACAAATAAACAGCACAAAAGCTACAAAAGTAAAGTCTTGAGGTAAAAAATTGGCACTAGCAGAAACAAAATATAGTGAAGGAACCAGATCATGATAAATGCTAATAAAGTGGGAAAAAAATCGGTTGAATAATTAAACAAAATTAATTACAAAGCTAAGTATATAATTCAACTGTTAGAAGAAAAAAAGTCGTTATGCATTCCTAAAAGGCAAGGCACAGTCAACCTAAATAATTTCCCTAAATATTTTCCCCTCAACCCACTACAATATTTTAAAATAGCCATGAAAATAGATTACTAGATCAAAATTACAAAAGTAATTAATATACAATATCATTGGTTTAACAAATTACACCACAGAAGAAAAATACCATCCACAACCAAGAGAAGATGACATAAGATATTGATATCAAAGAAAAGTCTAGGCATATAATAAAACCATTAAATCAGTACAAACTACACTCAGAAATAAATAGCCATCTTACTGCCAGGCTAATATAAAAAATGGTCACTGAAGTTTATGACTTTGTGCAACTGTGTAAAACCTTTCTTTTATGAGACCTTAGAAGGAATATGTTTCCAAAGGGGCAATAACACCCCCACTAATTGACAACAATGAAACAGCAAGAGAAGATGAAAGGGCTAGAGTCAATAAGAAAAAAATAGCCTCAAATCTTTTCCTGACAAAAACGAACTGATTATAAACACCAACAGCAGAAACACCACCCATTTTTTATACAATTTAGACAGGTATTCAATATCATAATGACTGAATCATATGTGATGCATACACAATGCCCTCAACTACACACTTTATGACAAACCAGCAATGATCATTAATAAGCAGCAAAATCATTACTAGGTTTTAAAAAAAATCACTTGAAAGCTACACACATCCATCTTCAGAATGGAAAGGGAGAAGTGCTGATAAATATCACACAGGAGCAAAGGCATACTAAACACTAAGCCGTCAGCACAAAGCAAAACAAAACATAAGAGCTGTAACTCTACCTGACAGAGCATAGTCAGGTCCCTTGCGACCCTGCATCAGATCCAGATGCTGAGGAACTGTCACTATCAGAATCTGCAACACCACATACAAATGAGAAAGACAGGACATTTGACTTCCACAATCAGCAAAAGCACGTATATGAACAAATAACATGAAAGATAGATTCTAAATCATTGATCAATGTACCACTTGAAGAAGAACCAGAATCACTGCTGGAGCTACTGGAACTGCTTGACCTACTCCCATTATCCGCTTGATTTCTCCCTTGCACAGGCAAGGGTTGGGGAAGACTCCTTTCATCTGTACACATACAGGCAGATGAAATATTTCATTTAAATAAATAATTGAGATAAACAATCCAAAAACACCAATACTGATTCTTAGAAGTTCACCTGTTTGTGTTTCTTTTGGAATCTCTGCCATAGCTGGTGCCTGACTCTGCAAAAGATAAAGATAAAAAAGTATTTAGCAATAATTGTTCCCCAAAGTAAGCAACTAAGCATGGCAATTAGATGTAAAAAATTTATTCTTTACCTTCTGGATGGCATTCTGCTGCAAAGCTTCTGCTCTAGCTCGAGCAAGTTCAGCCTTCCTTTTGTTTTTGCTCAAACTTTTCTTATAGTTGGTAACAAATCTATCAAGCTCCCAGAGAGTCTCAGCATCCACACTATCAATGTCCACTTCAATTTCATCGTCATGTTGATTAAGTGCTGAATTTCTCTTCTTAATGATTTGTACAATAGCATCAAGCTTCTCTGAAGGCAAACTTTGAAGGTTAGTGCTTAGTTTTTGTTTTTCCTCAAATGTCATGTCTCTTTTATGAGGATCTTTTGCCTTTGGCTTTTTTGGAGCTGGAGTTCTACTGGATGGAGTGATGCTCATGAGTCTTGGAGTCTGTGTCATTGAATCTGATCTATCCAAAATCCTTCTCATATCAAGAGGTGGTGGTGTAAATGCAGAAACCCTTCTAGACAAAGGTGAGGGTGCAGGGGGAGCTGCCCTATAATCAAAGCCATATCTCATCTCCCGATTGTAATCTGACTCGATTATAGCCCATCTGTCCTCGAATATCTTTGATAAAAGCTCTGCCATAATATGAACATCTTGTCCCTGTGGATTATATGTCATGGCATTACGAAAAGTGAGTCTCACATCCTCCGCAAACTCCTTTGGTGATTTGTACCAATTCTTGTTCAGCCTTGTCTTCACAGTTCCCAAGTCCATTGGATGAGTGATGATAGTAAAATAATCATGCAAACCAAGAGTCTCAACATCAACAGGAGAATTAAACACCCAACCATGCTTGTGTCTCATCAATTTTTCAAGCAGTGAACTACAGCTTTTGAAAAATTTAGATCCCATCCCAAAACCATGTCCCATTTCTCCCCCACCTTGCTTCTTCCAATTTAATTTCGACTTCTTGTTACTCTCTGCTGACGGAAATTTGTCCTTCGCAAGCAAGAACTCTGAGTTACGATAAAATTGGTTTGCTTTAGGTGTTCTCTTCTCCTTCTCAACAGTTTCACAGATCCCTTGACCATTCTCCAACATTGACAAACTTAACTGGTGCAAAGGCCTGGTACTGGCAGGTTCCCGTGGAACACAAGCAGATGCCACTTCTGAATGAGCACGCTTGGCTCCACCAACATTATTAATCCCACTGTCAATAAGCACATCTGAGTTGCCAAAGCCACCAACTTGCCTCTGCTTCACTTCAATCCTATTAACCAAACTTCTCACAACACCAAGCTCACTTTCAAGCTTCCACCGAAGCTCCCGCATCTGCTGCTTTGATTTTGATGCCAGGTTTATCTTGATTCGGTCCCTCCGCCATGGTTCCGCAACCCCATTTCCCAAAATAAGGTCTCGGGAGCTAGGAACTGCCTCCTGCTGACGGTTGGGGCTTGAAGGTCCATCATCCTGCTGCTGAACATTGAGGCTAGAAGGTTCATCAGGCTGCCGGCTGCGCGAGTCATCAGAAACCAGCACTGCCGATGGCTGAACTGTATTCCCATCCAAACTTGAATTCACTTGTGGCCGAGGAGAATTCCCATCCTCCAATCTCGAATTCACTTCCGGCTGAGGGGACTTTCTACCCTCCAATTTTGAACTCACTTGTGGCTGAGCTGTATTCCCATCCTCTGTTCTTGAACTCACTTGCAGCTGAACCGTATTCCCATCATCTGATCTTGAACTCACTTGCCGCTGAGCCGTATTCCCATCCTCTGATCTTGAACTCACTTGCGGCTGTGCCGTATTCCCTTCCTCTGATCTTGAACTCATTTGAGGTTGTGCCGTATTCCCTTCCTCTGATCTTGAACTCATTTGAGGCTGTGCCGTATTCCCTTCCTCTGATCTGGAAGTCACTTGCGGCTGAGCTGTATTCTCATCTTCCAATTTTGAACTTCCTTGCAGCTGAGCCGTATTCTCATCTTCCAATTGTGGCTGAGCTGTATTCTCATCTTCCAATTGTGGCAGAGCTGTATTCTCATCCTCCATTAGAGGTTGAGCCATATTCTGATCCTCCGATTGAGGATGAACCATATTTGGATCCTCTGATTGAGGTTGAGCCATATTCTGATCTTCTGATTGAGGTTGAGCCATAATATGATCTTCTGATTGAGATTGAGCCATATTCTGATCCTCTGATTGAGGTTGAACCATATTCTGATCATCCAATTGCGGTTGAGCCATATCCCCATCCTCCAATCTTGAATTCACTTGCGTCTGTGCCAAATTATGATCCTCCCCTGGCGGCTGAGCTGTATTCTCATCCTCCAATCTCGATCCCTCTTGCGTCTGTGCCATATTCTGATCCTCCCCTCGCGGCTGAGCCTTATTCCCATCCTCCAATCCTGAACCCACTTCAGTTTGAACCATATTTTGATCCTCCAGTTGTGGCTGCCCCGAATTCCCATCCTCTAATCCCGAACCCACTTTTGGCTGAGCCGAATCCCCATCCTCCAGCACAGCTTGTTGCCGTGCCGGAGGCTGAACCGAAACATTATCACTTTTGCTCTTGGCCTCACCAGTGTTGCTCTTCTGAACGGTGCTGTTACTGACACTATTGTCATTGGTAACGGTGGAAGTGGCGGTGCCGTTATTTTCAATGGCGGAAGCAACGGCTTTAGGGTCTTTCTTTACTTTCCTCCTCGTGTAAACCTTTCTCTCCCCGAATCTCTGTTTCTCTCTGGCTTCATCATCTCCTCCAACCATAGGCTCCGAAGCCATACATCCAAAACCCTAATCCTAACACCAATACCAAATCCCCCAAATCCTAGGGTTTTACACACCACCAAATCAAAGAATACACAAAAACCAAAAAACCAAAACCAAAAACCCAAGAAAAGAAGAAAAAAAATCAAAACCCTAGAAATTCCTAGGGCTTCCTTCCACCGCCAAAATCCCCAAGCCTCACTCAGAACCAGATCAACCGTAAAAAACGAATCACGAAGAGAAATACTCAGGGTTTCGAAAGCTCGATTACCTTTTGTGTTTTCCGATCAGATCTCGCACACGCATTCACACACACACGCACACCCTCTCGCTCTGTGTGTGTGTTTTTTTTTTTTTCTCTTCCTCACTCTAGAACGCTTCGTGTTTCTCTCTCTTTCTCGAAACGCTGGTCGTTTTATCGAATCATCACAGGTGTACGGCAACGGTGCGTTCGTGAGGGGAAGCGTGGACCAGGCTTAAGCGCGTTTGGGGGTTAAACAACAAAGAGCCGTGCCCGGGAAACATGATATCACGGAAAATTCGCGACGTGGACTCACTGGCTTCTGTGGAGCGTGCTTATAACGCACCAATGGGGAGTGACGTGGCATGCTGCGTGTGTTTCACGCGATGGTGGGAGGGTGAAGGGATTTAGTGCGGGGAGTTTCGTTTGCGGGAATTTGAAAAATTATCCTAGGCGGGGGTGGCGCGTGTTTTCTACTCTCCGGTTTAGTGGGTTTCGGTCTGGCTGGTGCGTATCAGTGCTCGGAAGGTTTAAACACGCGCCCTCGTAACGAGTGGAGAATGCTGTTGTTTTGTTTTTTTGGTTATTGAGTTTGGGTTGGGTGGGTACTACTGGGTAGGGCTTATGTGGGCTTTGTGATATTATGGGTCAGAAAAGCCTGGAAGATTCTCAATAATCAAAGCCCGTGACTATGAAAATCTAGTTTTTACTTTTTTTCATAATAGTTGATTTGACAAAAAAATATATAAAATTAGTTGACCAAACAATCTGTTAATAGAAAATGCGAAAGAAAAAAAAGAAAAAGATAAAAATAAAATATTTTTTAGATTGTTCAGTAAAAAAGAAAAGTAAAAAAATCTTATTTAATTGGGTAGAAAGTATAAAAAAGAAAAATATGTGTAAAATCACATAAACATCTTTAAAAAGAAAAAATGTGTAAATCTAAAAAAAAAACATTAAGTTTTTTATTGCAAAAAAAAGATGGTTCACTTACTTTTTTTTTTTTTTACTTTCTTTCCTTCTTAACAAACTATCAATGCAAGGATTAATTTTTAGATTTCTTTCCTTTTGCCTCCATCTATTTTTTATTTTTGTTATTTTTCCAAATGAACTCTAAAAGTGAATATCAGTAATTAAAAGTGGAATAATTTGCATTTGGCAAGAAAACACTTAGTACATTTATATTTATTATTAATTATTAAAAAATATTTTCTACTTTTAATTATTTAAAATCAATCTTAAAATTGTATGAAAAAAATTATATGTCTTTGAGATTTTGAGACATTTGGTTGAGAATAAATTTTTATTTTTCTAGTAATTTTAAATTGGGAATTTTTTTCATGTTTTATATCTATTTTTAAAAAAAAATCACATTGTTCGAAAGAATATTTTTTAAATTTTTTTTAACGGTTATTTCCTTGCTGAGGGTAGCAATTTAACTTTTTTGATAAAAAAATATGTTTTATTATGATAAAAATATCATATTACTCTTATTAGATTATTGGATAAATAGTCATTTTTATCCCTAAATGTGTAGAACATTGACAAATTCATTTCCGAAAGATGAAAATTCAAATTTTAGTCCCTAAAAGGGAAAAAATTACAACAAATCCATGCATCCGTTAACTTTTGTCCGTTACCGTTAATGAAAGAGCCTAGGTGACTCATAGGGACGAAAATCTCACAAAAATTATTGTCAACATGGTTGTTGAATACATTAGACCAAAAATGTTAGTAAGTTTTCATTGAATCAAAATGTTGGTAAGTTTTCATTTGACTAATTTGTCAGATCTCAATTTTCATTTCATTTAAGGATAAAATATAATTTAATCTTCATCTCTCCCCCCCCCCCCCTTTTATCATTGCAAGCCTAACATTATAATAAGTATTTTAAAAAATAGGGAAGCAAACATAAGTTAGAATAAACATAATAATAAGCATAATTTATTTGTTGCTCTGAAATTTCTAATGTAATAGTACTTTACACAAAATACGAGACTCAAACAAAAATGCATAATCATTAAGTTAATCCTTACAAAAAAAATGAGACCCAACTTGATTTTGTCATTACCTAATGTTGCCACAATAAAAATTTCAGAGCAATAGACATATTATGCTTATTAATCAATATTATGCTTATTATTATGTTTGTTTTAACTTATGCTTGCTTCCCTATTTTTTTAAGTGTTTATTGTAATCTTATGCTTGCAACGATAAAAAGGAGGGAAGATGAAAATTAAATTATATTTTACCCTTAAATGAAACCAAATTTGGGGTCTGACATTTTGGTCTAATGAAAACTTACTGATATCTTAGTTAAATCTATTCAACAGTCATGTTGGCAATCATTTTTGTGATATTTTTGTGCCACGTAGACACTTTCATAAACGATAACGAACGGAAGTTAATGGATAGATGAATTTGTCACACTTTTTTACTTTCGAAGACTAAAATTTGAATTTTTATCTTTCGAAGATTAATTTATCAACCCTCTAGTAGTCATTCAGGGACGAAAATGACTATTTACTCAAGATTATTTAACGTATTAGATTGTTTAATGAGATAATAATTAAAAATACAACATTACTCTTTGGTGGCATTTGGTAGGGAAGATTGAGTTGGATTGGGATAACCTAAATTATAACTCAAGCTCATCTTCATACTACATTATCTACTTTTAAAAATTAAACCTACCAAAATTAAGTCCAGATCAAGTTGAATTAGTGAGATGAAATAGATGTGAACACCTCTAATTATAAAAGAAAAAGATTTTTATTGACAATTTAGTTTTTGTGGTTACAGTAAACCACAGAAAAAATATTATAATTTCTTATTCATAATATCACCAACCCAATTGGATATAGTTTTTGGCGGTTTACTTTTAATAGTGATAGGAAATTGCTACAGTGTTTTAGATATAATTTAGGGCTCATTTGGGTTGGTTTTAGTTTTGAGCATCGAAATTTTTAAAAATGACAACCAATTTTTAGTTTTAGTTTGAAAATAGTTTTAAAAATATGATTAGTTTCAAATAAGCTCATTTTGAAAGTTTCATGTTGTATTAAAATTAGTTTAATAGTGTTTTTGTATGGAAGTGATGTCAGCAACAACGGTTATGATAAAAATACCAATGGTGATCGTGATGACAGTGGTGGTGGAGGTGACAATGACAATATAGTGGTGGTAGCGGTGTTGGTTGTGGCAGCCAATCGTGACAATGTTGGTTTTGGTGGTGGTGACAGAGGTGATATTAGTGGTAGTGTGGTGGTGGTGGTGGTTGCAGCGATGTTGGTGATGATTGTGGTAGTAGTGACAAAGATAATATTTTGTTGGTAGTGGTGGTGGTGATAATAACAATGGCAGTGATGCTGATATTATGGTGGTGGTGGTAGTAGCAATGTTGGTGATGATGATGATGTCAGTGATGGTGGTGGCACCAAGTGGTGGTTGTATGTTGGTGGTGGTGGCTAGGATGACATTGGTAGTGGTTGTGGTGACAATGATGAAGGTGGTGATAGTGATAACGGCGGTGGCAATGGCAACGACACTAATGGTGGTGGCAATGATGAAAGTGGTATTGGTGGTGGTGGCAGTGACAATGGTGATAATGGTAGTAGTGGTGGTGACAATAAAAAATGTCATTGTCAAATGTGAGAAATATTTATTTTTTAAATTAAAAACTAAATTCAAAAAACCTTTTTGTCTTGGTTTTGAAAATAGGTGTAAAAGTGTTTCAAAAATTATTTAAAAATCATTTCGACTCCATTTTTGTCAAACACATTTTGTTTTGAAAATTCTATTTGAAACCTAAAAATAAAAAACTCGCAACCATCTCAAATAGGGCCAAGTTTTTATTTTCCCTTTTTGACACTTGTCATTATTCTGTGTCGATCTAGTAATTCTTTAGGAAGTTAAACAAAGATTTTTTTTTCTAAACATGACAATGGTACAAAGTAGTCCCTGTCGAAAGGGGTGATAATCTTCATTGGGGGACCATGAGTGCACACAAGGTAGGTATTTCCATCCTAACAAGATTTATTTTATACCCAAGGGTCAACAAAGATTCAAACCCTAAACTACTTGATTAAGAGACACAAGCAACTATTACTTATATTAACTGTTGTTGGTTAATTAAACAAAGAATTTCACTAATAAGTATTTTATTCATTACATGAATTTATGAACTTCTAAGGTACGAACATGAAAAGCAAAAAAGAGACTATTAAATTTTTTTGTCCCTCATGCTTGAGGAAAAATATTTTTGACTAAAACGGAAAGTATCTATAAATTTGCCTACAGATTTCATCAATTTTGGAAAGATTTTAGATGTTATTTTTGATCAAATGTTGTATACACCGCCAATTCTAAACTTGGTCTAAACCATGATTAACAAAATAATTATAAAAGACTCATTGATTATTAATTGTCTATCATCTTTGATAGTTTGTTTTTCCTAGCCATTGTTATTTGTTACTATGTTATTATACACATTTTTGGTTTAATTTGGTTGCTTTACCATTATTTGTTGTCTCAAGATTTTTTTTGTTTCAATTAGGTCCCTAAATTTGTATTTATCTTTTTAATTAGAGGGACACAAATTTAGATACCTAATTAAAATTGTCAAATAGTTCATATACCTGCATATTAATTTTACCTATTATTTTAATTTTAATTCCTAGGTATTTCTAAAACATTGATATATTAATGTATTTCCTCCAATTTAAATGCTTTCTAAGTTGATTTTCTTATCACATCGTGGATTATTTTACAATGCACTAATAATTTTGAATGTATCAATGCACCATCATGTTTTAATTATTAATATATATATATATATATATATATATATATATATATATATATATATATATATTGATTCTTTAATAGATGTCTTTACAAAAAAATCTTTAATAGATAAATGAGATGAGGACAAATTACATGATTTTTTAATATTATGTGACTTTGTTTAAACATATTTCTTGAAAAAAAATACTTTTTTTTAATCAAATAAGTACCATTTTGTTTTTTTAGTATGTTTGTTCAAATTACTTCTACTTAAAAAAAGTTGTTTATTGCTTATTTTGATAAATAAGTTCTATATGCTTATTAAAAAAATGCTTATCTCAGAATTGTTTTTTTAATTTTAAACAAACCAGCCCATTATATTGGTGTCCTTAAAATGAATCTTATTTCTCAAGTAAGTTTTTCCCAATTATGTTTTCTTACTTTGTTATCTAGCTTCAAGAAGTACAAAACCTACAACATTGTAAATAAAGCATTATTACAAGTAGGTACAAGATTTTTTTTTCTACTTCTTATTTGGTAACCACCATAATTAGGACCTTATTGGGTTCTTTGATGAGACTTCAGATATTTTCTCCAGTTTTGGTCCATTGTATTGGCTATAAGACATCCTCAGTTCAAAGTTTAGTCATACTTAAAGTTTTTCATCCCTCCTAGAGGTGGTATTATGTGGGAATCATACTAGGTCATCCCCCATAGCCAACTAAGCTACCCCAAACCACAAAAAGTGAAGAACAAAACATTTTTTTAGTTGTTGAGACACTTAGGTGAAAGTGAAAGTGAAAGTAAGATGGAGAGGGAGAAAGATATTAAGGTTGGAGCATATAAATTCTTATAGAGCATAAAAGCATTAGGGATAAGAGCTCATAGACAAGGACTACAACGAGGCACCGCCAGCACCCTTGTTTGAGCCAAGGGAATTAAAGTCTTGGTCTTTTTATATAGCTGGATTGCAAAGTTTGTGGCCACATTCTTATTCCTTTACATCATTGTCTTGACGATCATACGTGTCAATAAAGCACCTAAAAATGTTCCTTTGTTGGCATTCAAGGAATTGCATGGGCTTTTGGTGGCATGATCTTTTTTCTCATGTTTTTTAAATATTATATTGGTGTCCTTACCATGAATCTTTTTTCTCGTGTATGTTTGTTCCAATTTACACACTTTTTTAAAATTTACATAAATCATCCTACGAAAAAAATTAATAAATGTTATTATTATTATCCATCCCCTTATGCAATGATGTGTAAAATAGTACTAGCACAATGGACTAAAAGTCCGAATATAATATCCTAGAAACCAATTGTGTTCTTAAATAACTTAATTCATAATAAACTAAACAATTTGGTTTTTAATCAATAGTTGAGAAATGTGTTCAATTACTTAGAAAACAAAGCAATACTCTAGACAAAACAATGAATTTATCGGATTACAAGGCCTAGGGTTGTGATAAAATCCTACAATTAAATTCCTCCGATTCAACGTTAATTGAATTATCAATGTTTACCAATTATTAACTTCTCTTAAAATTGTTAAAACATTTTGGCCAAACACTTACAACCGTCTTTCTCTTGATTTAGTTCTAATTTGATCGATTAAGAAATAAATTATGAAAAAACATAAGTGCATAGAGAATGATAATTACAAATCCTTAAAATGTGTGTGCAATCTTCATTTTAAAGGAGTTATACGAAGCTAATCACAAACACACAACTAACTAAAATATAGATTGATCAATTTTAATGAGAAATTAAGTACGATTAAATAACATAATTGACTGAATAAAAACAAATTCAATTATGTAAAATTGAGGTTCATTCATAGATTACATCATAACCCTAGAAAATAGGGATTTAGTAAGCTATTGGCACAAAAAAGTAAAACAATAACCTCACATACATGAGAAAGATAAGGAAATAAGAGAAATTACAATCAAAAGCTAGTAACCTTCTTCACATCTTTTAATTCAAAAGGACTCTCATACTATGTTTAAGTTATCACTGCTTGCCATTTTAGTGAACAGTAAAAGAGATTAATCGAGATAAACCTATTTTTTTTCTTTAAGGGTGTCATAGGCGTACAAAATTACAAATTGTATAAAATTATCCCACGCGGCGTTACCTGGTAGCATGGTTCAAAATGGTACCACCAAGTGACAAAACATTAACCGATGCTTCTTATCACTGACGTGACAAGAATCACCCTAGTTGATAATATGCTTCTTGCCAACCCGGATAAGGAAAATAGTTTTAAAATAACTATTTTGGTAAAAATTTAGTTTTTTTTTCTTCTCAATTTAATTTAAGGATATTATCATATTTTATCATCTAAAATAATTAAAATTAAAATATAACTAGTTGGGTGACCCATGTAATGCATGAGTGGCACCTTTTTTGTATGGGATAATATTATAATTTTCTTTTTCCCGGCTATATTAGGGGTTATTTAATAATTTAATGAATTGCATTTTATTTAATTAATTAATGTTTTATAATTTAGCTAAAATTTTAAGTTTAATCATATTTCCACTAATTTAGTGAATTGTTTAAGGGAACAATATTATTGATTGATTGATGATTGATAAAAATTTATGTGAAAATTAATATTACATTTATTGATACTAAGTGAGTCGCATTAAATTTAAGAAAACAAAATTATTAATTTATTGATGATTGATACTAAAAATTAATGTATAAATTATTATATTCATTGATTAACAAATGATTCATAAAAAATATTTGTTATAAATTATCAGTATGTAGTCACACAAAAATAATATTTAATTTAGAAATTGTAAAATTATATAAAAATTAATTTTTTTTTGGAATTTAAAAGGTATTCATACTTTATTCATACTCAATAATATATTTCAATTGTTACTTTCAACTACTCCTCTATTCAAACTTAATAATATTAAATTTTAATTATATAAAAACAAACATTTATGCTATGCCTAAAATCCTTGTTTAACCACTGATATAAAAGGAAGAATCATCGTTTAACTAATATCTATATATTAAATTACCTTAGTTAATGTTTTTAAGATTTAACAATATAGAGTTAAGTTATTTTATGTATCATTAGTTTATTTTTTAATTAAAATTTTTTCAATAATTCAAATAATAAAAATTATTTTTCTTAAGTTATTATAATATAAATAGGAATTGAGATATATTTTTTTATTTGAAGCTATTATATTTTGAAATTAGTTTATTTTTTGTTATCTTGAAACTGTTAATTATTTTTTATGGGAAATGAGAGATTACATTGAAGTTAGTTCGAAGAATAAATAAGAGAAAGAGAGGGGTTGTTCTTTTTTCAAAGAATTAACTCATTAAAGTTGGTTGAAAGTAGATAATTAATGACCTTTAACCCGTGCTAACTTGCACATATTAGAAAAATTGATTTATATTATGAGAAACATCTTATAAGAAAGTCAATCCACTTCTATAAACTCACAAACTCTTCTAAATGCCCTTTAGATGAGAGATTATTCTTATTTGTATATGCTAGCTAGCTACAACCTCATATTGAAACATTTCCACCTCTCACTCCTTAATTTTGAGAGCCTTAACAAATTAATCGCATAACATCCTTCCTTATACAATTAATTAATAATATGTCCTTATTTTCATCAACTAAAAGTTAAAAAAATGATGGGATTCACTTAATACACGAAAAAACAAATGATTCAAAGCTGATGTTACCTTTTTTCTTGTGAATGGAAGAGAATGCTATTGATGTTAAATATAATAAACATGATTGTGCACTAAAATATATATACATGACAAAAAAAATTAAATAAGAATTTAACTTATTATCATTAAAACACAGAGAAAAATTAAATAAAAACTAAACGAAGGCAAGACAAATATACCATATACCTTTTCTTGGGTAAATTATGTTTTTGGTGCCCCAACTTTTCAAGATTTATGATTTTGGTCCTTTAAGATTTGGGAGACTAGTCTTTGTCCCGAAACTCTTTTTCCATCTAGTGATTTAGTTTTTCTATCCATTTTAGTCATTAATGAATGACGTGACATATCTTTTTTATTTTTGTTTTATTTTTTTTTGTTTTATGGCAACTTTTAACCACCATAAATTATGTTTTTAAAAGGATTAAATAATTTTTGGCGGCTTATAATTTCCACAAAGTGTTTCATCTATGTTTAACTTATATTTCCATCACTAATTCACCATGGCCCCTTTCTCAACATCTCAAAAGTTTCAATTTGAATCGTGTGGGAAGATTCAATTCATATAGTACTAATTGTCTTTTTTTTTTCCTATAATGAAATGAATTAGCAAAGAAAATCAAACACCTAGACAATAATTAAATAATTAAATTTACGAACAATTAAGAGGTAGGTATTTTAGGTTGAATGAATTGAAAATGACCTCGACTCCAGCTGTATGTTTTCCCTCATCATAGCAACTTTGGACACTTATCAATATCAAAGACATGTGCAACCATGTCACAACCCACCATGGAACAATCACTCTCTGTAGGCTGTGATTTGATTCTATTGTCAACTCTTGCATTTATAATTGAATTGTTCCTATATTTGACAAATACCGACAAGATGATGTCTTTCTATATTTGACGAAGACCCATTTAACCAAATCGGAAAAGGAAGAGGAATCAACATCAACAATACCTTCTTGAAGTCAAAGGCTCTAACGGAGCCTTCTGGGGTGACTTCGATATGGTACCTCTTGTCGGTCCTCTCATCGATGATGGTGATTGTGCCCTAATAACTGCTAAATATGAGCTATTTTGATAATGAAAATATCCTTAAAAATGATTATTTAGCAGTTATTCATGGTTAATTGTTAAGAATTGATATTTCTCCTATTCTTGGCTTGCAAATATGAAAAAGAGGGATTAAAAGCCAAAAAAGATGCAAAAATAGCAAATATTTGAAAAAAAAACTCAACCCAAGACGCGCTTAGTGCGAAAACAAGCACTAGCGCTAAGCAAGGAAGAGGTGCGCTAAGCGCGAAAACAGACACCCGCGCTAAGCGAGTATCGGGTGCTAAGCACGAATACAGGCACCAGCGCGCGCTAAGCGTGAGTATGCAAACTCAAGTTCACTCCAACAACTATAAAAAAAGGTCAAGCCAAGGAGAATACACATCGAGTCTCAAAACACTCTAATACGCACTTAAAGCCTGAGAACTCTCCCTTAAGGAATTATTTTCTCTCTCATTATTTTCTGTTCCCTTTTTCCATCCATTCTCTTCCATCAGTTTCTAAACCCCTCTTCAAGTGTAAGGCCCTTTATGGCTATGAGAGACTAAGCCCTTAGTTAGGGCCTGACAGACCTAAAAAAACCAAAAGATGTATTGTATACTTCATATCTATCAATGCAAACAAGTGTTTTCTTTCCTATTATCCTTTCTTGCTTTTAATTTCATGTATCATTCATCCTTGCATCATCTTTGGGGGTTAGGTGCTCGACAGAGGATAATCCTTAATAAAAACACAAGGAAGGTTTTGTTAGTTATAGATTCCATAGATTTATATTCAATGAATCTATTACATATTGTAAGGATCTTAAAATCTATGATTCCCTCATACAGTTTGAAAGTAAGTAGAACTTACCTTGATCAACGAAAGACATAAGTTTTTCAATCTTCTTTGTCCCAATCTATCTCTTTCCTTTCTTTTATTTTCCTCTCACGTTCTTGATGGATAATTAGAGGGAAAAACTCTTATGACAGAGATAGAACCATTTGCCTTTTATTAACAAACTTCCATCAAGTTAGTTATCAGAAGTTTATTAACTTCCCATAAGTTTATTAACTTCTCATATTTACCCATAGGTCTCTTTATTTTATTAAATCAAGTTTAGGCCTTTAATTCACATGTGTCATATCATCATGTTATTTAATATATTTTTTTTCTAACATTCTCCCACTTGACTCTTGTGATGGCATAACACTTCATGATTTAATAATTACATAAATCACAATGCACATTAAAAGAGTTTAGATAAATTGGCTCCATCATTAATCATAATTAAAGATTAAAAAAATAAGAGTCATGGCGGTTACATGTCATTTAATCAACATATTCCCTTCCATGTACTACTATATTATCATTCTCTTTAATATGACTGAAAAATGAGAAGTTCATAATGGGTTCAAACAAAAGTCACTCTTTCATTAACAAAAACATAATATGTTTTCCACATCATAATTTGCATGCATATACACATAAAGTAGAAAATACAAATTTCAGAAACTTACACAATCATGAGCTCAAAGTGTCAAATAGACATCATTAATAATAATAACATTCAACATTCACTAGCAAACATAATGCCCATATTCACTACATGGTCAGCAAATACTTTGGGTGGTAACCCTTTTGTTAAAGGGTCAACAATAATTAGATTAGTGCTAATATGTTCTATTGACACTATGTTTTTGAACTTTTTCTTTAACGACAAAGTATTTCAATTCCATATGCTTAGCACCTTTAGAATACTTGTCGTTTTTAGAAAAGAAGACAACTGTGGTATTATTACAATAAATTTTCAGCGGCTTGGTAATACTGTCAACTACTCCAAGTCCTGAAATAAAATCTTGCAACCAATTAGCCTGAACTGTGGTCTCAAAGCATGACACAAATTTAGCCTCCATGGTGGATGCAACAATGACTGACTGCTTTGCACTTTTCCATGAAATCGCTCCTCCGGCTAAAAGATACATATAACCAAATGTAGACTTTCTTGTATCTATACAACCAGCACAATCTGAATCTGTATATCCAATCACCTCAAGATGACCAGATCTGCTATAAGTAAGCATGTGATCCTTTGTCCCTTGCAAGTATCTTAAGACTTTCTTTGCAGCTTTCCAATGATCCAATACTGGATTACTTTGGTATCTACCAAGCATACCAACTGCAAAGCTAATATCTGGCCTTGTGCATGTTTGAGCATACATCAGACTCCCAACAATAGATGCATAAGGGATATTTTCCATTTGTTTCCGTTCTATATCATTCTTTGGACATTGCATGAGACTAAATTTGTCTCCTTTCTGTATTGGAACAGGAGATGCTGAACATTTATCCATTCTGAATCTCTCTAAAACTTTATTAATATATGATTTCTGAGATAAGCCTAACAGTCCTTGTGATCTATCACGGAATATTTCTAATCCTATCACATAGCGTGCCTCACCCATATCCTTCATTTCAAAGTTGTTTGAGAGAAACTTCTTAGTTTCACTTAATAGACCAAGATCATTAGTTGCAAGCAAGATGTCATCAACATACAGAATAAGAAATATAAATTTAATCTAACGGACCTTCAGATATATACACCGATCAACAGTGTTTTCCTTAAATCCAAAGGACATAATAATATCATTGAACTTAAGATACCATTGTCGGGAAGCCTGTTTAAGTCCATATATTGATTTCTTAAGTTTACACACCATGTGTTCCTTTCCTTCTTCAATGAACCCCACTGGTTGGTCCATATAAATATCTTCCTCTAAATTCCCGTTCAAAAAGGCAGTTTTAACATCCATTTGATGCAACTCAAGATCATAATGAGCTACTAGTGCCATGATAATCTTGAGAGAATCTTTCTTAGAAATTAGAGAAAATGTTTCCTTATAATCAATGCCATTTTTTTGAGTAAAACCTTTAGCAATAAGTCGAGCCTTGCGTTGTTCAATATTGCCATGAGAGTCACGCTTAGTCTTAAAGACCAATTTACACCCAACTCTCTTGCATCCTTCAAGCAATTCCACAAGATCCTATACTCCATTTTGGGCCATTGATTTAAGCTCATCTTTCATAGCATCTAACCATTTTCCATAATCATCACCATTATTGGCTTCTGAAAATGAAACTGGATCATTATCAATGCTTAAGTCATTTTCTGACTCTTGTAGATAAATCACATAGTCATTTGAAATAGCAGATCTCCTTTCTCTTTGAGATCTTCTTAATGCTATTTCTTGTGATTGTTTTACTATAGGTTCATTGTTAACCTCAGGATCATTTATTTGTTGTTCTTCTTGATTGTTGTGTGGTTGAACAGTATAAGGAATAACAATTCTTGAAGTAGAAGCACTAGTTAAAGGAACTTGTACTCTAACTTCCTTAATCTCCACATTTTGTGAAGCTTCACTCCCACTGGTTTCACCATTCTCAATGAACCTGACATTTCTAGTTTCAACAATTCTTGTACTATAGGTAAGACAATAAAATATATACCCTTTTAATTTTATTGGATAACCAATGAAATATCCATTGATTGTTCTTGCATCCAATTTCTTTTCTTGTGGATTATATATTCTAATTTCTGCTTGACAACCCCAAAATGTAGGTGTCTCAAACTGGGTTTCCTACCTGTCCAGAGTTCAAAAGGTGTCTTTTGAACTGCCTTACTAGGAACCATGTTCAACAAATACATGGCAGTTTTTAAAGCATACATCCACAATGATACATGTAAAGATGAATTACTTAACATGCTCTAAACCATATCCATGAAGGTTCGATTACGCCTTTCTAACACACCATTTTGTTGTGGTGTACCTGACATTGTGTATTAAGCACAAATACCACACCTTTCAAGGAACTTAGCAAATGGACTAGGATGTTATCCACTTTTACTATATCTTCCATAATACTCACCACCTCTATCTGATATGACAATTTTCACCTTTCTGTCAATTGTCTTTCCACCTCATTTATAAAAATTTCTAAGGCATTCACTGCTTGAGATTTCTCATGCAGTAAATAGACATACCCATAACGTGAAAATTTATCAATAAAAGTGATAAAGTACTTTTCTTTATTGAAAGAATTTACATCAAAAGGTCCACATATATCAGTGCGTATAATTTCAAGAAGTTAAGTGCTTCTTGTGGCTCATTTCTTTGTGTGTTTTGTTTGTTTGCCTTTAATACAATCCACACATACATTCAGATCAATAAAATCCAAATTTGGAAGGATTTCATTCTTTACTAATCTTTGCATCCTTTCTTTGGAAATGTGTCCCAAATGTTTATGCCACAAGTAAGCAGAACATTCATTCACTAAACTATGTTTAGTGTTAACATTATGATGCAAGGTCATAAGAGTTTCAACATATAAATTATCAAGATTTAATTTATATAAACCATCATAAAGTGTACCAGATCCAATCATACAAGTACGCTTATACAAATTGAAACAACCATTCCCAAACTTAAAAGAGTATCCAACAACATCAAGTTTAGACAAAGAAACTAAATTCCTAGAAATATAGGTACATAAAAAGTATCAAATAAGTCTAAATGAAATCCAGTGTCAAGGATTAAACGATAAGTCTCAACAGCATCCACTAGAAGTTTCACTCTATTCCCCATGAAGACAAACTTCTCATTTGGGTTTATGGTTCGGGTTGTAAGGAATCCCTGCATCATATTAGAAACATGAGTTATACATCTAGAATCAATCCACCAAGTATTATAGGGAACTTCAGTTAAATTTGATTCAAAACATACATAAGCATTATGCTCACCTTTCTTTTTGAACCAAGCCTTACGTTTTGGGCAATTCATCTGGAAATGTCTAGATTTGCCACAGAAATGACATTTGTCATTTTTCTTCTGGATCTTAATAGAGGACTTGACAATCTTCAATGGTCCTTTATCTTTTTCATGTTTCTTATTGACTTTCATTCCAACTCTCTGATTATTCACATAATGAACAGAGTGATTTCCTTGATTCTTAAGTCTAGTTTCCTCCTAAACTAACATACTATGCAATTCATGCACATTCCATTTGTCTTTCATGGTATTATAGTTCATTTGCAAGGGACCATACTCAGATGATAATGAGTTCAAAATGAACTACACAAGGAAATTTTCATCCACCACCATTCCAAGAGACTTAAGTTTTGCTGCAATATTTGTCATCTCAATGACATGTTCATGCATAGTACGAGAACCATCAAACTTCATAGTGGTTAATGTACTCATTAATGTCCCAGCAAGAGACTTATCAGCAGTTTGGGAGCACTCTTCCACAGATTTCATATATTCTTTTGCACTTTCAGTTTTGGAAAGAGCAGACTTAATGTTATTGGCTATGCTCATGTGCATAAGCATCAAAAAAATTATGTTTGACTTTTCCCAGGCCTTATAATGAGTTTTCTCTTCATTGCTACTAGCATCAGTATTAGTAGCAGGTTTTTCAACTTGAAGAGCCAAATCAAGATCCAACACACCTAAGTGAAATTGGACTTGTTCGTTCCAATCAGAGAATTTTAACCCATTAAAAATGAGAACAAACATACCAAGAGAATGAAAAGATACAAGAAGGGATACAACAATTAACACATGTTTACCATGAATACTTTGAGTCATAAATTAAACATACAATACAGATTCAAACAACAAACAAACATTTTGTATACTAATGTTCTCCTTTGGGTGATATATTAATACATACCGATGCTAATAATTTTAACATTATTTAGTAAGGCATATGCATTAATTAGAAATACTTATTATCTTTGGATATATAAATAAAACTAATAATGCATACATACTACCAACAGTCATATCCATAAATTATAAGAACAACTAATCAACCTTTGGGTGATCCATAAATGTCTTATAATAATGAATTTCAATTAACCCATAAACCAATAGTCTATAATTTAGCATCCATTCTATGGGTAATTGAAATAAAATTGTCACTAATTTGGAATTAAACAAAACATAAAGATTTGATCACTTTGGTGATTACAAACCTATCATACATTTAATCCAAATTACTACAATTACAACCAAGTTGCTTCACAAGTATGTAACTATTCACAATATGAAGGCATTCAACATATTTTCATTTCAAATTGTAGCAAATTTAAGATCAATTTTTTTTGAATTGAAATTGACGTAAGAGAGAGATATTGAATTTCAATTTAAGACATTCAAAATTGGATTTAGGGCATTCCAAACTTGAAAACAATTATAATATGCACAACGGAAAACAAAAATGGTTTGAATAATTTTCCAATTGGAATCAGATTCATACAATGTGTGGAAGAAATATCGTTCATGGAGAATCATAAATTCAATAACCTAATGCTCTGGTACCACATGTTAGTTATAGATTCTATACATTTATATTCAATGAATCAATTACATATTGTAAGGATATTAAAATTTATGATTCCCTCATACAGTTTGAAAGTAAGTAGAACTTACCTTGATCCATGAAAGGCATAAGTTCTTCAATCT
Organism: Glycine soja; assembly: GCF_004193775.1. Lineage (NCBI taxonomy): Eukaryota > Viridiplantae > Streptophyta > Magnoliopsida > Fabales > Fabaceae > Glycine > Glycine soja. The sequence continues at coordinate 44,736,686 of NC_041007.1, forward strand.
TCTTTGTCTCAATCTATCTCTTTCCTTTCTTTTATTTTCCTCTCACGTTCTTGATGAGTAATTAGAGGGAAAAACTCTTATGGCAGAGATAGAACCCTTTGCCTTTTATTAACAAACTTCCATCAAGTTAGTTATCAGAAGTTTATTAACTTCTCATATTTGCCAATAGGTCTCTTTATTTTATTAAATCAAGTTTAGGCCCTTAATTCACATGAGTCATATTATCATGTTATTTAATATTTTTTTCAAATAGGTTTTACATGCATCAGTTTTAGAAATTAGTCGCTCGACAGAAGGTAATTTTTAATAGAACAAAAAAGGAAGGGGTATCTTAATAAAATCATTGCTAGACATAGAATGATTGTGTTATGCCCATGCATTAAAGCAAGCATCTAGAATTAGAACTTCATGCATCTCATTTATTGAATCTTTGCAAAGACATTTGAGAGATAGATATGTAAGATATGTTTGTCATCGTGAGACATCAGGGGCAAGTATTCTATAGATGTGGGTAGGAAAAATTCACTTAATTGATAGAGAAAATTCTTAAATAATACATCTCAGGCAAATAAGACATGTTAGGTCTTAAAATTTCCATCTCATTGAATTTTTTACTATTTCTTTTGTTTTCTATTAATAGTTATTATTTTATATCTCGTTCTTTTAAATTCATCTTTTACACCTCACCTTATATTTTCCTCTTATAAATTGGAAATTATCCAACACAAGTACAAAACAAAGTCCTTGTGGAAATCGACACTTGGACTTCCGAGTCTTGACTACTTGGACATTTGGTACAATTGTCAAACGGTTAACATGCCCTTGAGGTTTGCCGATCATTGGTTGCAAGGCAACACCGAGGTAGAGAGGCAGAGGATCATGACGACATAATCGACTTTATTTTGATACAACACCAGATATGGGTTTCGATTCAAACCACCAAATCTAGGTACAACACCGAATCTAGAACTCACATTTGTTCATGATTTGGGGATTTCAATACTTTCATCAAATTTGGGTTTAATGAATAATTTTGCTAAAAAATGTGTTTTTGTTTGATTTGCTAGTTTGGAATTTTTTTTTGCTTAAGTAATCAGATACGAGAGAAAGGAGTCATGGTGAATTGGTGATGGACGTTCAAGTTAGACGTAAATGAAACATTTTGGGTGTGGCTAAAAACTGTGAGACATTATTTAATTATTTTAAAAACACAATTTATGACAATTTTTAACTTCCAGAAAACATGTGTGTGTGTATAATGCCATGTCATTACTTAACAATTAAATAGATGGAAGGGCCAAATCACTTGATGGAAAAAAATTGGGATGAAGATCAGTCTCCCAAACCTTAAAGGACCAAAACCATAAATGTTGAAAAGTTGGGGAACCAAAAACTTAATTTACCCCATTTTCTTTAATCCAAGATAGAGACAACAAAACATAGAAACACATTTCAACCACACTACATAGTTATATAGTAAACTAAGTATCGATTCAATGCGAAGGCAGAGCTATCACCTTTCTCCATTGTGCAAAGAAACAAAAAGAAGGAGCAAGAAAGAGGGATGTTATTGGCTCTTGCTAAATGAGATTTTAAGGAACATAGAGGGATAGGTAAAAGGTGATTGAGAGGAAAGGCGAATACAAATAACATTCTATCAAGTGAGAAAGAGTGAGATGAAGAGAACTTGGCTTGATGGAGCAATTAGTTGTGGAGGGATGGGCACATGGATGAAACACTACTAGAAAAATGCAATTTAGCAACCAAAATTAGCGACTGAGAAATTTTGGTCTCTGTTAGAGACCGAAGTAGCGACTACACAGTTAATGTTGCAATTTGCGACTGAATTTGCGACCGAAATTGATCATCATGTCCAACTTGTGTCAGCGACTAAATTAGCGACCAAAATGAAAGGTCGCTGAAAACTTCAATGGCTATTTCGGTTGCTGTATATGTAAAACAAAAGTACTTTAGCCATCGAAGTAGCGACCGATATGAAGTTGAAGATAGCAACCAAAGAGGGTTCGGTCGCTATATGGAGATTATAGTGACCAAATATTTTCGGTCGCTATGCATATTTCTCTTTTGAGATTAGCGACTGAATTAGAGACTGAAATATCCTTTTTCTATAAAAGTGAAGTAACAAAATTTTATTTATTATAAATTGTAATAAATATATAATATACTTAAATATATTTTATACTAGAAAAATATTGAAATTAGTATATTAATAATATTTTTCAATTAAGAAAATAATATTTACATTATTTGATTAAGATAAATAAGTCATGCTTATCATTAGTCTTTTAATTTGTGTTTTTTACAAATTAAATTTTTAAAAATGATAATAAATACCCTTTATATTATGAAAATATATGATAATCAAAATTTATAAAATTAAGTAATTCAAAATATAAGGTATAAGTGTAAAACCAATTATTCAATAAGTTTAAATATGACATAAGTAAAATTTATGCATTGATGAAGACCCAATTTGACTTTAGTACAACATGTGTATTGAGCAAGGCCCAATAAGATGCAATGCGTAACATATGCATTCACTAAAATCCCAAATTTACTTTAATTTAAGGTTTATTTACAAAATATGTCCCCCTATTTTACTTATAAATTTACCAAATTAGTCATCCTATTTTTTTAATTCACTATTCGCACAGTCCACAAACCATTTTTTTTTATAAAATCCATAGCTATGCAAGATTTTGGGTCCGTCCAGCATAATCCACAAGCTGTGTAGGTTTGGATGATGGGGTTCATGGGTTGACCCGTAAACCCACAACTACTGACCAAGGCCAACCCAAATCAAATTAATCTTAAAAGCCTAATCCAAATTTTTTTTTTCATTTGTGTTGAAAATTTATTTGGTTGTGTTAAAATTTTTGTAATTGAGTATTTGTTAGAGATTTATTAAGATTTTTAAAATATATATATAATTGAGTGTAATTGACTTTTTTTAAGAGAAAAAACTATATTTATTTTCAAATTTAAGTCTTTCTTTAGAAACTAGGCCCGCGAGGCGGGTGCGGACCAATGTATTAAGTTCGTGTAAGAGTGCGGGACAGACTGGTCCATCTGCTACCAATGTGGGCTTAAGCGGGGCGAAATGACCCGCTTACCCACTCCTAATTTTAGTCGCTGATGATTAAATTTTAAACGTTGATTATAATAAAAAGTTGACTAACATTTTCTTAAAAAAATAAAAACTTTTAAAATGCTTGAGGAAGGACAAGAACCATGATATTTAGAATGAGAAACACACTCTTTTATGACGACATCTAAGTGCTCATTTGAGTATTTGATGTAAAATATAATATTAATATAAATTTTATGCAAAAATAATTCAAATTCTATTTTTTATTTATTATATTTTTATAATCTTATATATTATCTTTTAAAATATAACATATAAGATTAAATACTATTTTCACATAAATTAGAATATGTATATTTATATAAGTTTTTTTTTTATTTTATATATTATATTTATCCTCTAAAATAATGTTTCTGATTTAGTGAAAACATTTTTCATCTCTATTAAAAAATTCATGTTATTTATTGTAATATAGATAAAAATACTGTCAATAAATTACATAAATAAATATTTTTAAAATAGAAAATATTCTCATTTTATTTAAGTACATTTCTTTACTTAAGTCTGCAGTTGTATTTCTATACCTGTTTTTATCTATCTATTATCTTAGAGGAAAGGGGGGCTTGTATAGAACTAAAAATGGTGCAAGTTGTGTAACATACACTTTTAACAATGATTACTTTAATGAAACATTAAATTTGCTAAATGTGTGTTTGCTTAATTCTACATATCCTCTTCAAAAATTACATCTGAGAGATATTGAGCCCAAAATCAACCTCAAAATTTGCTGTTAGATGTTTAGTTAGCTGCATAGCATTGAATTGTTAGAAAAGACTTGACCAGCCTATAAACTGACTCTGTTCTTGTATATATGGATTAATATAACTCAAATTTTGGCAGACATACCTGCAATCAACAACTATTCGCTTAGAAGAGTGGAGGGTTAGAAGAACTGATACAGAACAATGGATGCATCACAGGCAGCTTCCTCTAGAACTAAGACAATCTGTCCGCAAATATAACCAATATAAGTGGCTGGCTACACGAGGCGAGACATCAAGCGCCACCTTTGTCTCGAACTAGTTCGACGAGTAAGTCACTTACACATCAATTTTCACTGCAACAAACCTTCACTAGATCCCTGAAATGCGTGCATTAATTACTTCAATATCTAATTTTTTTTGTAAAATGTCATTCACTCAAACTTTCTCCATTATATTTTCAGTGGCAACATACTATGCCAAGACAAATGAAGATATGTTTTATTTGTTTCATAAGTTATCACTTCTTCCATTCATTAATTTCATTCAACTTAGTTATCAATTAATGGAGTTATATATATATATATATATATATATATTAAATAGAGCTAATATATATTGAACGTGATAACTTTTCCATCTTTTTCTCTTTCATTTTTCTTCTTGGAACTATGCTTAATCCATCTTTTTCTCTTTCATATGCAGATTGTCAAGTTTTTTAATTTATGAGAAATAATTTTCTAAGGTGCTGTATAGGTTATATGTATGTCAAGTTTTTTCCCATTGATGAAATTTTTTTTTTCAAAAAACTATTACTTGATTAAAAACATAAAAATGAAATTTCAGTAATTTTTAAAATATTTATTAATAATAATATTTGTTATATTTTTATTTTATTTATCATATTTGTCAGATGTCGCATACTTGCATTTTCCGGTTCCTAGATAAAATGCCGTCGGTGTGGGCCTGCAAATGCATGTCGAATTTAAAGCAATCTCAGGCTTTCTGCTACTTATGTTCATTCTCATTCACACCCAATTTTAATGAGTTCCTGTCTCATTTTATGTTTTAGTTCTTACAAGAAAATTATAAATTTTACTATTATAGCATAAATTTAGTTTAGTCTTCATTGTTAATCTCAAATACCATTTTTGTACAATGTAAACTGGCTAAAAATTTATAAACCATAAAAATGTACATGAAATAGAATTTATAGTTTTTTTAGAGTAAATTGCTTCAACTATTATTTTTAAAATAATCATTCTTAAATCATTAATCTAATAGATAATTTTAAAATAAAATTAAAATTTATGACAAAATAAATAATTTGAGTATTTTTCTAATATCATCTAAATACTTTTTATTGATAAATTAAATAATTATATGGAAGAGCCATAGTAGTAAATTAGTGATGAAGAAGTAAATGGGTCCTATATAATGTGTTGTATGTAGGAACTCTTAACGAGTTGTTGCATTGATACATGGCAAAAGCTAACAGGCACATGCAGCTATGAGCTTCTCCTACTCCACCGACTTATTCTTTACTTTGTCGTCTCATGCTCATTAATTATCTTTATCTTGGGCAGTGCAAGATGGTGAACAGGTTATGGTGTGCAACACCCCAGGTTATGGGAAAGTTTATCCAAACAGCACATTAGGGAGAAATTTCTACTCCAATACTGTAGGCATTTCTATTTTTAAATTTATATAATTGAGATGTCAAAGACATGGTCATGCTGCACTATGTTATGAAATCTTGACTCCTGAAATGTTTTTGATTGGCTATTACTTATCATTTTTGCTTATCACATATTTTCTTGTTAGTAATGCTTCTGATTTACCCTCATAAATAAATAGGAGACCCGCGCATGCATTAGCTCTGCAAGTATAATCTGGGTTAGTCCAGATACAAACACATGGGTCCAAAACCCTTATAAATCATCTAATGGTGAATTGGCACTTGACATCATTCTTGAGGAGGAGGCTGTCAAGCAGAGTGGCGATGCTTGGAGAATTGTACTTGATTCCTGCCTTCCTGTTCTTCACTTGATTGATATTAATCTCAAGAAGATTTTAAGTTCTAGTGAGTATTATAATATTGAAGATATTAATTTATTTTTAAGAATGATGATAAGAAGTGAGAAAAAAAGAAATTCATATTCCACTAGAAGTGTTAAATGATATCATTCATTTTCAAATACATGCATTGCTTCTATAATGTTATTGACTATACTTGCAACAATTAGTTGTTCGTTTGTCTCCATTTGCTGACTTTGGTTATGCTTCTCTTTGGTTAGTTGGCTTTCTCAAGTAGCATGATAATGATAATATATTTCTTATGCATATACATGCACACGTATACCAGTGTGCTTTCTCTTGTTCTCTTCTCTTTTCATTTTTCTCTAATATGGAGCATTTGAGCCACAACTTTCTTGACAATTTGCCTATTTGAGCCACAACTTCCTTGGATGAGAGAAGATGGAGCATCCGATAAACCTTGATCTAGATGTTGTTGTTTTATCTAGAATGAAACAATTTAGGGCAATGAACAAGCTAAAAAAAGTTGCTTTGAAGGTAAATAATCTTTTATCATCCTTTTTGTTGTATTGATCAATATTTTAATAATCAAGATTTTAGTATAATATATAAAGCATTATGTCAAAAGCCTCAAGGATTGAAAATGGTATATGTCAATCAAAATGCCAAATTAGAAAATAAATAGGGAGAGGAATTCATAACTGAATTAGATCAAAGGATTATATATGAAAGTTCTTTTATTTTCTTACAGGTTATTGCTGAAAACCTTTCTGAAGAAGAAATCATTGGTTTGAAGGAAATGTTTAAATCCATGGACACAGATAACAGTGGAACAATCACTTTGAAGAGTTGAAAGCTGGTTTGCCAAAACTGGGTACTAAGGTTTCTGAGTCTGAAGTAAGGCAATTGATGGAAGCGGTAAGAATTTTGTCTGATTATACTTCAGCCTTTTTGGTACTTTTGTATTACCTAATCCCGTGCAGTTAACTTTCTTCATTTGGTAACTTTTAAAAAAAACAAAGTTGAACACTAATGTTAACTCTTCTGTGCTCTCTCTCTCGCTTGATGACACCCCTGATATATGGATAAATTCTTTCCTTGCAATTTCACTTCTTGTCTTGATGATTTTATATATCCAAACCTAGATTGGTGCTTGTGAATTGTGATTAAGATTACCGTTAGTCCTTGAATATGCTGTGCATTTACAGAACACCGTCAGAATTATGATTCAAGGTGCAAACCTAAAAAACATGACTTGTAATTAAAGGATTTATTTTTGTTAAAATAAGTAAAGAAAAATTTAAGTATCACATATATAAGGAGTTAATAGGTTGACTTAATAGTTAAAATAAGAAATAAGAAAAAAGAAGAAAGAAGTCTTAGATTTAAATTTCTCTCCATAACAAATTAATATTTAATATTTTTTAAAATATCACATATATAATTATGCAACAATTTTGAATAAGAAAAGGAAATGTGAAATAAGATGAATAATGAGATAAAAAGACTGAAAGATATAATTATAAAAAATAAGGTTATGAGAGACTATCATATAAATAATTCTAGAATTTTATTTTTATGCAATAAGAGATTGATTGATATTTACACTTCTCAGTACACTAATTATAAAATTTAAGGACCTACAAATAAATTGTTCTCAAGCTTGGGCGGGCAATTTCAAGTAGCCAATTGGGTTTTACACTTTTATTGACCTTGATTTCTTTCATGCTTCAGGTTTATCTTTGGGAGTTCTCAATCTTGCAATTGTGGTATCACAGGTTAGAACCCACTTACTCATATATTCACAGCTTGAAAGTTGGGACTAGCCTATTATGACGTTATCGTTCTCCAGAATATTAATTGTGAATTATAGGCTTTCCAATTTTCCCTGGTTCCTATTAGATCTCTAAGCACGTGCTAGTCCTTCATAAGGTTTTTGGAAGCCATTATAAGAATTTTATAAACCTATCATATCATTACTAATGGCCTTAGTTGATGATAGATTCCATTTTTTGCAGGGTTTAATTAAAATACATTTAAACTAGTGTATTTTCCTTTCCTCTTGTACTATCCATAGTAATGCCTAAAATTAAATACATTCATTATGAAATATAAAAATGAAGTTGAGACACCATCTAATGCTTTCTGCCTCATTCCTTATTATTTTATATCAAAATGAATTTCAATTTTTTTGGATGATTGTCCCATATCCCATTTATTGCAAGGACCTTCTAAATTTAGTTTAGCAACATATCGAGTGAATTAATGCCAATACATATTCCCATCTAGCATTTAACTTGTTCATGCTAGATTGTGATATAGCAACATGTGCTACAATGTATCCAACAACTAGTATTATATACTAGAAGGAAAGTTTATAGGACTGGCTTAATTGTTTGGCAAAGACAGATAAGGAGAGAACACTTGAGGAAAAGATGTTGCGGTTGATAGAGAATCATGATCGCGTAGTCAAGAGATATGGATGGAACCGAGCACCATGTTGACGATGCTCAAGTTGATCATTGACTCTTGGCTATTGTTTTAGTTTGATTATGTCATGTTAGTTATAAATTTAAACTATATTAAACTTTCACATTGCATTTTATTAAACTTTGAATTTGCACTTTATCAATATTTAATTAGAACTTTGTTATTAGATGTATTTACAGATTATGAATGTTCACTTTTATATATAAGTTTGATTATATAGTTTAATTAAAAATTATATTTACAATTGGTAATTAGAAAAAATAAAAATAATGGCATATTTTCTTTGAACAATCGAGTTGTTTTTTAATTTATTTTAAATTTAAAAATTAATTAATAACTAGACCAAAAATATTCAAAATACATTTTAAAATGTAAAATTAGCGACCGAATTAGCAACCGAAATTATTATTATTTTAAAACTTTATTATTTAGTAGCCACTGAATTAGCGACCGACCTTTATTTTACAATTAAAATTTAATTTTTTATTAGCGACCAAATTAATAACCGCATCTTATTTTAATTTTTTATATTTAAAATTTAATTATTTGTTAGCGACCAAATTAGCTACCCCACACTTCGATTGCTGATTTGGTCCCAAGCAAAATAGCAACCAAATATCTAGCGACCAAATTTTGTTTGCTTGCGACTGAGTAGTTCGGTGGCGAAATACTAACCGAATAGAAATTCGGTCGTTGAGGGTTTAGTGATTAGGGTTTTTGCAACATATATGATTCAGTCGCTATTTCGGTGGCTGAGAGTTTTAGTGACCGAGTTTAGGGATTTAGTGACCGAATATACCGGTCGCTAAATCATGCTTTTTTGTAGTGAAAGATTAGGTCTAGTATGTTGATTAACAACGTATTGTTAAAAGAGACATTGCCTACATCGATGACTTATTTTTTTTATCACCAATTAGACAATACTTGCTAAAGGAAGTTTTGTTTAAGAGTCATAATTTAATAACATCTATTTATTGAAATGCAGTATAAGTACTTTGTGCACATACAACAACACTTGTAATTGGAATTTTTGTCTAAGATATGTTGTTAAAGCCATTTTTTGTGGTAGTGAAACCTGCATTTATAACTCAAAATATATAAATGAGTGTGGATTTAATTACATCAAACCCCAATCTATGAAAGTTCAACTACTGGTGGTTGAGAAGAGCATAAAAATAGTGAAGATCGAGAAGATGAAGGTGAAAATAAAGTTATGAGAGTTCCACGCAATTGCACTTGTTCCAAAACCTAGGTTAGAGAAGAGTTTTGTTTTCCCTTGCAAGAAGCCCCTCTAATTGCTTTGTTTTTTAAGTGTCAGCATGACATTTCTTGTTGGGTTAAAGATACAATAATGATCACTGGAACACTTTTGGATGAGCACACCAAATGGGCTCACTAGGCTAGCCTTTTCCCCCAAAAATAGTCACTCTATCATTTTCACATTGGGCTAGAAATGTCTCAAAAATTGAGGTGCTACTAACTTTTTTTTAGCTTAGCAACACTTGTTTTTGTTAGATATAATGGCATAGGTAAACTCAACCAATAGCAGGATGAATTGGTTATTAAAAAGTTTTCACACTTTTAAACAATTTTTGCAAATACTTCCTTGATCCGAAGTTAATTTGAGAGATGAGATACTTTGTCAAATTACCCTTGTATTCTTAAACACAATTACAGGTTCAATTAGAGATGGAATGCAAGTATCACTACTAATTGCAAAAAACCTTCAGCAAGAAAGTAAAAGAGATGAGGGTTAGAGAAATTTCCTTAAGAGTTTATGTTGGTACGATTTCAAATGAAATTTACATCAAGTTTGATCCAAAACAACCCAAGCTTGGATCTTTCCACTAACAATTCAAGTTTTAGATACAAACTCACATGCACATGAAATCACACATGCAAGCCTCTCGAAAACCTATCAAGAAAAAACTTCTCAACATGTAGAAGAAACCTACTACATGAAAGACAACTTGATTAACCCACTCAAGAAACAAAATTTCACTCATATTTTTTGGAAAGAATATACCTGATTACTAAAAGATATGAAAGTTAATGCACTTTCTAATGCATAGTCAATTACTCTTCATGATTCCATGATAAAGATCCAATGATTCTTTAGGTATGAAAGGGTTTTGCATCAATGATCAAAAGGCTGTAGACACTTTGGCTTTCTAAGCTTTCTCTCATAGAAAAACAAAGTGAAAATATGAAAGAATTGGTGTCATGCACAAGACCTTTTGAAATTATCGTGTTTATAGAGTCTGAATAGAAATAACCGATTATATCATAGAGATAATCAATTAATATGTTCTTTGCATCACCTAGGCAACCTGAAGAACATATAATTGATTGTATTAGCATTTAATCGATTAACCACGACAAAAAATAGCTTCAGACCTATATAATTGATTAATTATTTATGATAATCGATTAAGTGCGAGCCTTTCTCAATTTTGAGAAATAGGGGCCTTAACATAGTCAGTTATTTTCATCAAATAATGAATTATTTGAGCAAGATTGAAAACTTAAGATATTTCTAAACTAAGTTTTGAATGGTTTCAATCCTTACTAATTTTAACCATGGATCAATACTATGGAAACTACATGAGTAAGTTGAGATGCATTTCCTAGCCTTGGATGCATGATCACACACATTCAACCATGTTAAGTTTTAAACAAATATCCTAATTATTACTAGTTTCTTTTTTAAGGTAATTATGACTAGTGTTTATACTAAGGAGCTTGTTACAAATACATCAAACTCATCATCAATACTTAAGCTATTACAAAACAATGAAGCCTTCCTTCATGTTCTACAGCTTTACCTAGGCCAGAACTCCTTCGAGAAAATGGTGCTTTCTGACTTGTGTCTAGTTGGGCGACACTTTTTATTAGTTGGGCCATTGGAAACTTTCTGCCTTGACCTTGATCTCGAGGTGCTCCAAAACCCAGCTCCAATTTCTATATGTCAAAAGACTAAAAGCATGATAATAAATTTCAAATTTACATAACTCCATAGATACCTAAAAAATAAATTTTTTTAACTAAAAAGATGTAGAAATATAGCTTTAAATTGTTCTAAATGGAAGCGGGTATATGATATGCTGAAAATTTGTATCACATTGTGTTGGTTATAATCTGTCAACGTGTGATTCATATTGGTATACTGGTGGATCTCGTTTTGGTGATATAGTGTTGATAAGGAGAATTAATTTTGGTTGGCACATGGTTATTTGGCATTTATTGGTTGTAACTTTTAAATTCTTTGTAAGTTGTGGCTGGTCATAGAATTATGTTATTGTGGTATTACTTACGCGTGTTTGTGGTGCGATTCTAACTTAAAATTAGTTTCAACTAAACAAAAAAATTAAGTACGGTGTAATTTTGTTTGTTTTAAATCAATTATGAAATCCAAATCATACCAAATGAAGTCAACCTTTTTGATTTGATTCGATTCAATCTTTATGATTTGAAAATTCTGTTAATAAGTATTAAAAAAATATTAATAAAATTTGTTATTAATTGAATAAAACTTAAATAATAATATTAGTTCAACAATATAAATAAACAACAAAAGTTTTAACAATTAGACTTAAAGTAAAACAAAAATTATTTTCAAGTTAAATAATACTTGAATAAAAACCATTCAACTTAAATAATAATCCTATAATACATTAACTAGATCGTTTTGGTTTGATTTAATTCAGATTTCACATATCAAACCCCGAATCAAATCATATTGCACCGTTTGAAAAAAAATAAACCAAACTAAGCCAATAACCATCGATTTTTTTTTTTATAATTTTCAATTTTTTGAGTTAGTTTTTAGTTTTACGTTCAGTTTGATTCAATTTTAAACACTTTTAATATTACTGTACCAAAATGAATAAATTTACTTTAGGTGAAGAAAAAAGATAATCCCCAAGACTACTTAAGGGCTAACACTCTTCATTCACTACGCGCGTCAATGGATGGCTCATCCACGCAGGAGGGTGTCAACCATCAACTGTGAGAAAATGAACATATTATTTGTCCATCAAAATTATCTTTTTGTTTCCTTTAATCAACTTGAGATATCAATCACTACAATAAGTTTATTTTCTCCGATAAAATTTAACTAATATTATTCTCTTATTTTATTTTATTGTATCTTATTTTATTGTAATGATTGATGTCCTGAGCGTTGTTGATTAAAAGAAACAAAAACATAATTTTACTTCAATAATTAAGAAAAATTAATTAAAAAGGAAAAATAAATTTAGTTTCTCCTAAAATAAACAAATTAAAGATAAATTCTTATAATTTTTTATTTTCTTCTCATATAAATACTTATAAATTTTTTAATTATAATATTAATACGAAATAATTATCAATTTTATTAATGATTAATATTTATAAAAAAATAGATTATATATCTTTAATAAAATTTTGTTTTTTAATCACATTTTTCTCATTTATAAATTAAGAAAATAGATTTAAATTAAAATGTTCTAAACCTTCCACATTTCAGAATATTCAGATGAAGTGGATACATAACTTTTCTGGTTCTGTTCAATATGAATATACACCTTAAAAACTGTTTATCTTTTTTTATAGCAAACCTGATTATATATTTGTATCCTACAAATTATACATTTTTTTATTTTATCCGCATAAGAATATAAAATAAGTGTAAAAATTTTATAATAACTCAACTCAGTTTAATACTTGCAATTATGAACAAGAGTGTTCAAGGACTTAAAAGATCTAAAATAAATTTATGAATGAAACCTTTTATTTATTTATAAAATAGTTTATTAAAATTATCATTATTTTATTTAAAATTTATTTTTAAATATAATTTTAAATAATTTTTTTTAGGTATATTAATATTAAAAAAAATTGGATTTTTTTTTTGCCTAAAACCCTTGCTTGGGCGTAAAGCCAGCCCTGATAATGAATTAAGTTCCATAATTAACTAGAATCTTTAAAAAAAAACTACCTGTCATAGAAATAATTTTGCCTTTACGACGAAGGAATAAATTGAGAAGAGTGTGAAAAGGACAAAACTAGTTTTATAATTGTTTCTTGTGTCGTTTTTCAATTATAATTAGAATTTTACCATAATAACCCGTGTAATAAAAAATTATATTAAAGTAAAAATAAATTATTGAGGTGAAATTCGAATTTTAATTGAAAATCAATACTAAAAACACTTAAAAATAAAATTATATGTAATAAATTTTTATCCTTTAAAATTAATAAAAATATTTAATATAAAACTATTTATGTTCTTTTTCATAAAAGTTAAGTTTTCGGCATAGTTGATTTGTGACAAGAAAGAACTATGCCATATAAGTAAAACTATACATTATGATATATGAGGAAAAAAAACCCTGGTTCGTCTTCATTGATCTCCTAAAATCCCTCCTATAAACAAGATTACATAAAACAAAAAAACAAAAAAAGAAGCAAAAGAAACATAGATAAAAGTTAAAGACAAGCGAGAGTGGTATATCACCGTAGACAAAAAGAACAGAAACAATATACTATCCACCCTACATCACCCACATATGCTCCAAAACATGTATACAAAGATTTTCCAAGCATGTGTAGGGTTTTATTTGGAAGAGTAATGCTATTTCTACAACATCTCACAATATTTTTATGACAAAGAGCAAGAAAGGGAAGATAGAGAAAGAAGTGTAACATAAGAAAAGTAATAGTAACAGGAGAAAAGACAAAGAGATAAAAAAAAAAAAAACTGTTGAGAGAAAATATTGTAGAAAATTGTGAGTAGAAATAGCATTATTCTATTTGAAAACACACTTTGAAGTTTACAACTTAGCTAAGGAGGAAGGTACCACTGCATGCACCTGATAATTAAGCTCACACCATTGTAGCTTAAAGTTCTATGTGTAGATAAACCAAAACATGTCATGCATGCGTGTAGCCACTATGATCTCTCCACACATAATAAACTATGGCTTGCGTGGTGGAGCTCTCACATTATGCTGAGGATCTGGTCCTCCTGGTGCAAGTCTATCTGCAGGTGCTAGTGGGAGATCATCACCAAATGGAATACGCACACGCTTTGATAGGTGAATACCCGATTTGTGAAGAAAGTTTTGGATGTCAACAACTTTTTTGTGAGCGAATAATGGATTGTGGCCATGGAGACTACGAGCTTGCAAAGTCATGAAGAATGTAGAGAACATGATTAGGGCAAGTATGGGCACTAGGGTTGCACTTGTATTTCCCATATGCGTGATGTAAGTCTTAGAATTGAACAAGGTGATATAAAGTGAGAACAATTATATATAAGCTTGAGATGGCTTGTGGAATGATCAAGGAGTTGGGGGTAGTTTTTGGAAGGTTACTACAAGGTGTAAGCACTATTTATACGTGGTTAGGTTAGCAACAGCCTATCACTGGTGAATATAACTATATCTTTATTTCAAAAGTTTTTTTTATGATCAACAAATGTTAATTTGTTAGCATGTTAATTTTATTAGTAGAAGAAATCAAATTCACAAACTTTCTCTTTTTACTTTTTTTTTTCAACCATCAAACTTATTTTATATCTCCTCTCTATTTCAATAGTTAAGCCTTATAGTAAAATGCATGCATGGGCATTCTTTGAGGTTTGGTCTTATAGTAAACCAATATGCAGATTTAATAATAAAGGTAAATTGTCAAATAATCCATTAGCTCAAAAGAATACCTTGTTAGAGATTTATTATAAAATCAAGAGTACGTTTTAATCGTAAAAATTTAGGATGTGTTTGGTTTGCATTTTCATTTTCTGAAAACTGTTTTTATTTTTAAAAGATTAGAGTTTTGAAAACATGTTTGGTTTTACTTCTTGTTTTCTATTTTCAAGAAATAAAAACACTAAAAATACGTTTTCAAAAGGAAATGTATTTTTAGATTTACTTAAAATTACATTTCTTATTACCACGTTTTCAATTTACTCAAAATAAGGTTTCTGATTTCAACTGAAAATACTAAAAATAAGACTTTATAGCTAAGGAGGAAGGTAAAACAAACGCATTTTCATCACTATTTTTTATTTTACAATGAAAATGAAAGCAGAAAACAACCAAATCAAATATCCCTTAACCGGTTCTTAATATATTGGGCATTTAGATATATCTAAGTAGCTAGTCTATTGAATTTAATCGTTATTATACTTATTGTGTTCTAATAAAAAGTTGAATTTCAATGCAACGTAGAAAACTTGTGCATTTACTAATTACCACCTTTCAATTCCAAGAAGTTTTTTGCATGGGGGATATCTTTAATGTAATATAAAATAATTACACATCTCACTTAATAACTTAAAAAAATTTATATAGAGAATTTATGATTATATTTTCTTCTTTATTTTGTTGGTTTGTATTTCTTTCTTTTGTCGTTTCCATAGAAGAAAACCTCTCCTAACTTATGGGTTTCTTGTGAATTCTTAAAGGTTATTTACTTTCGCAGAATTGGAGCATGTATAATGTTGGAAAATGACAAATTACTAGCTAACTGAGGAAAGTAATTCTAGAGTTGTGATTTGCATCACATTCTAGTTTCCTTAGGTATCATTTAGATTTGGGTTATTAGTCACAAATACTAATTGTAAGAATGTTAATTTACAGGAGGACTTTAAAACTATATAAGCCATATCCAATTAAAACTTAAAGAATTAAACTGAGAACAGAAAAGAAAATTATTGAGTAGAATCGATTTTCAAAATCAAATTTTAAAATTAATAACATCCAAATTATATAAAAAATTTGTACATATCTTGAAGTCAATCACTTTCATAACAACTAGTGGACGACGCACCACTTATAAGCTATTTATTGATTTCCCTTCTTTCTGGTTTTTACTATCGCAGACGTGAAAGCATTATAGAATATAGGTTTAGAAGTCAAAAGAGAGTTCAAAACCTTAACCATAAAAATAAAGAAAAAAGAATTTGACAGCCGAAAAGTTCAAAATCTTAGGATTGTTTCCCTTCTTTTATTACTCCTATACCTTCCTCCCTTCTAATTCGATCGACATAGGGTTCAATTTTTCATTATGTTGACATTAGTTCTTAAGTCTAGTTTTAAACATTTAAATGCCTAAAAAATTAAAATTTGAAATTAATATTTTTCATTAAAAAGAAAGCATTAAATTTTTTACATTTTATATAATAAATATTTTTTTAGGTAGAAACTTATCAGTTGTATATGCTTAAAATCAATCTTAAGAATTGACATCAACATTTTTTCTTCATTTATTTTTTACAAATAAATGAAAAGACAAATCATAAAGAAAAAACGGTTGTAGGAGTCAGCTTAGGCAAAGCCCCTTGAAACATTTGGATTAAAAATTAATTAAAGGTGCAGGTTTGGACCATCCTGTGTGATAGGAAAATGTCTTTATATATAGGTTCAAATTATATACAATATATACGGTTCAAATTATTTTCTTACCAAACCCTACTAGCTTTTGAAAGGTCCCTTCAATAGGTCACAAATTATTTGAGTGCCGTTGCCATTGAGCAGCTAAAAAACTTTACAGTAGAAAGAGCGATGTGCCTTCTCTTGTCCTCGATAAATTTTTGTGAATATTATATGATTGAGAAAGTTTTACATATATCATATAGCAGCAAGATAGATGCTGGTAGTAAATTATAATATTAACTCTTCGACCACCTTCAGAAGCTTGACTATCCCCTCCAAGACTTAAGGGTCATGATCTCAGGATATATAAGAAATGAATAATAATTGATTTTTTTTTTCATACAGGTGGAGCTGACTTCATTTTTTCCTTACAATTTAATATTTTATCATTTTTATTCTTGTAATTTTTTCCTTTATTTTAGTTCTTATAAAATGTATTTATTTAATTTTTTTATCCTTAAAGTATTTTAGATAATATTTTTTTAGAGCCAAATAATTAATGAATATACTTTTTCCTGTTTAGCCCAATAAAAAATTAAAATACATATATGGTGTGGTTAGCATTCACGAAAGCCCCTTTTTATTTTTATTTATTTTTTAGATTTCTTAGTGAGCTTACGTACAATATAACTTCATGTTTGGCAAAATTAATCCATGTGTGAGGGATCGATGTGCAAATTAAGTAGACTGAAAAATTAGCCTTCACAAACAGCTTGAGACTAGCAAAATAAAAAAGAAAGGTGAACTATGACATTGGTCCCCAAAAGTGTATTTTATTGTCACTTAAATCCTTGAAAGTATCAACCTAGCTATCATTTAGGTATCTAAAAGTGGAATTTATCTATGGCTTTAGTCACGCTATTAAAAGACATTAGTTAAAATTAACGCTCGTTCTTACGTGACACACTATTTGCCTATGTGGCAGCTAACAATGAACACATGAAAATTCTATGCATTCGTGACAGTCTGACTGTGTACACGTGATGCAGTCAAGTCAGAGACCAATATGACTGTAACTAGCTAGACCATCACCTGTCATCTACGTGTTCCACTGATAGCTACCATGTATGCATTGAATTGTCGTGTATCATCTATTTGTATATATACCACCAACTGTCATGTAAGTAAATAGCGTGTTACATATGTGTTTGATGGTAATTAAGAGAGAAGAAACATGAGGAAAGGTAACATGTTTGATCTTGTTGTCTGCTAACAAAAGTAGCATTTTAATAAATTAGCATTCACCAATAAAAAAAAAAAAATCATCTAAAAGCCCTTGAATCACAAAAATCTACTAATGCAAGCAACATGCATATGAAAAGATGTGGATATTGGATAATTGGCCTCTAAGAATGTAGCTTGTGTAAGTTGGCTTTAAGCACTAGGCATACTATACTGGGCATGATCGAATGAATATATGATATGAAAGATTTTGAAGTGAAAGTGATAATGCCATTTGTCACGAATAATATAGTTTTGCCCAAAACCGTCGTCCATGAACAGTGCTAATAAGTAAAATTGGTTGCCTGGTTAATTAGCACAAGCTAGCACAATTTCGATCTCCATGGACTTGAATTTCCTGCAAGGCTGCAACTATAGTGCAGAAAATCTCTATTCTTTAATTATATTTTTTATATACTGAAAACCAATAAAATATAAGTTTTTTTTTTTTTTACCATGGATCTTGCATGCAAGATTCTGCAATTATTTCCTTGACAGCAAAGTGTTTGATCCTTACCACTTCACAACTCCGTAAGTGCCAAATCTGAAAGGTGTAAACACTTGTTAGTCTCAAACCCGACCTTTTACAAAGTCACATCAATGCAATAATTTGAAAAAGTAATTCCACTACAGGTAAAAAAAGAAGGCAACAGCAGGACGTGCAAAGCTAAAAAAAAAAAAGAAAATCAGGGTACTACATGAATAACTGTCTTCCACAACAAATTAATTCAAGTATTTCAAAGAGGTCAAGGGTTCACTAATTAAACATTACTATTTTCAATTTTAAAACAGAAAATAATAGCAGTGATTGACCTTATCTACGTCAAAAGATTAACCCTAAGGTGGGTGTTATTTTTTAGCGCAAATATGCATAGGGTGGGTGAGTGCTTCTTTTACGTGCAAGCAAGAGTTTTTATCCAAAGTTGCTCCACTTTCTTAATTTATTCCTTTCCTAGGATTATAACATTTTAAAAATCAATTTGCACCAGAATATTGGAAAGGAAACGACAAAGGTAAATAGTACTGTAAGTGTAGCCCCGCATATTTCCACTGTGACAAAAATTGAGGAAAAATATATTTTTTCAAGAGTCTGACTAATCATTGCTCTTAAAAAATATTTACTATAAATTATAGAAGAACGTAAAGACAATTATGGACAGCATAATTTTTATCTTTCAATAAAAATATTTATATTTTAAATTTCTTAATTAATGTGTTTAGAGTACTAACTAACATTTGTCTTTTTTTAATACTACCTCGGTTCAACTTAAGATTGAAGCTGATTCCTTTTTAAAAATCATGATGTCCATTTTATTAACTATTTTAAAACTGAAATAACTTTAATTAAACAAAAGAGATTCTATTGATAAACATTTAGAAGAGTAAAACAGATATTAGTGATAATATATATGAGAAGAAATCAAGTTACACCAATAATAATTCTAAAAAAGTTATTTTTTATTTTTTAAAATCTAACGGTTGTGATGAGTAATTAATCTTAATCATCAAATTTTAAAAAAAAATAATAATAAAAAGTAACTTTTTTAGAGTCATTTTGGTATAACTCGGTCCCTCTTTTATTTATATATATATATATATGATAAATTTATTAATAATAATTAAATTATGTATTTTTTTAATTTTGATAAATTAAGTAATTAAATTTTATAAATAAGAATGAAGATAGTATTACTAAGGAGAAATCGGGTAGAACAAGAGATCGACTTTGTTTCTTCATTTTCTCTTTCCTTACTACATCAGCTTTTTTTTTTTTCAACTTTGACATCCCACTTTACTGCAAGTTGATAAAGAAGCAAAACCACCACGGTACTAAAAAATAAAAGGGTGAGCTTATTTTATTTTTTAACCACCGCCTTTTGCATTTTCCTTTGTGCGTAGGAATCAACAACTTGCATTTTCTTGTTGTTCTTTTGAGGTTGGATAATCCTAGTACGTAGAGATGGCTACAAACTACTATTTGCTGCAAACCCCAGTGAACAAATATTCAATTTATAACTGACAGAATATCATGATTCTTAAAGTGTTATAAAGTAATAGGCACTAAAAAAAAGTGTTATAATAAGTCATATTATTTGAGCAGTATTATTGGGTTACACTTGTATAAGTTTTATAACCCTAGTAAACAATAACATAAAATATTGTTTTGAAATATTAAGATAAATTTCAATATTTGGTTGGTGTTTACAATAGTTCATTCTATGGTTTCATTGTTGATCCCAAGGTAAGAAGGAAGGTTGTGTTATAATGTGTTTGCACACACGTTTCTAACTCAAGTTTTGGCTAAATTTTCATTCTGGTAACATGTAATCAATTACAATTACTTAGTAAAACTTATCAAAATTCCAACATGGCCAGTGTTTATAGTTTTTTGTTTTCGATAAATTAATTGTTAGTATTCGAATAAGATTAGTGTTTACAATAGAACATCAAACTCAAGTACTTTATTTGGTCATTTTCATATAATTCCTAAATTTCGAGCACAACAATATGAATGATTTGAATTAAAAAAATACTAACAATACATATTATTATTATTATTATTATTATTATTATTATTATTATTATTATTATTATTATTATTATTATTATTATTTAAAATTTGTTGGAAATATAAAATTGTGTAAGTCTCACTCTTTATTTAATCAACTTAACTCATAATTTTGTAATTTTTAAATAAATTTTAACGAAATGTGTTGGAAGGAGTATGTTAATTGTTAGTATTTCTTTTAGAATTAAGGTTTACTTTGTTGGGACGCGGGGAAAAATAAAAGAAAAGGTAAAGGGGATGATGATGGGGACGGGACGAGGAGAAAATAGATCGATATGCATATTTTAATAATTACTAGGTTTTCTTCCGCTAGTACCATCCATGCTCAATGCTATTAAGTGCAGCATTTGTTTATTCTAAGCAAATCAACTTTGCATGACTAATGACTAATGATATGGTGATACAAACAACTACCTCTCTGCCAAGAAAAAAGAGGAATCAGCAATGACACAAAATAAATCGCAGATACCATATTATATAGAGATCATTAACTTCTTACCATAGTTCACACTTAGTGGTGTCAGGACATGCAGAAAGCGACATCTGATGAACTTGTGACTTTTTTTTTACTGGCAGCATAATCCACTATGGTGCCAGGAATATGCTTATCTGATGATGGCCATATATTGTTTCCACACAAAACACTTTTTAGTTTTTACCATATTCTAGTTATAAGAAAATTATTACGTGAGAAAATCAATCAGTTATTGAGAGAACAGTGGACAAATCAGTGATTACTAGTGATAAAATTTAAGTAAAGAGAAATAAGATTTAGCATGGTTTGACCTTTGGCTCTATCCTTCCACAAACACTAGATGTTCATGCAATGTGAGAAAATTCCTCTCAAAATGAAGTGTGAGCACATTTTACAAGTCAAGATGTTTATCAAACACCCTAGATGTTTAACAGTATCGAACTGACTTACTACCAAACCAATAATTAAAGAAGCATGTAAAGTAAACAAGCATAAAGACTTAGATATTTGATACACAGACAATAATTAAGTAACAGAAAAGCATGTCTTTCTTTATAATAACTTACATAAAATCAATCACTAAATGCATCAAAGATTTTCTCATATGTGATTCACCATTCTATGTCGGTCAAAGCATTGAGAAAATAATTTGTTGTTCTGAACTGGCCTAGGCCCACTTAAGGCCCAATAAGATGACACGCTCTTGCCCAATTGAAGCTTGCTACACCATGCACCTCTGGCTGTTGCTTTCTGCACCCAAAAATTGCTTCCTGCATCCTTTTTTGACTTCCGGATTGACCAATCCAGATTGGTTCACCTTCTGGCTAATCCGAAAGGTAAAAATAAAAAGCATTTCGGAAAGGTGCAAGAAGCAACAGTCTGCACCTCAACACCACTCACCTCGGACAAACCAAGGCCGAAGGTGACAATCACAAGCCGGCATAACAAACATATGATGCTGGAAACACCATCCTCCTTGGTAGGAGCACCATTCACCTTGCATTTTGAAGAACCACTCCCAATACCACTGAATGCAAAGGCAGATATGGAAGTTGTAGGTGGCAAGTGAATGTCCCATTCAATCCTTCCCACCTAATTTAAACCACCCAATGCTTATAAATGCCTAGAAACCCCATCTCCAAGGTATGTAACACTTTTTGGTATTGTTACTCAGCTGAAACACCTTATTACCTGTGCATCTTCTAATCTGAGCATCAGAGTGTTTGTAAGTAGTTACAATCGCCACAAGCAGCTACCATCGTCAGCTTGATAGGATTCTTACGCTTAGCCATTTGGTTGACGTGTGCTTTCCCCAACCAAACTTCATAGGAACAATTTTAATGACTAAGTATTTATATGGTGACTGAGTTTATTTGATAGCAAATATTCACATGGAATATCCAGAGGAAATAATATGGACACTAAAGGAACTTATGGATCACATAACTAAGACCCTGATATGATGGGTTAGAATTTAAAGTTACCAGGGGGAAGGCGCAAGCATGGCTACACAACATGCATGAAAAGGGGATGAATGGCACGGATTTACCTGGCTATAAAGGACAGAGAAATGATTACATCAGATAAACTTTTAATTGTTCTCCTAATCATGGTCCCTACCCTTGCATTTGGGTTAACCCTTGCATGTCTGGAGTGGATTATTTTTAGAGAAATAATATTTTTTTATAAAAAGTTATGCAATGGAAAGGTGATTTTTTTCTTTAAAATAAGAAAAATCAAACACGTGCGTCGTAAGTTAAAGAAGGTTGGAAAACCAAACAGCAAAATATGTTCAGTGCATTGTTGCCTAAAGATTAATAAAGTTTTGCTTTACAAGTCAATTTGCAATTTCTTGCCTACTGTAACCTTCAAGGAAGCTACGCCATATGTTGGCATTTGGTGGGAATGGCATGCATGCAATGATTTTCTCAGCTTCCTTGATTTGTCCATTTTTAGCCAGGAGGTCTACTACGCAATGGTAATGATCATGTTCTGGTGGAACCCCATACCTGGTTCCCATCTGCCTGAAAATTTCCATGCCTTCGTTTACTAATCCACCGTATCTGCAAGAAGAAAGCACTGCTCTGAGTGCTAATGCATCAGGTTTCAACCCCATCAATTCCAGGTTTTGGAATCTCATCACCGCCTCATGAGCAAAACCATTCAGCCCAAGGGCAGTAATTAAAGCTGTCCATGTAATAATATTTTTGTACATAATTTCTTCAAAAACCTTCACTGAACTATCAATGCTTCCACACTTCCCATACATGTCAATTAGTACATTGCCCAAAAATGTGTCATAGTTACTAAGATTAGTCTTTATAATCAGCCCATGAAGAGAACTGCCCAAATTGAGAAGGCAAAGTTTGGTGCACACAGATATTATACTCATAAATGTGTAACTATCTGGATGGATGCATGCAGAATGCATGTGCTTGAAAAGCGCAAAAACCTCGTCATAACTATTGCTCCGAGCGCAAGCTGAAATGACAATGTTCCAGGATACAGCATCAGGTTTTTCTAGCAAAGAAAGCAGCTTTATTGTTTCATGGTACAGGCTAGTTCTGTTATAGATTCCAGCAATGATGTTAGATGGGACTACAGGAAGTGGGTTATTGAATTCTTCGACAAATGAAAGTGCTTCATTTATGAGACCATTTCTGGTGTAAGCCATAACAAGAGAGCTTAATACGTATTCATTACTCTCATAACCTGATCTAATAATCAAACCACGGAGCTGATGAAGGTTTGACATTGAAGATGACTTGAGAACAGCAGAAAAGGAAAACTCATTAGGGGAATAACCCAATTGAAGCATTTTTTGTAACAACAGAATTGATGTGGAAGAACAAATGTTTGAGTAACCCGTTATCAAAGCATTCCAAGAAACCACATTCTTCTCTTCTATCTGATCAAAACATTTATGAGCTGAAATAAATTTATCACATTTGGAGTAGAAGTCTACCAATGCAGTACCCACAATAACATCAGATTCAAAACCACTCCTGATTATCTTAGCATGGACAGATTCTCCACATACTGAGTTTCTCAAACTAGTACACGAGTGAATAACAGCAACAAACGTGGCCTGACTTGGCATCAATCCTCTCCTTGCCATATTCAGAAACAGATCCAGTGCCATCATAGGTCTCTCACTTTTTACCAAAGCATCAATGACTGTATTCCAGGACACAACATTCTCAACAGGAACCTGTTCAAACAATCTTTCCACCGCAAACATGGCTTTGCACCTGACATACACACTGATGAGAGAATTAGCTGCAGTGATTTCACAACCAAATCCACATTTAACCATTAAGCCATGGATCTGTTCACCATATTCCAAATCCTCCTCAGAATCAACAAGTCCAGACAAAACAGCAACAACAGAACCTTCGGACAAAGAAATCCCTGTCCCCACAAGATCACGAAACAAAATCTTACACTCTTCAACAAACCCATTACGTGCCAGCAAGGACACCATGGAGTTCCATGTCACCAAGCTCTTCTGGGGCATATCTTCAAACGCCAAAAACAGTTCATCCCAACATCCAAGCCTCCCAAACAAGCCCAACAAAGCAGTACCCACGAAAGCATCAGCATCGAGGAGTCCATTTCTAATGCTCAATGCCTGCAACTGAACACCCCGAGAATGATTCAACAACTCACACGACAACAACCCAGTGAGGGTATACTGGGTAGGAGCAAAACCACTCCCCCTCATGTGGCAGAGCAAGTTCCAAGCATCATCTACATTCCCGCGTCGACAATAAGCGGTGATAAGAGTGTTGTAAGAGACAACTGTTCTGTGGGGCAAAGCGTCGAACAACTTGCGTGCATTAAGCACTTCGCCAAGGGCAATGTAAGAGGAGATGATGTTGTTGTGGATGAAAATAGATTGCTTTGGAATGTGACCCATTGTGATGGAGAGTGCATGGAGACATTTCGTAGCATCGAGGGACCGAAGGGTGCAACACGCTTCGAGTAAATTGAGGAGGAGTTGGCCATGTCGGAAACCATGTCCATGGCAACTCATGCAGCTAAATTATGCGCAGTTGCACACTGATACTAGTATAGTAGTATTGTTTCGTTGTTAATTTCAATTGAATTCTTTAGAATGGTCAAATCTTCTTTGACCTTTATTTATTGTTTGCTCACAATTCTTTTTCCTTAAACGAAGTTAGTTCATTAAATTCTGTTATTTTTAATCAAAAAATAATTTCTTTTCTTAAATTATATTTTATTGGAACTTAATATTAAATACAATTTTTTGGTTAAATGAATAATATTTTGAGGATAATCTCATAATAAGATAAAAATAGTTAAGTTTTATTGAGTATACAAAATTTTGAATTTTTTTTCTTATAAAAGAGAACGAAAGGAATATGCTTTTTTCTGCTAACTAGAGTTGTATTTTTGTTTTTTCTTTAAATAATTTTTGCTTGATTTTTAGTCCTATAAAATTCCTTCTTTTGGTTTTAATTCTAGTTGTTTTATTTTAGTCTTTTTACTATCTTTTTTTTTTGTTTTACTTCCTATAGATAATTTTCTTTTAATTCCTATCAAATATTTTTTAAAGGAAATAATTCAAAATAAACAAAATATTATAAATATTAAAACAAAAAATAGATGTATTACAAGAACATAAACAAAATAACAATGATCAATATTTTTTTTACATGGATCAAAATTCCAACAAAAACTTGTTAGAGACTAAAAACAAAATACTATTATATTTCATGGACAAAAAAATATATTTATTTATTTTTATGGCTAAATGACTTATTATTAGAAAGTAAATATAAAATTCGTTAATTTATCAAGAATTAAAATAAAATATTAAGAACCAAAAACAAAAGTATTATTTCATTAAAAAATCAATAAAAACAAAAATTTATTAGAAAATAAATACAAAAATAAGATATTTATTAAGAATGAAAATATATTTAAGTCTTTTTTATAATATAAACTAATTGTTAATGGTAGCTTATAAAATAATAATTTCTTTAATTCTCTTTACTCATAAGAAAAGAAAGGAAATTATTTGAATATAAAGAATTTATTTCTCATTATTTTCTCAATGCATTATTGTCTCTATTGTGTTATTTATTTGGTCCATACATAAATAATCTTATGCACTTTGGGAAAGAGGTACTAAAAAGGCATATTTTATGACTATTAATTAATGAAGAGATACGTCTCATGTATTTTGAAGAAAACATATATCCTTTCGTAAAACTATATATATATACCTTTCATGAAAAGTTACAACTTTTCGTACTTTTATTTCATTAGACACATCTTTTCAATAAAAGAATGCACGCTTTCATTTGAAAATTTTCCAAACATTCAACTAACACCAATTAATACAATCAAACTTTTTTTATGGTAAAACAAAACAATTATAAGATATTACATTTTTCAAGTCCAGCCACTTTGTAGGTAGATTATTTGAATTTGGATATTCACTATTAGAAAAATGACTTTTTATAACATCATTTCTACGATGATTATAAAAGAACTGCTTTGGAAAGTGGTTAGGTGCCAATTTTATAATTATTGTAGTGAAAATTACAATTGATGATGCACATTTATCAGTTCCTTGTGAAACTGCGAGCCTTCACATTTATTCTTGATGATCCTGCTGGAAATAGCTTCATTGAAAACTCGTAAGAGATCATACCTCTTTTTTCTTTTTATAATAAATAAACTATAGGGGCTGGTTTTTCTTTGTTTTAACTTCTTTTTTGATTCCATGTTTGTTTGATACTTGATGTATTTCAATTGAAATTTGAAGCTTTAGTCACCTCTTTGGTGTGCAGAAAATATTTTTTTGATAACCATGTGTTCAATTAAAAATCCTAAAAATAATCTTTGGTTTCAAATTTCATGAACTTCGCTATAGATTCAAGTTTACTCAACACCAATGTTGGATGTTTATATTAAAATGAAACACTTGTCTACAGGGTTGACTTGTATTCTGGTTGTTGATAGCCTCATAGGGTAAAGACTATAGATAATACTCATTTGCTTGCTTGATAACAGCGCCATGCTCTTTTAAACTGCCAATTTTTTGGGCTAAAGACTTTTGGGCTACATCGCTTGTTGGATGTTTCTCTAACATTAGTCAAATTGACTTTGCCTATTGAAAAACCTATAACTTCTTAAACCCAATTTTTTTGTCTGCACCCTTTCATTTTGTGCAGCTTCTTAGCTTGGAAGAAGCTTGGACTCTAATTCTCGATGATGCATTAGCCAATTCTTTTGTAGCACCTACAACTGATGATCTGAAAGAGGACAATCAAGTATCATGTAAGTTTTCCAAATTAGATATCAAGCTATACTTTGTGCAGAAAAAGTTTATATTTTCTTAGTGCGAAATTGAAATTCTAAATCTGTTTTGTCCCCCTTTTGCTCAGGGACCTCAAAGTGACTTTATGTCATTATATTCCATTTCCTTCTATATACTAATTCCATTCATTACCATGAGAGATTCTAGTCTCTCTCTATATACCATATGAAAAGTTGAAAAATCATGTTGTAATAATCAAGAATTTGTAATTGAAATTAAAAAAAGAGGTCTGTGATGATTTTCAATGTAAAAATTGGATAATCTAATATTACTATGGTTAAAGATAATGTATTCTGCACCATCAGTTCAAGTTATTGAGAGGATAATTTTTTTGTTTTCCCAGTGTACTGAAATTAAAAACTAGATTTTCTTACCTTTGGTTTTATTGTGTTGTGGAGTTTGCTTGTATAGTGATGTTTTAACTTTCAACTTTCTATACTTGATCATATAACTACGAATCAGGTCATTCCTTCGGTCTTCTTTCTTTTTCGGTATAAAATGTTTTTTTCTTCCTTAAGATATCTGATTCAATTCAACCATTGGAGTTGCTTGGTAATCTAGTTTATCTACTCTCTTATCACTTTCTTATGGCCCATAATTTTTATTCTTCTTTTTTTAATTGTTTTTCTTGCAGAATGAACCTGAATTTTGACCAACAATGTCAGAAATTGGTCTGGATGAATAGCCTCACCCAGTAAAACAAACTATGAGCTATATGCTTCATGGGGAGTTGATTTTGGTATTGAGACTACTAATATATATTCGTCTTATCATGTACTATCGAAAAATATGCAATACATTCATTTCTTACATTAGACCTCAATCATAATGTTTTTAAATAAGCAACACGCAATTGTGTATGTATTTTAATTTACTTCTAACTCTGACACATTTATATAAATTTTCCACTTTGATTTGTTCAAGTGAAACTTGACTGTGTATTTGGTGATAACTTAGATTTGGGTGAAATAACATTTGTGTCAGAGGTATACTGCAAAATTCAGTGCAAAACCATAAATGGCTAAGATGGTTGGGATGAATGGTCAGCAATCTTTTCTATGTTTGATATCAAAATATGTGTCCTTCCACCTTTGTTCTGCTAGTCTACCTTCAAATTATGTACATCTCTTATTTATCTTTCACTCTTTCAGAGATTTTGCTACATCTAATTTAATAGAAGGAAAAGGTTTAAAGGGAAAATGTTGGCCTGAATTGGACATGCTGCAATTTGAATGGCTAACTGATCCAAGTTAGCCTAAATGCCCCTCCATTACTACTTTTTTCCTTAATTTATTAGGACCAAGGTAGTTAAAGTATTCTAAAAAGTTCCCAATTTACATCCAATGCATAAATATTTTTAAAAAATATGTCATTTTACTCCAATGCGGTTGGTTCTAATGTTTTAATTTATGTTTGATTTGTGTTGCTTTAGTCATTGAATGGAGTAGCCACCATATTTCCAATTTTTTTCACCAAAAAAAGTATATATGCCTTTTACTTAATTTCATATAATATTCTTAGACATTTCATATATTTGTGTCGGTGTGTAGCACAACATGTTTTAAGGTTTTTAATTTGTTTGGCTTGTACAATTAAAATTATACCTAGCTAATTTGTTTGGGTCGTTACAATTAATAGCTTTATTGTTTCTAAGACGATTATTAACAAATAGTCATCTTAGAAAGTAAGGATTTTAAAATGGTTAATAGGAATAATCGTCTTAGAAAGACTTCAAATGAAAGGTTTTCTAAGACGGTTAATAACTAATAACCATCTAAAAATCCTTACTTTCTAAGACGGTTATTTGTAAATAACTGTCTTAGAAAAGACTTTCACTTAACGGTTATTAGTTGTTTAAAAACTTCCAATTTTTTAAGACGGTTATTGTAACAACCGTCATAAAAAAACTTTGATTTTTAATGATGTTATATTCAATGACGGTTGAAATCCATCGTTAAAAAATCTTTTTTTAGTAGTGATCTATAGTAATATGTAAGAGTAATCTTGCTTGAACTCAAGCCAATTATTTTATGAAAACGAGTTAATTGAATACAAGTCTTGGGATTTGAACACTTAATGTGACAATGATATTGATGTTTTAGAATTTCGAAAGACATTAAATTTTTTACAAACATTTATTTTTTTATATGTAAACTAACATTTAACATTTAATTAGGAATAAAAAAATCAACTATGGCCAATGAAATAATTGGGTATTAGCTTATTAGAATAAAATATGGAAGTCTTTGGCTGATTCAAATAATTAATTAGAATAAAAGTACACCATATTGCAAATAATTTATTATCATGCCTTAATATTGGATTATTTTGCTCATTAAAACAAAATAAAAAATAGAGAAAAACAAAGCTATTGATTATTGAATTGAAGTAATTAATTATTTGTATTCTATAAATCCTTTATGACATTTAGACTTTAGTTATTGTTTTTGTATTATATATGGACCACGATACCAAACAATTATGATTCTTTATGAATAATAAAGGACTTAATTCTCATGAATCATAAATGTAAAAAAGTAAATACTTACTTTTAAAATTCTTTCCTCTATTTATAAAAAACTTATTTTAATATTTTGTTACTCTTTTCGTCTATGTATAGATACGATGCATTACATTACGTACATGGGGATGTTCAATTTAGATCTAGTATGTTACATTTTTTTAATTATTCTAAAAAAAAATCTAGTACGTTACATAATGCAATTCTTTGCATTTATCAACAATGAATTAATTATAAATTTTCCTCGACAAGGCCCTCAATAGGGAGAGAAAATGTAGATTCAAGAGCAACAATGACGAAATAAAAGTAGCACAAATAAAAATACCAACATTTTCAAATGAAAAATGTTATTTGTGCAACAAATCGTATAGAATACATCTTATAACTAAAAGAAAAACGAGATTTAATAAATGAAGGGATAAAAATTCATAGAAATCAAACAAAACATTTTTATTGTATGAACAACACAATTCTATTCAAATTCATAATATGAAGATTCTGAGCAGTGTATTTGTACCTCTCCTCAAATTATATCATTGCAATTGGTGTGAACTAATCAAGGAAAGAAATACAAAATTGAATTCAATTTTCATGATATGACATTATGACTATCTGAAACCCATCCTCAATGTCCTCCCAGAAAGAACAGAAACTCCACTTTGTTGTTGGTGGGCAAGAGTGAAGGTAGTTGTAGCAGAATTGTTGAAGCGATTAGTGATGTCAGCCAGAGGCACCCTCTTCTTGGGCTTTGGATTGTTGTGATTCTTTCTCTTGACTTTGTTGGTGTTACATGCTGGAGGAACATTCTCCCTATGAAGCACGGATGCGGCTCATCACCGGCGTGTCCCACGTCGGACTCGCACCGGACACCCATGCGCGTACGACTCCGGTGCGACGCGGTGTCCGTCGCCTCCGCTGTCACCGGACGCGGTTGAACAGGAAGACACCTCTGGTTGGACGCGACCCACCACGTAGACACGCGCGTCGCGGCCCATTAAGAGCCTTAGGTTTTTTTATTATTTATTTTAAAATGCTTACAAAAAAAAATACCTCTCCTGCCGTTCTGTGTCTTCTCCTTCTTCTTCCCGCAAGCGCCTCCATTGCCGCATTGGTTTCTTCCCCGCGCAAGTAAGCTTTGCTTCCTATTTCTTCTCTGATTTTTCTTTTCTTGCTGCCTGATGCCTCTGGTTTTCCTTCCCCGCAAGCTTTTCTTTTCTTTTCTTGCTGCCTGATGCCTCTGGTTTTCCACTTTATTCTTTAAACATTTACACATTCTCTCTCTTTGGCTATTATCTGCTGGGTATTACACGTTTCTCCATTTTTTTTTATTTTATTGTAAAAAGCAACTTCTCAGCACGTTGGCCTTTAAAGTATCCCACTTTATTTTATTGTAAAGGTTGTTTTCTCTCTCTCACACACACACATACCACTTTACAAAGGCTTATTCATTAGAATATGACATGCCAACGTCTAGGAGCTTCTAAATGCATTTACCTTTTTTGCTGTGAAATAGTCAACTTCACTATTTAATTATTTATCCATCTTATTTTAAAAGATAAACAATTGTCCACCTTACCGCACTCCCATCCTTTTCTTTTTGTATTGGTTTTGGTAAAGGTCAAGTGAGAAGCCCCACTAAACATATACTATATATTAATTAATTAATTAATTAATTATATATTGGTGGATTCTGTGACAAACGTTAGTTTCTGTGATACTGAAAGACAATATGGGGCATCTCTTAATTCCCTCAAAAGACATGTAGACAAAGAGAAACCCCACAAAACCTCATTCCTTTCAAGCTTTCAACGTCTATTATCCTTTAGCTTTCATCACTTTTGAGATAAACCCTTTTTTTCTTTCTTTTCCTTCTTGCAAATTAAGCCACTATTTTTTGTTACCTAGTCACTTGTTTCCTCATTATTATTGGTATCTGTGAAAACTTAATCGGTCTAGTAGGACTAGTGCAAACAAAATACCTTTTTCATGAATGGACATGACAAGTACAACACCAAATATGAAAGAATTTTCAAATCAATTTTCGAGCCTTCAATAACACCATATACCGATTAATCAAATGTACCTACCTAAACAAATAAATTGTACCAATGTTGGCACAGTCAAAATGTATATCTCTTCGACCAAAAATAAACAACTATCTTATTTTCATTCCCACTTTATTTTATTGTAAAGGTTGTTTTCTCTCTCTCACACACATATACCACTTTTGCCTTCTAAATGCATTTACCTTTATTTTATTGTAAAAAGCAACTTCTCATTGAAAAAACACGTAGGCCTTCCACTTTATTTTATTGTAAAGGTTGTTTTCTCTCTCTCACACACACACATACCACTTTACAAAGGCTTATTCATTAGAATATGACATGCCAACGTCTAGGAGCTTCTAAATGCATTTACCTTTTTTGCTCTGAAATAGTCAACTTCACTATTTAATTATTTATCCATCTTATTTCAAATTTCAAACAAACCATACATGAATTATGCAGCACGAGGAGCTTCTAAATCTTTATTATTCTTTTTAGTTAAGCTGGAGATAAATTTGTTATGTATTTGTCATGTACATGTTTTTGGAACGTATTTATTTTCACATTCCCGGTCAACATTGATTACAAATTGCTTTTTGTTGTTTGTTTTTTATTTAGAAATTATTTACATTAATTTTTTATTTTTTTAAAATTGTTGTAGAGATGAATGCTTCTAGTCCTAGTCAAGCTAAAGAACAAGATGATGATACCAAACCTTTATAGACCTATGTTACAAAGATAAAAAGTGTAGCTGGTGGTGGAAATTATGAGATAAAATGCAATATTTGTGATTTTACCTTTAATGGGTCTTACACTAGAGTGAGGACACACTTGTTGAAGATGTCAGGAAAAGGAGTTAGAGTTTGTCAAAAGGTCATAGTTGCCAAACTTATAGATTTGAAGAAGATAGACAATGAGGCTACATTGAGGGTGGAGAGGTCAAAAACAAAATATGTGTCATTGCCTCTGGTTTCTACTCAACACCAAATGGATACAAACACTCTTGGTGTTGATCCAAAAAAGAAAAAGACATCATCTGTAGAAAATGTCTTTAATTTGCAAGCTAGAGAGACACTTGATCATGAAATTGCTAGGATGTTTTACTCTTCGGGGCTGCCTTTTCATTTAGAAAGAAATCCTCATTATAGGAAGGCATTTGCCTATGCTGCCAACAATCAGATCATTGGTTACCAACCTCCAGGTTATAATAAATTAAGGACAACATTACTTCAAAACGAGAGAAGACATGTGGAGAATTTGTTACAACCAATTAAAAATGCATGGAGCCGGAAGGGTGTGAGCATTGTTAGTGATGGATGGAGTGACCCGCAAAGAAGATCTCTTATTAATTTCATGGTTGTCACGGAGAGTGGACCTATGTTTTTAAAGGCCATTGATTGTTCAAATGAGATCAAAGACAAGGATTTCATTGTCAAACATATGAGGGAGGTAATTATGGAGGTTGGACACTCAAATGTTGTGCAAATTGTGACGGATAATGCAGCCGTTTGTAAAGCAGCAGGTTTAATAATTGAGGCTGAGTTTCCTTCCATTTATTGGACTCCATGTGTTGTCCATACATTAAATCTTGCTTTGAAGAACATATGTGCAGCCAAGAATACAGAAAAAAATAATGTTGCTTATGAAGAATGTTCTTGGATCACCCAAATTGCGGATGATGCAATGTTTGTGAAAAACTTTGTCATGAGTCACTCTATGAGACTATCAATTTTCAATTCATTGAAATTGTTATCCATTGCTCCAACAAGATTTGCCTCCACTATTGTAATGCTCAAGAGATTCAAGCAATTGAAGAAATGACTCCAAGAGATGGTCATTAGTGACCAATGGTCTTCTTATAAGGAAGATGATGTTGCAAATGCTAAATTTGTGAAAGATACTTTGTTAGATGATAAGTGGTGGGATAAGGTTGATTATATTCTTTCTTTCACTAGCCCTATCTATGATGTTCTTAGAAGAA
This sequence comes from Glycine soja, assembly GCF_004193775.1. Lineage (NCBI taxonomy): Eukaryota > Viridiplantae > Streptophyta > Magnoliopsida > Fabales > Fabaceae > Glycine > Glycine soja. The sequence goes on from NC_041007.1 coordinate 44,770,667, forward strand.
CGGATACATAAGCTTCATCTCTCCATCTAGTATATGAGATGTGGGATTCAATGATTGAAAAGGTGAAGAATGTCATATATCAATATGAGAGAAAGGAGGAGAGTGAAGGATCAACCTTTTATGAGGTAGTGCACTCCATATTAATTGACCGTTGGACTAAGAGTAGCACTCCTCTCCATTGTTTAGCTCATTCTTTAAATCCTAGGTAATTGACTCTATACTTTTTTACTTACATTCTTTTTTAGAATTACATAAATTTTAATCATGTATATATTTCTTTTTAATTGTAGATATTATAGTCATGAATGGTTAAGTGAAGATTCTAATCGAGTTCCTCCACATCAAGACATGAAACTCACTCATGAAAGATTAAAATGTTTCAAGAGGTTCTTTCTTGATGTGGATGTAAGGAGGAAAGTGAATATTGAGTTTGCCAACTTCTCGGATGGAAGAAAAGGTTTTGATGATCTTGATTCTTTAAATGATAGAGGTGAAATGGATCCAAAAGCTTGGTGGCTAGTTCATGGCATTAATGCTCCAATACTTCAAAAGATTGCCCTTAAGCTACTTGCGCAACCTTGTTCATCTTCTTGTTGTGAAAGGAATTGGAGTACATATTCATTTATCCATTCTTTAAAGAGAAACAAGATGACACCACATAGAGCTGAAGATTTAGTATTTGTTCATAGCAACCTACGACTTCTCTCAAGGAATACTCCACAATATCATCAAGAGGAAACTAAAATGTGGGATGTAGCTGGAGATGATTTTGGGTCACTTGATGATTGTGGTATTCTTGAAATTGCTAGTTTGTCTTTAGATGAACCAGAGTTAGAGGGTGTCTTTTTCAATGATGATGACTAGTTTGTGGAATTCTTGAAGACTTGAAGTTGCTAATTCATCATCTTGCTTTATAATTTTTAGTATTTTTTGTGACTCATTATCGTAGGAAAAGTTCTTTTGAGATGATGATGAATATATAAATCTTGATTTTCAATTTAGATCTTTTATGCATATCGCTCATATTTAATTTTATGTAATTTTATTTTATTTTATATATATATATAGCCGTGTCCGTGTCCTACATTTTCAACATTTCAGGTGTCCACGTGTCCGTGTTCGTGTCGTGTCCGGTGTTTCATAGCATTCTCCTTGTTACTATGGTCAATTATATAGTGGCAATGTCATTGGCTTCCATTTGTAACAAATTTCAGTGACACAAAAGGTGGTTGTTGTGTGTTGATGGATTGTGGGTCATATGGTGTTGGATATATATATTCATTATTCAATGAGAATAAAATGAGGGGGAATTTTGAGTTTCAAACTATGGAAGCTATGGAATTTTTAATGTTGATGGCGGTTCTAGTTAATTTATGATTAGAGGGTACAGCCAAAAATGAAACTTCAGGCGCGGAGTGTATGGATGATTCAAAATTTAGATTAAGGTTGTGATGGGTCAAAACCCCAAATTAAAGCCAAAATTGTGCCTCAGTGCCTATTTTTGGAAAAATATTATTCAGGTGTTCTTTTCCTTTTTTTACCCTTTAGGTGTTAAAGAAAATAACGATTGTTTCAAAAAATATATTGATAAAACTTGTGCTTCATAATCATAATACAATAGGTTACAATTATAACTAAATTATGGTTTAATTGACTAATTAATATTTCAAGTGAAAGCTTATTCAAGTAATCAACTCTTGATCCTACAAGTTGAAGCAGCAGGTTTGACAAACTCAATTCTTACAATATTAAAAATAAGATAGGTTTTTATTTTTTTAACTTTGAATCGGTTAGCTAATAGAGAAGAGAGGTTAAAATTCACATAATCTCTTTTGGGAGATGTTATAGTAAGGTGGTTGTTGGGTGAATCTTTAAAAGGCTAGTGAAAAAAATACTTGAGTTGAGTGGACTTACAAAGGAGAGAAAATTAGTTGAAGACCCTAACCGAAAATATTGGGTTCAAAATCTATAGAGATGAAAATATTATCTTGAACGGAAAAAATATTAACTTAAATAGGCGAGAATACTATATAAATATACATATAACAATACTATATTAAGAAGATAATTACGATCATGTGATTAAAACTCATGAAGATTAATAAAAGATACCCCTTTATCATCGTTATAGATTATAGATAATAATATAAAGAAAAGTGAATAAAAATATATAAATATATGTTACTTAAATTATATTTTTAATTTCTTAATAAACTATGTTTTTTCATCTAATTCTCAAAAAAATTAATGAAAATAATATTAATTTAATTTAACCTTCACTAGTTTTATTTGTTTTTATATTTTATTTATGATAATAATTTAAGTATAAGGTGTGTCCAAATAGGCTTAATTATATTTTTAGGACCTAATGAATTCAGTTTTGATCCTTATTTTTTTATATAAAAAAATCATTTATTCATATATATGATTTTAATTGATTACTTAAGATGGGTGAAATTATGAATTAAACGTTCTAAATATGGAATAGAACACACGTTATTTTCGTAAATTCCATTTAATTTAAACTATAGTTACAAAGAATTTATAGAAAAAATGTATTGTTAATAATTTTTTTACGTAATAAATTAAGAGAATACCAGAGTTAGTATGTGGCGACTTGAACTATTAAAAAATAACTTGTGACGATTTGACTGACTCTAGGAACCTAATTAATTACAAGATTATAGAATATTAAGATTCTAATTACAAAATTTTTAAGTTAAGAAAACTAATTAAAAACTGTAAATGAGACATGAGTGGCCAGAGTGGGCAGTGAATTAGAAAGGTGGCAGAGGTTAAATAATGTGCAAAAAGAAAATATTATCAATGAGACAAAGATCTACATGAAAAATATTGGTTTAGACTTTAGAGAGATGAATTTCCAACCACTCAGTCAAATCTTTAGCCTTCATGAAAAAAAATGATTCTTCAATGTATTCTGCCACGACAAGACTCAACAGTTGCTGAAAGCCATTCTTCACCAATTAATATAACTTTGTTGGGTTAACATCCCCAGTATCGCCCACTGTATCCATCAATCCATGCATGATCCTCCTTCAAAGCTAAAAACACCTTTGAAATCTGAATTGTTATTTTAACTTGGATCAATCACTTCCATTACCGTAAAAAAAAAAAAAAAAAAAAACCCACTTCCATTAAAATTTTCACCAGCTTGAGCTGTCTAGCTAAGCTTAATTAGTTAAGTTGTTGAACACACACAATTTATTTATTTATTTATTTTTTAAAAAAATAGTTATGTTTGAACTTCATCTTAATATAGAGCTTAACCTTTTAAGGAAATTAACTATTGGCATCAAATTTTTTAATCAAGTGGTCTGGAACTAAACGATCAGTAGTCACATAAGTAGTCACATACTTAGTCAATTTACACCATTAACTATATTTAATTCATGAGTCATTTTCTAATAACCAATTGCCGAAATTTCCAATGACAAACTAGAAGCTACGTTATGTATACCTAAGGGGTTATATATTCTTAATTTGTCATGCCGTATTGCTGAATCAGGTAGAACACTCTATGATTAATTGTCCATTTCATCTATTGGTACATATGTTAGTTGAGAATCGTTGCACATTACCCTATATGGGTGGACCAAAACCAGCATTTGAGTTTGACCAATCATTACAGTAGAAAGGAATAGAAAATAGACATCAACCCAGAAACTCAACTAGCTTAGCTTCAAAATGTGTCCTGGTTGATGGATAACAACTTTATGTAATACACAAGAAAAAGAAAAATAACAGAAAAAATTGAAAGTTTTCTATTTGAGTTGTATTATTCATATTAGTTACTAAAACTAGAAAGATGTCAAATAAGTTACTAAAAATGAGGGTTTACTCTATAATTTATAAAACAATAATTTATTGTATTTTTTTTAGATTACATGTATTTTTCACAGTAGACAATTATGTTTGATTTGAGATCAGATAAACACATTGTAGGCTGCATTAACACAATTGCATATATACTTAGGACTCGAATTCAAGACCTCTTGTTAAGTTGAAATAATCTTCCACTAGTTGGTTCAAGCCCTCGGTGATATGAGTGTTATAAAAATGACATATATCTTTTGGGTTTACCTTTTTTATTGAGTTATTTGTACTTTATAATATGAACCATCTTAACTCCTAAGTATTCCTTTTACCAACTTATTAAAAGGGACATTACAGCAGAGAGTGGCCCTTATAAGCTTGTCCTTCCTGCTGTGTTGCAGTGCATTCAAGAGTGCTAGCTAGCAAATTGGAGAACTGAAGCTATTGGAATAGAGGGCTCAAAAGGGGCAGGCATGGCAGAGTTTGGTATTCGAATCATGTTATTGCTGGCAGCTTGCTTGCTTCCACTATCTGGGGAAGCTATGGTTCGCTACTACAAGTTCAATGTAGGTGTATTTTATTATTTACATTCTATCATGTCACTCACACATGCTAAGCCTAAGCATATATAGTATGAATTGTGCTACATTATTGTAACATTGGAAAATAAGACGAAAAAATGAAATGAAACTTTCGTGAGACCAAAATGAACATCCCATATGTTTTAGTTTCATTGATCTAATTGTCTTCATTGATCAATTGAATTTTAAATTACATGATTTAATATCCAGTAAATTAAACCATTAACTACCAACTGTATATACGAAACTGATAGGCACTGAGTGCTTTTTTCATTAGTTATTAGTATTACGTATGCAAAAATTATAAAGTGAATTGAAATTGAACATGAATGGTGTCAGACACTTGAGAACAGGTTGGGCTGATGGGCCAGCATACATAACCCAGTGCCCAATTCAACCGGGCCAGGCCTAAGTCTATAACTTTACTCTTACAGGCCAAAGAGGCACACTTTGGTGGCATGCACATATCCTCTGGCTTAGGGCCACTGTCCATGGTGCCTTGGTCATCTTGCCCAAGCTTGGAGTTCCGTACCCTTTTCCCAAACCAAATAGGGAACAAGTTATCATATTGAGTAAGTTCTACTACCTTTTTCTTAATCATGCTGCTAAATATTTAACTTTTTTGGTTCTATAGTCATAAATTAGAAAGAAAAAAAAAACTTAAATACAATTTCTTGGGCATTATTTATGTTTTCCAATCACAATAAAAATTTGCATCCAAAGTCAACATAGAATCTCAAGGTAAAACTTCAATTCTGATATATAGGAGAATATTGCTAAAAACACTCGTGAAACTGTATCTTAGTTTTCTAAAAAAAATATACACTGTAATAACTGTTTCTTAGTGAATATTTCCCTTTGGACCTTGATTAATAGTCTAATTAAAATAGAAACCATACTTCCTAGTTCTCACAATATTTTGAATTTGATTCAGGTGAATGGTGGAAATCAGATACTGAGGCTGTAATAAATGAAGCTTTGAAATCCGGTTTGGCTCCAAATGTCTCTGATGCTCACACAATCAATGGCCATCCAGGACCTATCCAAGGCTGTGTGCTTCACAAGGCAAAGTCCAAGAACCAAAATCTAACTTTTGACGTAATTAGACCAAGCCAATGTGACTCAAATTCTAACAAGTTCTCCACAGTAGCTAAAGCCAAAGAAAAAATGGAAAAAAAAAAATCAGGTATATTTGTTTCCATAAAATATTTTCTGATTGACTAATGCTGATAAAATTTTCAGTAAATACTTATCAGAAAAGAAAAGAAAATTAATTAGAGAGGTAAAATGAATCAAATTTCTCTCAGAAGTAATAAATTAAAAAAAATGATTTCTCAAACCAAATAAATCCTTAATTTTCAGTTAAGTAATTTTGAACCTTGTTTCTGTGTCCAAGGAGGGTTTAAGTTGGATGTTCAACCAGGAAACACCTACTTGCTAAGAATCATCAATGCTGCACTCAATGAAGAGCTCTTTTTTAAAATTGCTGGCCATGAACTCACAGTTGTTGAGGTTGATGCAGTCTACACCAAGCCTTTCAAAACTGATACCATTCTCATAGCACCTGGCCAAACCACAAATGTGCTTCTAACAACCAAACATGAAACTGGCAAATACTTGGTTGCAGCCTCTCCTTTCATGTAAGCTCCAATTGCAGTTGACAACAAGACTGCCACTGCCACTTTACACTATCTAGGCACCCTTGGTTCCACCATCACCACCCTCACTTCAATGCCTCCTAGAAATGCAACACCACTTGCCACCACTTTCACCGATTCTCTCCGAAGCTTAAACTCCGAAAAGTATCCTGCTAGAGTCCCTTTAAGGATTGATCATAACTTGCTCTTCACAGTTAGCCTCAGTGTCAACCCTTGTGCTACTTGTGTGAATAATAGCAGGGTGGTAGCAGATATCAACAATGTCACCTTTGTGATGCCTAAAATTTCTCTTCTTCAAGCACATTTCCTCAAGATCAAGGGTGTTTTCACCGATGATTTTCCCGGAAATCCTCCTGTAGTGTATAACTTCACAGGGATACAGCCAATCAAATTTGAAGACCATGAAAGGGACAAGAGTCTATAGACTAGCTTACAATTCCACTGTTCAATTGGTCTTGCAAGATACTGGAATGATAACACCTGAGAACCATCCTATTCATCTTCATGGCATTTTTTTTTTGTTGTTGTTGGTATAGGACAAGGGAATTTCAACCCGCAAAAGATGCCAAGAAATTCAACCTTGGAGATCCTGTGGAGAAAAATACAGTTGGAGTTCCGGCTGGGGGGTGGACTGCTATCAGATTCAGGGCTGATAATCCAGGTATATAAAGTTATCACAAAAAATGCTAACAACACAGTCTCTAACACACTCTTTTAAACATATTCTTTACTGTTGATCCAAATTTATTGGAAATTACAAAAATGTGTGGCCCCCCTTCTTATTTAGCGAGTCTCACTCATGATTTTGTAGAAAGAAGTATATTAGAGAGTATGCTACTATAGCACTCAGTTATCAATTCAATATTGTGTCTGAACTTTGGTCTAAAGCTAAATAAGTTGTACAAAGATAAAATGATTTGGATTTCACATTTTTTTTCAATGTTATGATATATGGTATTCTGTTTTGTTAGGTGTCTAGTTTATGCATTGGCATTTGGAAATTCACACTACATGGGGACTGAAGATTGGCTTTTGTTGTGGACAACGGTAAAGGACCAAATGAATCTTTATTACCACCTCCAAGCGACCTACCCAAGTGTTGAGAAAAAAATACTAAGTAATATTCTATGCACAATGAGGAAGGGGAAACATATAAAAGAGAAGTATATATGCCAAAGGGAGGAACAATCAAGGCTAACAACAAACAAGATTTTCTCCGAGTAAAGAAAGGAGAAGATGCTCAGAGCGGAATAATATCAAATGACCATTGCTTTGTATTTTTTTTAATTTCCTTTTTCATCATTCTTTTTGTATTGTTTGTACTCTCATATTTCTCCTTCTTGAATGATGTTTTTGGCATTAATTATGCATATAAATGTCAATCAAAATTTTAAGGATTTTTAAGCCACCTTGTGCTGATTCTTGAGTTTAGTTAACTTTTTGTTATTGGTAATTACAGTTCCAGCGTTGGTTATGCAATAGATTAGTCCCTTTTTTTTATCTAAGAGACTCGTGATAAGTTATCAAAGGAGAAGGAAGGAGGGGATATAAGAGAGTGAAAAAAAGGGATAGAATACATTCAGGAGATCAAACCTGTATTAGAATTAATGTTTCATAACTTAATTAATTAAGTTGATTAAAAGAAATTCTGTAATAGAAATTTAATGCTAGAAAATAAGTCTTTCATATGCAAGATTTAAGTATGTCCACTAGGAACGTTAAGATCTATGGTCAGCTGGTTATTGTCAAAATATTCTTATTCTTACATAGAAAAGTTAATCTTCCTTATTTGAGTCGCCAACAGATGGGGTATATTTGCTTGATGAAAACTCTGTAGCATGAATTTTAATGCATTTATCAGAGAAGTAATAAAGGAGTTACTTTGGCAAAAGTACGTTGGAGTTACCTCTAACAAATATATCCCAAACACTCATCTCTATGAAAATCTATGTCACAAGTGTAAATATGTATACAAATCTATGTCACATGTGTTAAAACAAGACATAACAGAGCATGAGCATCATGCATCTTTGGCTCGCTCCTGTGCATTTTAAGCTCCCTCGTGTGCAAATGTGACACCTTTGCGATCAAATTGGGACAACACACATGATATGTAAATAAAACAAGATTAATTTCCTTGAAAATCAATTTAGAAGGCATTCATATCATATGGGTGACAAGGCAAAGGATCGGATATTCACGTTATGCAATGTGATATGGGACATTTTATTGTACACTCCATTTTCTTGAATGGGAAAAAAGAACTATTTCTTTTGAAGATGTACTTCACTGATTTTAATCATACTTTCCTTTTTATTACCAAAAAAGAGGGCTGCTTTGTAGAGCAAAAACAGTTCCTACAAAATCACCATTCCAACAAATTCAATATAAATCCACACATTTACATTTTACTGAATAAATACTAAATAAATACAAGAAAATTGTTAGAAATTAAGGATAACTTATTTTGCATAAGTTTAATTTCGTCCAGAAACTTGTATAACAGATTGGTACACATGGGCATGTCTCTCACAAAAACACATAATATTCCAAACACTAAACCAAGTATTTCAATACTATGTTGCTTAGGTCAGTGTCTATATGTATTCATGTAAAATAGATACGATGCATTACATCATATTGAGATGTATAATTTAGATGGTCACACAATACAATTCTCTGCATTTCTTCCTTCCCAATTAATAATATAATTCCCTCAAACAGGCCTGTGGGTAAAAATCTCCTCAGTATTTATCTCTCGAGGGACAAAACTGCAACCAACATGTGATTGATCCGAGCGAAACTAATAAGGTCTCGGGTTCAAAAGAAAGTGTGATTGAAAGAGGAGACTTCACTAAAACCAACGAACTAAGTTCTCCGACAGAAATTAGTTATCAACAAAGCTGATGAATACAATACTCTGCAACTCATGGTGAATGAGAGAAGAAAATTGCAGATTGAAATAGGAGCAGCAACAGCAATGAAACAAAAGTAGCACAGATGTCAGAATGACCAATGTATTTGTGCCTTTCCTCTATTGAAACAAACTGTGCAAGGAAACAAAAAGAAATGCAAAAACTGAAAATTTCTATCTGAACCCCATCCTTAATGTTTTGGAGGTACGAGGTGACCTCCTAGGAAGAGGAGAAACTCCACTTTGTTGTTGTTGTTGTTGTTGTTGTTGTTGTTGTTGTTGTTGGGATTCTTGGGAAGGAGCAACCGTAGTAGTAGTAGTAGTAGTAGTAGTGGTAGCGGAATTATCGAAGAGGCTTGTGATGTCAGCAAGAGGCACCCTCTTGGGCTTTCTCTTGCTGCGCTTCTTCTTCTTGAAAGACGTAGGAACGACGGGGGGAATTTTGTTCTTACTACCCTTTTGCGGAGGAGGGACATTCTCCTTGTCACCGTGGTCGGAAGTGGTGGCGGTGGTGGCAGTGCCGCTGCCACCGGCCTCCATAATTTGTGACGGATTTGGTGGTGACAGAAAAGAAGAGTTGGTGTTGTTGTTGTTGTTTAAGGACAGAGATGTAGTAGAAGAGGTGGGTGATGATGTATTTGTGGGTTGTGTGGTGATGATTTATATCCATTGTTGAAACTTGGATTGAAGTGGAAAGAGGAGGGACTTGAAAATTTTGAGAATTTTGGTTTTGAGGTTTGGAAGATTAGAAAATTTGTTGATGGCGGTTTTTTGTTAATTTGGGAATGAAAAGGAAGAGGGAAATGTGAAACTTGGGGGCGCCCAGAATTCGGAATTTGGAATTTAGATTTCAGGTCGTGATGGCCTCACGGCCCAAGAGCCCAAAACCAAAACCCGGGCTCAGCACCCTTTATTCAATATATATATAAAAAAAATTGTCTTTTTTTTTAACCCTGATTATGATACTCTTTTTCCTTCTTCTTCACTCTTTTTAGATAAACAGCAATTAAAGTGTATTAACTTTCAGTAGATTACAAAAAATACATATTTTATTGAATATGATAATATAAATAAATATGAATAAAAACATACATTAATCTAATGCTATTTAAGTTCTAATTTTAACTTATTTACAAATTTTATGGCCCTCTTCATTTAGTTCTTATAAGTTTTAATGAAAATAATATTTAATTTAACCTTCATTAGTTTTAATAAATTTTATATTAATAATACTTGTATAAGGTTTGTAATATATATATATATATATATATATATATATATATATATATATATATATATATATATATCATTTAACACATTAATTATAATCATATTTAACATATGTCGTCATAAACTTTTATTTTATTTGTAAAGTTTTAATAAAGATTAAATGGTTTAATTAGCTGGAATAGTAAATTTATAATAAATTAAATAAATTAGTAACCTTTTAGTTTAAAATTTGATTGAACTTATATTCATAAAAAAATGTTAAATTTTTAAATCCTCTTCAACAAAATAAGTTTATAAAAAACATTTATTCATAGAACTTTGATTGTTTTTGTAGATCATTGTTATATCTGTGTGTGTAATCTATGCATTTAATAGAACAACCTTGTTTTTTATTTTTAGAAGAAAGGCAATCTATATTTTGAAAGGAAATGGTTTTTGATTATCAGTTGAGGGATGTCCTTTGTGAAAGAAAAAAATAAAACAACCTTCAATATATTTCAAAAAATAAACATGATTTTTATCATTAATATTGGAGAATAGTGGGTCAATATGCAAAATAAATTATAAATTATGGTGGGACTTGATTTCTTTTTAGATGGGAAGAAGACTTAATTATACTAGATTATTATTTTTACTTAACTCAATCATTCTATATCTAGAAAATCGAGATAAATGGATTTAAGTTTTATAACACTTATTTCACTAATTTTGTCTATTGTTTGTTGTTAAACTAGAGTGACATTCAAGGTTTACACATTAGACTAGTAGACCCTTTGCTTATAGCATTAAACAAACACGCCACCTATTAATGTCACCTACTCCATCATCCTCTATCTATATATGTCTTCTTGTAGTACCCACATTATCCTCCTATTTGATTCAAACCTCGTTTTCATAAGACAATTAGAAAGTCTTAGAAGAAATCTGGACCTAGCTCAACCCTAAAAGCTAGCTCAAAGGGTGGGGGTTGCCCCTCATTTATAAAGTCTAATATGGCTTTATTGTTAGTCGATGTGGGACTTCAATATATGGCTTTATTGTTTAACCAGCACTTCTTGAACTTGATGTGTTTAGATGGTGAGTTTGGGCCTAACCCAACCCCAAAAGGTAGCTTATAGGGTGAGGGTTGTCTTCACCTTATAAACTCTATCTTGAGACTATCTCTAACCAATGTGGGACTTGAGTTTTTTTCTAATTTACCTTTTCACGCCTAGCACTCTTTGGGCTTGGTGCGTGATCCTTTGAATGGATCTAGGATAAGCTCTGATACCAAGAAGAAATCTAGACCTAACTTAACCCTAAAAGCTAGCTCATAAGGTGAGGGTTGCCCTCACCTTATAAACTCTATCTTCTAACCAATGTGGGACTTGGATTTTTTTCTAATTGTCTTTACCCCAAACACTTCACTACCTTCACTAAGGAGAACAAAAAAGTTGAACCTTCATGTGCCATATGAGGATTTGGAAGGCAAGCATGAGGATATGAAAGGTGACAATGGGTCAATGGTGGGAGGCAGTAACAAGGATGATGACTATCTTGAGTACAATCCATTTTCTTGCAACTAAACGTGAAAGACATTTTGTTTTTCCTATTTGATCCTTGTTATTGAGGAAAAGGATTGCAGAAGGTTTGTTTTTTTTAAAAAAAATAAAATTGGATGATTGTATATATTTTATGACAACTTTGAAATAAGTTTATGTTGTTCTTTATATACATCTTTCTTTTGGTCACAATCGTTAAGGGAGGACTTGAGGACCTTGTTACCATGGTTAAGGAGAAACAAACTTTTAAACACTTGAATTGACATTAGTTTCTTTTTGTTAAAAGAAATAAAATTTATTAATAAGATTTTTACATTAACAACAAAATTTAAATCCACATTCTTGTGAAATATGAACTTACATTACCACTGGATTTAGAGTATGTTATTTTTACCACAAAAAAAACAAAATATTATAAACTTACATTACTCTCATTTTTAACCAGTTTCCATGTTTTTCACTTCTATGTGCTCTTCTGATTTACACTTCATCCACGCATTTACATTTTTAAAATTCTGCGTATATTATCGTCACGCAACTGCCTGTAGTGCAAATGCAGTTCCGACAAATTTATTATAAATCAACGAATTTACATTTTACTGAATAATATTAAAATAATAAATAAAAAAACAAGAAATTGTGGCAAAAATAAGGATAGTATGTTTCACATAAAGTTTTCATCCAGAAAATTTGTGTAACAGGTCAAATTGGTACAAATGAGCATTTCTCACAAAATCCCACATTATATGCTAAATAATAAGCCAATTAACCAAGTAATTTAAAATTCTATTTTTTTTTGTCTGTGTGACTGTGTCTGTATGTATAATAAAACAAAAAAAACCCTACATAGATGCGAATCATGCGATGCAACAAATTACATCGAGATATAAAATTTAGATCCAGCATGCTACAGAATACGATTCTTTGCATTTATTTCCAATTAATAATAAATTTTCCTCTAGAAGGCCATCAACAGGGAGGGAAATTGGCAATGAAACAAAAGTAGCCTGCATCTTAATGCCAGCATTTTCAGAATTTTGAGGGAACAAATAAAAAAACTGGAGGGAGAATTCAGATTCCTTGTATTTTGAGAATTTTTTGTTTTCGGGTATGGAAGCTGAGAAATTTGTTTATGGCGCTTATTGTTAATTTGTGAATGGAGGGGTTGAGGGAAACTCAAACTTGACCCGCGGACTGCAGGGAGAATTCAGATTCAAGTCATGATGGCCCAAAAGCCCAAAACCAATACAGGGCCTCAGTCCCCATCTTTTTTCTTCTAATAACTCTAATTGAATTTATAATTAATACTAGTGTAACTAAAAAAAATTTGAATTAGCATGATTTTGATATAGAATATTTACTAATTTTATTGATGATTACTTTTGTCGACAAATTTAATTAATCACCTTTAATAAGATCTTCCCTTCCAACTATTATTTTTTCTATCCACACAACTCAAATTTAAAATCTTACAAATCAAGCTCAATACCATTTAAAACAATAATTTGTTGATAGTAATTTAACTAATTTAATAAAAGTAAAAGTTTAATTATGTACCAAAAATAGACTCTTAATCCGACTCGACAAGTTGAACTAATAGGTTCGATTCTGTTCATAAAACATTAAAAATAAGACATGTTCAATTTTTCTTTTTGTTTAATCTTTCAGTTAATTAATTAATGGAGAGGTAAAATCCACGCAATTCCTTATTTTATATACAATAAAAAAATTGTACTACTTGTAATGTGATAATAAGGTATACTAATTAAGTAGATAAATTCTTCAATCTCCATTCTCCCCCTCTAAAGGATTTTGGTCTTCCCTTGGTTGGTACCATTAAATTACATAGCTCCAAAGAAACAAAACTTTGCTAGAACAAATATCATCAAAAATTTCATGTTGACGTTATGTTTGTTTTGCATGGAGCAACAAGAATATATAACTTTCTCTTTTGGATCTTGTTAGACATCATTACAAGTATATAATTCCTTTTATATATGCATGGCTAGGTTCATGGCGTCAAGATTGCTAGATTTTTATTTTATTTTATAGAAAATGATGGTCAGATTGTATACGCAAGTTTATGCTAATAATTAATAAATTGGGTTAAATATGATTTTGATCCTCCAAATATTGACTCATTAATTTTAGTCCTCCAAAAATTATTTCTTTGCATTTTCATGATCTTTGATATTTTCAAAATTTTCCTTCCTTTTAAGTCATTTATTTAACTCCGCTAATATTTTTGTTAAATGCATGCCGATCACTTATTGTAGACAATGTGGTTGAGGCAAAAAATATTTCCATAATAGTTATAATTAGGTTCTACTAACAGCAGAGGTAATATATGAGTTTAATTGTATATATTTGCTTAGGAGTAATAGTTATAATGTATTTTTTTTCAATTATTTCAAGTCACGCTAAATGCTAGCTAATTCCGGAAATGAAAATACTAATGTTTGAATTATAAACTTTTAACTGAAAAAATGATAGTCTTAAATAAAGGACTTAAAAGAAGAATTTTGAAAATTTCACAAAAATGCAATGAAATTATTTATATATGGAAGACTAAAACTGATATGAGTCCATATTTGGAGGATCAAAATCATATTTAATTCTAAATTTATTAGAAAATGAAAATACAATTTATATATTAAAATGAAAATAATCAATTAAGAGAGCCTAATTGAATAAAAAATTATGAGTTGTTAGAAATCTCTTATATATGTTTTTTATTCCTATACATAAAAAAACATAAAAGTAATAATCCATAAACCACCAAGTAATGCTATCCTTTTTTTTATTGCCAATTATTAATTTTTGATTAACAGCAAAATCAAATCTACGACATTCCTCTTCCTGTCTTTTTCTTTTACCACCCAGCCAAATCTCATAATTACAAATTGGTGTTGGAAGCAATTTTGTTAACGTGGGCATTTCTCTCAATGGAATTTCAAACATTGATACATAAATATCTTTAAATATATAAATTATATTTTAAATTTATAATAAACAATTTAAATTGTTATATAAAGTTATTTTTGAAAAATTATTAAAATTCAATTTAGAAATAAAGTTAAAAGAAGGTAGATTAAAACATACGAATGATTAAGAATATTAAATATACATATAAACTTTAAAAAATATAATTTGAAATGTCTAAAAAGGAAATTTAATTTTATGGTTATTTTATAAAAATAATGTGTGAATATACCTATCAAAAAGAGAAGATAATGAATATAATGATTGTCTCTAATTTATAACACAAAAATAAATTTCACATTAGGAGTATATATATATATATATCCCCTATTATGCATTCTATCCTGTCATCACTCTCTCACACTTCACTCTAATCATCAAATCATAACCGTTGTTCAACAGCTTCTACTATGTATTCTCTCAGGTCAACACTTTCTCTAACTTGTCTTTAATCATATCATAACCCCGCATTATATTTAACAGTTTACAGTGATATGCTTGAGATTTGTTCGATCTGAGATTAATTTGTCAAATGATCATAAGATTAATGCTCATTAATCATGATTAATAAAAGATCGGTCAATAATTTTAGAGATTAGTCAATGGACCAGTCTCCAAAAACTGACAATACATGTATTAACATTGGTGAAAATTAATTTAGCTGACAACCAATTGATGAATCGTTGAGAACTGATAATGTAATGAATAATTTGACTGCAGAGAATCAAGTTGGAGAAACATATCTATATTCCTGTTATGCCATGTTGTATATGTACAAACTTAGCTTCTCTATCATTTTCAAATTATATATAATACACAATTTCTCTTTTTATTTTATCATCTCAACTTTCTGCTCCCATCCCTACCATGTTTACCAACATAAGTGGTAAACATTGCTTGCTATATAAAGGAATGGCTAAGAAATTGTCATGTGTGAAAATATATATAGCAAACAAAAACAAACTGACTTAGATTCCAGAAGCTGATTCTTTTCCTCCAAGTTGCTTTGTGCCTTTTTGTAAAAGTTTTACTATCTTGCTAAAACCCAATTTCAAAAAGGGGCTGTGTTTATTATTCTTTTTCTGAAAGGAACCAAATGAATCTTGGAAAAGTATATATAGTTCCACCCTAACTATTAAAGTGTTTAACCAGCAAAAGGAATTAACTACGTTTATTAAAGAAAGTACAAGGTTACTCTAACAGTATAACCCTCACACCAAGTGCGCATCACAACCTATTATATTGAGCCATGGTTTTAAATGTGATTGCGGTAAACCAGAAAACTTTTACGTTATTGTGAAAAAATGCGGTTGCAATTGTGATCATGATACTACTGCAAAGTGTTAAAATACTTTGATGTTACAATTGTAATTACGATTACAGACCCCAATTTAAAATCATGAGCAATTAATTTCAAAGGATTCAAATACCAATCAAGATAAGTAACTAGACCTCACCACCATAACTTTCGCTGATCTTTGTTTTTTTTTTTTTTTTTGTGTGTGTGTACATTTTGGCTGATCTTTGTCCATGAGCTCACCTTGATTATTAGCTCAACTAAATTAATTATTATCAACATTATGGATTGTTGGGAAATACCCAACTCCTATCTCGATTGTTTTATTCTTTGAAATGCAGCTTTTATATATATATATATAGACAACTTTACTTAAAACTAATTGATTTTAAGTTAAAATTTAACATAATATCATACTATTCCTGGAACCAGACTCTAATACCATTAGATATATAAGTAATTGGTTTTCTTAACCTCTCTCCTTAGTTTTAACCGTGTGGACCATGTTTGTTTGTATAGAGTGTCAAATTATCATAATATATAAATATAGAGATTCCTTTTTTTATAATATAAATTAAAGGTATTTTTCATTTGGGACAATCTTGTTTAAGTTTGATAGGATTATTATGGATAGTAAAAAATTTTCTTCAAATATTTAACACCCTTTCATATTTAAACTCGAACTTGACACCTCTAATTAAGCTGAAGCAACTTCACACCAGTTGTGTTTGATGATAGAGAAATTCCTTTCTATTATGTGTAGAGGTTTGTATATAATTAGCCAACTAATGTCTAAATTTGATCTCCAGCTTTGGCAAAGAAATTAATTGCAACTAGAGATATCACTCCACTGAAAAAAAATGAGCTGATTCAGTGGAAAAAAATTAATTGGGTGTCAAATAAAAAGCTTTAAACACATTTCTTGATTTTTTTTAAAAAGTTGGTATAAAAGAAAATGATAAAATAATCATGTAGGGTCCGTTTTATACACACATACATCTAGTGAATTCTAATTTACATGTAGCGGTTTCTTGACAAAATGCAGTTTTGCTTCTGATAATTGTTTTGGGGTGCATTGTCACCCATCAAAATGGGACAACAATTGATTGGTCTGTCAACCATGCGCAATCAATTTATTATCAGATAGGTTGCAACGCATTGATTTTGAATCCTTGATCGTTACCACACACGTGCCCTATATGAGCAACTATCGTAGAGACCAAGAACTCTTTCCTTGAAATAATTTCCCTCTTCCCTTTCTTTAGTGCTTTGCTTGATTTTCCACTCACGGTGTTAAAAATCTGACTCTTGTTTAAGTTTCAGCCGCATGCAGCTCCTCACAGAAAATTGCAAGTTGCAAACTGGATAATTTTTTCCCCATGAATACATACGGAAAAAGAAAATAAGAAAATAAAATAAAAATTGAATTTTTGTTTTAAGTTAAAATCAGCTCATATATATTCCTCAAATTTTAGAAAATTTATGCCAGGAAATTTCTATTAAGGTTAACTACATAATTAAGTTAATTTTAACTCGTGAAAAAATTTAAAAAAGATTACGCTTTGACAGCGTAATGTAAACACTATCATCTAATTACATATTGTGATATATGATAAATTTATTAATTTTTATAATAATTATTTTAAAATTTATATCAATCTTGATTAGTGGTTAAATGATTGTACGTATACAATTATTTTACATTATAATATATACATTTTAACCATTAAACTCATGTTGAAATCATTTTGTAAATATATGATTAGTTTGATGGAAAAATAAAAGAAAAGAAGGAAGAGATAAATTGTGAGAGTCATGTGCTAACAAAAAAGTAACATATAACATTTATTAATAAAAAAATATTTAAATCATTTTGTCTTCTAATTATAGAGAAGTTTAGAGGTGACCTCCCTAGGTTGAGTTGATTCAAGTTTAAGTATTGTTTAGATCCAAACTGATCAATGACACTAGAACGTATTTAAATGTACTGGAGTAATAAATTACTTAAATATGTTTATGCAAGTCTACAACCAATTTTTACTTGCGCCTTCTACAATTTTTTACACCATATAAATGTTTTTTATATTTATAGTATATTTCTTTTTCAATTTATTATCTAAATTTTTTATTTTACTATTTAATATTTTCAAATTTTTATTTTTTACATCTATTATTAATTTTAATATGTTAAATAATAACACAATAAATTAATAAAGTACTGCAACATCCTTCAAGTAATGATGTAATAAATTAACATAGTATTACATAATTACTTAATGGATTGAGATTAATGATATATATTAAAAGTCAAAATCTAAGAATATCATGTAATAAAAAAGATATTTTTAGATAACAAATTGAAAAAGAAATATAAACAAGTATAAAAAACATAATAATATAGTTATAAAATACTTAATTATATGAAGAAAAGAAAAAAAAGAAACGTATCTTTATGAGTCTCTCATCCTTGTATGTATCTGAGTGTGTAAAACGCATGCAGGCACACACTGTACTTGATGCAGAATACATATGTCTTGGATCACGAGCCTGTTTGGTGGCTTTCACACTATCATGGACAATTTCTCAGGCTTAGGCACTGCCTCTATCTTTCTCTGACATAATTTTTCTAGGAGTGCACTATATTGTTGTTTGGTACCCTTGTCTCTACTGCATGCATGCCCTTCTCGTCTCTCGATCCCTATGTCCAGCTTTCCATTTCATATGTCAAGTTGTTTTCACAGGGCCTAATAAAATAAAACGCCTTCCAATGGAATGAATACTCAAGAAGATGCACAGTGCAAATTCAACTACTTGAGCAAATTGCTTTCCCCATGTCACATAACTCCGTGTTTGGATAGAGAAATTGAAAATTCTGCGAAATTTTAAATTTTAAGAATTTCAAATACTTTAATTAAAATTTTTTATTTTTAAAATTTTGTGTTTGGATAAAAAAATTAAAATTATGAGGATGAAAAAAGAGAAAATATCGTTGGTGTGTTAGCTATACGTATTCCTATATGCTCACACCCGATCGATATTTTAGGAGTTCAGACGGTATTTCTTGAAAAAGACGATAAGAAGAGAATTTCAATTTCTCACATTTTAGAAGGAAATTGAAATTCCAGATTTTTAGTTGTTTAAAATTCTGTTTTAAAATTCCAAAATAAAAAGCATCCAAACAATGAATTCTAAATTACAGAAATTCAAATTCTCTAATAAATTATTTTCCTCAGTTAAAATTCTCTATCCAAACATACTCTTAAAGTAATAGAGTAAAGTTCTTTTCATTTCACTTTCTCACAATCATTTTACATATAACTAGGAGAGGGATATATATATATATATATATATATATATATATATATATATATATATATATAAATATATATATATATATATATATATATATATATCATATATAAGAAGATAAAAAGATAAAAACTTAAATTAATTAGTAAATGTGAGATTTTTTTAGTAGCAAAAAATTTAAATGAATTGAATTGTAGATACTTACTATCATAGAATCGGGACAGAACCCAATCCTTTTAAGAGATATAATTATGTTTTTTTATTAATTAAATTAACTTTTTGTTGGCTTAAAATGTGAAATATGATTGAAGATCCATAAATAGATGTTATTTGATACTTTTAACTCTTAAGCACTCTTTGTGTATTTTTTTTTATCAGATCATACCATCAATTATATTTACTACTTCTCTCTCCTATTTTTATCTCTCTCAAAAAAAAAAAGGTATATATAAAGTAGAGATTTCGTGTATATATATATATATATATATATATATATATATATATATATATATATATATATATATATATATATATATATAAAGTAGAGATTTTTTTCTGATTATTTTTTTTTTCATTGTTAATTGTGTTCTGTTCTTCCATTCTTACGAATCATTTTCTAAACTCATTTTTTTTCTTCTCAGCAACAGAAATATTTACTAATTAAGAACAATGGGGGGTATACTCAAACGGTCAACCCTTACTTACTAGAGTTTACTAAGATCGATCACTTGACAGAAGGTGAAAAGAGCATGAAAACTCGCAGCACCTGATAAAATCCTATGTTAATATATATCCCAAGAATGAATTTCAACCTTTATGCGATGACTAATAATGCAGCCCAAGATGCACAGGCTCGATCACCATAATATATCTTCAACATGCTAGTTTTCTTCTTCGAGGTTAGTCATGATATTTTATAGGTCTATGGAGAAATAATAGGCAGGGATCCAAGTATATATGATAATATGTATTTTATTAAAAAAAATATACACACAATTTCATTAAAAATAATATATCTTATTAAGTATAAAATACTTTTTCTACTCATAACTATATATAAATAAAATATTACATGCGAGTAAATATATTTTTTAAGAAAATTGAATTTTTGTTAGTTTTAATGTTTGAAAAATTTAAAATTTAGGAATTAAGGAATTTTAGAAAAGCCGATAATATAAGTTATTGCTAAAATAATTGGATTTTTTTTTCTCCTCACTTTGTAATTGTCTGAATTTTTTGGATTGATCCCTTGGGGCACACTGCAAAACAAACCCAGGGTCGATCCTGGTCTTCTTAATTATAGGCAATAGATATAGAAAATTTTGTTATATTTTTTTCTACGTGTTGTTATTTAGTCTATTTGGCCTATGCGGCGTGATAACTTAAAAGATCTTAGACTAGTTATTTGTTAACACATATTTACTTATTTTTAATTGGAGTAGGTTAATAAGTTATAAGTCAAAGTTTTCTTAAAATACATTGATGGTATAGCTTATTAAACAGTATAGCTTATTAACGTATTTTAATTGGAGTAAGTTAATAAATTATAAGTTAAAATTATCTTAACATACACATACATTAATAAGTTATTTGCTAACATATACGTGCATATGTTTGAAAATGTTTACAAGATTTCTTACACTCACTTTTTAGTTGGTGTACGATAAAAATCTTATTATAACTAGATATTATTTTAAAATATACTGCGATGTAACTTGTTAGTACGTGTATCTTAACTAAAAACAAGTAAATATCTTAGCAAATCTTATATATATGTATGTATGGCAGTGGAGAGGACAAAAATAACATAGGACAAATGTACAAGTTACAAGATTATTTTTTGTCTTATATATTAATATTATTTGACGAATAATAGAATAATAGACTGTACAAATAAAATAATATAAAATTTATTATAATATCTAATATTAATTATCTTAATATAATTTATATCAAATTTAATGTGTTTATCAAACTAAAATAAACAGAAATTATAATAATAAAAAATATAATGTTTCCTTTTAAAAAAAATTATCTTGATTAATTACTATTTTTCAGTTACTAAAGATATAGAAATAAGAATATATATGCTTTTTTAATACTTCGTATTTTAGACAAAAATTATTTATGATTTTATGATTAACAAAAATTAGAGATTCAAAATATTTATCTTGTTGAAGTACCAAATTGTTAAATAAATATGTATGTACATTGTTGTGAACTTGTTCCATTGTAACATAACTCCGATCTAGTAGTTAATTAGAAGGAGTGATTTAATGACAGTGTTTTAGAATCAAAACCTATGGCCGGGCTACATTGTCTGAATGTCAAAATGGGCTTTGTCAATATTAATGAGCATTAATATCTGATAACAAAATAAATAAAAATCAAGTAAAGGTTAGAAACGTCCGAAAAAAAAAAGAGGTTAGAAGCGTTAGAGTGAAACAAATATATGCTAATTTAGCTTTAGGTGTATAGCTAATGCAGCAAAACTAATGTGAAGTTATTCCCAACTGATAAAAAAAACTAATGTGAAATTGTGAAGTTTAGCATGTCACTATATCGCTTTAAAAAAGCATGTCATTATTTATTTTTTCCGCATCAAAATGTATCAATTGGTACTTTGAAGAATAATCCATATGATCAATAAATCAATAAAAAAAAACAAATATTGAGTATTTCCTGTCATAGCCTTAATTAATCTATATATATGTTCATGATTTAACATTTATCATGTCTAAAGTAACATTGACATTGAGATCAAAATTGGACATCTTGAAGAAAAACAATATTGTTATCTATAATCTAAGTAGACACTACAATATGTCAAATAAGACGACGAACATAACACTTTTTTTAAGGTAAAAATTGATGATATGATCAGAAATATCATTAAGTAAAGTTACCGATTATCTAAAGCATGCATACAGCATACATTATGTTCCATGTCCTTTATAGATATCATTGGACAAGATAAAAATTGTCAATTTACTTCTCTTAAAATAAAGAGTTTTCTATATCAAATTAATTTTTTTTACTGAATTATATCAATTAACTTATAAAAAATAACTTGTAAGCTGTTAGAGTAGTTTACCCGCTAATATAATTTTTTTTCGCCAACAAAAAAAAAACTGTATATTAGAGTAATTTATCAAACACGCTCTTAATAAGAGAAATAAGACAATAGCTGAAAAAAAAACCTAGCATTATTAATTGTTGCTGTACTGTTAACGCATCTTTTTATCATATAATTATATTTTTAAAAATATTTTGACTTCCTTTTCTATTTATTTTTTTGGTATAAACTATAAATATCTTTTATAAGATGATATGGGATAATTTTACTCGAGCGGAGAGGATTACTTTATATAAAGTATAAATGTTGTTTATTATATATATACAATATGTTTTTCTTAAGGAATTGGTTTTTGATTTTTATCTATTTATTTTAAATTCGTAGCATTGTAATACAAATTTTCCTAATTAAACCAACGAGCAAATTAAATAAAGAGAGAAGGAATAATTAAAGGAAAAAAAAAAGTAACCGAATTGAAAAGAACGACAAGAAAAGAAAATCTTTCTGTGTAGCTTTCGCACGTTTTGTACCATCCAGCCTTATCCAACTTTTTATCTCGTCCTCATCATCTCATCATTCGTGATGTAAACTCTACGTGAATTGCTTAGCTTTAAAGGAACGTGCATTTACCTTTCTCTCATGTAATTAACTAATTATTACGATCTTCATAAAATTGATCATTGAATCAAGGGTAATAATAATAATAAAAAAAAAACAGAGAGCTCGCACAAGAATATTGCATGATATAGAAAAGGAAGTCATATAAAAAAACAGAAAAAAAAATTAAAGACAGTCTTCAATTAAAAGAATAAAAAGAAATGAGCTTTTAAAAAAATAGTCAATCATATCACCAAATAGGTGGATTAACTAATATTGAGTTATTTTAACTTAATCATGTATTGGAATCTTGAGTAATTGTATTAATTACTTTGAGGGAAAACACAATTACAAAACTACATTAATTATATTTATTAATAATTTTCTATAATATCAAATATCATGATAAAATAAAGCTACAATCACAATTTACTTAAAATCTTCAATAATTAATAGAAGTATAAACTCTCTGTCAAAAAAAAAAAAAATAGAAACTCCTTAATAGTGTAGTTTAATTTTTTGTTTTCTTTCTTTCAACTCCCACTACTTTAGACTCCAAAATCATCATGTACATGTCATAGTAGAAAGACTTGGGTAGCTGGTGATTAACCAATTAAGTGGCTAGCTAGGAGGCAGAACTTCCACAAAAATTATTTGATATTATATTAAAAATATAAATGTAAGGTGAAATTTTACATCATGTAAAAATTAATGAGAAGATTAAATATCATATAAGTAAAGACAATATTTATAAATCTAAAATTTAAGGTTTTGGATTAAATTTTGGTGTTAAATTTATTTATGTGGTTGTTTTTATTGATGTAAATTTTCGTGTTATTTATTTCTCTCGATTGCATAATTATATAAGTAAGAAAAAAACTTATAAATTTAAGTCTTAATATTATGGATTAAAGTATGATATTAAATTTATTTATATGAATATTTATGATCCATCAATATAAATTTCTTTGAAATTTACTTCCTCTATTTCTCAACGCGTGCATATATATATATATGAAAAGGGTTTGTTGCATATCCAGCACAATTCAGTCATCTCATCGTAATTAAGCTCTTTACGAGTCCATTTTTTCCACAGTTATCTTATTCTTAAATTTGTATATTTTCCTTTTTATACTGACATTCAAAGAAAAGAGGGGGATCGGAATAAAAGAAAATGAAAATTTCTCAATCTTTTTGCTAAAAGTGTTAAGAAGAAAATAGATCAAACGCGGGTGTATGTAGGACGTTTTGTTTCTTTTGTTGCCTAATCTATGTTAGTGTAAAAAGTTGATACAATGTATAGAAGACTAGCTCAGGTTTAAGGGTTGAAATAGACTGAATAAGGCTTTATATACATACAAAACCTAAACTTGACTCATTTATCTGAATATTAGATTTTTTTAAGGTGTTACACGACCTTTTTGAAAGTTTAAATATAACCTAAAAATTTATGTAGAAATTTATTTTATTGGATATTATTTTTTATTAAGTAAAAAACATTAAATGTTTCATATTACAATTCTTTGTATATAATTAGGAAAATCACGCGATCGATCTAACTGAACATGCATGAAACAATAGCGCTTATAAATTACGATACTCAAAACACTTTATAATGTTAGGCATCATTCCTAATATTAATAAATTGTAGACCACTAGACTAAATTAATGTGATTTGACTGTTTCCTAATTTTACGAAATCTAGTTTGATTTATAAAAAATCTATAAACTATAAATTTCTAAATTTTACTATATATATATATATATATATATATATATATATATATATATATCTATTAATAAAAATCTAAATTTTACTCTCTAAGAAACCTGTAATACTCAGTCACACCCAATATCTCACTAGCATATCCTTTCCCTTGAAAGAACCCTTGTCTTCAATGTCTAAGTTAGGGAAGGTTACACTAGAACACCCCAATTAGCAGCCTCGTACAAATCTAACTTTCCACTAATTAATTAACCAAAAATTCAAACGCGTGCTCTTCTTTTTTAGCTCATGAATGCCCGAGACAAAACTGAAAATCAATCGTTTTTTATTGGTCAGCCTCTTTCTTCTTAGATTCCATTTGTCAGCATCCATGTATACTTTGTTTCTCCATCAATATGTATTCAGTCCCATTGATATATATATATCCCCACCCTTTGCTCATGTCTAAAGAAATAATGATTGCATAGCAATAATATTATTGAATAAACCAACTATTTTCATCCTATGTTTTTTGTCCATTTGGAAGAAAATTACCATATATTGCTAACTACCCCTTCAGTCAGATAGTTTAACAACTTAATTAATCACAAGTTATTGCAACTGCAATCATTTATCCCTTAAAAAAAGTGTTTTTTTTTTTTTATATAAGCCATTATGTGTTTATGTGTCTCTTATAAAAGGGGAACTAGCTAGATGCGAAACTTTTGTTGTCTAAAAAGACTAAAAAAAACTTGTAATATTTAAAGGGACTATTAACAAACAAAAATAGCACATAAGAAAAACAAAATTTAAAATTAAAACGAAAAACTAAATAAGAAAATTGTGATAATTAGAAGGACTAAAACCGTATTTAAATTATATTTCAATTTATATATATTTCTCTCATCATAACTTGTAATAAATTAGAAGGGACTAAATTAGTTTCATAGTTAAACAAATAGGGTCCTACTATCAATGAGTTTTAGGACAATGTATAAGAAATCAAAACTATAAAAAATATTGAGAAATGTAATATTTCATATTAATTACCAATACAATTTTATTTAATATTATTTTTCTATTTATTAATTCGTTAACTATATATATTAAGCTATAAGAGACATGTAAAGATAATTTTATACGTAAAATATCATTAATTTGTTATAAGAAATTGACAAGAATGTCAATTAAATGTAAGTCTGCTAATATATCGTCCCATGTGGTTTTTGGGGTGTCGCGTATAGTTTCGAATCGAATAAAATATAGATGATTCTTTTAAATATTTATAGTATATATTGTTTAAAATAAAAATATGGTATGTGTATTGTATTTTAGTTTTGAAAGGGAAATAATTGAAAAAGAAAATTGTAATAGAGAAATAACAGATATTTATATTTTCATAAAATAGCATGCAATGAACAAGTATATCTAAAGAATTTTATCAGAAAATTTTCTTTTGGGAATCACGCCTTAATTAGTTAATCAATTTTAAGAAAATCACATGTCTAGTCTAGCATATAATTAAAAAGGAGGTTAAATGTATTATTATAATGTTAAGTAACTACAAGATAATTTATGTTTCAACTTTCAAGTTCTGGTTTGTCCCGAAATATGTGCAGAGAAAAACAACCAAATACTCCCTCCGTCGTGTCGTCTCAGAATAATTGTAGTTTTACTCTTTTTGAAAAAATATTCAAATTTATTGATATTCTCATTTTTCAATCAGATATTAAAATATTTATTTTAATTTTATTTTGTAATAAATGATATTATCTTTAATGATTTAATAATATATTTATTGAAATTGAAAAAAATAAGAATATTCTAATAAATATTAATTATCTTAAAATACTTACTTTTTTATTTATATAAAAAAATCTTAAATATCAGTTGTTTTGAATCGAATGAAATATCCAGTAACTCATAGAGCAAAGTTTTGCATTGAATTGCTGGTCATCAGGGCATACATGGAGAAAGTTTGCATGATTTGTTACTATTATCTTCTCTCTTTTCCTTTTCCTTTTGTTTTTTCTTTCCCTATTACCAAAAAAGGGATCAGCAGGCTCGTTAAATGCATGCGTCGTATTTTGAGAGTGGGTTTGAGTCTCCTATTCTAGTAGAGCAAACTTTCTCTCTTTTCAGTGTTCAAGGAAGCATGCATGATATGAGTTGGTAGAAAAATTGAAGAAGAGCATCATCATAATGAGAGTGCATGATATAGGTTAGAGTTAGAGGGTGTATGCTGTTCTTTTTTAGAGGAATCACTCATTTCTTAACATAGAGGCAAGGAACCCAACAAAATGTTACATGTCATTGTCAAAGCATTCAAAAGGCGTGGGTGGAAGAGATGGCCATTGATAGTTACATGTGTATTATTCATGAACTTGCATACTCATAGCTCATCACTAGCAACGTGGGGTTGTTACAGTTACCAAAGAGGTTAAAGTGTACATGCATTAGGAGAGAAATTTAGTTGAATATCAATATTGTGTGATATGATTAACAGATAATTATGTCCTTTTTAATTATGTGGATATTGTATATGTATATGGAATAATGTCTCTTAAGAGATATCAATTTTTTTTTAAAATGAATCTTGGTATCTTAAGAGATTAATTCTTGACTTTTGATTAAAGATACTTAGGATTCATTCAAAAGAGAAAGTTGAGGGGTAAGTTAAACTTCCAAAAAAGAAATATATATATATATATATATATATATATATATATATATATATATATATATATATATATATATAACTGCAAGGGAGAGCATTGTGACATGCATATGGTCTCTTAACATTTGCGTTTGTGGGGCTAAAAACTACCAAAAGATCTTTAATTTCTTCTCTGACCTGACCCTGCCACGCTTTGCAGAAGCATCCACGAGCTTTTTCAATAGGCCAAGGTACCTTTTTCCCCCCTCACTCTCTGTCCATCAATTCATTTGCTGTAAACCTTTTGAGCCATGTGATATACCCTCACCTCAAAGTTGAATAAATCACTAGATGAATGTTTTCTAGTAGTTTGTGCTTTTACCCTCCTTGTACAAAAAAAATACTATTCTGCATGTTAATTCTTCTTCAAAATTTGAGTTCTCATGTAGAGGATATCATCAGTTAACTTATACCAATCTACTGATTTACCCTTTATCATATCCTTTTTACTCTATGTAGATGAAGAGCAGATAGATAAAGATTACCATAGGTCATCACATAAAGAAGCATGAGTAATTAACTTAAGCTTTTTGTTTGTATATATTCATTCATATGGCTTTGTGAGTGGGTAAAAGGAATCTGAAAGATTGCAATTGCAGGTGTTGGCATTTTGGGACCATCAGCAGTGGCAGAATTGTCACAATTCAAAGCCTGTGGACAGCTGCAGCAGATGAAGGACTGCAGGCAACTATAGTTAAGAGCAACAGCAAGTAAAGCAAAGTGTGTCTGCTTAAAGAAAACCTATGAGAAAACAAACCCTTATATGAGAAATAAATAAGAGAGCCCCATATAGGAAGAAAAAAGTGAGATAATTTGAAAAAAGAAAAAAAAAACTGGATTTCAGTGGGAATCAGCATCAATCACTTTTATTTTTATCAATGTTAGTCATTTATTATTAGTTTTTTTTTAGTAACGGAAATCAAACTAAGACCTTTTCCTTCCAACCTTCTCCTTTTTATCACCAAATCAACGTTATAACTCAGCATCAACCACTAAGCCCTATACAAAGTGCGCATGACTCACAACAACAAAACTTGATCAGCACACACAACACATCTCATTATCAAGTATCTCAAAACCAACATCAATATTATGCTGAAGGCATAACAAGTAGTTCCCACCTACTTTGAACCAAGCCAAAAACCACACAAAGCACAATAGAGGAGGAACAACAATCACAAAGGGCATGAGGACCAATGTAGGAGATATTGTTCAAGTAGAAGGAGGGCACATTGTTAGGTCCACAGGTAGAAAAGATCGCCACAGCAAGGTGTACACATCGAAAGGGCCACGCGATCGTCGCGTTAGACTCTCGGCACACACAGCCATTGAGTTCTATGATGTTCAAGACAGGCTTGGCTATGACAGGCCAAGCAAGGCTGTGGACTGGCTCATCAAAAAGGCAAAGACTTCCATTGACAAGCTTGCTGAGCTTCCTCCTTGGCATCCACCTACTAATCATGAGGAAGAAGAGCAGAATGATGCTGCAGGATCAAGTGGAGTCATAGCCATTGAACAACAACAACAGCAACAGCAGCAGCAGCAGCAACAACAACAACAACAACAACAACAACAACAACATCAACAGCAACAATCAGAGTCTTGTGGTTACAACTTTCAGCTCCAAAGGCAATTGGGAGCCTTCATTTCAACACATGTTGACACTGACCACATCAATTTCCAAACCAACAACAACAACTCCTCAGAAGATCTTGGCCTATCCCTCCATTGCTTCCAAGACCACCCTGGCCTTATTCAGTGGCAATCACAACAAGAAGGTGCAAATCAAACACCTCCTTCAAATGAACACCAAATCCAGCAAACCCCTTTTGCCGGATCAACCCCAGTTGGGTTTGAGAACCATTATCAAAGAAGTGTGACTTGGAACAATGAAGCAACAACCACAGATCATGTCAACAGGTTGGGGTTCTTATTCAACTCACAGCCTTATGCTTCAGCTTATGCTCAAAGTGGGGGGACCCTTCAGTCCAGTTTTTCATTTCCAATGACTTCTTCCTCTGAGCTTCACAGGCCTCAGCCAGTGAACCAACCTTCTTCAATCTTTGGCAGCAGGTTTGTGTCTGATGGATTAGCTGGTTTCTGCATTCCAGATAGAATTCAAGGTGTGGAAGAGAATCATGGAGTTGCTTCCAATAGGCCTTCTTCTTCTCCTAGTTCTATCCACTGACCCCAAACTAAGCAATGCTTTAGTCTTCCTTTCAGGTATTCCACTCATAATAGAGTAATGTTATATCTTCTTACAGTATAGTTTTAAATTGCGGTTGTGGTGAGCCAAAAAACCTTTAAACTGTAGACAATTGCGGGAAAATGCGACTAATGCAGTTGCAATTACGGTAGTGATACGATTGTGGAATTTCAAAATATTTTGACGTTATGACCGCAATTACAGTTGCAGACCGCAATTTAAAACCAATTCTCACAAATCTTCCTACTACTTTATATGAAGAAAGTATTAAGTGAAAACGTGTTCAGTACTTATTATACAAAGGAAGTAGAAGGACTAGTTGGAAGATGTTGCAAGAAGATTTAAAATTGTTTATTAGCAATTTCCTCTGATAATATTAGCACAGTTGTCATATTTTGCTTTTTATGGAACAAAAAAAACTAGGCAAAGCAATTTCCCATGTAAAGCTTCAAATCAAGTAACAAAGCTATTCATCCCCCTCCCCAATAAACTACTCTGTTAAATTTCTCTCATGCATCTTACTATATGCAGGAGTGTTCTCTACCAGATTTGAAACCGAGTGAAGATTCAATAGGCACATTGTTATGATCTACAAAGATTTCCTTTCAATTTGGCTTTCCTTTTTTTGGCTTTTAAATTTAAAGTTAGTTCCCTTGATTCAACCCTTGCTATCTATATGTATAATTTTATATTGATGAAAATGACCTTGTGCTGAATTTGGTTTTGTAGTCCTCTCACTGTATTGTGAATGTTATTTCAGAATAACATATTTCATCTGATATCTACATGTCCATTCTTGGCAAAGAATCACATCCAAAAAAACAGAATCTCAAGTGATTTGGACTTGTTCTCTCTTGTGATAGGAAGATAATATGACTTCCCTTTGGCTTGCCCCTCAAGTACATAACCTTTAATGAAACATTTTGGAAGTCAAACATTTCCTTAAACCATTTGGCAGTAACAGTATATATTTGTGTGTCAGCTTCAAGTTCACTCAACAGTACACTACTATCATTGAAAACTATAAATTCCATATAATGTATGCAGATTAGTTTTTATTTCTGACATAAAAGGGCTGACACCCCCTTTGAATTTTGCATGTTACTAAGCTTTGAGAAGTAGTTTCTTGAAATTCATCTCTTTTTTCTTCCTTTTTTTGCTCTTTATTTGTACATTATTCATACATGTGGTTGTTGAAGCTAGCAACAGAAATAATGGTCAGCATCCCTCATGATGAGTACACCCTACACATAACTGTAGGCTTCAACAGCATATTACAATGAAACTATGCGACTTAATTTACCGAAGAAAAGTTAAACAATAATAAATTTGAAGACTCGGCGTTTCAGGCTATTACTAGCTACCTATACATTGTTTATAGTGTGTTAATGTCGCTCTTTACACAAAAGTCAGGGTTGGCATGTAGAGCATAGGAATATGAATGCTGAATGCTGATCCTACAATTCTAGAACTTCTATTGCGCTGACTTGCATTATATCAAAACTTTATAAAGGACCTTGAATTTGTTGTAATATATAGGATGCTAGGAATCTATGAAACAACTTAATGATGGCTCATTTGTCTATAACTTTCTTAGTATAGGCTAACGTTGGCATATATGGAACATGTGATTCTGCAACTCTGGTAGCGTGTGATAATCTTTCACATACTTGCCAACGTAATTAGCAATGAAAATTCTTGTTTCTCTTAAATCACTCCCTAATACAAGTTGATGATTGCATAAGTGATAAGTCCATAACTAATTCTAGCAGATAGAGATCCAAAAGATACACTGATATTTTTTTATCATGTGGAACTTAGTGTATTGACTTGTCAAAATGATATTGGAGATATATAATTTCTAACCAGTAGTTGCAGACCTATTACTAGTTATACTAGCTTGTTTCTCTGTGCACTAAAAAGAATGCATCTTTTGTTCATAATCAATCATTTTTAAGTTTTTTTTTTCTATATTAATACCCATGAAGATCTGAGATATTGCTACATAATGAGTGTGCTGAACTTTTGAGAATTTATTCTTAATTTATTAGATAAAATTAATACTTTTGTTCTCTATTCTTTTTTTTTTTTTCATTTCATTCTCATCATCCAAAGTAAAATAGTAAGGAAGTAATTGCCAGATTAAATTATGAAGGACTAATCAGAAAGTGAGTTAATTCTTTGAAATGATTATAAATATTTATGATTAAAGGAAATAACATGCGTGGATAGAAAGGAGTTTTATAGATAAAATTGATGTAAAACTAATATATTAAAATGTGCTTCATGTTGTCAATTAAAATAAATTTTATCACCCTTTTATTTTTAAAATTTTACCACCAAATTTTTAATTTTTGCGCATTGTATCATCACTAAAAAAAAATGAATGATTTTGACTTTTGACATTGGTTTAATTATAACCGATGTAAAAAAGTTATTTTTTATGGGTTATAACTACGACTGATCTAAAAAGTCACTTTTTTACATCATTCATTACTAAACCGATGTACAAGATTTTGTAAAAGTGATTTTTTACATTATTTTGTTATTTATGTGATGATAAAATGTACAAAAATAAAAAAATTATGATAAAATTTGAAAAATGTTAAAAATTGGATGATATAATCCGTGGAAAAAATGAGTGATAAAATCTATGAAATTATGAAAATCAGGTGGTAAAATGTGCAAAAATAAAACTTCAATAATAAAATTTATAAAATAATTATTTAAATTTATTTATTTGTAGGTCAAGTTACTATTCCTTTATTTTATTTTTCAAAATAATTGGTGGGTCAACACACAACCGGATAGATTCCACGAAAAAAAAACCCACAACCCACCATAGGCCATAGCGTTTGGGTTGATATTTTTAACCAAAAGCTATTTACTATATCCACTTTCCACTTTTGTTAAACATACACCCCTTTCTTCTTTTTTAAAAATCAAATTACTTAAATAATCTTTTCTTTTCAAACCTTATTCTCTCAAAAACAAAACATATTATCAAAATGAAACTTTTAAAAACATAAAGAACTAAAAATAAAACTTTCAAAAAAACTATAAATGACCAAAGTATAACTTTTAAAACTTAATGTGTAAAAAAAAATTAAAACATAACATACCAAAAGTAGCATTTAACCTAAATAAAAGTAATTTGTTTTAAATTTCTGAGTAAATAATAATTTTAAAAAAAATTTATACTTACGATAAAATAGTATTTTCATTAATATACTAATTTCTTTACTTTTTTTTACCTACTTTAAGTCAAATAATTTTTATTTTATTTTATTGTACTTCCCTTCAGTCAAACAACATTAGTTTTTACTTTATTTATACTTTAGTTACAACATCTTCAATAGAAAATTTTTAAATTTTAGAACTTTGTCACCATATTTATCACTATTCTTACTTAAGAGTTTAGGTTCTCGTATGAGAACTCATCTTTTTTTTTAATGTCTCTTTGTAACTAATTTTGAATGTAGAATCCAAAAAAATGATTCAATAATTCAAATTGAAATTTATCATTAAAATAAAAAATAACAAATTTTTTGTATTCAATGTAACATTATAGGACCCAAAAAAATAATCCAAAAATCCAAATAAATTATTCGAGTAAAGATGCTCTTTATCTTTCTTTCTTTCCTCACGTGTCCACTTCCATTTCCTGTTTTCGTTACTTACATCCAAACACGAGATTTTACTTTGCTCATAGTTTGAAGATATCCAACCAAATGTTTCTGAAAAATTGTTTTGCTTAACTTCAGTAATCAGAATTCAGATTGGCCTCGTAAAATGAAATACTTCTTATGGTAAGTAATTTCATTATTCCAACAAACAACTCCAGAAAAAGGGACCTCTCCTCTCTCACACACTTACTTTTTACTAATGATTGCTTTTTGTTTTCAGGCAGATGAAAGTGAGAGTACCAGCATGAAGGACATCATCCTCACCACCTATGAAAAAGCTTCAGGGCAAGCTATTAATTTGGTGAAGTCAGAAGTCTATTTTAATAGAAACACTCCTAAAGATACTAAGGAGATTGACAAGTCTTCTATCCTAGGAGTTTCAGAGTGCCTTGGAACAGGCAAGTAAGTATCTGGGGGTACCCTCTAGTGAAGTTAGCAGTGCAAGCCATACTAACCAATTGTATGAGTATCTTCCTTTTGCCAATATCTTTGGGGGAGGAAATTCAGAGAATGATCAACTCATTTTGATGTGGTAGTAACAAGAGTTCAGGAAATGGGATAAATCGGTTGAGGTAGGACCAGTTAGCACTGGGGGAAGAAAATGGAGGCATAGGATTCCTTCATTTCTATGGCTTCATCAACCTGGCCATGCTAACGAAGCAGTGGTGAAAATTTGTTTCTGACCTAGATGCTATGTTGTCTAGAGTCTTCAAAATATTACCCAAAATGGGTATTTTTGGATGTCAATTTAGACCATAATCCAAGTCTTGTGTGGGGTAGCATCCACGCTTCTTAGGTGGTGGTCAGAGGAGGCATGAGGTCGCGGGTAGGTAACGGTAGGAAGATCAATTTGTGGCATGACCTGTGGCTTCCAGACCCGTCAATTTTTTTTGTAACTTCCTCACCAGTTCTGGGTACTGAACATTTTTGTGTAGCTGATCTTGTTGATGATAGGGTCAAACATTGGAATATAGAGCTTGCTGGTAATTTGCTTCGGCAGTTTGATGTGGAAGAGATTCTTAAAATTCCTTGCTGCAATTATATGGGGGATGATGCTCTAGTGTGGAGTTTGGCCAAGGATGGGAGATTCTCAGTAAGGTCAGCATATTTTATAATATGGAAGTTCTTCAGAACATATCTCAATTTTCAGTTCCTGGTCACCAGAAGGTCTTATGGAAATTGTGACATTCCAAATAAAGCAAAACAGATTTTGAAGGATTGGCAAAAAATGCCCCCTGGTATGGTTAAATGTAATATGGATGCAGCCATTTTTGTTGACCAAGGTAAGTTTGCAATAGGCCTTTTCTTGAGGGATGATTCTTGGAGCTGTTAACTGGCTGACTCAAATGGGGTATGACAAACCTATTTTAGAGTCTGACTATGAAACACCGTCACCGACACGACACGGACACGAACACGTGAACACTTGTAATGTCTAAAATATAGAATGTAATACGGTGTTGTATCGGTGTCGGACACTGACACGGACGCGTGTCGGACACCGAACACGACAAAGAGCTGAGGTGTCCGTGCTTCATAGGAGTCGGATTGTAAAGATGTGGTAGAAGGAATCCAAGTAAATTGTATAGCAAACACTGAATGAGGGGCCATTATGGGGTTGTGCAAAGCAATCTTTTTGTCCAAACTTTGAGATAAGTTTCGTTATATAGCAAGCTAATTATGTTGCTCATCTTGTTGTAGATCTATGATTACTTACCATCTTGTATTGAGCATGTTATCTATCAATGAAATGAATTGAGTTGTTTTACTAAAATAATTAACTGAAAAAAACTTCATAGTTCTGTTACTATTTGTTTCACGCGATGAAAGGATACAAACAGTAAACGTCAATGTTTCAATAGTCAAAACTTTGAAAGAATGGGACTTTGTAGCTCCGATTCTCTCATTCGCACGTATTATCCAGAAATTCTTTGAACTTATATATTATTCTAAACTTTTCACCGCTAAATCAACGTTAATGGTTTACCAATTAAATTAGTTAAATATCTTATTATCTCACACGAGTATTAATTTTATAATTTTTTATATTATTATAAAAAAATATGTACTTAATTATACATTTTGATTAATAAAAATGTATGTTAGTATTTAAAATAAATTTAATTTGTTTTTATTATTATAATTATAATAAGTATTTATGACAATTTAATAGTATTAGTTATAAAGAATAATCGATGATTATTGATTAGAGAACACTTGTAAATTCATTATTTGATACATTCATTTTAATATATAACTAATAGTCTAGTATTACAGCTTGTAGAAGCACACATGCATTATCTTTATTTTATGTAACTAAAACTTATAATAAATAAATACTTAAAATATATATTAAATTTATGATAAATAAGTTATATTTTGCTATAAGATTATATTTAAAAAATTGAAGGAGATAAGATAAGTTAAAATCAAGAGGGAACATGTTTTTTCTTCACCTTCACAAAGGCATAATAAACCAACCAACACAAGAAACAGACATCCATTCCTCACTCTGTTCTTTCCTTACATAACAGAAATACTCTTTCTCTCTCTCTTTCAAAACAAAACCATGAATGTCTTCGACAACGATCACGATGAAGAAACATTTGGTCAATACCATAGCAACGTGAACAGAACAATATTGTACGTGTCCATGGTTTCCTTCGCAATGGTCTTGTTCCTCGTCTTCGTTCTCTACCTCTACGCCCGGTGCGTCCTAAGGGGCAGGTCCCGCCACCGCGCCGCCATCCGCCGCCTCACCATCGCCGCGCTTCACGTCTCTGACCTCGACGCCGTCGCCGCCACACACCGCCACGCCGAACCACCAAACTCGGGGCTCGACCCTGCCATCATAGCGTCACTGCCAACCTTCGCCGTCAAGGCAAAGGTTTTAGAAGGTGGTTGCAGTGGCGCTACGGTGGTGGAGTGTGCCGTGTGCTTGAGTGCTCTAGAAGGCGAAGAAAAAGCCAAGTTGCTTCCGAATTGTAACCACTTTTTTCACGTGGATTGCATTGACACGTGGCTGGATTCCCACTCCACGTGTCCTCTTTGTCGAGCCGAGGTCAAACCTCGGCTCGAACCACAGGACCGCGAGGGTCCTGTTGGTCTTGCTATCGATGGTGCACCTCCACTTGGTGTAGGTGTTGATGGTGGTGGTGAATCATCCAAAATTAATGGTTCTAATTCGCGGATAAGCTCGTTTAGAAGGATTCTCAGTAGGGAAAGATCTTCAAGAAGAATCCAACCCTCTGGCTATGATGATGAGGATGGTGGTGTTGATCAAGATTTGGAAAGACAGTGATTTTTTTTTTTTTTTAATTTGCCGTTGTTAGTTTTCTCATTGATGAACATAGAAGGGAGGTTAGTTGCTGGCTATGGTTTGGAGAGATGTTTGTTCAATACAAATTGGAATTTCTATCTTAGGTAATAGAAATGTATATTAGAAATCTGTTTAAGTTACTAAGGTAAATCTTCTATTTTTAATTGAATAACAACAAAAATATTTACAGAATTATGTCTAATTAAGTTTTTGTCTTTTGAATTTTTTCTTCTTCTAGTGCTTGATTAGTTGCATTAAAGAGATTTGGTGTTGAATAATCACCTTGTTGATTTGAAAACTGCATGTGAGAGCTTGGCTAATACTACATTAACTGGTCAAATTTTGTTTTTGTTATGAAGTTACAATTGTTTCTTTTGGTTTTTTGGTTCCTGCCGTGAGTGGTTGATTCTTTTAATTAATTGGAGGAGGATAAAATTTAGATGAAGTACTTAAGTACTGATTGTACTGCCTTCCAGTTAAAATTGGAGTTTTACTTCGATTTTCTGCATAACCAAAGTCTGTATTAGAAGATTTTATGAATTACCAAGATAAATCTTTAATTTTTATTGGAGAACAACAAAAAACGTACAGCAATAATATTGTATCTAAGTTTTCACAAAATAAAATGCTGCAGTCTATATTTGGATAAGGTTTTCAATGTCAATGACATATGTCTGAACATATTGTGCCAAGAACAAATTGTCTTAGCATATGACTTCTTCTGCTTTATAATTCCAATTATTCATGAGTTAGTTTAGAAAAATGAAGATTGTTCCATGTTAGGGGCAAGTCCAAAGCCTCAAATTAGAGGACAGGAACAAAGCTCTAGTAACACTCATTTTTCCACGCATCTTGCATCAACCAAACCCTCCATCTCTTTCTTTCTAATTTGCATTACATATAAATTAACCTTACTTTATTTGCTCAGATGTTGAAATAAATCTTATAGTAAAACGTCTTGGGTCATCTTCCACGTCCACATTGATGAATCATGTGCTTTGAATGTTTTGGCATAAAATTGATTTCTCCGATCACCTTATCATGTCCACACTCTGGTATAAAATAATTTTCTAAACCCGACAAGTCTTCATAGACGACTATTCTGGTAGTTTTTCTCAAAGAAAAAAGATAGAGTCGTATGTATATTCAGGATTGAACGCCTTAACGAATATTATGTTATGTACCACACGGTCAAACAAAACTAGCCTCATGATCACGTATATATGAAGAATAAATTTGTTGAAGTCAAGGAACCCCATCATGTACAGCAGTTTTCAAAAGAACTCTATTACTGTTACCACATTATTTGTTAGGTTGCTCCGTTTTCCTTCATAACATTGCTTGTTTTATCGATCCCACATTTCTTCCTCTTCTCTTCTTAATTATATCTCTTGTAATAGTATAAACTTTTATTCAAATTTGTTAATATACAAAAAAAAAAAAACAAAAAAAATCTTTCTTACCAAATGGTTTCCAAAAGCGCTACTTTAATTTGAAAGAGGTTTTATGACTTTTATTTTAAGGAAAAAACACACGCATACACATACACAATTAGCATAAACTTTGTCATTTTTCAAAAATAGGCATACTGAATTTTTATTTTATCTCAACTGTTCTTTAAAATTTCTACTATTTTTATTATAATATATTTGTTTAGAAGGGAATGCGAGGTAAATAGAAGAAAGCAAAATTTCTCCTCTCCTAATTTTGGTTTTCCTTCAATATTGAAACAATTTTGGAGAGAATAAAAAAATAAATCTCAAAATGATAAAATATGTAATTAAAAAATTTATTTCACCCTCACTCTCCCTCTCTAACCAAATAAAATATATAGCTAATTAAAATAGGTTTCCACATTTTCTTTTCCATTTATTGAATCAAATAGAGCATTAAGAAATTATATTCAAGTTTTCTAATCATTTATTTATATATAAATACTAAATAGTGACACTAACATAATATAATTGGAACTAGCAAGTATGACTTTTTGAGTACCTTGATTTGAATGGAAAAAAAAAAAACTTATCCTCTCTTCTCATATTCTCCTAAACATGCCCCGGCTCATCAGTTTCCATTTGTCTTAATTTAAAAGCAAAGGTACATGTGTAATAAATTAATAAAACATGGATAGATAGGGCATTGCCTTCAAAAGAATTAGGATAACAAGTCACTTTTTTCTTTAAATATATAATTCGTTGATAAATGCATCCTTGAAAGATGAAAATATAAAATTTAGTCTTTGAAAGAATAAAAGTGTGACAAATATATTCGATCATCAACTTTTGTCTGTCACCGTTAATAAAATAGTCGATGTGACACAGAAGAACGAATTTGTTACTGAAATGATCGTCAACGTGGTCATTCCAACTAGATTGGACAAAAATGTCAGTAAGATACTATTTTTAAACATAAATATCAGTAATTTTTTATTGGTCGAAAATGTCAATATATTTTTACCCCAGGAAAATGTCAATAATTTTCTTTTGGACCTAAATGTCTGTATATTTTATTGGACCAAAAATGTTAATAAGTTACAATTATGGGACGAAAAATGTCAATAATTTTTTATTGGGCCTAAATATTAGTATGTTTTTATTGGACTAATTTATTAGATAAAAAATTTTATTTCATTTAAGGGTAAAATATATTTTTAGGATAAATTTTTGCCTTTTTATTGTTACAAGGATAACATTACAATAATCACTTAAAATATATATTGGCAAACATAATTTAAAACAAATATAATAATAACGATAATATTTATTATCAACCATAATTTTTCTATCACAATAGAAATTACCAAAATAAACATTGTACCAATTTACTAAAATAAAACATTGTAACAATATACCAATCATTACAAATTTTTCCAAATTACCCTAAAAGATAAATATATCTCATATTTCACTTTTTCGAATCTTGACTATTTTATTAACGATGACGGACGAAAGTTAACGGTCAGACATATTTGTCGCACTTTTTACACTTTCGGGGATTATATTTTGTATTTTCATCTTTTAGGGATGTATTTGTCAGTCAATTACACATTCGGTGACAAAAGTGACTATTTACTCATTCATATTCCCAGAGAATGGAAAGACAAAAAGTCAATAAAATATTATACAACAAATATGTCCCTATGTTGGCAATTAGAGATGGTCACATTGACTATTTTATTAATAGTGATCGACTGAAGTTAAAAGCTGGATATATTTGTTACATTTTTTACTCTTTTGAGGACTAAATTTTATATCTTAATCTTTTAGGGATGTATTTGTCGATAAATTACGCATTTAGAGACAGAAGTGGCTATTTACCCAAAGAATAACCAGTAAGTAACTCGTGCCTACGCACAGGTTGCTCCGCTACGCTTTGCTATGTTTCACATTTTTTTTTGTTTTAGTAATAAAATTGTGATTAGATTAAGAAGTAAACTTATTTTTAAATTTTAGAAAAATTACAATTTGAGATAAATTAATAGTACAAAGTAGGATAAACCTTAGTTGGGATGTATTAATATTTTAATGGATATAGTAATCATAATAATTTGAACGTAAATATGTAATTTAAATATAGTTATTATTATATTTCAGAATTGGTATAACTAAAATCATAAAAATAAAAGAAATTAGCATAACTCATCAGTCAATGATGATTCATCTTTGTCCTCCTAGTCTTAGAGTCATTTTTTTCTCTTATAATAGCAATTGACACACACTCATAATGAAACATAAAGATGACAAAAACAGAAAGCATATATACAATAATCAATCTTAGCTAATAAAAATATACAATAATCACTCTTTTCTCATTGAATCCAGTTAGCATTTAATCACAACCAACACATACGCTGCACAAAGACAATTCACACACACAATACTCACTTATTCTCCTTGTATCAATAGACACAACCTCACTTATCCTGGATAGTTGTGTAAAAATGAAGAAAACTAACAATGTAATCTCAATAACCTAAAGAAATAATGAAAAGAAAAAAGAAGTAGACATATCAATGAGGAAACAAACATATTTCACAGAGACACAATACATAGATGATTAGTACTTAGAACTTAGAAGATATGCTACATGATCCTACTACCATAAACTATAAAGGATAATATGTGGTTGTTACAATTCACTTAAAATGTATTCAAATGTATTTAAACTCATTATCTTAGCTTTAGTTGTTATAGTAACAACACACCAGCGTTAGCCTATTTATCGTGTAACAACATCTTTAGATTAAGGATCACTACTACTCCGAGGCTTTGAACTGTTATCTTTTGTAGTGGTCCCTCACTCCCTTGTTTAGTCTTTAGCTAAGATCCTCCTCAGGCCCACTGGTTCACCCTGTGTGTCTGTACAACTGCTAAGTCTACTCCACTGGTTCACCCTTTTAGTGCCTTTACTATCAAAAATATGAAATTATTCATTTCCTCAAGTGTTCTATTTTTAAAATTAATTTCACAATTTATGTTACTTGAAAAGTAACTAATCTTTTCAATCAAAATTATGATTTGCTTGTGACATTATTTTCTTCCCGTGAAACTAACACATTCCACGATTCAATCAACGTAATGTCCAAGAAATTGAGTAAAGATTTGGTAGAAGACAAAAATGGCCTCCAATTGGACAGGTGTCACAAATATGTTGAGGCATCCGAAATCAAGAAAGTATGAAATATAAGGTATTAAAAATGGAAAGTAAGTCATACCAGCTTTCAAAATTTTCTTCTTTCAAAAGCTAATTTTCCCAAATTGTGTCTATAAAACTGCTAAGTCTACTCCACTGGTTCACCCTTATAGTTCCTTTACTATCCAGAATATGAAATTATTCATTTCCTGAAGTGTTCGATTTTTTAAATTAATTTCACACTTTATGTTACTTGAAAATTAACTAATCTCTTTAATCAGAATTTATGATTTGCTTCTGACATTATTTTCATCCTGATAGTTGGGTTAACTAAATTACTTCTAGTACTTATTAGGTGTTATTAGTTCTAGTACTAACCGCATTTTATAAAATCATTTGGCAATTGTTTAAAAAACATAAACCATCTAAGTAGGATTATAAATCATAAGGTTCAAGAGAAAGAAATATACAGAATTGGTAAAGAGCACACAGTAGGATTTAGCAGTCCAAGTATGACTTTTGAGTACCTTGAAATAGGTTTCCTCATTTCATTTTCCCTTTATCACCCTCCCTCTCCTTCTCTAACCAAATAAAATATATAATTAAAATAGGTTTCCTAATTTGCTTTTCCCTTTATTGAATCAAATAGAGCATTAAAAAATTATATTTAAGTTTTCTAATCATTTATTTATATATAAATACTAAATAGTGACACCAACATAATATAACAGGAACTAGAAAGTATGACTTTTGAGTACCTTGATTTGAATGGGAAAAAAAAAAGACTTAACCTCTCTTCTCATATTCTCCTAAACATGCCCCGGCCCATCAGATTGCATTTGTCTTAATTTAAAAGCAA
Organism: Glycine soja; assembly: GCF_004193775.1. NCBI lineage: Eukaryota > Viridiplantae > Streptophyta > Magnoliopsida > Fabales > Fabaceae > Glycine > Glycine soja. The sequence goes on from NC_041007.1 coordinate 44,812,809, forward strand.
AGGGACATGTGTAATAAATTAATAAAACATGGAGCATTGCCTTCAAAAGAATAATGGTTCCAATGGATTGATTCATTGTAGTGGCTGTCAGAGTTAAAAATATATGTGGCATAAAGGCGTGCCAGTAACCATAGCAAGGGCAATGCTTTCATCATTATATCTGTTAGGAATGCGTTTATTAATTCTGGGCTTCGAGGGCCAGACCTCCCAAAACAAAGAAGAAAGCTAAGTTTGTGATTGTAATTCGTTCCCTGCCTTATTTCATTTAGATGGTATTTATAATGGATTACAATAACAGAATTTGTAATTCTGTGATGACAGGTCCTAACGGAAATGAGAAAATATTCCTAAAGTGGCAGACAAGATCAAGGCACCGATCCTTAGATGTCCAGCTCATCAATTTCGGTTATCCAGCTCAGCTTCTCTGCTCAAACGAAGTCTCTGAGGTATGTTGGTATCTTCTTCTTCCTTTTGGGTCTGCCTTCTGCTTCCTTGCTATCATCCTTCACCCCTTCCGGAAGCACCTTGTCCTCAAGGTGGTATTCTTCACGCAACTGATCCCAGTTCTCCCAGGTGGTGTCATCAGGAGTCAAACCTTGCCATTGTACAAGAACCTCGAGTGCAGATCCGGCAGAGTGACGTGTATCAAGAATAGCTAACGGAGTAACCACAAGTTGGTCGTTCTCATAAAGACTGGGCAACGTACTGCAATACGGGGTAGTATCGGGTTCTGAAGATCGAAAAGGTTTGAGGAGTGAAATGTGAAAAACAGGGTGTATACGAGCAGTGTCCGGTAACTGGAGTTTATAAGCGACTGGCCCAATCCGCTCAATGACCCGAAACGGCCCATAAAACCGTTTGTCCAATTTAGAGAAACCACTGGGTTGACCCGTCACCGTTCTTTGACGATGGGGTCTTAGTTTGACCAAGACCATATCCCCAACGCTGAAGTGAACATCGCGTCTTCGTGCATCCGCGAAATGCTTCATTCGGTTCTGGGCCTTTTCCTACTTCTTCTTTATTTGTTCAAAAACAGCTTGTCGTTCAACAAGCATATCTTCAACCGCAACAATGGGAGAGTTACCTTCGAGGTACCTTGGGAAATTAGCAGGCTTCTTCCCAAAGGTGATCTCGTATGGGGATAGGCCTGAACTTGAATTCCAAGAAGTGTTATATGACCATTCTACCCACCTTAAGAGCTTTCCCAAGGACGAAGGCTTCTTATGAACAAAAGCACGGAGGTATTGCTCGATCACTCTGTTGAGAACCTCGGTCTGTCCATCAGACTGAGGATGATAAGCTGAACTGAGCCTGAGCTTTGTTCCACTTAGACGAAAAAGCTCTAGCCAAAATCTGCTTAAAAATAAAGGGTCTCGATCGAAAACCAAGCTCCGAGGCATTCCATGGAGTTTTCCGACGAGGTCCATGAAAAGAACGGCAACCGTGTAAGCTGTGTGACGCGTAAGTAACATCCCAAGATGAATGCCTTTAGAAAATCGGTCAACTATTACAAGGATAACAGTATGTCCCTGGAATGCTGGAAGTCCTGTGATAAAATCAAGGGATAAATCCTCCCATGGTTTTGATGGTATGGGTAATGGACAAAGTAATCCCGCCGGCTTACGAGTCTCATACTTCGTATGTTGACAATCAACACAAGAAGCTATGAAGCGTTCTACATCTTGACGAAGCCCCTTCCAATAAAAATTCTCCGTTAATCGTGCTAAGGTCTTGGTGATGCCCATGTGACCACCAGTGGGGGTTGAGTGGTATTCCGAGAGTAGTGTTGAAATGAAAGGCAAAGCTTGGGGAAGCCAAATACGACCTTTATGGAGGATCAAATCGTTCGTGACAGAAAAGTCAGGATGAGCAGCTGGGTTTGTCAAAATAGATTGACGGAGTTGAGTGAATTCAGTGTTCTAGGTCAATTGTCGCCGGAGTTCCTGTAGAAAGGTAAAACAGGGTACTGACAGAAGCATTAAAGTAGGGGAAGAAGATTCCGGTAGTCTGGAAAGGGCATCCGCCGCCTTGTTAGAATTACCCGGACGATACATAATGGTGTAATCGTAACCCATTAATCGAGCAAGGTACATCTGTTGCTCAGGTGTTTGAATCACTTGAGTGAGCAACTCCTTCAAGCTGCGATGATCTGTTAAAATGTGGAAACGGCGGCCAAGGAGGTACTGGCGCCATTTCTTAACGGCGGCAGTGATTGCAAACAATTCTCGAACATAGGTGGAAGCAGCCATGAGTTTAGGAGGAAAAACTTTGCTGAAATACGCAATGGGATGTCCTTGCTGAGTCAACACAGCTCCCATGCCGGTGCCAGAGGCATCTGTCTCCACCGTGAAAGGAAGAGAGAAATCCGGCAACCGCAAGACAGGGGTGGAAGTGAGCACTTGTTTGAGATGATCAAAAGCAGCACGAGCTTGGTCTGTCCATTGGAAAGGTTCCATCGTGACCATCTTGGTCAAGGGGGCGGCAATAGTTGCATAGCCGCGAATGAAGCGTTTATAGAACCCAGCAAGGCCCAAAAAACTTCTGAGTGCGCGCCCTGAGTTGGGTTCTGGCCATTGTTGGATGGCCTGGACCTTGGCCATGACTGGTTCCACACCTTGGGCTGACACCACATGACCCAGGTATTCAACCTGAGGCTGAGCAAAGGTGCACTTGGAGAGCTTCAGGACGAATTGTTCCTGCAACAAAATTCGAAAAGCTTGCTCCAAATGAAGCACATGATCCTCCAACGTGGTGCTATAGATCAAAATATCATCAAAGAAAACAATAATGAATTGTCTAAGGTAAGGACGAAAAATGGAATTCATTGTAGCCTGAAAAGAAGAGGGCGCATTGCATAGCCCGAAGGGCATGACCCTGAATTCGAAGTGTCCATGGTGTGTTCGAAAGGCAGTTTTACAAACGTCTTCTTCATTCATAAGAATTTGATGATAGCCTTGCAGTAAATCTAATTTAGAGAACCAAGAAGCACCACCTAATTCATCGAGTAACTCATCTATCGTAGGTATCGGAAAACGATCCTTGATAGTGAGGGCATTGAGTGCTCTGTAATCCATGCAGAATCTCCAGGTTCCATCGTGTTTGCGAACAAGAAGAACTGGAGAACTAAAGGGACTTGTACTTGGACGAATGATGCCTTTCTGCAACATAGAAGCAACTTGAGATTCAATCTCAGCCTTTTGATAATGTAGGTATCTATAGGGCCGGACATTGACAGGTTGGGCGTTTGAGGTTAAGTGAATATGGTGGTCAGTCGGCCGAGAGGGAGGAAGGGCATTAGGTGGTTGAAACAGGGAAGCAAATCTGCTTAGAAGGGACTGAATCTCGAGAGGGTAAGGGGGATTAGGTGTATCAGGTGTGTCGGAGGGGGTAACGGAAAGGTGGAGGTAAATGGTGGCTCCGGCCGTGCGAACCAAACGTCGGACTTGAGTGGAGGTCAGTGGCTGGAGGGTGGAAGTGTCCTCTCCTTGAAATTCAATGATGCGTCCCTGATGCATGAATTTCATCAAAAGAGATGTATAATCTGTTAAGACCGGTCCAAGGGAACGGAGCCATTAGACCCCCAAAACTACGTGTGCACCGCAGAGGGGTAACACGTGAAGGTCAACAATAAAAACAATGTTCTGGATTGTTAGTGGAACTGCTTGACAGACTTGTTGGCATTGAAGGAATTGGCCATTTCCCACCATAACCTTCAGAGGTGTGGTCGAGCAAGGGGTAAGGCCCAATTCGGCAACCATGGAATCTTGCACGAAATTATGGGTGCTTCCCCCATCCACGAGAGTGAGCACCTGTTGATCGGCAATGAGGCCGGAAAAACGCAGAGTCTCAGGTGCTAACGGTCCAGTGAGGGAGTGTAAATTGAGTTGGGCCTCATTTACAAGTGATGGGTCAGGTGGTTCGGGTTCCAGGCCCAATAGGGTATAGTCTTCTACGGGGCGCTCGTCGTCATCAACCACTAGGAGGTGCACCCTAGAATTGCAACGATGACCACGATGGTATCGTTCATCGCAATTGAAGCACAAACCTCTCTCTCTGCGAGTAGTTAATTCCTTAGGGGTTAGCCGTTTCAGAGGAATGACGGAAAGGGGCTTGGTGGTGGGATTCGAGGGCAAGGAGGGTAAAGAGGGGGAGAAAGGGTTCGTGGGGAGCGGTTGAGAGGGAGAGGGTGGGACACGGGGACGAAAAGCCCTTCTCGCTTCGATAAGCTTCTCCTCTTGCAATCTAGCAAGACCGGCAGCCTGGGTGACCGTCAATGGTTGCAAGGGAAGAACCTCACGACGGATGTCGGCATTGAGGCCTGAGACAAAGTAGCTGAGGAGAAAGTGCGGAGGGAGACCGACAACGCGGTTCGCGAGATCCTCAAATTCAGAAAGGTAAGCTTGTACTGTGGTTTTCTGAGTCAATTTGAATAGGGCCCCAGTTGGATCCTCGTAGTGGGAGGGGGCAAAACGAATTTGCAGGGCATGGAGGAAACTCTGCCAGGAGGAGAGTTGGCCATTACCAGCCATCCACTGGTACCAGGCCAAAGCTCTGCCGTCCATGTAAAAGGACGCAATGGTGAGCCGGTCTTGGTCCGGGGTGTGATGGTATTCGAAATACTGAGTGATTTTGAATATCCAGCCTAATGGGTCCGACCCATCGAACCGGGGAACATCGAGCTTGACGCGAGGGTGAGGGGATGAGGGTGAAGTCGGGGAAACGTGTGGGGGTGAGCTTGGGGAGGGTGCGGGAGATTTGGTGGTGAGGGTGGAAATGAGGGTGTCGAGCTTATGGGTCATGGTTTGCAGGTTTTCACTGAGACTGAGTTGATGAATGGTGAGCTTAGCTATGGCGTCTTCCAACTTTTCAGAGTTGGACTTCGAGGCCATGAGAGCGAGACGAGAGCACCAAATTGTTAGGAATGCGTTTATAAATTCTGGGCTTCGAGGGCCAGACCTCCCAAAACAAAGAAGAAAGCTAAGTTTGTGATTGTAATTCGTTCCCTGCCTTATTTCATTTAGATGGTATTTATAATGGATTACAATAACAGAATTTGTAATTCTGTGATGACAGGTCCTAACGGAAATGAGAAAATATTCCTAAAGTGGCAGACAAGATCAAGGCACCGATCCTTAGATGTCCAGCTCATCAATTTCGGTTATCCAGCTCAGCTTCTCTGCTCAAACGAAGTCTCTGAGGTATGTTGGTATCTTCTTCTTCCTTTTGGGTCTGCTTTCTACTTCCTTGCTATCAATATCCTTCTTCCCAAACCGATTCTTTTTTATGGTTCATGGCATTGCGTTGCCAAAGCAAAAGTAAAAATACTTGTACAAGATATGGTGGTATTTGTAGGTTACTTATAAAATACCTACATATACACCTGTGAAAATTTTCTAAAATTCTCTGTTAACAACACCAGATCAAATTAGAATGTAAGTTTTTTTTTGGAGAGGAGATTGAACAGCATCTTTCCCATCTTTCATTCCCTCTTAATCATCCAACCTACATTTTATCAAACTCTTTGTAAAAGTCCTAAAGGAAACCAAAGAAAATTCATATAGTGTGGCTACCATAAATTCGGACCTGGAAAGTTTCAAGTAGGTTAACTAACAAATCACATCATATCAAGTAAGTAACTAACATAATATCCCATCTCAATTTTCCCTTTTATTTCTTTCTCAACACTTAAATACCGTAATGCAACAAAAAAAATCCCGTAATTAGAACAATGACTCCAATAAAATTTTGAAGCATTGACCAAAATTCAAATGAGTCACAAAAGTCCTTCATAACAGATCATTCAGCATTTCAGATCCAGGTTGCCACGACACAATTTTATATAGTATTCTCCCTCACTGTCTAACCTGTGCAACGTGAACAAGGAAAACTTTATCTCTTGAAATTCCCTCATCAAATCAAGGGCCTATTTTTCAGTTTTACTTCCTATCATCCAAAAACAGAAACCATAAACATCAAATGCCCGATCAAACTCAAAGGCCAAAACCACCACCATCCCCAAGAAACTCTCGAGCACCCACTGAAATCTTTACTGGGTCCCAATCCAACAGATGAAGTGGGCGTTGATCCAGAAAAACTCCCATTGCTCCCACTCTTACTGCATCAACAAAAACACGTCTCAAAACTCAGTATCTAAATCCATTTAAGTGAAAAACCCACTTTAAAAAAGTAAAGTAACAAAGTCAAATTTCACTGGTTGAAAAGAAACAAGTTTTAGTGTTAAATAAAAGGTAGTATATCAAAATGAGACCTATAAGATGATTAAGATCTTCATCTAACTATTCCAATTTATGAATGTGTAAATGCATATCAACCACTATTTCATCGTCAACAACTGAGATGACTCATTTTTAGCCAAATTCCTCAATTCAAACCTTCATAATTAACACAAAAAAAAGAGTAAAATCTAAGTTCAATTTACCCGGAGGGAAACTTGCAATTATCATGACCTGAAAAAAAGAAAAGAAAAAGAATGAAACATTAGCTTCATGAAACAAATAAAATCTTAAGACAAGATTTTTAATTTTTTTTTATTGATCCACATTGAGAAAATGGGGGCTTTGAGTGTTTGACTGACTAGGGTTCAAGGAAGTGACGGCAGCGTTGTTGTTGAAGTCGCAGCTATCGTCGGTCATGCCATGTTTCAGAAAATAGTCGTTGAAGGCAAACGACGCCGTATTCTGGACGCTGGTGGGGTCGTAGCAGGGCCCACCGCGCTGGATTGGGCGGCAGTCGGCGCCGCCGGCCCCGCAGGCCCAGTCCAGCGCGGCCTGCAGCGCCGCGTCCTCCGCGTTGTTCTTCGCCACGCACCACAGCTCCTGCGGCGGAGCGCCACCGCCACCGCCGCCGGAACAGAGGCCCAGAAGGAGGAGGAGCGAAAGAACGAGGCTTTTTGGGGTGGGCATTGCGGGGGAGTGGTCGGTGAGTGAAGGAAGGGAAGAAAGAGAAATGGGTGGTGTTGGGTTGGGAATTGGGATTTATGTTATTGTGTGTGAATGAAGATGAAGATGAAGATGCTTGAGTTAGTGGGGGTGGTGGAAATGTGACCGTTACAGGTGTTTAAGGAGCAAAATCGAAGAGACAGAGAGAGAATGTGTGTGAGGTGACTGAGTGTGTTGTTGGAAGAAGAGAATGAATGGAATTGAAAGCGAGTGTTTTTTGTAATTGTAACAGTGACTGCTACATCTGGATCTTTGTCTACTTGCCTTCTCTTTTCTCTTATTTTTCTTGGAACTTTTTTTTATTTATTTAAATCAGCAACACATTCGTTCACATTTTTTTAATGATTTTATTATTTTATTATAAAAAAAGCTCAATTGCATGTGTGTCTCTTATGTTTTACTTTTTTTAAAGCTTATTCTTTTATGTTTCAGAACCGATTCAGTCATTTATATTTTTAAAGTAAGTTAAGATTATTATTTTAAAATAATGATTATTTTTTATTTTCGGATATAATTTTAAATTTTTTGTTTATTAATTTGAGAAGTGAAAATTATTTTATTAGATTCATTTGCATGATATTATAGATCTCAATTGATGTTTGGATTAAGAATGATGATAAACATAATGAAAATTAAATATTAAAAATTCAATGAGCAATCAAAATTTCTTTTTAAAAAATCTAACATTAAATTATTTTCCTATAGTTCACAAGACTCATACTTCATGCAATTCTCATCTTGTTTGGTCCCTTTTCTATATATATATTATCGTCATTTTATTACCATATATGATAAATTGTTTGATTTTTATGATAACTACCATATAAGTCATATCAATGATGATTTATGATCGGAGGATAATACAAAATTGTTTTAACATTAAACTTTTTATAAATAGTTTTTTTAAGTTGGAATCTATAATACTCTTTCAATTCCTATTTATAAAACTCAATTACCTAATTCATCCAAATCTAAGGAAAGTGATTAATCTAGTTGATAACAATAAATTTATCTTAAATTTATAACATTTTTTAAAATTATCCCTATCTAGTACTTTTCTTTTGTTAATTCATTCTCTCTCTTCTTCTGGTTAGATATATTTCTAATTTAAAAATAATTAACATAATAAATATTATAAATTGAGTCTTATAAAAAAAACAAACAACATTTTAAACTTGTGTTTTATGAATAGGGATAATAAATTTATGTTTGGTTTGGTTACAAACTATATTTTTTGTTAAAAAAATAGTATTGCAGTGTTTTGTATTTTGCAAAATTATAAAAATAAAATCATTAATGTTTAAATTTATTCATTCAATTTTCTAAAATAGACATATCAATTTAGAATCTTATCCCCTTAATTTTTAACCATTCATTATTACTTTTGTTTTAACCATTTATTAATATTTTGAGTAAATTACACTAATTATTCATAAGATTTTGTGAACTTACACGAACTCCTCCTACTTTTATACTTTTATCTACTCCTACATTAGTCTTCTTAATTGTTTGAAAAGCATCACAATAACCTTCCCTGTAACGGAGATTAATGTAAATGGAAAAAAATAGGAATATTTATGTAATTTTACAAAACTTCAAGAATAATTAGTGTAATTTAATCTGATCACATTATGCTTTGGATAAAAAAAATCTACATGAATGAGAATAAGGAAAATTATATTTTATCACATTATTGTTTGATTAAAAAAAACTTTGCTTTCTTAATTATGAAATTTGACATTTTTTTCTCATATTTTCCATCTATTTTAGATTGATTCGTAAGTCATAACCGAATTAAATAATCTGAGGCTACCTCGCTCAACCTTAGGCTCTATTTAGTTTATTTAGCAGACAAAAATGAAGTATTGACGACGAAAATAGGTGTAACCTGCTTGGTATGAGCAATTTGATGTAGAGATAAGTTTGATTGAATATGTGGGTCCCATGTTCATTTTTTCTTTTCAAAGAGAGATAGGTTGTAAGTGATAAGTGCAAAACTAGTTTATTGCCCCAACTTAAAAGGACAATAGATGACTAATGCAGTCCTGGCACCATCGGCCACCTAGGATGCACCAAAACGGGGACAGGGGCGAAAAATGGTAAATCTAAAAATCTCAAGACATGAGTGTGGCTAGGAAACAACAAATAGCATATTATAAACTTAAAGATAATCCAATGGTCTACCAAAATAAAGCATTAAGGTGCAAAGTGCAAAATTAACATTAAAAAGTACTGCAAGCAAGTTAGTTCAATGTTTAAAACAACAAATAAAATAAAACATCAAGCATTGTCAACATTCTCGGTGATTAACTCGTTCTCCCATTCTGGCTCATCGAGTGAGTGTTCTACAAACTCTAAGAATGCCACATCCTCCATTGAATCAAATGCTTCACCACTAACATCCACATTTTGGTCTTCTCATTCTCATATTGATCGAAATTTCTTGATAGAAGATTGAGGTTGTTGTGAATGTAAACCAAATCTTTGGTACGGCTTGGATTCAACCTATTCCTCCTAAGTGAGTGAATGAAATAATAGGTACTCTAATTTCGCTCACAACAAGAGGAAGAAGTCGATTGTCCAAGCAACTTGAAAGCCAAAGATTGAAGGAAAGGAGTTTCAGCACCAAAGTTAGCCCACCAATTTCTAGGATCCGAAGAGTATCTCTTTGAAAGAGAAGTTGGATCTTCAAATGGACCCATCATAACTAAGAATTGACCATACTTATCATAGACTTTATCAAAATCATAATTATTAGGAAATAGTCTCCAAAAGCACTTCATTCTTTCACGAGAGATTTTGGCATCTCTATGAGGAGAAACTCTAGAGTGATCCTTATGAAGCCATCCATCATTATAATACCTTCATTAAGTATCAAACAAAAATAAACATTACACATTTATCAAAAGGAATTGTTTTTATTAACAAACTAACTTTAAAGAATATATACCTTGGATTCAATGAATGAGTTAGACAATGAAGAGGAGTATAACTCTTTGTCTAACAAGCTATTAAGACTTGATATATCGCATCATAAAATGGACAATTATCCGAGTGAGAGAGTTTTCCTTTCTTGTAAATCTCAAGTTTCACCTTCTCAATCACGAAATCCCACATCTCATACACCAAGTGAAAGCATGGCCTATCGGTATCACAAACCCGAATCATGTCATAGATTGGTCTTGTGAAATCAATGATGTAGTCTACCTTATCCCACCAATCATGATTCATAATTTTATCTTTCACAAAGTTTGTCTTCCTCGTGTCATCCTCTCTATAAGAACTCCATTCTTGACTAATGACCATCACTCAAAGACCTCTTTTGATTAGCTTAAACCTATTTAGCATCACGATAATAGAGGCAAAACAAGTATCGATAATCGAAAGCAATCTAAGAGGAGTAAATCAATTGAAGATTGTCAATCTCATGTTATGGTTCATGATGAAATTCTTGATTTGTATGGCATCTCCATGAATGTTGGTGATCCAATTACACAATTCAAATGTTTCCTCATTATCCTCTGTATTCTTAGAAGCATAAATGTTTTTGAAAGCAAGGTTAAGAGTGTGGGCAACACATGGTGTCCAATACATGTGAGGATACAAGCTATTGTTAACAGCAAAAGAATAAGACCTCAAATAGTATGGATTTCTTGCAAGATTAAATGGCAAATCACCTATAAAAAACAAATTTTCCAATTTCTTGATCTAATTGGTTCCTAGTAGAAATGTCAAATGATCTCAAAATAGGTGGAAAATCATATTTTCATTTTTTAGAAGGGGACATAAGTTCCGATTGAGATTGACATGGTAAAGGAACATCTTTAGCTCTCCACTCCTTTTTTTTCCTTTCAAACTCTCCTTCCTCCCTCGTCATTTCAATTCTCTTGTCAAGTCACTTTTTTACAAATAACAATTCATTGACCTTTAACTTGAAGTAAATGAGCTTTTACCCTAGAATAAATTCCATTTCTAAATTCACCACAAAATTTACATTTAAAATTTCAAGTTCCTCCTACTTCTCCCCTTTTATCCAATTTTGTAACATGATTTCATAAAGGAGATGCATTTTCATTTGGTATTAAGAAAGACACTGACCCACTTCCACTCCTACTAGCAACAACATCACTACCAAAATTATCACTTCTACTACCAACATTAGAATCATTGGAAGCCATGTTTACTGTTAATAAAAAAACAAAAAAATATATAGAAAGTATGTTATTCAGAAATTTACGGTGGGAGAGAAGCTATTAGCTAAGTGCACTTGGGTCAACATGACAAATAAAATTAATCTATAATATTAAATTAAATAAAGACTAGTAAGGTTGATTCCTTCTACTCTCTCCTTAGACCCCACTAGGTGGGAACCATCTGCGCTGGGTCACCCTTTTTTTAAAATGTTTACCATATTGATTATTGATTATATAACTCCATAAAGTTTTATAAAAAGACGATTAGATATCTAAACATACCTTTATTGAAATAACAAAATGACCTCCTATTTTTAGATAATATGAAGCATTCAGCCCCAAAATCCCAGCCTCCAATGGTCACCAAAAAATCATAAAGAAACCAATACATAAAATATAGAATATAACTAGAGTTTCAAAAATGATTTTATCTTAAAATAGAATAGAATTCATTTTCATAAAATGTAGAATATAGAATATACAATATAGAATATAATTGGAGTTTAAAAAAAGGATTTTATATTCAATGTGGTAGGGCAAGTGGTTGTCGCATGAGGCCTTTCTAGTTTGGTAATGTATATTGTCACTATCATTTGAATAATTTTATAAAAAAATATTCTTCATTGAACAAACCAATAATATAAAAAAATTATAAAACTTGACAAAATAAGAATAGCAATAGACACATGGAGCCACAAGGTATCGCTTCCATAGTTTCTCATAGGCCATCCATCATTCCATTATTTGATCATGAAAGGTTAAATTTTGAAAAGTGGAACTTGATGCCCACCAACCAATTAAGCCTATGCAAGCCATAACAAAATGATCCATTACAACTAACACTAGAATTATATATATATATATATATATATATATATAAGAAATAGCAGAATTAAGTGAGACTTGATAGGATTCAACATATTCAAGGCCAAGAAAATGACATCGGATAACACCCCTTGAAAACATATATATACAGAGAAAGAGAGAGTGAAACGTAAATAGCAACGAATGAAAATGAAAAATTAGAATAGAAAAGACCATCTTTTCCAAGTACGGATAAGGAGATGATGGTGCAGCCGAGACTGGTGAAGAGGACCTACATGCTGCCATTGTTGAGTTTGGAGGTCTCTAGTTTGGGGCTCTCATCCGCCATTAGAAAATTGGGTGGGGGGGGGGGGTGATAACTGCTAAATAATTGTGAATTTATAGGAGTTAAATAGTCAAATTTTGACTTAAAATTAATTATTTAGCAGTTATTTGTAAATAAAAGTTGAGAAAATTAATTAAATTGAATTTCTGGTTGCAGATACGAAAATAAGGGTACATCAAGCAAAAATGGTAACAAAAAGGAAGAGAAAGAAGGAATTCTGAAGCAGGCCCAGCCCATAGCGAGCAACTAACTTCAGGCGCTAAGCGTGGCATTAAGCACGAAGGCAGAAACCGTTACGCGCGATCCAACAGAAGCATAGGCCCAGCGTGCATGGCGCGCCCAGCACGCGATCTGAACGCGCTAAGCGCGAGGTGTGGCGCTGAGCGCGACTACGAAGGCCCATAAGCCCACTTCAGCAACTATAAATAGAGAGGCAGTCCCAAGGAAACTTCACCTCGTCTCAGAGCATTACTCTCAGTACTTCAAGCCTGAGTTTTCCTTCCTCTCTTATTTTTCTTTGTTTTATTATCCACATTCCTTCTTTCATCCCCCATTGTAAGCCCTCAATGGCCATGAGTGGCTAATCCCCTAGCTAGGGCTTGGAAGGCCTAAAAAGCCAACGATGTACAATGAGCTTCAAGAGTTATCAATGCAAAGGAATTTATTCCAGGTTTTTCTGTTCTATTTCTTTTCTTGTATTCTTGCATTCATTCTTAGATTTCATTTTGGGTTTTATTCGCTCGGGAGAGGGTAATCCCCAATAAATATTTAAGATTCAATGCATGCATCAGTTTTAGGGGTTATACGCTTGGGAAAGGGTAACACCTAATAGAACATCTTAAGAAAAGAATCCTTGGGTTAGCATTGCTAAGCATAAAATGATAACCCACTGCCCATGCATTTAAGCAACATCTAGCACTTAATCTTAATGCATTTTAATTATTGAATCTTCGCAAAGGCATTTGGGAGATAGGTGGTTAAAATAGGCTTGCCAACGTGAGGCATCAGGGGCAAGTAATTAACAGATGTGGGTAGAACTAATACCAGTGCATTGGTAATGAATATCATATTTACATGCATCGTAGGCCAATTGGGTTTGTCCGGTCTTGGCATCTTTATTAATTGTCTTTCTTTTAAAAACTCTTTGATTTAGTAATATCACTCCATTCCTACTTTTATTTCTGTTTTTACTACTTTACTCTCACTTGCAAATTGAGAAGTATTTAATAAGTGCAATAAAATCCCTGTGGACATGATACTTGGACTTCCGAGGTTTACTACTTGTAACGATTTGGTGCACTTGCCAAAGTCTCAACAAGTTTTTGGCGCCGTTGCCGGGGATTTTATTTTCGCACTTAATACTATATCAGTTTGTAAGCCCAACTCTTCTTTTCTTGGCTTATTCTATCAGTATTTTCTCTTTACTTCTGTCCTTCTTTCTTTCTTCTATAATTGCACGGGTAGTGCCTTTTTGTTTTTATGCGACTTAGGACTGCATCTGGAGACGTTGTCCCTATCAACTTGGAAATTGAAGCCACTTGTCGGCGTAACAACGCTGCAAGAAGAAGAAGGGAACAAGACACCGAAGGAAGCAGTTACACCTCACCTCCTCTTTCTCCACATCACGCTGAAATGGACGGGGAACCGGCACGAAGAGTCACCCTAGAGGATTTCTCCAACACTGCCACTCCTCAGTTCTTCACGAGCATTGCAAGACCGGAGGTGCAAGCCGCAAATATCTCCTACCCGCATTCCCTTATTCAGTTAATCCAAGGGAATCTCTTCCATGGTCTTCCAAGCGAAGATCCATATGCTCACCTTGCCTCGTACATCGAAATATGCAAATCCGTAAAAATCGCTGGAGTCCTAGAAGATGCGGTATGCCTTAACCTCTTCTTTTTTTCTCTAGCAGGAGAGGCAAAACGATGGTTGCACTCTTTCAAAGGCAACAGCTTAAGAACCTGGGAAGAAGTAGTGGAAAAGTTTTTAAAGAAGTACTTCCCAGAGTCGAAGACCGCCGAAGGGAAAATGGAGATTTCCTCTTTCCACAAATTCCCGGATGAGTCCCTCAGCGAAGCACTAGACCGTTTCCATGGGCTGTTACGAAAGACACCGACACACGGATACAGCGAGCCGGTACAATTGAATATATTCATCGATGGCTTGCGACCTCACTCAAAACAGCTATTAGACGCATCCGCAGGGGGAAAAATCAAACTGAAGACTCCCGAAGAAGCGATGGAGCTCATCGAGAACATGGCGGCCAGTGATCAAGCAATCCTTCGTGATCGAAGCTATGTGCCTACAAAAAGAAGCCTTTTGGAACTTGGCACGCAAGACGCGACATTGGCACAGAACAAGCTGTTAACGAGGCAGATTGAAGCCCTTACCGAAACCCTCAGCAAATTACCTCAACAGTTACAAGCGGTAAGTTCTTCCCACTCATCTGTTTTGCAGGTAGAAGGATGCCCCACATGCGGAGGAACCCATGAGCCTGGACAGTGTGTAAGCCAACAAGATACTTCTCGAGAAGTAAACTATATGGGTATACCAAATCGCGGATTCCAGGGTTACAACCAGGGGAACTCATTTGGATTCCACCAAGGGGGAGCAGGATTCAATCATGGGCCACCAGGATTCAATCAAGGAAGAAACTTCACGCAAGGTTCAGGGTGGAGGAATCAGGGAAACCAGTACAAGGAGCAGAGGAATCAACAACCATACCAACCGCCATACCAGCATCCTAGCCAGGGCCCCAATCAGCAAGACAAGCCCACCAACATAGAAGAACTATTGCTGCAATTCATCCAGGAGACACGGTCCCATCAGAAGAGCACGGTTGCAGCCATTCAGAATCTGGAAGTTCAAATGGGCCAATTGGCACAAGACAAAGCTGAAAGGCCCACTAGAACTTTCGGGGCTAACACGGAGAAGAATCCAAAAGAAGAATGCAAGGTCGTGCTGACTCGAGGGCAGAAGAAAGCACAGGAGGAAGGTAAGGTTGAAGAAGAAGACCGGACAGAGACACCAGAGGAAAGGACAGAAGAAGAAGAGAAGGTGGCATCACCACCTATAACCAAGAACCAGAAAGCGCGGGAAGCCAGGAAAGAAGAACCACCAGCCCCACCACAAGATCTCCCATATCCTGTGGTGCCCACCAAGAAGAACAAGGAACGCTACTTCAAGCGTTTCTTGGAAATATTCAAAGGGCTGGAGATCACTATACCATTCGGGGAAGCCTTACAGCAGATGCCCCTTTACTCCAAATTTATGAAGGACATCCTCACCAAGAAGGGGAAGTACATTGACAATGAGAACATTGTGGTAGGGGGTAACTGCAGCGCTATAATACAGAGGAAGCTACCCAAGAAGTTTAAGGACCCCGGAAGTGTTACCATCCCATGCACCATAAGGAAGGAGACGGTGAACAAGGCCCTCATTGATTTGGGAGCAAGTATCAATCTGATGCCCTTGTCAATGTGTAAAAGAATTGGGAATCTGAAGATCGATCCTACCAAGATGACGCTTCAGCTAGCAGACCGCTCGATTACGAGGCCGTACGGGGTGGTAGAAGATGTCCTAGTCAAGGTACGCCACTTTACTTTCCCGGTGGACTTTGTCATAATGGATATCGAAGAAGACACAGACATTCCCCTCATCTTAGGCAGACCATTCATGCTGACTGCCAACTGTGTGGTGGATATGGGGAATGGAAACTTAGAGTTGAGTATTGACAACCAGAAGATCACCTTCGACCTCTTCAAAGCAATGAAGTATCCACAGGAAGGTTGGAAGTGTTTCAGAGTAGAAGAGATTGATAAGGAAGATGTCAGTATTCTTGAGACACCACAGTCTTCACTGGAGAAAGCAATGGTAAATGCTTTGGACTGTCTGACCAGTGAAGAGGAGAAAGATCTAAAGGCTTGCTTGGAAGACTTGGATCGACAAGACAGTGTTCCGGAGGGAGAAGCCAAGTTTGAGATGCTAGAAAAGAAAGTTCCGTCCGAGAAGAAGAAGGTAGAGTTGAAGATATTGCCAGATCACCTAAAGTATGTGTTCTTGGAGGAAAACAAGCCTGTAGTAATCAGCAATGCACTCACGATAGAAGAAGAAAACAGGTTAGTAGATATCCTCAAGAAACACAGGGAAGCTATTGGATGGCATATATCGGATCTCAAGGGAATCAGCCCTGCTTATTGCATGCACAGAATAATGATGGAAGAGGATTATAAGCCAATCCGGCAACCCCAGAGAAGGCTAAATCCAACAATGAAGGAAGAGGTCAGAAAGGAGGTACTCAAGCTCTTGGAGGCGGGACTCATATATCCCATCTCTGACAGCGCTTGGGTAAGCCCAGTACAGGTGGTTCCCAAGAAAGGTGGAATGACAGTGGTGCAGAACGAGAAGAATGACCTGATACCAACAAGAACTGTCACGGGCTGGCGAATGTGCATCGACTATCGCAAGCTGAATGAGGCCACCCGAAAGGACCACTTCCCTCTACCGTTCATGGATCAGATGCTGGAGAGACTTGCAGGGCAGGCGTATTATTGTTTCTTGGATGGATACTCGGGATATAATCAGATTGCGGTGGACCCTAGGGACCAGGAGAAGACAACCTTCACATGCCCTTTTGGCGTCTTTGCTTACAGAAGGATGCCATTCGGGTTATGTAATGCACCAGCCACATTTCAGAGGTGCATGCTGGCCATTTTTTCAGACATGGTGGAGAAAAGCATCGAGGTGTTCATGGATGACTTCTCGGTTTTCGGATCCTCATTCGACAGTTGCTTGAGGAACCTAGAGATGGTACTTCAGAGGTGCGTAGAGACTAATCTAGTACTGAACTGGGAGAAGTGTCATTTCATGGTTCGAGAGGGCATAGTCCTGGGCCACAAGATCTCAGCTAGAGGGATTGAAGTTGACCGGGCAAAGATAGATGTCATAGAGAAGCTGCCACCACCACTGAATGTTAAAGGTGTCAGAAGTTTTTTAGGGCATGCAGGATTCTACAGGAGATTCATCAAGGATTTCTCGAGGATTGCCAGACCCCTAAGCAACCTGCTGAATAAAGATGTGGCCTTCAAGTTTGATGAAGAATGTTCAGCAGCATTTCAGACACTGAAAGACAAGCTTACTACTGCACCTGTGATGATTGCACCCGACTGGAGTAAAGACTTTGAGCTGATGTGCGATGCCAGTGATTATGCCATAGGAGCAGTCCTTGGACAGAGACACGATAAGGTATTTCATGCTATTTATTATGCTAGCAGGGTCCTGAATGAAGCACAGTTGAACTATGCCACCACGGAAAAGGAAATGCTAGCGGTTGTCTTTGCCTTGGAGAAGTTCAGATCATACTTGATAGGATCGAAGGTCACCATTTTCACAGATCATGCTGCCATCAAGCACCTGCTTGCCAAAACAGACTCGAAGCCAAGGTTGATTAAATGAGTCCTCTTATTGCAAGAATTTGACATCGTCATCAAGGATAAGAGAGGATCCGAGAATGTGGTAGCCGATCACTTATCTCGATTAAAGAATGAAGAAGTCACTAAGGAAGAGTCAGAGGTAAGAGATGAATTTCCTGATGAGTTTCTTTTGCAGGTTACCACCAGACCTTGGTTTGCAGACATGGCAAATTACAAAGCCACGGGAGTCATTCCAGAGGAGTACACTTGGAATCAGAGGAAGAAATTCCTACACGACGCACGCTTCTATGTTTGGGATGACCCCCATTTGTTCAAAGCAGGGGCAGATAATGTATTGAGAAAATGTGTCACAAAGGAAGAAGCACGAAGCATTCTTTGGCACTGTCACAGTTCATCATACGGTGGACATCATAGCGGGGACAGAACAGCAGCAAAAGTGCTACAATCAGGTTTTTTCTGGCCCTCTCTTTTTAAAGATGCTTACGAGTTTGTGCGTTGTTGTGATAGATGCCAGAGAACAGGGGGGATATCGCGGATAAATGAGATGCCCTTACAGAACATCATGGAAGTGGAAATCTTTGACTGGTAGGGCATAGACTTCATGGGACCCTTGCCCTCATCATATGGGAATATTTACATCTTGGTAGCAGTTGACTATGCCTCCAAGTGGGTGGAGGCTATAGCTACGCCGAAGGACGATGCTAGGGTCGTAATCAAGTTTCTAAAGAAGAACATTTTCTCCCGCTTCGGAGTCCCACGAGCCTTGATCAGTGATGGAGGAATGCATTTATGCAATAATCAGTTGAAGAAAGTCCTGGAGCACTATAATGTCCGACATAAGGTGGCCACACCTTATCATCCTCAAACGAATGGCCAAACAGAAATCTCTTACAGGGAGCTCAAGCGAATCCTAGAAAAGACAGTTGCATCATCCAAAAAGGATTGGGCCTTGAAGCTCGACGATACTCTCTGGGCCTATAGGACAGCGTTCAAGACCCCCATCGGCTTATCACCGTTTCAGCTAGTGTATGGGAAGTCATGCCATTTACCAGTGGAGTTGGAGCACAAAGCATATTGGGCTCTCTGATTGCTTAACTTTGACAATAATGCATGCGGGGAAAAGAGGAAATTGCAGCTTCAGGAGTTAGAAGAGATGAGACTGAATGCCTATAAATCGTCCAGAATTTACAAAGAAAAAACGAAGGCATATCATGATAAGAAGCTACAGAGGAGAGAATTCCAGCCGGGACAGCAGGTATTGCTCTTTAACTCGAGACTAAGGCTGTTCCCAGGTAAGCTGAAGTCCAAGTAGTCAGGGCCGTTTATCATAAAAGAAGTTAGACCTCACGGAGCAGTGGAATTGGTGGACCCTAGAGAAGGGAGCTTCGAGAAGAAATGGATCGTCAATGGCCAGCGCTTAAAGCCGTATAACGGAGGACAATTAGAGCGATTGACGACCATTATCTATTTAAATGATCCTTGAGAGGGCCTACTGTCTAGCTAAGGACAATAAACTAAGCGCTGGTTGGGAGGCAACCCAACATTTAGTGTAAAAATGTAGTATTTTATTTCTGTCAAAAAAAAAAGTCCAACAGGTGCAAACAGCAAACAGGGGGTACGAAAAGCAAAAGCCCAACAGGTGAGGTCAGCAGAAGGAGGGGTGCCAATAGCAGAAGTCAAGTGGGCTGCACGAAGCCACGCGCTTAGCGTGCGACCTCGCGCTAAGCACCCAGGTAGGATTTTTGAATTTTAAATCTGAGGGCAACCAAGGGGCACTTCCCTTGGTGCGCTTAGCGGCCACAGGCGCGCTAAGCACACGGATAATTAATTCTGGGGAGTTTTCGAAACCCCCCAACCCCTCAGCTGCCTCCCAGAGGGGGGTTTTAATCCAGTACCCCACATTTTTTATTCTTCTGCGTCTTCCAACTCTCAGAAACCTCTTTCTCTGCATTCTTTTTTGCACTCACCTTGTTCTCGTGCTTTTCAAGCGGTTTAACCAGAGCAACTAGGTAACACTTGAATCTGGATTGTGCTATAGTATTTGCAGGTATCATCCCGCTAAGCCTTGCACATAGGCTTAGCCGGAACAAACAAGGGGGAGAACAAAAACGAGGAGCGCGCTAAGCCGCCACGAGACGCAGGAGCCACCACGAAGCCCGCGCTTAGCCAGCACGGCCGCACTAAGCGCGCTCATGAACTTCAGCGAACCCGCTAAGCGCGTGCTATCTGCGCTAAGCGCGTGCATCCGTCTGCAGAGAGGCGCGCCAAGCGCGGGGCTGGGCCTCAGGGTCCAACAGCCCCTTATGCTTTGCTCTTTACACCCCCCTCTACTTTCCTCACTTCTTCTTCTTTACTTTCTGCACCCCCTCTCTGTCTGCTTTTTGCACCCCTATGTCTACTGACTGCAATCTGTTTTGTTGTTTTTGTGTTTTTTTCAGATGGCTTCTCACAAGCGTCGTGCCGTACCTACACCAGGGGAAGCGTCCAACAGGGACACTTCCCGCTTCACATCTGAGATCGCTTGGCACAGGTACCAAGACAACATTCAGCTCCGGAACATCCTTCTGGAGAGGAATGTTGAACTTGGGCCCGGGATGTTTGACGAGTTCCTCTAGGAACTCAGGCGGCGCAGATGGGACCAGGTGCTGACTCACCTTCCGGAGAAGCGGATCGACGTGGCTCTGGTGAAAGTGTTCTATTCGAACCTTTATGATCCAGAGGACCACAGCCCCAGATTCTGCAGGGTGCGAGGACAGGTCGTTCACTTTGATGCTGACGCAATTAACGACTTCCTCGACACCCCGGTCATCTTGGAGGACGGGGAGGAGTACCCAGCCTACACCAGATACCTCAGCACTCACCCCGATCCTGATACCATCGCGGCCACACTGTGCACTCCAGGGGGGCGTTTTGTCCTTAATGCTGATGGTCTCCCCTGGAAGCTGCTGAGGAAGGACATGACGACACTTGCTCAGACATGGAGTGTCCTTTCTTATTACGATCTCAAGCCCACTTCTCACACATCTGATGTTAATCTTGACAGGGCCCGCTTGATCTATGGGTTGGTGAGCCGCATGGACATGGATGTGGGCAGCTTTATATCACAGCAGATCAGCCAGATTGCCCAGTCCAGCACGTCGAGGCTCGAGTTCCTAGCGTTGATTACAGCGTTGTGTGACATTCAGGGGGTGGTTTCTGATACCCTGATCTTTGAGTCACTCAGCCCTGCGATCAACTTGGCTTATGTGAAGAAGAATTGTTGGAACCTCGCCGACCCATCGATCACTTTCCCTGGGCCTCGCCGCACACGCACCAGAGCTTCAGCGTAGGCTTCCGAGGCCCCCCTTCCTACCCAGTCTCCGTCTCAGCCGTCTCAGCGACCGCGACATCCACCTGCTTCCACCTCAGCATCCATGGACATGCATGGGCAGATGCTGAGGTCCCTTCACGTTGGACAGCAGCTCATCATGGAGAATATGCACAGGCTGTCCCTACACCTGCAGATGGACCCCCCGCTCACCACTCCAGAGGCTTATCGTCAGCGAGTTGCCTGGCCAGGAGACCAGCCCTCCACTGACAGGGGGGAAGAGCCTTCTGGAGCCGCTGAGAATCCTGCGGTCGATGAGGACCTCATTGCTGACTTAGCCACCGCTGACTGGGGCCATGGGCAGACTTGGGCGGAGGCAGTTGATTTCTTTTGATGTTTACTTTTATGTTTTGTTGTTTCTTTTATGTTTTGTTTTCTTCTTTCTTATGTTTCGTTATGTGGTCTGTTTAGGTATTAAAAAGAAGTCATAGTAATAATATGAGAAATTCAGTATTTGTTTTCTGAGTAATAATTGCATGATAACTTGAGCAGTCATAATTTTTGAGCTTGTTCTGAAAGGTTCAAACACTTGAGATGCCACTAGTCCTTGGAAACATTGGTTCTGGAAGCACAAGTCAGGTCAGGAAATGGAACATGAAGAGCACAAGGTGGGAAGGTTAGTCTGATGGAACAAGGTCATAACTGGTATGCCGTATACTTGCTTTAATTCCGGTGAGAGTGTGAACTTAATTGTGAGAGAAAACACCTGTTTTTAAGTTCCTGGTTTTGCATCACTCTTGGATTGTTAGAATAGTTACTTAAGGTGGATATGATCAAGGCCATGATTGTTATATTAAGCTACTTAGCCAAAAAGCCAACCCGACATCATCTTTTCCCCTTGCACCCATGATTGAGCCTATATATTATTTTATTTTGAATTAACCCTTGAGCCAATAATGATAAGTCCTACCATTTAGGATGATAAGAGAGCAAAAATGGGTTACAAAGATCTTAATTTGGGGGATTTTGGAAAATAGGTAGCTAAGACAATAGTACAGCATATAGTAAGACACCTCTCACAAACTAGAAGCCCAGTTTAAAAAAAAATCATGAGTAAAATAAAGGGCAGAAACAAAGAGCAAGAGAGGTGTCAAAAGAAAAGTGTTGTGGGGAATAACAGGGTTAAGAAGAAGGCATCAGAAGTATTAGAATTTTTGCTCTCTTAATCCTAAGTTGAATTTTCAAGAAAAACCATGATTTTTTGTGAGCCAAGCCCCGATACAAGCCAATAAAGTCCTTAGTGATCCACCTGAAGGTAACTAAAGATAACTATACTTAAGAGGAAATGCAAAACTTTGGAGTCTTACTTGCAGGTTGTTAGAAAATTGCAGACACTAAACCATACACTTGTGAGCAGAGGGAAACACCAGCCTTGTGAGGAAAGTAAGGCAAGCCAGATTTGATCAAGATTCCAAAGGACTGACTAATTCCACTTTTGTGTTTTATGCTTTCATTTTGAGATGTTGACAGATGCGGAAAGGACCACTGGAAGAAGGAGGAACTAGGGCCAACGATGTACAATGAGCTTCAAGAGTTATCAATGCAAAGGAATTTATTCCAGGTTTTTCTGTTCTATTTCTTTTCTTGTATTCTTGCATTCATTCTTAGATTTCTTTTTGGGTTTTATTCGCTCGGGAGAGGGTAATCCCCAATAAATATTTAAGATTCAATGCATGCATCAGTTTTAGGGGTTATACGCTTGGGAAAGGGTAACACCTAATAGAACATCTTAAGAAAAGAATCCTTGGGTTAGCATTGCTAGGCATAGAATGATAA
Organism: Glycine soja; assembly: GCF_004193775.1. NCBI lineage: Eukaryota > Viridiplantae > Streptophyta > Magnoliopsida > Fabales > Fabaceae > Glycine > Glycine soja. The sequence continues at coordinate 44,835,686 of NC_041007.1, forward strand.
CCCACTGCCCATGCATTTAAGCAACATCTAGCACTTAATCTTAATGCATTTTAATTATTGAATCTTCGCAAAGGCATTTGGGAGATAGGTGGTTAAAATAGGCTTGCCAATGTGAGGCATCAGGGGCAAGTAATTAACAGATGTGGGTAGAACTAATACCAGTGCATTGGTAATGAATATCATATTTACATGCATCGTAGGCCAATTGGGTTTGTCCGGTCTTGGCATCTTTATTAATTGTCTTTCTTTTAAAAACTCTTTGATTTAGTAATATCACTCCATTCCTACTTTTATTTCTGTTTTTACTACTTTACTCTCACTTGCAAATTGAGAAGTATTTAATAAGTGCAATAAAATCCATGTGGACACGATACTTGGACTTCCGAGGTTTACTACTTGTAACGATTTGGTGCACTTGCCAAAGTCTCAACAGGGGGGGAGGATATGAATGTCAATGAATGTTCTGATGCGATTGAATTATTAGCGCCACCATCGTCCCCAATACATCCCTGCAAAATACCATTGTCGTCCCCGTCTTGCCCAGTCGTACCCAAGAAATTAACGCCGTCCCCCGTTCTGTCTCCGTCCCTCTACAGTACTAGAAATGGGGGACGTCACCTAGTAGGTGTCCCCACGCTTCACAGTCAGCCACCACTGTTGGAGCCATCGACATCGAACCATCAAAAGCCCCTTCCACCGCCACAAGCACCTTCGACACCCCAATTGAACCCCCGAATGATGCCTAACCTTAGCTCGACCACTCCGATGACAAGGTGGCCTTCGACGACACCTAGAAAATGCTAAAATTCGACTACAAAGAAGACGACACTTCCGACAATGAATATGATAATAATAAGGATAAAATGGTATTTTGCACAGTTATTTTTACTCCGTTACTCATCTATCTCTTACACCAAACAACAAACCATATTATATTATTCTTTTTTTTTATCTTATTTCTTCTTTTTCAAATTATCTCCCTTCTCTATTTTCATCCCTTTTATTTATATCCTTTAAACTAAACAAACCTCATCAGGGAACATACTATCCTATGGTGAGAATCTAAAATATCCCATATTCCCATTACATAAATCCATTGCAAAGGGCTTATATTTAACTAGGCGCGGAGCATGTACTAAAAAATCGAAGAAAAAAAAGAGAAAAATGAAGGGAAAAAAATACTTATACTGTCCTAACAACACGTGACATAACCTAATAATTTTTATATGATTATAGATGAGTGTGATTAATTAAGGCATGAATGCAATTAACTTAATGAAGAGACAATCTACATCCCAACAGCCACCATCTTGTTTGTAAGATAAGTTTTGTTTGATACATATAACAGTACAACATAGACAAAAATAATATATAATATACGATAAATTGAGTCAACATACAAACAATTGAGTAACTTTTTGTATTGTTTGTTATTTTACTATAAAATCTAACAAAAGAAGTTTTGTGTTATATATTATTTGATATGCTTAAATATTGAACGTAATAATATGAAATTTATTAAAATATTATTGAATAAAGTATCAAATTAGTCCCTCACTTTTGGAGGCGCTGTCAATTTGGTCCCTGAGAGTTAAAAAATATTAAAATGATTCTCGACTTTACATTTTGTTTGCCACGTTAATCCCTGCCGTTAGTAGTCTCCTAACAACGTTAGTAAATATGTGATGTGGCACGTTAAGTGCCACCTGGACGCACACGTGGCAAACGTAATTGAAAAATAAGCAATGTCACGTCATAGAGACTAATATGACATAATAGCAAACATGGTAGACCACAAAATAATAGAAGAAGAACTACAAAGATGGAGAAAGATGAATAGGAGAAGAATAAGAATTGGATGAGAGTATGAGTAGGAGGAAAAATGGAATGAAAGCGTGAATGTTAAAGTAACCGTTAGGGTTTTAACATTTTGGGGAAAAAGATGATCACCTAAATTATGTCATTTTAGTCTCTTTAATGTCAATTTAGTTCCTCCTTACTTGGCAAGTAGAAGAAATTGATGTGGAAGTTCCACGCGTGTGTCCAGGTAACACTTAACGTGTCACATCACACATTTACTAAAAATGTTAAGACAAACAAAATATAAAGGCGATGATCATTTTGACATTTTTTAAATCTCAGGGACCAAATTGACAACGCCTCCAAAAATGAGGGACTAATTTAATACTTTACTCAAATATTATCTGTATTATTATATAAGGTTTGATTTGTACTTGAAAAACAAACACAAGAAGATTTTGATATTTTTAAATCATTCTATTATTTATCTCGAATTGTTATCATGATATCCTTTTATTTTAAAAAAATGTGAATATAAGTATTATTTTATTTTTTCTGAATTATATTTGAAATATTTTTTTATTAATTTAAAGTATATAAATTATTATAAATCTGTTAAAATATATAGATTAAACTTAAAGTTGATTACGTATAAATAACTTTACTATAGAAAATTATTTTTGCTTTCAATTATTTTTTATGTGCTTTCTGCCATCATAATTGCATAGGATTTGTTTGGATAAATGTCTCTTTAGGCTCCATTCAATTTTGAAAAATTTATATGCTAGTTTTGCTTTACAAAATCATCGAAATTCATCCTTTGCTTTCCTCTTCCATGGTCTCTGCTTCCTGCTTTCCTCTTCCATGGTCTCTGCTTCCTTTCAATGCCATTTCATCATACCACACTGAACATTAGTATTATTACTTATTCTTCTCCTATTTTGAGACTCCTCTTTTGAATACGTTACTTCTTATTATTTTAATAAATTTTAATTGATTTTGGTTGAGGTTGAGGGGTTGTTTCCCTCTCCATTTATCCAAATAAAATAAAAAAATTATTATTTTAATCCCTAAAAGTATAATTATTTTTGTTTAGGTCTCTAAAAGTATTATAATGTTATTTAGGTATCTTGAAAATGTAATTTATTTATCATTTTAATCTCATTTTTTTAAAAGGTAATTTCCTATAAAAAAAAGTTAAATTTAACATCGGTGTCTATGTGACACACTATTTACCTACCTGACACTTGCTACTTGCTGGTGCCTAAGTTGATGGCATATGATAGTCTAGTTGTTCTCATTTTAATCTTTTATCGGATTCAATTATACACGATCAATTATCATGGATGCATCAAATTTTCTCATGTCATCCATACACTCATTATCAATTGTCACGTAGAAAAATAATGTGTCACGTAGGCACATGTTTTAACTTTAACCAAAGTCTTTTAACAATGGAATTAAAATGAAAGATAAATTATATCTTAAGTGATATTTTAAGAGTGTGTTTGATTTAGATGAGAGAAGTAAAAGAAATTTAAAAAATAAAATTTTAAATTAAAATAATATGTAAAAAACATGAATTTGACATAATAAAATACAAAATTTCTCTTTTATTTATTTATTTTCGAAACAAACACACCCGAAGTGTCTTTTAGAGAGACAAGACCAGACATCCAAAGGCCCAATGGGTCAAACTATTCCCAAATCCCAACGAAAGAGGACAAAAGTAACTATCCACTCCATTCTCATCTTTCTTCCAAATATAAATATCAAAGCCGTGCCCTTCGTTCTCTGTCACCTCAGTCTCTCACCCTTTTGAAAAACTTCCCTCTCACCATGACTAACCCAATCCCTGAGACTCAAATCCCCGACGAAACCCTAAACCCCAACGCCACCACCGAACATTACCCACAACAAGAACCACCACCACCACACACCGATCCCCAATTCCCCGAAACCCTAAGCCTTCCCAATCCTAATTCCCCCAACCCTAACCAAGATCAAGATTCTACCATGCAAGACTCGATCCCCATCACCCTCACCGTCGTCGACGACGACGACGACCCGGAGCCCGGCGCTGCCACCGGCGGCGGTGGCGGCACCACCACCCGACGCACGACGAAGCGGAAGAAAAAGGGCCCTAAGAGAACCGCGCTGGAGAGAAAGTCTCGCGAGAAGCTCCAGGTTATCGTCGAAACCCTAAAGCCCATTCCTTTCACTCCCGCGAAAACCCTCGATTTCGAGAAGCACCAGAGCCTCTTGCAGCGGCTGGGGCTCTGGGACTTCGTCCACGTCGAGTTCGATTCGGCGCTCCGCGGCGATCTCATCGCGCAGCTCATCGCGAGCTACGTCCCCAACTATCGGTGCGGCTACGTCAATGGGGTTAGGATCAATGTGAACCGTGCCGATCTCGGCCGCGCCCTGAAGCTGCCGGTGAAGAAGTCTGGTGGCGGTGGCGCCGCCACCGTGGATTCGATAGACTCGGCGGAGTCTATAGCGTTTGTTGAGGAGGTGGTGTATAGTTGGATGCTTCTGCATGATGATGAAGCTTACATCATGCCTAATGATGTTTTGGGGTGGTTGAGTTTGATCCAGGATGGGAATTTCGAGAAGGTTGATTGGGCGGGGATCATATGGTTCATGGTGGAGAAGGAATTGAAGGCGCCGCAGCTGGTGAGTTGTTACTACGCTTCACATTTGCAGCATTTGATTAGGACGCAGCATGAGGAGTTGTTCAATGAGGGGGTTGAGGCAGTGGAGGAGGTGGTGGAAGAAGAGAATGATGTGAAGGAGGAGGGGGAGGAGGAAGAGGAGGAGGAAGAGGAGGAAGGGTTGAAGGAAGTGGTGGATGCTAGTGGGGATGTGAAGATGGGCGAGGTAGATGATGGGCAGGTTCAGGAGTTGGAGGAACACCGTATTGAGTTGAGTCTCGGGCAAGATAATAATGTTGAGAGGGTTGAAATGGAGAAGGAGCAAGGTGGAGAGGAGCAGATGATGGATGTGAGTTTTGAGCAGTCTAAGGAGGAGGAGATGCCTGGGATGTGGCTTTTGGATCAGAAGAACTGTGTGGGGGAGCCGTTTTTGCGGCCTTGTCATGGTGGTGATGTTAAGGGTGTGGAGTTTGAACAATTGAGAGAGGATGAGGGAGAAGACATGCAGGAACATGAGGAGGTGGAGGAGGTGGAGGAGGAGGAGGAAGAAGAGGAGGATGGTGATGAGGATGAACATGAGGGTGGGTTCCATCTCTCGCCTAAGTGTATTCCTATGGAGGGGATGTCTTCTGGGAATGGGGGTCTCATTCAAGTGATGGATGCTGGACAGATGCCTTTTGGTTCTGGGATTGATCTTCGTGATAATCCGGTGGGAGATTTTCTGTCGTCTAGGGATGAGCCCCAGATGATTTCTGGTTCATCACTTTTTGGGAATGGTCACAAGAGAGACAACCTTGGCCTGGATAATCATCATTCTCTGAATGGCAGTAACAAGCGGCTGAGAGGTGATAGTCCGTGGAACTCCAAGCCAATGGACTTTGAAGCATGCATCGAACAGATGGAGCATTGGATGGGGAAAGCTAGAATGATGTATGCAACAAAAGATCAGGCTTGCGAAGAATCTACAATGAATCAGCAACTCTTGATTAATGAGCTCCAGAAACGAGATAACATGATTGAGCATTTGCATAAGGCAAAGTTAGAAGAGACTCAGAAAAGACAGATTGAGGTATATAGGTTTGAGAAGGAACTTTATATGATGCAAAGCCTTGTTGATGGCTACAGAAAAGCCTTGAAAGAAACACGGAAGGCTTTTGCTGACTATAGAGCAAGTTGTCCTCAAGGTGATGATGAACCACTTTACAAGGATCTTCCTGGGTCTGGGGGCCTTGTTTTGACTGCGGTGGAGGTGGAAAGGGAACAGCTGAAGAAGGAAGCTGAAGAAAGGGCAAAGATGAGAGATTTTATGATAGATTTTGAAAAGAAGACTACAGATTTTGAATCCACTTGGTTTGGTAAATTTGAAGCTCATATGAGTACAGTTGAATCCCTAAGTCAGAGGTTGCTGGTTTTGGAGGACCAAGTAAAACATTTGAATGAAGTGAGTGCTACTCGCAAGGTTTCTGATCCCATTGAATCTGATCCCGTTGAATTCAAGGTTTCTGATCCTATTGAGTCCGATCCCATTGAAAGTAAGGTTTCTGATCCCATTGAATGCAACGTTTCTGATCCCATTGAATGTAAGGTTTCTGATCCTATTGAATGTGCTCCAACACCTGAAGGAGAAACTGCTTAGTAAGGTTTAGCTTTTTCAGTAGCTCAGTAGCACTTGATTAAAATCTGTTCACACCAAGTTCAAAGCTGCAGGTTGTTTATATTTATAAATTATAATGTACAGAGCTTTATCTTGAAACCGAGACCTTTAACTAGGGTAATTCTTACCTTGAATTGTCTGAGATCAAGTCACAAATTATGGAAACTTATTTTCTGTGTTTCACATCTCTATGATGTTTATTTCTTCTTTGCTACCAATCTTAAGTTTGATGCTCTGTTCCATTTGATATTTCATCTTTTCCTGGCCAAATTATAACTTATTGGAAAAATGTGATCATATAGAATTATAAAAATACCAACATGAAACATTCATATGTGATATTTTTCCTGATTAATTATCGATTTACTGGATTATTGGAGTGCTGTGCATTGCCAGTTTTCTGTTAAGGTTGTTAGTATATCCTTTTTGGTAGAATTTTAGACTGTATGCTGTTATCAGTGTTATGTTTATTTTTTTGGGGGGTGGGGGCACTTCTGTTTCTGCTAAGGGATCGTTTGTTTGTTTTAAACAAATATAAGCATAATTTGCAAGTCTAAAAATCTTTGTTACTGGCCAATTTCTGCCAGTTTATTTTACTCAGTTTTAACTTACAAAAATCAGAGAAAACTGTTGAAGATAGGTATGCTTGTTTGTTATAAAACTTTCCCTTTCTATGATTATGAACTTTCTTAGCAACTGTTTTTTTTTTTCTAAGACTATAAGAAGATAAACCTGATCCACTGCAATGGACCTCTGCAAATTTAGGTGTTAATTTCAAACTAAATCCATTACACATACACTTCATATTTTACTAGTCCTATCATCCTCTATAGTGAGAAGTTTAGGTCTCTGTGTATATGCTGATCAGATCACGAAAACCCCTAGTCTAACTTACTATCAGTGGTCAATGGTGTGTATCATCCAAGTTGTTCATGATTCAGTTTTCGGAAGTGATAACCGAGTTACTGCCAGGTCATGATATATGCTAAGAATCACAAGATCGAGTGCTGCTGTTGTGCACCTGTCTACATATATTTTGCCAATTAGATGCATGTAAGAAATCATATTGCATGAGACTTGCTGCTCACTTACAGCATGGAGTGGAAATTATTTATGAAACTGCCAGAATTGTATCACGTTGCATATCAACAGTTGGCTGATTGAATATAACTATATTATTACTTTTTTTTTTATGTATTTTCAAATCCAAAATCTGAAGTCAGAATTTAGCAAGGAGTAAACAGCCACACACTGAGCAGAAAACTTGAAAGTCTATCGTTTCTACTGACAGGGCTCTCAATGACGTGCGTTAGATCGCCATTAGTAGTTACGATCAGTTGTTAGTGAATCACCAACAGCAAAGCATAGGGTATTACATGTATAAATAAAACAGAAGAGTAGAGAGGAAATTATTTTTCCACTTGAGAGAATTTTGGGCATTTGCAGGATTCAAATGCTTGAAGCTTTGGGTTTTAGTTCGTATTCTAGGGAGAATTTCCTTATTCTTTAAGATATCAGATTGCTACCGGTGAGTCAACCACTCAACCACATTGTACTGTTAAGGACCTTATTCTTGGGAGAAGATTGAACCTAATTATTGGTGAGGTTATGGACCTGTGACTGAGTGAATGCTGAAAGTACAATAGGGTAAAATAGATGTAAGTAAAAAAACGTTGCGTGAACCTTGCTGCCAGTGGAGGTAATGGTATACCATTTTAATTAGGGTAAAATAGATAAAATACCATTGAAGAAGTATTTTTTGATGAATGAGAAACAAATAAAGAAATTATAAAATGATAACCAAAGAAATTTTTCGTTCATTCTTTTTTGGTCAATACCTTTCATTATCTCACCATGACTGGTAATAAAATTTAGCACATGTTGAGCAGAAAACAATAAAGCCCCCTTAGATTTACAACAAAACTGAAGTCACTAGTTGATAGTAATCAATGATGTGTGAAGCATTCTTATCAAACTTCTGAATTAAATTACAGTTTGAGGAGTTTACACATCCAGATAGGAAAAAAATGTGTTAATTTGCTGTTGAATATAATTAAACTTGTTCAAACTTTCACAAACTCTCACAAACTCTGAAGCCGATGAGTTAACGAATTTCACCGACATAATGCTTCTAAAAGCAACGCAGGTGTAACAATTTGCCATGCCTTAATTAGACAAATTGATTCTTGTTAAAAGAAAAAATAGACAATTTAAGGGGGCTTTATTGTCAACTTTCTGTCACAATTCACATTGGTGCCTATGAACTCAACATTTAGGGAATTGCTAGGGGCACCCAGCAATGTTGCTGGTGCACCCAGCAATTTTTTAAAAATTCAAAAATGTCCCTGTACGTTTTTCTTATATAAAAATCAGTTTTTTTTTTCATTCTTCCATTTTGCTTTCTCTCTCCTGTGTTTCCTCCACTCCGGTGCGCGTTTTTTCCATTCTGGTGCGTTTTCTCCATTCTGGTGCTTGTGCTGTGCGATTTTTGTCGGTGCTGGTTGTGTTTGTGCTATGCTTTAGTGTGATATTTGTCAAGTAAGGTACGTAGCTGATTTGTGTGGTTGATTGTTTATTTTTGGTAGTAGAATGATGTAAGATTGGACGCAAAAAAATTTCTTCTGGTGAAGACATTACAACTGCGGAAAAAAAAACTTGTTCCGAGGAGTCTCGCGGAAGACGTCTTCCGTGAGACTCCACGGAAGAAGCAGTCTTCCGCAGTTCATATTACAACTGCGGAAGACATCTTCTTCCGTAGAGTAATTTGTTTTATGATTTTTTTGTTTTAAAATTATTTTGAATGTTAATTTGGTTAATTCTATTTGTAATTTATGTGAAACATAAAAAATATATTTGTTGGTTGAGTTGTTGATTTTTTTTGCCTAGGTTAAGGTATTTTTTGGTTAAATGAGCTTTGTAGGTTATAATTTTGGAATTATGTAATTAAAAGTTGAATTTGGTTATGTATATGTAGATTAAATATTTGTGTGAGGTTGTCAAATGTTGAATTAGTTTGATATTGATAGTTTGTAAATTTTTTTGGGTTGCTGTATTGTTCAAATTATTTAGTTGAATGTTGAATCAGGTGATAGTTATACTTTGAATTAAGATGGACAAAGATCAATGGGCATATTACAGTGCGATGTCCGAAGAAGTTGATATGAATTTTCAAAATGAAGAAGAAGATTGTGATGTGAATGAAGCACATGTTGATTGTTCATATGCTTTTAATACTTCTCAGGTAATCATGTCGATTAGTTTTAATTGTTTGGTCTAATGTATGATTTGTGTAAAAATTAATATGTCGTGGTTGTGTCATAGGTCTTTGAAATCCGAGAAGATGTTTTGAAGTGGGCTCGAACGGTTGCCCATGAAAATGATTTTGTTGCAGTAATTATGAGGTCTGATACATATACTGGCAGCAGAGGAAGAACTTCATTTGTCTTAATTGGGTGTGAAAGGAGCGGTAAGTACAAGGGTAGGAAGAAATAATTTGTTAGAAAAGACACAAGTACTAGAAAATGTGGTTGTCCATTTAAGATTCGTGGAAAACCAGTGCATAGAGGTGAAGGTTGGACGGTGAAGCTGATATGTGGGATTCACAACCATGAATTGGCGAAGACCTTAGTTGGACATCCATATGTTGGAAGATTGACAGATGATGAGAAGAATATCATTGCTGATATGACGAAGTCGAATGTGAAACCAAGAAACATCATGCTAACGTTGAAGGAGCACAACAACAGCAATTGCACCACAATCAAACAAATCTACAATGCAAGAGTGCATACCGTTCTTCAATAAGAGGAGATGACAATGAAATGCAACACCTAAAGAGGCTCCTTGAACGTGACCAATACATTTATTGACATAGATTGAAGGATGAAGATGTGGTGCATGATTTATTTTGGTGTCACCCTGATGCAGTTAAGTTATGTAACGCATGTCATCTTCTTTTTTTGATAGACATTACCTACAAAACAATAGGTACAGGCTCCCATTGCTTGACATTGTGGGGGTGACACCAACCGGGATGACTTTCTCTGCTGGGTTTGCATATCTGGAGGGTGAGCGTGTGAACAATCTTGTATGGGCATTGGAACGGTTTCGAGGCCTTTTTTAAGAAATGATCGCCTTCTTGTTGTTATTGTCACAGACAGAGACCTAGCCCTGATGAATGCTGTGAAAGTTGTGTTTCCGGAGTGTAAGAATTTGTTGTGCAGGTTTCACATAGACAAGAATGTGAAGGCAAAGTGTAAATCGCTTGTTGGTCAGAAGAATGCTTTGGACTACGTAATGGATAGTTGGGGTAACCTGGTAGATTGTCCTTCGGAACAGGAGTTCCCTGAGCACCTTCAAAGGTTTCAAGTAGCGTGTTCCCCGTGTCCAATGTTCACTGACTACGTATGTGAGACATGGATTGTCCCACATAAGGAGAAATTTATCTTGGCTTGGACGAATAAGGTGATGCACCTAGGCAACACAACAACAAATAGGTATTTAAATGTTTTATTATATTAGTCAAGTTTCTTTTAATGATTGTTTGGAACATTATTGTTATTAATTTGTCTTCTCTGTTGTGTGTTTTAAATGTAGGGTTGAATCTGCTCATTGGTCTTTGAAGAGGATATTACAGAATAGCGTTGGAGACCTCTGTTGTGTTTGGGATGCAATGAACAACATGATGACGCTGCATCACACTGAAATTAGAGCATCATTTGAAACAAGTACGCATGTTGTTGGTCATGTTTTAAAGAAAATCATATACAAGAGGCTTCTAGGAATGGTGTCAAGGTACGCTTTAAATGAAATTTCGATTAAGTTTGAGCGCGTACGTTATTTAAAAGACAATGTATCTTCTTGTGGGTGTGTCTTGAGAACCACACTAGGTCTTCCTTGTGCATGCGAGCTACAAAGGTATGAGGGTGGCAACATCCCACTGGATGCAGTCCATATGTACTGGAGGAGACTTAATTTTTCAGACCAGGGGCTATGTGAGGCCGAAGTGAGCATCAAGGAAGAGATGGATAGAATATATAAAAGATTCGATGAACTTGATGTTTGTGGGAAAGTTACTTTCAAGAGTAAACTCCGAGAATTCACGTTTCCCGATGAGACCTCTATGTGTCCTCCTCCAACAAAGGTTAAGACGAAAGGTGCCCCGAAAAAGGTAATGAAAAGAAGCGAAAGATCGACAAAGCGTGATCCATCTTATTGGGAGTATGTTGATGCTTATCATTCGGTTCAAAAAAGCAACACCTCAGTCAGACCCAGTGCATCATCTTTTGCACCACCGAAGCCAGCAAGGATGATCCCCATGTTGGATCAATTTCTGCCATTTATGCATGGTTTCATTGAGGATGTTGTTGATGTGAAAGCGGATGGTAATTGTGGATATCGGTCAGTTTCCGCTTTGTTAGGTATGGGAGAAGAGTGTTGGGCCATGATGCATAATGAATTGATTAAAGAACTTGGCAAATGGTCGCAAGACTACATAAAGATCTTTGGTGGCACGAAGAGATATGAACAACTGAGGTTGTCCCTACACGTGGATGGGTTATCCAAGGTATGTGTTTTATGCTTTTTAAAAATATAAGTAATGTTTACATGACTGACACTTGTATTTGTTATGTGATTTAGGTTAGTATGGACAAATGGATGGATATAACGGATATGAGATATGTAATTGCGTCAAGATATAATGTAATCCTTGTATCATTGTCACGACAACAGAGCTTCACATTTTTTCCTCTCAGAAGTCGACCACTGGCCGATTCTGCTGCTCACCGCATAATATGCGTCGGCCATGTGTATGGCAGTCATTTTGTTCAGGTCTATTGAAAATTCGTTTACTCAAATAATTTCAATTATTGAATGTGTTGGTTTGTTTGTTTAACTTATTATTGTAATTTCACTTACAACAGGTTTTTCTGAAAGATTGTTGTCCCTTACCGCCTATGGCGTTGTTGTGGTCAAGCAATGCGTATCCGAAGGCAAAACAATGGCCAACTGCATATGTAGGTAGAATGCAGCAATACTTAAGCCTAATGACAATTAATACAACGCATGTAATTAATGTTCATGTATATGTATGTATATGTACATTGGATTTATGTTCATGTAATTAATCAATTGTTCCGTGAACAAGTGTTACTGTGTCAAATTGTTATATTTGTGTTGAATTGAATGGTAGTTATATGTTTCTAATAAGCCGAAAACCAACTTTTTTGATTTTTGGTGCCTCCGTTTGAGGTGCGATTCAATGGAAAGGGGTGCTGCTTTTATTTTTTTTGGATTCCTTGACGTACAAACATGCCAAATAGCGGCCCTGGACAGTCTCAAGCGGCTCCCACATAATTTTTAAAAAAGCCCGAACAGGGGTACTTAGGCATGTTTCTAAAAGGCACAAAACCAATTTTTTTTATTCTTTAGTGTACGTATATATATGGTTAAAATATATAATTTCAGAATAGTTATAAATGTTAACATTTAAATTACAAATTATTTTATCTTTTTTATTTTATATATTCAAATGCCATTATAAATGTGACTCATGTGTGTGGTTTATATTTAAATTTCAAACCATATATTTATAAAGAGACAAACAAAAATCATAAATGATGTAAGTAAATGTGTTTTATGACATACATAAACAAATTCAAAAATTAATAATTTAAGTACAATAAAAATATAAATCCTAATCTATGCGGCGTCTCTGGCGCGGTCTAAGACTTCCATCTGCGGTGTCACCTCTAGCTCTCCTCAAACAACGAGTTATGATGTTATGTAAGTCAGTGCCCTCAGTGACCATCCTGAGGTTGATGACCCGCTCCAAATCCTCAGCAATCCCTCCTAAATCCTGAGTCATCCCCTGAAATCCTTCGCAGTGAACCTGTCACAGTCAAAATAACAAAGTCAGTATCACATTTAAAAAAAAATTAAATTATGAAAAACTACAGAAGTTATGCTTACCACTGAATGCGTAGGGAGATCGGTCGCGACTGAAACCTCGGGGATGGGTGGCTCGACGAACTCCTCATGATGAGGGGGAGGCGAATGTCTCGGCGCAGCAGTCTCCTCGGTCTGCGTGATGAATGGGTGCGATATCCGAAAAAACCACTCCATGTAGTCTGGCGCCACCTGTCCAGGAACTACACAGAGCTCCCATGAAGGCACCAAATGGTCTGGAAAATTCAGCCACCGATAATCTATATCATCACCCGTCAAAGAATCACAAACCGGCGACGAAGGGACCATCTGAAGGTAGCCAAACTGTCGAAGAACCCGCTCAGGTCGAACGTACACCACAATTTGACCCCATCTGAGCTGGCCGGTGTACGACGATATCAAGTCAAAGGCCTTGACTCGCCGGTGCTCACCATAGGGCTTCCAGCACACGTCAGTCACACTCAGGGCATCCAAACGTCTCCGATACGGGGCACCCTTGATCCCCGTCATATGATCCTTACCCGTAAGCCACCTGCAGGCCCATGGGCTCCCCTCATCATAAGCATCATGAACGACAGATGTATGCACTGTAGGAAAGTGCTCGTATATCCAGCACTACAAAGACATAGTCAACATCAATACAAAAAAAGAGATTCAATGCTACTTCAATTTAAATTATCAGTGATAATACGTACCTGGAGAAGTGTAATATAACCGCCCAGCTGTCGTGTAAAGGCCTGCGACGCGTCATTCAGATGGTCGTACATGTGGACTAATGCAGCCGCTCCCCAGGCGAATCCCCCTGCCTGGGCCAGGTCCCTGAAAGCCTCCAGACATGTACATGGGTTAAACTCTTGTTGGCGAAAAGAGTACAACCCACCAAGTGGAGCAGATACATGCGGGCTGCTACAACCCATCGTCTGGTCCTGCATTAGCTCTGATACAAGTCTCGAAGCCACCCCAACCGGACATGAGGCCCACCAGCCTGTCGGGTCTCAAATGTAGCCTCCTCATGACTGACCTCAAGAAGCTCCGTCAGTAGACCAATGGCGTTTGAAGTAACAAGCGGCTCGAACGTATGCAGCGCGCCAGTGATGGGAAGGTGTAGGAGTGACGCCACGTCATCCAACGTGATCGTCAACTCGCCTACTGACAGGTGGAACGTGCTAGTCTCGCGATGCCACCTCTCGACGAAGGCGAATATGAGTCCAGGATCAGTGGTGATAACAGAACACCTGATCAGTGGACTCAATCCGGTGCCAGCAATCAACCCTTCGATCTCAGGCGCTGGTCTCCCAATTTTATCTACTTTTCTACCGTGGGAGACCAACTTCAGATCGGGTCGTTGCTAAATTGAATAACAATTTACAATAACATGTATATAAAAAACAATCCAACTACAAATAATTTTTATGTAATTAGTCAACATTAAAAACTATGTACCTGTCCACTCCAGATGCTGTGTGCGACATGCTCAGCAAAATCGGTCAAAATCGATGGGTCGCGTGGTCCACCGGGGAAACCCTCATCTGCAGCAGGTGACCCCAAGCTCCCATAAGTAGCCACTCCCTCTGTCTGAACAGCATCGGCGGTGCCTGTCATCTCTAGTGTGGCATCAGACACATGAGGAACATCCTCATGCAACTGAGGCATATCCTCAGGTCTCTCTGTCACGTCCTCACGCAGACGAACCCATTGCCTACGTGCTGAAGCAGTAGGTCTGCAGCGCAGAGGAACATCAGCCTCATGCGTATCCTCACTAATGCCTCTACCTCTACCAGCTCCTAACGCATGACCTAAACCTCGTGTTCTAACCATGATCTGAAATCATGAAGAACATTTATTTTTTTCGGTCAAATTAAATATTCAAATAATTGGTAACAAAGCTTTGTCATTACAAATTTGTTCAAACACATGTTTTGTATGTTTCTTACTAATTTGTTCAAATTAAGTTTTCAAACCTCTATTTGCATGTAAGGTTGAAATGCCACTGTGTCCAAATGTATCATTTCACGACTAATACAATTTAGTTTATGTTGTTTCAAAGTACAAAATAGTATAACAATATTATTATTATTATTATTATTATTATTATTATTATTATTATTATTATAACTAGGTTAACTTATTAGATTTAAAAGATGTTTTGAATAGTCTAAGATCTGACAAACTTAATATGAAAATATTTGTATAGCCCCAAGCAAGGATCTATCGTATTTCTACTCATATCCTAAATAAATAAATGAATAAAATAGAAGAAAATGTTATTTCCTCTCGTTGTTTCGTCTCAAAAAGAATAAACTATCCCAACATCGTCAACTAATCCACCAACCATGATGTTGCAATTGGTCCTATCCATGATGGTCTTCAATTCCTCTTGCCGATGAAGTAACTCTATCGTATTTTCTTTTCATGCTTAAATGGAGCTCCCTTTGTACACATCATTTATTTTTATTCTTTCATATATAAGTATTTCATAAGCTCTTAATCTCTTCAATGAAGTAACTCTGCTTAGGTGCTTAAATGAATTAGGTGCTTAAATGAGTCTCATCAAAATGCTTAGATTGTTACATTTTATCGACAATTTATTTATTAAGTTATAATTATCTTTATTTATGAATTAATTGAAATTAAAAATTAAGAAAATTTTCAGACTATTATTATGTGAAATATTTATGATAAAAAAATAATAATTCAACTATATTTTATTTAAAATGATGGCTATTATTATGCTAAAATCACATAGTTACTTCCTAATGCATATATAAATCACACCAAATATAATTTCAATATAGACATCCTTATGCATATATAAATCACACCAAATATAATTTCATTTTACATACAAACGCAATTTTTAATAGCAACTAAATAGCACAAATTACCTAATAATATGAACAAATTCAGGTATAATCTAAAAAAAAAGCAAAAAAATCAAAATACACAGCAAAACATGATCCGCGGAAGAACGTCCGCAGGATCTTCCACGAGAAGAAAATGTAGTCTGCGGAAGAAGCTTCAGCAGGTTCTTCCGCGACAACAAAATGTAGCCTGCGGAAGAAGATTATGCAGGTTCTTCCGCGGGTCCGCGGAAGACAAGGTTCTTCCGCTGGATCACGCGGAAGATCTTGCAGAACCTTCTTTCGTTGGATCACGCGGAAGATCCTTCAGAAGCTTCTTCCGCAGGAATCCGCAGAAGAACCTTCCACACTTCTTCCGCGGGAGTTCCCAGAAGCCTCTTTCCTACGCGCGGAAGAAGGTTCTTCTCGCGGAAGAACCTTCGTCTTCAACCTCCAGCCATTAATGTCGTCTATCCTAAGGTTCCTACAGCCATTTACGCCATTTGCGCCATTGAAACCATTACGAGGAGGTTAGAAGACTAACCTTGATGGCGGAGAACACGAACAACAACTTCAATGGAGGATGTCAACTTCAATGGAGGACACGAACAACAACTTCTTCTCCAAATTTCAAATTGAGAAGGAAATGAGGGCGAGGAGGAAGAACAAGCACGAATGGAGATTGCTGGGTGCACGGGGAAGAAACAAGCGCGGAAGCAAGGGGAAGAAGAAAGCTATCACGGAAGAACAAGCTTTTTTTTTTATTACGTTACTTTTATTTTTTTAAACGGAGGGTATTTTCGATACTTCATTGAATTGTTGGGTGCACCAGCAATTTTGCTGGGTGCACCTAGCAACAACCCAACATTTATTGTGAACCCAACATTGGAAGAGCCCAATTTTGTGAAGTCATCGTGAACTCGTGAAGGGGCAAGAGTGTTGTGTTCTAAATATATAAAGGGCCTTGCCCAAACAATATAGACCAAGCTATTGTACTTAAGGCTTTTACTTCCCGCATCTCCTTTTTTGCTTCCTGCACTTCCAAAAAGACCCAAACAGACCAAACTATCCCTCCACCCAACCACCTAACACCACCACGTCTCTCTTTCACCTAACCACCCAACACCACCACTACATGCAAACACCAGCAACAACCACCACCATCGACGACCATGATGTAACGAAGAAGGCAAAATGGAGTCTGGACAACAAAGGAGGTGGGAAACATGACCCCATTCAGAAAGGCTATTTCAGAAGATATTGTTATTTTTTTATACTTTCAGAATAGTGATTTCGGAAGAATGCTAACATATTTCCAGAATAGCCTTTCTAAAATTATGTTAACATGTTTGTGGAAAGACTATTATTCATGTTTTACGTCAAATTTCCTAAAGAACATACAAACTGTTAGACCAAATACGTAATTTATTATTTTAACATGATATAATGTGAAATGTAACATAGTGATTAGGGGTGGAAGTAGGTCGGATCGTCCACCAGGGACCTATGGCTCAACCTGACTCATTTAGCAAAATAGTCATGCATAAGCTTTTTTAAAAAACTTGTTTAGTAAAAAGGTCTGATCATGGATCTTAAGAAAAGCCTATTAGGCTCGATGGGTTGGCCCATGTAGTAACAATAATTTTTTATAAATATTATTATTAATATTATAATTATTTTTTTAAATTACAAAATTATTTTAGTAGTTTGATGATTTGAATAATTTTAATTAATGTTAGAAAATAGCCTTTCTAAAATTATGTTAACATGTTTGTGGAAAGACTATTATTCATGTTTTACGTCAAACTTTCTAAAGAACATAAAATTTCCTAAAGAACATACAAACTGTTAGACCAAATACGTAATTTATTATTTTAACATGATATAATGTGAAATGTAACATAGTGATTAGGGGTGGAAGTTGGTCGGATCGTCCACCAGGGACCTATGGCTCAACCTGACTCATTTAGCAAAATAGTCATGCATAAGCTTTTTTAAAAAACTTGTTTACTAAAAAGGTCCAATCATGGATCTTAAGAAAAGCCTATTAGGCTCTATGGGTTGGCCCATGTAGTAACAATAATTTTTTATAAATATTATTATTAATATTATAATTATTTTTTTAAATTACAAAATTATTTTAGTAGTTTGATGATTTGAATAATTTTAATTAATGTTAGAAAATAGCCTTTCTAAAATTATGTTAACATGTTTGTGGAAAGACTATTATTCATGTTTTACGTCAAACTTTCTAAAGAACATAAAATTTCCTAAAGAACATACAAACTGTTAGACCAAATACGTAATTTATTATTTTAACATGATATAATGTGAAATGTAACATAGTGATTAGGGGTGGAAGTTGGTCGGATCGTCCACCAGGGACCTATGGCTCAACCTGACTCATTTAGCAAAATAGTCATGCATAAGCTTTTTTAAAAAACTTGTTTACTAAAAAGGTCCAATCATGGATCTTAAGAAAAGCCTATTAGGCTCTATGGGTTGGCCCATGTAGTAACAATAATTTTTTATAAATATTATTATTAATATTATAATTACTTTTTTAAATTACAAAATTATTTTAATAGTTTGATGATTTGAATAATTTTAATTAATGTTAGAAATTGGTTAATTCCTATAAGCATAGATGGGTAGCACAAATAGATACTCTTTTTTTTTAGACTTAAAAGACTTTGGTATCATGTTACATGTAATGTTTGTAGGTAAGTTTTGTCCATATTTTGTGGTTTAAAACTCATTGTTTTTAATGAAAATATTTGATTTTGTTAAAAAATAATATTTTTTTTTTTACATTTCTTAATATGAAACGAGTTTTTAAATGGGCTAACAGGCCGAACGAGCTTAGACAAAGATCAGACTCAAGCCTAAAAATAAGCTTATGATGGATAATGAGATTAGTCTTAAGCTATATAAATATAAAGCAGATAAGGTCAAACATAGGTAGGACTGGGTCTTGCCTAAGCCATTTCCACCCCTAATAATAATTATATTTTAGGACATTTTAACAATATTGTCCGTGTGGACCTTAATTTTGGAGCCAAATAATAGCAGGTATATAAATCCAAGACTATATGTATCTTATGACTTACGATAGTTTTTTATTTTATCATTATCATATCTTCAAAAATGTTCTAAAATAATTTCTCATGAGTTGAGTTAAGAATACCTCATGAATTTACTTAAATTCTAGAGTTTGATAATCTTAATAAGTGTTAACCAAAATTTTACTTATTCAATAATATCATTGTGAAAGTTGAATCAAGCTAGTGTCCTAGTTTGTTGGGGGAAAAAACACATTCATATCTTTATTACTAAAAAATCGTACAACCAAGAACAAGAGATAACATCTTAAACGAAATAAAAAATATCACAAATTTGTTTAACATGGTTCGAGTCCTTATCCCTATATTCACAACCTCAACCTCAATATGTTAAATGTGGTTCGGATCTTTATCCCTACATTCACAATCTCCTCACAACAAGTTTTAGAACAAGTTGGAAACAAATCTTAAAAGAGGAAACAAATCTTTAGGTTGGGTATTTCTTTTCATCATAATCTTAAAAGAGGAAACAAATCTCTAATTTATAAAATATATCTTTAATGCTAAACAACATCCTAGAAATAAGACAATATCCTTTTTCAAATCTAAACAATATCATAAAAATTTGAAATTATAAATTTGAATTGTTTTCCAACAATCCTTCCCTCAATCAAAATTTAATTTCATCTTCAATCTTTTTGGATGCTTGCCACACTTCCGCTTTGCACAAAATCTGATATGTTTCCTAATCTATTCCACGAGTACTAAATGATAACACTTCTGAACTTGTATCGCCAATTACTTTCATTGGAACACACTACTTGACTATCACATCGTCAAGTAGACTTTCGACACAAAGACCCCACACAGATCCACCGTCAACTTCCTCAAGCTTCTTCAATACTCTTGGTCACTAGGTCACTAGGCTCTAATAATTCTTCTAACCTAGGGTGGTGACTCACTCTTTAGACCGATAATTCTTCTAATCATACTCTTAAAAGAGCAAACAAATTTTTAATTTATAAAATATATCTTTAATTCTAAACAATATCCTAAAAATAAGATAATATCTTTTTTTAAATCTAAATTATATTCTAGAGATTTAAAATTATAAATTTAAATTATTTCCTAACCGTTATGACAAGATTATAGATTGGCTATTTAGCCATGGATTGATTGCCAAGAAAATATTACTATTGAAGGAGAATTTAAAAAAAAATACTATGATTCCACATCTTAATCATAATATTTTAATTTAAATATTTTTTAATTTTTAATTTTTTTTTCTCTTCTACACGATTAAATCCAACCTTAACCTGCTAGCTTGTATATCGATGCATAGATTAAATTCACCTTTTTACCCTCAAATAAAATTAAAACTACCACTGTTATCCACTTTATTAATTTGTTTATTGGAAAGTACGAGAATTGAGTAAAGTCAACTGAATATTTACACTGATTTTTCTTCGCTCTCAAATTAACTCGTCAAATAAAGATAATTACATGCCTTAAAAGCAGTAACACAAAGTGCAACAAAACTCAGAGAAGAGCCAAGAGACTTTCACTGATAATGACATACCTTCCTTTCATCCATCCCAACACACACGCCCACTAGTCTTTGTTTTCCAACTTGAATATTGGAAGAAAAAAAACCCAAGAAAAAATAAAAATTAAATTAAAAGAAAATAATCAAGAAGAAAACAAATAATAATAAGAAATAATAAAAAATAACTGAAAGAATCTAGTTAAAGCAGACACAACTGTTTTTTTTCTTCCACCCTCTCTTTGATGTCACTGGTGCACATGTGTTTCCCTGCATTCTCAATCATGCAACTTGAGTGGTCCCCCTTTTCTTTAAAGTAAACACATCACGTGACTGTCTCAGTTTGATAGCAAAAGCCTACCACCACCAATGTGGCCTCACCACACCACATTATAATGTAATGTGATGACCCTCTTCTCATTTAACAACATTTCCCTTCATCAAATCATCGATTGCCTAATAAAAATTCTCACCCTCTCTCTACCCAACAGTACGTGATGACATTCATTACATTACAACTACAAGCAGTCACACAACATTTTTTTTTTCTTCTAATCACAAAACTTAATTGCACTTTAATAGGTATTTTGGTGTTATTTTCTAATCAAAATTAGGGTTTTACTTAATCTGTGTTGGCATTTGTGTTGGCATTTGATGAATTACACAGATTATCGAGATAAAACTCAAATTCTGATAAAAAAATAATAATACCAAAATCACCTATAAATGCATTCAAGTTTTGTACATATTTTTTTTCTCCTTTTCTCCTATTTTCAAAATTCTGCAATTTCTTTTTTAATATTGAAAGGAATCACAGATCATCTAAACTAGCATACACTAGGTGGTTGATATTTTTTTGAACAAGCTAGGTGGTTGATATGTTAATTTGATCATAGTCTATAAAGGGTGAGTGAGTGAGTCTTCAAATGGAGGGTTCAAATTCAAACTTCAAACATTGATAAGCTGTTCCTTTTCAGTGTGAGTTTCACATCGTGGTTTTGGTGATGGAGATGGTGGGGATTGGGATGGTGGTGACCCTGCAGCATTGTCCATCTTCTTTATGTTTTGTTGGTGATAAACTTGCCTAAGTCTCTCTATCTCCCTCTTCAGTGCTTCTTGATGTGCTGCATATGTATATATGTACGTGATTGCATTATTATTTGATGCTTTTAATTTATTATAACTAGTTAATGACAAGGCACATGCATGATTAGCACACAGATCAAAATATGCTTACATGCAAATCCTTTTCACTAAAATCAATATGAGTCAGTACAGCTTAATAATTGGCCTATTTCTTCTTCCTTATAAAGTAATGAAATTAATAATAGTAGTATGCTAACTTGCACCAAAAAAATCCAAACAGTGCAATCTATTTAATATCTTATATATGATCAAGAATATATATTTGACCAACTTCGAGGAGTGGCATGCTTAATGGTGCAATTGAAAGGTACAGATTAGATACATTAATTTGTGCTTTATTTATTATCTAAAAATTTTCGTGAATTTAACACTAAAAGCTTAAACCTACAAATTAACTCTTTATCATTCACTGGTGCATTCCATGAAACTGGCACTTATTAAGATAAAAACATTCCAGAAATAATTCAGATTACTTTCATATTTTAAGGGGAAAAAAACTAACCCCGTCATACTATAGTACCTTTTTTTCACTTTAAGAAGATACTAAACTAATTGATAATAATAATTTTAGAAAATCTACATCTTAATCACCATCAAGAGGTTCTTAGCCTTAATTTGAAGCTTTGAAACATTTAAATTAACTCTTAACTGATACTTACTCAACCGTTACTTTTAACATTTACAAAAAAAGCATTACTTAATGCTTTTTTATTTTTGGTGAATGGTAAATAAGAAATGCAATTAGCTTCTTAAACAAGAAAATTTATGTAGATAGATGATATAGTTTAATAAAAGATAACACGTAAAGCAAGTAGTACCATCTTTGAAAATCTTGTCTTGGGCCAGCGCTGCGATTCTTTGCTTCAAAGCACTATTGTCAACATTCAGAAGCAAACGTTGATGATCCAAAAATGCAACCCGTGGAGACAACACTGAAACTTCGGCCTTCATTGGTCAACATAATAAATAGGTTAATAAAACTAATTAATATTTGTCGATTAAAAAAAATAATGAATAGGTTAACGAAAGAAAAAACTATATTGATTACTATTTACTACTACACATCCAATTATAAGCATTGTATAAAACTGTATTAGAAAATGCACCTGTAATGAAGTCACACTTCGCTCAAGCTCAGATATGTATTGCAGTTTCCTCACTCTTGATCTTTGCGCAGATTGTCTATTTGCCAAGATTCTGGTTACGCAAAATGAGAATAAATAATTAACCAGATGAAATTAAAGGACAAAAAAAGATTAATTGTTTCACATCAATATTATGAAGAACATGCTTATAAACACTAAAAATAGTCACCCACTTTAATATTATTGAAAAAAGAAGGCATGAAACACATACTCACATACATTATTTGTTTATTTTGCTGCTTTTAATTAACACATTATCCATTTCCTTTTAGAATATGTTATTATCCAAAATTAAACTCATATGGACCAATGCAATGCAAGTTTACGAGGAAAAGCATGGAATTGGACATGAATGTTTAATTACCTTTTGACCCTCTTGGGGTCTGTGATTTTCTCACTAGAACATGTTGCATTTGCATTACTATTGTTTTTACTATCATCATTGTTGGGAAGTTGCGTGATTTCTTGTTTGCATTGGCTTTCATCCTCATCCTCCTCGGACTCATTCTTCACTTGCTTCTTCCCTTCCTCTTCCTTGTTGTTCATTTCCTTCTCATCATTGATGCTGTTGTGATCGGAAGGTGTAGAAGGGTTGGAAGAGGATAACGCGTTTTCCATCATGGTATTATTATTATTATTATTATTATTATTATTATTATTATTATTATTATTATTATTCCCTGAAGCCTCATCACTAAACATGGACATGAATTGTTCATCATCAAACCTCTCGAACTCGTTGTCGCCGCTACCGCCACCACCACCAACACTGCCACCTTTGCAATGATGGTGGTCCAGCAATGGTGCCTCCAAGAAGGTGATGGAGTCGCTCACCGACCGCCGGTGGGCCCCACGTCTCGCCGCGGAGAATTCAAGAAACTCATCCACCCATGAAGGGTTTTGGTTAGGTGACATGGTTTTGAGGGAAGGCATCTTTTGGTGAGGAGAAGAGAAGTCTGGCCAATTGGGTGTCATGTTTGGAATTTTTGGTGGCAATTGAGCCATTTTTTGGGTCACACCAATCAATCAACACAACTCTCAGACAAGAAGATGAAAAGATGAATGAAGAAGAACAAGAATGAAAGAGAGAACTATATATATAAACCAACAAACACAAAACTTACATGTGTTTTATGATTATCTATGCATATATATATATATATATATACATGTAATGTCTGTGTGTATATATATATATATATGCACATCAAATCAAATACTCCAAAAATGATAGAGGAAACAAAATGAGCCTCTAAGGCTCTAGAACAACCCTTATATAAATATGTTCAGAAACCACAGGGAATGTTATAGAGGGAACAAGGCCACAAGAAGAGAAGAACAAGATAAAATCACACAATGATGATGTCAACTTCTTTTTTTTTTCTTTTTTTTAAAATGTGAATAATAATAATAATAATAATAATAATAATAATAATAATAATAATTATTTTGTTTTAGGGTTTAAAATCCCAATAAATCTCTGGGGTATCTGCATCTATGTGTTTGTGCAGTGGGGCCACATGGAGGAGAGAGAGAGAGATTGGACAGCTATGAACAGCTGGGAGGAGAGAAAGGGTTGGGTCTCCTCAACTCAACGGCATTACTGGAAAGTCGCCAGTGAGTTTTTTAATTATAAAATAACTAGTGGGAATCAGCCACCACGTGCCCTTGTGACCGTCCCTTTAGTAGGGTGCCCCTTATAATAATAGTCTCATCATTTTTATACTTTACCTTTGTCTTCTTCCTTCTTACTATTACCATATTATATACCCACCTTTACTCTAATTTTAATGGTTTCTTCATGTTGATCTGCCTAATAATTACCATTAAAATATTCTTGGTTCGTGTGATATTAAATTTAATGTTTTTGTTTCCTTATATAAGATTTCGAATATTATGTAAGAAAAAATATAATTAAAAAAATTACTAAAAATATTTAATTAGATTTTTTTTAAAAAAAATCATCATTAATAATTATTTCATATTAATATTGTGGAAAAAAATATGTCTAGTAATTTCTTTTTTTCTTATTGTCAATTTGGTGCATTGCATTGCAAGATTAACACGTTCAGTTAATTATTGCCCTTAGCTTCTAGAGAGGATTGGTTTTGTTAACTAATTAAATTGTTTGGTCAATTATTACTCTTGCAATAATTAGGCACGGTAATTAAAATAATGAGAGTTGGAGTCAAACTCGTAACTAACCGGTTTAAATAAGCTTGAAGTGAAAATAATGCGGCTAAAGATGAAAACGAAATTAGGTAATTGGTTTGAATGAATGGTGTCGACGTAATGTGCAAAATTAATAATGTCTCTAGGATAATTCGGGGTGGTTAATGATAAATCGAAAATAAAAACCTAAGTTTCACGTGAAAAGATAATACTAAGATAAATTGAGTACATCCCTTATTTTACAAGTTGACCAAATTTTGTAATTAAAATAAACACATTTTCTATATTATAAAATGATATCAAAATATGTTCTATATCTATTAATGAATCACTTATCGTATTACTATTCATGCATTGATCGAGCTCAAAAGTGCTAAGCGTGTGAGAAAGTGTACTTATAAAAGCTTAAGTTTCACGTCGACATACAGTTCCATAATCACATTTTAAGACTAGGTGAAATAATATATATGGGTTGGAATATTTTATCTAAGAACAAATAACACTTATGATCTTAATTAAACTAAAAAAAAAGGATCATCACGTGCTTAAGAAAACATTTAAGGATGGATGGAGTTATGCATGGGGTACGAGGGGTGCTATTAATAATTTAATTAATTAATTGTGATTATTGTTTAGTGAAATTAGAAATAAAAATATCTAGGTGAAGTAATTGAGATAGTTAGAAATTGTGTGGACTGGTGGAATTTGGGACCTGAGCCATGAAGAGGAAAAAAAAAAGATGTTATTTGTAAAGGATCATTTTATATATCCGCCCATGTGAATTGTTTGCACGCACTATATATGCTTTCTTTGCTTTGTCCACAAACCATTCCCACATGTAGGGTATATGCTTCTCTCTCTGTGGGGATGCTTATCTCTGCGTGCCTATGTGCTTCTAGGTTCCTTCTTTCTTCCATGATCTTATCTTAAGTGGAACTCATGTTTTCATTTTTATTTTTTCTAATGAAGAAAATATGTGACAAAGCTTCAAATCATGATTATGGAAGGTGCCTGCTGAGATATAAAATTGCCACATTCTAAATCAAACAAGTGCTTGCCAATGGAGCATCTTCACGGATGGATTTTATACTGATTAATAGCATCCATGTGTGTGGGGTCTTGTCTTCTCCTCCGACATAGAAAATAATATTGTTGGAATAGTGATGTGCATTACAAGTTGACTAGCTCAGTAAGATCAAACTGTATCCATATATAAATCTATACAGATTTTCATTTCATTTCTTAATTTCATTTATATCACCGTAGTCCCTCGTTGAGGCAAACTATATATATGCCTACATAGTTTATGTTTCTTACATATCGAACTTAGAGGTGATAAAATAGATTAAGTTTATCAAACTAGATCGACTTGGATTGAAAAACTATTGGTCCAAATAAAATTAAATGTATTTGGATGAGGCCGTTGGATCATACTAGACTTAAAACATATAAACTTAAAGACTATTTTTTTTTTGTCTGAGTGAGAAATCTATACGAGTTTGATAACAAGTCAGAATAGATCTCATGATTCAAACAACGTTTATAGAAGTATTTACAGATTATTCACCAATAAAATTTTCACATCAATAATAAAAATCAAATTCACATTCATTTTAAAATTTAAGTATGTTTCTTATCGACTAGATCAACCGTTGTTAGTTATATTGCAGATAAATTATTTAGTATGAGATTGTTTCTATTTAATCAATAATTTATAATTTGAGTCTTAATTAAGTATTTACCTAGTTATATTATTACATGTTTGAAAGAAATTTTTATTATTTCAAACAAAATTATATATATATATATATGTTATTTCTTCTAAAAAATATGTTTTTTTGGTTATAAAATATGTCATAATATATATGTTGTAAATTTCAACTGCCTACAATCGGCCTATCTAAAAGGACCATTACGTACACACATAAACCCAATAAAATAAAATAAAAATTCAAAAGACCAAGCGTAAACCCCTTTTACTTATAGCATAATTGTGTTCAACAGTGTTTTTAACATGAGTGAGTTCATTAAAACAAAATACAAGTGTTGCTTAAATTTAATGCTCCCATGTGTCCAGTACTTGTACATATATATTTGAGGGATTGCTTATGATTATTATTATTACCATTATTTTTTAGAAATGAACTAGTAGGTATCTTGGTGTATTGCACAAGCATAGAATAATAATTTAGTTGGTAAAAAAAAGAATATTTTTGTTGATAGTAGAATATTTTAACCACTAAAGTTAATTTAACGGTTACTTAAACCTAAAACAAATTTTAGGAAAATAACTTTTAAAATTAATAAAATATTTCATTAAAATCGTTACAATTTTATTTACACTATCTTTAAAATCTTTTAAAATTTATGAAAAATGAAAAAATCATAGCCTCATATATAGTTAGTAATTTTCCTTTTTTTAGTTTTTACCTCAAAACTTACTTTAACGTTAAAATTAAAATATTTTTTAGAACTAAATTTAAATTGATTTTTTACCTTTATAATTTTTTTTACTAAAGCTATTTTTAATTTTAGGTTGTTTTTATTCTTGAATCATTAAATTTGGAAAAAAGAAGTATGACTAAAATATCTTAAAATTAGATTATTTAGAAAGTTTTTGTTTTATTTTATGTTTTCATTGATTTTTTCAACAACAAAAAAAGCTCCCTTTATATTTAGAGCTTTTATGAAAATACATTTTCTCTCTTCAAAGAGAAGAGAAGCACAAAAAAAATGAGTCAAACATTATTATAATATGAAGGAATGCTAAAAACAGATTCCATCAAACAATTTATTTTTAATTAGTTAAAATTTATTAAAAATTATAAAATTAGAAGAGATGTTTATTAAATATGATACTTGGCCTATATTTTTATCATTTTTAATAAGTTTTAACTAATAAGAGAGATTGTGTTAAAAAAATGTGTGTGAAAGAGTGTTTTCTTGAAAAAAAAATTAATAAAAATTATATTTAAAAATATAATAGTAATTATGTAATGTGAAAAATAGTAAAAAAAAAATAGTATTTTTATATTTAAAAATAGTAGATTTTGAAAGAATAAAAATATCAAAATTGATTTTTTTAAAGTTTTTAAATTTTAACATTTTTAAAAGAAATACTCATGTAAAATATACATAGAGATTATTATTATTTAACTATTTATTATGGTTATTTTAGATATGCAATACACGTACAATAATTCATAAATTTTATATAACATTATTTTTTGTGTTTATTTCTCTCTTTCATTATAATATATAATAAATTATATAAAAAAAAGAGATAAACACACATAAATATTTGAATTATTGTATAAATAACATTTCTCATTACCAAAACATATACGTTGATAACAGTACAAGAATCTCAACTGCTTCAGATGAGAAGAATCTTGGCTACTATTTCTAAGATAAAGTCCAAATATATACGTCTTTTCCGCCAATTATTCTATAGTCATCATTAAGCCAGCTTGTCAATGTCACCCATTATAAGTCGATCAGTTGAACAATTAGGAGAGAAAAACATGCTTACAGCTTTAAAATATTGAATTTTAGAACTCAAATTGCTATTTATTTAATTTCTAATTTAGGTTCCATTTTTCTTTTGGCTGGTTTGGTAATACACTTGAAACTTAAAGCCCTTTCTGACTCATGATAGCAATTACTTAAAAAGGTAATAGCCAGAGGAGTTGGCAAATTAGTATGCAGGCTTTGCCTAGTCTTTTGGAGGTGCATGCATGAGAAATTATTGGATGGTCTAAAGTATCTAGACTATTAGGTGTTTGTAGTCCTAGTTAATTTTCAGCAGATGTGATGTCAAGTTTTTTAATTTATCAGAAAGTTAATAAAATTCAACTACACATCATTTAAAAATCAAACTAATTAACTAGAACCATAGATAAGTAGTACTAGTTCTAGACCATCGATCCAATTATTTTTGTAGTATTCTCAAATTATATATCCAATAATTTATCTGCATGAAGAGTCCTTTGTTAAGAAACTCGCTTCTTGTATATATAGGAGGAATGTTTTTGAAACTTTCGTTTGCATGTACAATTTGAAATACCAAACTTCTACATCAATTAAACTTCGTGGATTCGATCTGCTGTTAACAAAATTTAACAAAAGTAACAATTAAATTTGTCGATAAAAAAAGTTGAAACTTCCTGAATTGATGACAAGACCTATATCTAACATTCAAATGTGTCACATATAAACTATATAGTATATTTTGCCTTTTAAAACCTTAAGTAGTCCATGACCTACACGTAACACATCTTAATTTAAGGCCATGCAGAGAAAATGAAGAGTTAAATAAAAAGCCTTGCCTTGTTAAAACTCAAGCATGAAGGACATGAACACAAGATGGCACTTATGTGTCTGAAACGCCTCTTAAAGAACAGAAAATATGATTTTGTTATGATAAATATGAATTCAAATTCCCGTTCTCCATTTGCTTTGAGAAAAAGCCATGATGACAATTACCATATTAACCTACACTATCTTCAATCTTCTTATCTTGTGTAACACATGGATAAGTGCAAGTGAATGTCCTCCAATCCACAAGAATAATTCATCCAACCTAGAAGCCATGAAGGTGAGGTTTGATAGATGGCTTAAACAAAATGGTTGAAATTACGAAGATAAAGAAGAATGGGAGATCCGTTTTGTCATTTACCAAGCAAATGTTGAGTACATAGGGTGCAAAAAGTCTCAAGAGAATTCCTACAATCTCAGACAACAAATTTGCAGATCTTACTAATGAAGAGTTTGTAAGTACTTATCTGGGTTTTGGAACTAGGTTGATTCCACACACAGGATTCATGTATCATGAACATGGGAATCTTCCAGAAAGCAAGGATTGGAGGAAGGAAGGAGCAGTAACTGACATCAAGGATCAAGGCAATTGTGGTAAAGTTTCTTGAAATAAAAAGTGCATGTTTTAGGGGTGCCAAAGTGTGTTCTCTCAATTTCACAAATTATGCAGTTCAGCTATGTTATACACTAGACAATTTTTTTTCCTTTAATAATTTCTCGTGTGAATCTTCAACATGGTCACCATTGATTTTGGAGCCTGAACAAGTAAATTAGATCCTTTAAAAAAGCAAAGCAAACTAAAGTGTCATTGCTGATAAACTCAGTTTTTTTCACAAGTAGCATAGCACATGGTTTTCTCCTGAAATTTCACATAACTTAAGGAACATTCTTACAAATTACAATACCATTAACTTCAGAGATATAAGGTTGGTTGACTAGTTAAGAAAGAAGGAAAGGGGGAAAAGGTTGCAGGTTCAATCCTTCTACTAACAAAAACTAACAAACTAATAATTAATATTTGCTGATAGAAAAAAAAATACCATTAAATTCTTCAAGTTATGTCTTCATGCAAGCAATTTTTGGGCATTCTCAGCAGTGACTGCTGTGGAAGGAATCAACAAAATAAAATCAGGGAAGTTGGTTTCTCTCTTTGAGCAAGAACTCGTAGACTGTGATGTTGAAGATGAAAACTGTTGAAATTGCTATAAATTTATAGAATATTCTTAAATATAATATGTATGAAAATAGTAGAATATCCTAGAACTATAGTGTGTATGAATATGGTAGAACAATCTAGAACTATAATGTGTATGAATATGGTAGAACAATCTAGAACTATAAGTGTATGTATAAGATAGAAGAATCTAGAACTATTATGATACTAATCTATCATGAAAACTCTAGAAAGACCTAAAGTAATGTAGAAACATTCATCACCATTGAGAGGTTGGTGACTTGAGCCTATAAATAGGCAATTGGTATGTTGTAATTGATAATCCAAGAAATCAATGACATAGCCTTCTTTCTAAAACAATTCTCTAAAACTATCAACTATTAACTATCATCTAATAAACTACCAACAGTGATATCGGAGCTACGTTCGGTCATACATTGGGCGTAGTTATATTACCTACCTACCATTCCAAAATCCTCCAACTACTTCAAAAATTTCCTTTGTACTACTAACCCACTCTAATAATATTTTTCTAAGCTATGGCTAACACTACTCAATCGTCAACTATTTCTGTCCCTATCTTCAATGGTGAAAATTATGATTTCTGGCATGTTAAAATGGAAACATATTTTTCATCTCAAGATTTATGGGATATAGTAGAAGAAGGCTTCACCATTCCCGCGGATACTTAAGCTCTTAATGCATCTCAAGAAAAAGAGTTGAAGAAAAATAAACAGAAAAATTCAAAGGCGTTGTTCACCTTGCAACAAGGGGTGACTGATCCAATTTTCCCAAGAATTATGGGAGCTAAGACTGCCAAAGAAGCGTGGAACACATTGCAGGAGGAGTTTCAAGGAAGTGTTAAGGTACGTGCCGTTAAATTTCAATCTCTAAGAAGAGATTTTGAACTATTGAAGATGAAGGAGTCTGAGACAGTTAAAGATTATTATTCTAAAGTTAAAGAAATAGTTAATCAAATGAGAGTTTTTGGGGAAGATATTCTTGACAAGAAAATTGTTGAGAAAATTCTAATTACTATGCCCCAAAAGTTTGACCCAATCGTGACAACAATTGAGGAAACCAAAGATCTGTCCACTCTATCAGAGACAGAACTTGTGGGCTCTCTTGAAGCATATGAGCAAAGACTGTATAGGCATAAAAAAGATACAATTGAAAATGTCTTCCAGTCAAAGTTTAAATTTCAGCCCCAAAACAAAGAAAATAGAGGAAAGAAAAATTATGGAGAAACTTCCAGAAGAAGAAAAGGTTCTAGGAATTTCCTTAAGAACAAAACAGATAAAAATCCTCCATGAAATATATGCAAAAGGCAAGGCCACGCAGAGAAAAATTGTTGGTTCCGTAATATGCCACAATGCAACCATTACAAGAAGTTTGGGGACATAGAGAAAAATTGTCGCAACAAAAATAGGATACAAGCTAATATCACAGAGGAGCATGATTAAGAACAATGTATGTTCTATGCCACTCAAGACTCAATAAAAGAAAAGGGAGGAAACTGGTACTTGGATAGTGGATGTAGCAATCACATGGCCAAGGATGAGACTATTTTCAAAAGTATTGATGAATCTGTCAAAGTCAAAGTTCTACTGGGAAATGGAAGTGTGGTTGAATCAAAAGGCAAAGGCACTGTCATGGTGGAGACAGATAAAGGTACGCGACTCATCCATGATGTCTTACTAGTTCCCAGCCTAAAAGAAAATCTTCTAAGCATTGGCCAAATGATGGAGAGAGGCTACACACTCCACTTTGAAGAAGGTGTATGCAAAATCTTAGACAACAAAAATAAAAGGTCTGAGATAGCCCAAGTAAAGATGAATAAGAGCAATAGAAGCTTCCCTCTAAATTTAAAATATGCAACAAACATTTCCATGAAGGTACAAGTTGATGATTCATGGCTATGGCATCGAAGATTTGGCCACTTCAACACACATGCCTTGAAGTTGTTACATGAGAAGAACATGATGAGAGATCTTCCAAGCATAAAGGAGAACAATGAAGTCTGTGAAGGATGTCTCCTTGGTAAGCAACACCGATTTCCTTTCTCAACAAGCGGAGCATGGAGAGCGAAAGATCTATTAGAGCTGATACATACGAACGTTTGTGGACCAATGAGGACGCCATCACATGGGAACAACAGGTACTTCATACTCTTCATTGATGACTTTTCTAGAATGACATGGGTATATTTTCTAAAAGAAAAATCAGAAGTCTTTGGAGTATTCAAAAAGTTCAAGGCCCTTGCTAAAAATCAAAGTGGAAAACGAATAAAAGTACTAATAAGTGATTGCGGCAAAGAGTACACCACTCGCGAGTTTGAAAGATTTTGTGAGGATGAAGGCATTGAGCAACAACTTACAGTCGCATATTCTCCTCAACAAAACGAAGTGTTCGAGAAAAAGAATCGCACAGTTATGGAAATGGCTAGATCGATGCTCAAGGAGAAGGGACTACCTAACACATTATGGGCTGAAGCAGTCTACACTGTTGTTTACATACTCAACAGATATCCAACTAAGTCTGTAAAAGACAAGCCTCCAATTGAAGCTTGGAGCGGGAAGAAGCCATCAGCAAAGCACCTAAGGGTCTTTGGATCTATATGCTACATTCATATTCCGAACATGAAGAGGCACGAGCTTGAAGACAAGACTATACGAGGTATCTTCCTTGGGTATAGCAATATCTCTAAGGGCTACTGTGTCTACAACTTGCAAGCTAAGAAACTCGTCATCAGTCGAGATGTTGAAGTTGATGAGTACGCTTCTTGGAATTGGGATGAAGAAAAAGTGGAGAAGAATGTTCTTATACCCACTCAACTACCTCAAGAAGAAGCTGAGGAAGAAGACCCAGGTGAACTACCTTCACCTCCACCACAACAACAAGATCAAGAACTATCATCACCAGAGTCTACTCCAAGACGAATAAGATCTTTGGTGGACATATATGAAACTTGTAACTTGGCTATACTTGAACCTGGAATCTTTGAAGAAGCGTCAAAGCAGGAAGTATGGGTCAAGGCAATGGAAGAAGAGATACAGATGATCGAGAAAAACAACACATGGAAGTTAGTAAATCGTCCCCATGGAAAATATATCATTGGGGTTAAGTGGGTATATAAGACAAAGCTCAACCCTGATGGCACCATACAGAAACACAAGGCGAGGCTAGTAGCTAAGGGTTACTCACAGCAACCCGGAATTGACTACAATGAGACATTTACACCAGTAGCTCGTCTTGATACCATAAGAGCTCTAATAGCTCTTGTGTCACAAAAAGGATGGAGTATCCATCAACTAGATGTCAAATCCGCCTTCCTTAACGGCGTACTTGAAGAAGAGATCTATGTGGAGCAGCCATAAGAATTCGTGTCTGAAGGCAAAGAAAGCAAAGTGTTAAGACTAAGAAAAACACTCTACGGATTGAAGCAAGCACCTCGAGCATGGTATAGCAGAATCGATCAGTATTTCATGGATCAAGGATTCAGGAGGAGCAAGAGTGAGCCTACACTTTACATCAAGTCTCAAGGTCAGAACACTCTCTTACTCTCTCTATATGTAGATGATCTTATCTACACGGGAAACAATACTAAGATGATGATGGAGTTTAAAGAAGACATGATGAAGACCTTTGAGATGACCGACCTTGGTTTGATGAGTTACTTCCTTGGCATAGAGGTAAGTCAGAGAAATGAAGGGATATTCATCTCGCAAAAGAAATACATAGAAGGCTTACTTAAGAAATTCAAGATGTATGGTTGCAAACCTGTTGCTACTCCACTCATAACAAATAAGAAACTACAGAAGAATGATGGAGCACCAGAAGCTGATGCATCCAAATACCGAAGTCTAATTGGAAGCCTCCTATATTTGACAGCTACACGGCCTGACATAATGTATGCTACAAGTCTTCTATCAAGATTCATGCAAAGCCCAAGTCAAATACACTTTGGAGAAGGAAAAAGAATTTTGAGGTATCTACAAGGAACAAAAGAGTTCGGTATATGATATACTACCGAAACCAACTCAGAATTACTTGGCTGCACCGACAGTGATTGGGCAGGTTCGGCAGATGACATGAAGAGTACCTCTGGCTATGCTTTCTCACTAGGATCGGGAATGTTCTCTTGGGCATCAAAGAAGCAAGCTACAGTAGCACAATCAACAGCATAAGCAGAGTACGTGGCAGCTGCTGAAGCAACAAGTCAAGCTATATGGCTTCGTAGGATACTTGAAGACATGGGAGAAAAAAAGATGAGCCTACTAAAATCAATTGCGACAACAAATCAGCAATTGCAATGGCGAAGAATCCAGTTCATCACAGCAGAACAAAACACATAGCAATCAAGTATCACTTTATCAGAGAAGCTGAAGCAACTAAAGAGATCAAACTCGACTACTGCAGAAAAGAAGATCAAATTGCAGACATATTCACGAAGGCGTTGCCGAGACCAAGATTTGAAGAATTACGAACTATGCTCGAAGTCACAGAAATTTGCATCAATGAGGAGTGTTGAAATTGCTACAAATTTCTAGAATATTCTTAAATATAATATGTATGAAAATAGTAGAATATCCTAGAACTATAGTGTGTATGAATATGGTAGAACAATCTAGAACTATAATGTGTATGAATATGGTAGAACAATCTAGAACTATAAGTGTATGTATAAGATAGAAGAATCTAGAACTATTATGATACTAATCTATCATGAAAACTCTAGAAAGACCTGAAGTAATGTAGAAACATTCACCACCATTGAGAGGTTGGTGACTTGAGCCTATAAATAGGCAATTGGTATGTTGTAATTGATAATCCAAGAAATCAATGACATAGCCTTCTTTCTAAAATAATTCTCTAAAACTATCAACTATCATCTAATCAACTACCAACAAAAACCAAGGCTGTGAAGGTGGCTTAATGGACACAGCATTTGCATTCATAAAAAAGAATGGTGGCTTAACCACTTCCAAAGACTACCCTTGTGAAGGGGTAGATGGCTCATGCAACAAGGAAAAAGCTTTACATCATGCAGTCAATATAAGTGGGTATGAAAGAGCACCTTCTAAAGATGAGGCAATGCTTAAAGTTACAGCTGCTAATCAACCTGTCTCAGTTGCAATTGATGTTGGAGGCTATGCATTTCAGCTTTATTCACAAGGTGTTTTCTCTGGTGTTTGTGGAAAGAAACTCAATCATGGTGTGACTATAGTAGGGTACGACAAAGGAACTTTTGATAAGTATCGGACTGTCAAGAACTCATGGGGTGCTGACTGGGGTGAATCTGGTTACATTAGAATGAAACGTGATGCTTTTGATAAAGCTGGTACTTGTGGCATTGCCATGAAAGCTAGTTACCCCCTCAAGGATTAATAAGTAGTGCAGTGCTGTGGTTGTAGAATTAAAATTGTCACTTAAAGAAATTCATGTACACTGCAATTTCATGAGAGGTTCAAGTATGGCATTGCTACAATCAGATTCAAACATTAGAAAATATTATATGGGCAACAAATTAGGGGCAAAAGGAAAAAAATGTTTAGTATAAAAGAGAGATAAAATAGATCAGTTGCTTTTTTTTTAATCAGTAACAAAAGAGTTGTTTAGTTTTATATGAAGTAAATATGTACTAAAAGAATAATTAGTAAAACATAATCATTGAATTGTCTTTTTTCTCCCTCTATGTTCTTAGATTTGGGTGAGGTGAACGGAATAAAAGAGAAGTCAATTATAAGGTTAATAAACCATGTATCAAGCATTGATCACTGTCTGGAGTAACAGAAAGATGACCGGAAACAGGACACAAGAAGCATAACCTAATACCTCCCACCAAATAATAGTGTATGATGCATTTAATGCACATGAAGTTACTTCATGTTCCCGAAACAACAATTTACTTTATTAATAAGATTTTTTTTTATCAAAAAATGTTAATTTGGTTAAGAATGTTAGTAGGATGGATTTGAATTAACGACCTCTTTCTCCCCTCGTCTCCCCTTCTACCTTTAAGCCTTCCTTTGCATCAAGCCAATAATATGTCTTCACTTTATTAATAAGGGTGAAATGGGTAATGTAATAAATGAGTACTTGTGAAAATTATATATGAGTAGGGTGATTATCTGCTTAATGATTTTTTAGTTACATGATATTAGTGTGGAGTATCCACTAATTTTATTGATAATTAATGTTACATCCTTAATTGTCAATTTCTCAACGGTTCTTACATTATGACATTTCACATAATGACATTTCACTCAATTTTTCATTGGTTAGAACCCTTCACCAGTTAGAACCCTTCATAAGCATTCCTTTATGAGATTTCGACAATTTGTTTTGGCTGCTTTCAGGATGAATGAATGTCCCTATAAACCAATACGAGACTTTTTAGTTTATTTTGTTCTCAGTCACATGCTTCCCAATAAACTTCTTAGAATGTCACTCATCTCATAACTACTTCAAGACAAACATGCTTAACTTTAGAGTCTTAAGTAATGAACTACCAAAAATTATATGCATCTTGTTGGTATAGGTAGTACCCATTAATTTCCTTAAGACATCCTCAACTATACAGTCTCATACCTGCAAAACCTCTGAATCCTTCTCATTTTGGCGTGATTCGTCTAGGGTTTTACATGTCCACCAGCTTCCGCCTGATTCGTCCTCAAACCACACCGTATTAGAAAAGAGGTTTGCTCTTAGACCATTTGTAACGTCTCTAATTGTCAACTTCTCGAAGGCTCTCACATTACGACACTTCACATGGTAATGCTTCACTCAACATTCTTGTTGGTCAAAACTCTTCGTAAGTAGTCATTTTCGAGACCTCAACAATCAACTCTGTCTGTTTCTAGGATCAATGATTAACCCTACAAATCAACAAAGACTTTTCAACATACTTTGTCCTCATTCACATGTTTGTTGAGAAACTTCCTAGAAGGTCACCTATCCCATAACTACTTCAAGCTAAACACATTTAACTGTTGAGTTTTTATGTGATAGGCTATCAAAAAGTAGATGTGTCTTGTTAATATAAGTAGTATCAATTAATTCCTTTAAGTTATCTTTAATTGTACGATCTCATACCAGCACAACCTCTAGATTCCTCTCTTTCCGATGTAATTTATCGGGGTGTTAAATGTTCACCAGCTTTCATCTGGTTCATCCTTCAACCACACCATATCGGGAGAGACATCTAGAGGTTGTGCAGGTACGAGACTGTATAATTGATGATAACTTAAAAGAATTAATTGGTACTACCTATACTGACAAGATGCATTTAATTTTTGATTGCCTATCACATAAAAACTCTACAGTTAAGCATGTTTGACTTGGAATAATTATGGGATGAATGACCTTTTGGAAATTTTGCCGAAAAACGTGATTGAGAAAAAAAATACGCTAAAAAGTGTCGTGTTAGTTTGTGGGGACAATCATTGATCCTAAAAGTAGTTGAAACATATTGTCGAGATCTCAAAAAAGACTATCTACGAAAGATTCTAACTTGTAGAGAGTTTTGACCAATAAGGATGTTGATGTAAAAATTTCTTAAGGGGTTTCCTAGACTATCAATTATAGGAAACAACAGGATCTTGAAACTTATGATTCTCACAAACAATCAATAAACAATAGATAATGTTTTGTGTACTTAAAGAGAAAGAAGACCAGCTATTTCGAAGTAGCATCAAGTTTATAAGGATGAAACATCCATTACCAAAATTAAAAGAGTATGCAGTAACATCAAGTTTAGATAATGAAACTAAATTCCTAGATAAACTAGGTACATAAGGAGTTTCCAATAAATCTAAACGATGTCCAGTGTTGAGTTTTAAACAATAAGTCTCAATTGTTTCCACTGGAGTTTTCACTTCATTCCCCATGAAAATGAACTTCTCATTTGGGCTTATGATTTGGATTGTAAGGAATCTCTGGATAATGTTAGAAATATAAGTCATACATCCAAAATTAATCCATCATGTATCATGGGAAACTTTAGTTAAGTTTGATTCAAAACATACATGAGCATTAAGCTAACCATTCTTTTCGAACCAAGACTTACACTTTAGGCAATCCTTTTGGAAATGTCTTAATTTCACAAAATTGACAATTATTGCCCTTTGATACCTTTCTTCTGGATTTGCAAAGAGTCATCATTGTTCTTTAATGACCCTTTGCCTTTATCATGCTTCTTCATAAATTTCTTTTCAAGCTCCTTGATTCCCTTGGTGGCTAACATAATGGACTAAGTGACTTCCTTGATTCTTAAGTCTCGTTTCTTTCTGAACTAACATACTATGCAATTCATGCACATTCCATTTATCTTTCATGATATTATAGTTCATTTAGAACAGGCCAAACTCAGACGATAATGAGTTTAGAAGAAATTGAACAAGAAAGTTCTCATTCACAGCCATTATATTTCCAAGGTCTTAAGTCTTGCTGCAATGCTTGTCATTTCAATGACATGTTCATACATAGTACGTGAACCATCAAACTTCATGGTGGTCAATGTACTCATTAATGTCCCAGCAACAGACTTATCAGCTGTTTCAAGAAAATTCTCATTCACAACCATTATATTCCCAAGGTCTTAAGTCTTGCTACAATATTTGTCATCTCAATGACATGTTCATACATAGTACGTGAACCATCAAATTTCATGGTGGTCAATGTACTCATTAATGTCTCAGCAATAGACTTATCAGCTGTTTGAGAGCGCTCTCCCACTAATCACATAAACTTTTTAGCACTTTCAATTTTAGGGAAAGTTGTCTTAATATTGTCTGCAGCAGTCATTCTCATCAACATTAGGCTGAGTCTGTTGGATCTTTCCCAAGTTTTATAATGAACTTTCTCTTCATTGCTACTAACATCAATAATAGTAACAAACTTCTCTTCCAACATAGCAATATCATGATCCAAAACACCGAGGTGAAATTGGACTTGCTCATTTCAGTCAGAGAAGTTAAGCCCATTAAAATTGGCTCAGATGATACATAAGAATCCAATAAATTCAAAACATGTATTACATAATAAAATTCACATAAGTGTTTTGAGACATAAAATACATGTCATACATATGATTCATTCAGATAACAGTCAATGTATATTGATGTTCTCCTTTGGGTGATACATCAACACACAACATACAAACATAATGATGCTAATAAAATTTTAACATTATTTGGCAATTAAATATGCACCAATTAGTAGTATCTATTTCCTTTGGGCATATAAATAAAACTAATGATACACACAAATCGCCTACAATTATATTCATTAATTATAAGAACAACTAATCAACCTTTGGGTGATCCATAAATGCCTTATAACAATGAATTTCAATTACCCATAAACCAATAACCATATAATTTAGCATCCATTATTCTATGAGTAATCAAAATAATCATTAATTTTGGAATTAAATAACCTTACAAATTTGGCCACTTTGGTGACTAACAAATTCAACATACATTTAATTCCAACCAAATATGTATGGCCTGCACATACTTATTACTATTAACAATTCATAGTCATTCTATTAATTTCATTCCATACCATAAAATAATATTTGCATTTATTTGTGTTTTTGCATTCTAACACGTTCAAGCAAATATGTAGCATATACATATATTTACTGCTACCAATAATTGCAAAACATTCACATTAATTTAATTACAGAACATAAATTTTCAATCCTTTAATCACGTTCGACAATAATTTTTCGAAAAAAAAAATCAAGTGAGATTGGAAATAGAAAACATAAGGTTGCAAATAGCAATTTCCAAAATTTCATATTCTTCCTGCAACAAGCGTACCTGCGCAGCTTTTCAAGATTGAAATTGAATTTTTACGTTTAGGCACGCTTCCTTTCTTTCACCATTAGAAGTAAAAACTTTCTCCAAATTTAATATATACATGCAGTGCAACTTTCTCTCACATAATCATAAGTTTTCAAATAATCTTTCTCCAAAAAATTGGTATTCAACAATAATAAAAATATTGCCAATAAAACAATACATGCAGCGAAAAATAAAATTCCTAAATTTCATAATTAGGATTTATGCATAATTGAGAGAAATTGAATTATCCCTAAATTTCATAATTAGGGTTCATACATAATTGAAAGAAATTAAATTATCCCTAAATTTCATAATTAGGGTTCATGTATAATTGAGAGAAATTAAATCATTCTTGGAGAATCATAAATTTCATAACACATGTTCTGATACCACATGTAAAAATTTCTTAAGGGGTTTCCTAAACTATCAATTATAGGAAACAACAAGATCTTGAAACTTGTGATTCTCACAAACAATCAATAAATAATAGATAATGTTTTGTGTACCTTTCTCCGTAGGAAGACTTGTACCTTTCTTCATAGGAACTTCTGTTGTACTTTGATTTCCTTGGAAAAGGAGAGAAATAAGATTTCACTTCCTTTGGCCTTTATTTTCTGCCTCTCTCCGTTCGTGATGGCTATGGGTGAGAGAGAACACTTTTCTGGTCAGGAAGGGGACCTTATTTCACGTTAGTGGGTATTAAGCCCCTTTTATAACCACTACTCCCATCAAATAATAGTTAACCCTAGAAACTTCTCCTATTAAGCCCAATTACAATTTAGCTCTTAATCGTTAATTATTTACTTATTAGTCCCTACATAAGTCACATGTCTCTCACATGAGACATTAATTCTTACAGTTGAGGGAAGTGTCACCATATGAAATATCATAATATGTGAATCACCAAAAAGTAAAGAATCAAGAATGCTATAATTAATCTCTGCCAAAGAAGATCTGGTTAGTGAGAATGAGCATAGATACAAGTATCTTAGTATTTACATCACTCCTCACTCACATATATTTACCTTTGTTTATTATTTTTACCCCTCCCAACTCCTAAGTCTTGCATAAACTTTTACTATTGTTCCATTTTGTAACTTCCAAAGTCCTAACCCCTTGCGTGATTGAACCAATGTCCAACGAGCTTCATTAAACAGTTACTCCAAGATGCATCACTACTGCATAGTTCACCCTTCTTTCTTCATGGCTTCCACTTCTTTCGATTCTTATTTCCCCACAGCATAAAACCCCAAGTTTGTATTGCCTTTAACTTAAACAATTTGGTCTGTCTCTTAACTTTTGTTTTCCATAACTACAACGTTTCATTTATCTCATTTCCAGAAGTTTTGAAGCTTGGGGTGTTATTGATTTTATTAAGATAGCTTAGAGGTAAAAACAACTTAATTATTTGTATTTTTTATTTTGACTTTATAATTACAGCTAATTAATGTAGTGTGTAATTTTTTTAATAGATTTTGAAGAATAACAACCCAAGATTTAGAAGTTTATGAATTAATTATTCTTGGAGTTTATTAAAATATTTACTCCCAAATATTTGGCAAATCAAAATATTTCTCTGCCTCAGCGCAGGATCATCCAACAGTGGTGTGATTGTGATTTACAAAAATAATCACGACACCAAAAATCAGATGCCACACAGCTATTGCAATACGTGACAGCCATTTTAGCATTAAGAACTATTGATAGTTAGTCCACTCAATAATTTAACAGCTAAGAGCTATATTTAAAATCTAAGTCATCTTCCACTCACCAATAATGCCCGAAGTATCTTCAAATTTGATTAATTTTCCACTTCAATTAATTCCTCAAATTGTTTCCAAGTGGGCGTGTGTATATCATAAACTGCAAGACTTGTTGAAGTGGTAATTGATAACAGTAATCCTTGTTTGACAATTTCTTTTGTTCTATCGTAGTGATTTGATACACTTACCAAATACAATTATTCGGCCACTACCTTGTAAGTTTCAAATCTAACAGGGCAAAACTGAGTTTCCAGGAAATCAATAATCTCAACAGCTTTGTATATATCCCTATTTGATCGTAGTGATGCTAACAATTTCATCAGTGTGCCTTAGAAACTCCTGAATTTGCAAACTGCACTCATAACAATGTTGTTGTGACTCTAAATCTATACCCTTCAGAACTTCGACTCCAACTGATCAACTATACTAAGATATGATAGTAGATAGATATATTACAAATCCCACAATCAAGAATCAAGATGTTATCCAATTGATTGCACCTCCAGTAAAATATTAGATAAAAAATGACTATGAGACAGACATTGCTGCTTCAAGCCTCCAACCATGCAAATGAGAGAAACTAGGATTTGAGGAACTGGAATACAACCAGAACGTTGAGTCTGTTGTGCTCCAATAGCCTGCTCTAGTTTTTATAATGATGATCATTGACTAATTGAAGGACGTTCATAAAAGGACAGAAATGAAGAAGAAATAGGTGCATTGTTGATCTAGCCACGGCTGTTTATAAATTAATATAGTACTGAAGCACCTTGTACCATAACAAACATCAAACCCTGCAGAGATTTTTCAGAAAGATACTTAGATTTTGATCAATATGGCATATAAAGACTAAAGAGACAGTATAAATATGACGAAAGAGAGAAGTGAAAAGATAAGGCCAGGGATTGAGAAAATGTAATGGAAGATTGCAGTGTTAACAGAAAACACAGAAGAGTATCAGAATTGAGTAGTGTATTATTTGATTCACACTATCAGTATTATGGAGATAAACATCAACTATAGTATGAGTTAGAAGACGAAAGGTCAGAAGGGAAAGAGACAGAATGCAGAAAACGAGACTACAACAATTCTCAATGCCCCCCTATTCTCATCCCTTCCCCGGCTTATATTCTCATTTCCGTACTAATGAGCATAGTCCTACAAGAGTTGTTAAGGCTTCCTCATCTTGTTATTCCTATGCCTTTCTTTCCCATTCCGAACTCAGCAGTGCCAATAACTAACCCAAGTCAGCCACCCTCTCATTCATCACATAAAGTATCAATTTTTTCCCCATCATGTTATAAAGAATGGAACATTACCAATGGTGAAAAAATATCACATAATTATAAAATCACAACTCATTTGGTACATCAATAACAAAAGTCATGATGTGATGATATGTGCACAAAAATGTACACCACTTATGTCTAATTTAACAATAACAAGCATATAACTACATTTAGATATTACGATGTAAAATATGTAAAAATATATGTGAATGGAACCAATACACTGAGCATTGAAATATGCCACTCTTAATTAAACATATTCATAGTAAATAGCAACCAACTGAACCAAGAATGTTGTGATATCGTGTACTTGTAAAAAAGGTTCCCACATTAACAAGTAATAGATAAGCATGTTTGTTATGCTTGCCTTATCACACGACACACAACAATGATCTTTTAAGCCAAAACCACCATAACAAAAAGAAAAAACTAATATCCATGTCTTGAATTATAGAGCATACTAAAGAACTATTAATTATATGTTACCATGAACCATTTATTTTGTCAATGGAAGTTTTAAGAGAATAAGACATCAATGTGTAAAAAAAGAAAAAACCTATTAAGCAACCACAAAAAGTTGCCATGGTCATAGGGAAACATCATATTATAGAAAAAAACTATGTTATCTATATTCTTCAACTTAATCCTGGTGCCTCAATGATACAGCAACAACCAGTCAATTTAAACATATATTTGGAAAAAGGTTTAATATCTTAAAGTTGTACAGCATGCAATATTTGGTTTCTTATATATCTTTCCTGAATGGAAACAAATTAAAAAGGTGATAAATTCCAAGATGCTTCTTGTTCCCACTCTTTCTGTTTTTCATCAAATACTATGGAATGTTTAAATGAAATGAACCCTGACATCAACTAATTCAAAAGTATATAAACTCATGATAACAAAGAACTAAGAAAGGGAAAATGAAGAAAATATTTTAAAATATTACCACAGTTTAATGCCAGGTAAACTGCAAGGTCTCTTTCAATTCACCGGTAACGTCTCCTTCTAGATCTGGTGCGGCAACGAAAACTCCAGAGAAATACCAGAAAAATAACCAGAATCACTTGTAGAATAATCACCAACTTCAAACCTAAACCAGGAAGTTTCCATTTATATTAATTACCTATAAGTTTCTAAACACATGGAAGAAGTTCTTGGATAATAAGTTACCAGTATGAACCGATTCCTCTGACTTCACTCCAT
Source organism: Glycine soja (assembly GCF_004193775.1). Taxonomy (NCBI): domain Eukaryota; kingdom Viridiplantae; phylum Streptophyta; class Magnoliopsida; order Fabales; family Fabaceae; genus Glycine; species Glycine soja. The sequence goes on from NC_041007.1 coordinate 44,880,250, forward strand.
TTTTACTTGCTTTTGACTTGCAATTCCTAAACGTGGACTCAGCATTCCCACCCATGACACATGTGTTTGGGCAACAAACGGTTCCATCATATTCATCACTCCCATCACAACAATCTGCAGCAATATTGAATGAGAATTAGAATTGGAACTCAAAGTTGAAGGCAGAACAGGCCTAAATATCTTGATCCCCAGGAAAAGTAATCTCCATTGCCAATTTATGCGAAAACAGATTGCTCATATGAAATGCTAAACCAGCTTGGTTGCAACTTAAATTCAGGTATTAATGAATTTAAATCTATTTATAATTTAATCTCAAATAGGTAATGAGTTTAAATCAGGTCAAGAACCGTATGAGACAATACACCAAAAGTCAATCAAAATTTTATTCATTTATAAAGGCCATTCAAATCAATTAGTAGAGGAAAATATGGAGATTAAGAAATGTTTATGCAATTCACTGTCCAGATAACTTCAAAGGAAGACATTGACTATCCATCTTTTTCAGAACACAAAGTCTTTAGGCTTTAGGTTGTAACTAGTAATTACTTAGATCTCTAGTCCATTCTTTTGCCTTGGAAAAACTCCACAGACATGTGCAAAGTGCTATAACAAACAGACCTGAACAAAACTCAGATAGGGAAACAGGAAAAAGAAGTACAACGTATAAAAAAACAGGAAAAAAATGCTTACCACAAAAATGATCATTAACATGAGAAGAAACTATAAACTGCGGCTTGCTACCTAGGTTTCTGCAATAAAATTTTCCGTTGGGGCAAGCCGAAGTCCCTGTAGTCAAATGAACAACAACATCCTAACAAGTTATAAATGGTATGATAATTCACGTCATGATTTTGCTAAAGTGATGTACATGAAAAGGTAACAAAAATTATTGAAACCTAGAGAAACAATCAAATTACCAACATTTTGCATAAGATCAAAGAATAAAAGTCAATGACATTAAAAACCAAGGCTTAAGATGATCAAATACTTTTCTTGTCAAATTTTCAATTGGGACAAAACTTAAAAGCAGTTCTATAGGTGCTTTTGATGTTGCTCTCTAATCAGAATTGGAGTTCCACCTTGGTAATCTCAGTAACCTATTAATGAAAGCCTTTATTACGCAAATAATCGAAGTAAAACTCCAATACTATTTAGAAAACAGCACTAAAATACCTATGGAACTGCATCAAAGTCTTTGTCCTTTTCAAGTTTCCCTGAATCGCAAAATTATCTTCTTTTTTTATCCGTAGAAATCGAAAACAGGTACCAAGGAGTTTACTATAACTCGAGCACCCTCACAACTCTTGATGAATCATAGAATTATCTGTAAATAGGAAACAACACAGCCATAAAATTCATCATCCGGCATACATACCAGGCTCATCAGTGCCATCAGGGCAGTCACAGAAATTGTCATTCAGACGGTCTCTGGAGAAGGATTTCGATTCATCCTTGCACTTGATCATCTCAGAGCTGTAATATTTCTCATCTGCACCCAAAACCTAATTCGAGATTCATCAAGATAATCAAAATATACATACAAATAAGAGCAAAAATGGTTTTGTGGGAGCTGCAACGTGTGACTTGGGTTGAACTCCCACTTGGGAAAAGATCCAAGCTTTGGTGTTTTGAAGCAAAAGGGGGACACGAGGACCTACCTAGAGGGTGTATGCCGAGGAGAGAAGGGTGTGAAAAGCAACATGCGGCGGTAGCGAAGAGAAGAAAACATGCGAAGTGGAAACGTAAGAAGAAGCAATGCAAGTCCATGTCTTTGTGGGAATGAATGAGAGTGTGGTGTTCACTTTCTCTCCGCGAGAGAAGCCAGTTTCACTCTCGATTTTCGAGGCTCGGGATTTTGTTGACTTGACTTGACTTTTAACTCTTTGATGTTAGGTTCTCGGAGTCACATTCCTAGCAATAATTTTGTTAAATTAATTTTTGGCATAACTATGTTTTTTTTTATGATAAATTTTTTTTTATCCTAATAAATTTTTCCTTTTCTAATATTTGAAAAGTTTTGTCCGAGTTTCTTTCGTTGGTCAGAATCCGTTATCTACTTACGTATTCTTTAACTGGTCACACAGGCTTATCATGTGTGATTATTGTCTGATTAGGATTATATGTGTGCTTTTTTTTCAAAAAAAAAAGAAGTAAAAATTGATGTCATTTTATTGTGTGGTTTCAATCTTTTGGTTTCTCTGTTTTCTTTGGTCTCTTTAGCATCACAAAATCATTCTTCAACATCCCTCTATGTTTTCATAGCAACTTCTTTTCTTCTTCTTCATCACCAACAAAGTCATCACCACCAACCCCAAAACCACAACAACCCCACTCCAAACCTGAATTTGAAGCATGAATCACCATGTCCGAAACAACAACAAAGTCATCATCACCCCCAAACATCCAAGCTCGAAATACCCATCATCAACAACCAAACAAGATGGGGCCCCAAGCCACTCTTAGGTCGAGTCAAACTGATTTTCAAGGTGCAGAGTGTGCAATGCACTGTGGCATGGTTCGAAAAGTTTCGCAAGGCAATGAAGGCACGCACCACCATGGTGCTCGCCGAGGGCAACGATGGCGTGGAGAACACATGGTGCATCACCGACGAGAATGAGGTCTAGCGGTTTCATTGCTTGATTCAGTCAAATATCTCTAAGAAGTAGTTCTTGGAGAGGTCGAGGGTTTGGAGGAATGGGAGGTGGTGGTGGTGGTTGTTGTTGTTGTTGTTGGGATGGTTTATGACGAGTGGGCTCGTGTAACCCGATGGGTTGAGGGCGAGTTCGGTGACGCGGGTGGCTCCTGAAATGACAACGTCGCACCTGAAGCCGCAAGTGAACTTGTCATTGAAAAGGTTGTCGCAGGGTCAAGGGAGAAGTCCCATGAATAAAGGCACGAGCTTGGAGTTATGGAGGAAAGGTCAAGGTTGTTCTTTAGGTCTTTCAAAGCCTACGTGTCGCTCCAGTTTGTTGCGGATTCAGTGATGATGAATAATGAGGTTGTTGAAGGTGCGAGGAAAAGGAATAGGTGAAGATGAAGGGAGTTGAGGGAGTGAAGAGAACACATTTGACTAAATCAAGGAATGAATGAGAATCGTTGGATGGAGAGATGTTTATGATCATATTTTTACTTAAAAAAATTCCAATGTGGAATCCTACTCACTTAAAAAAAGTATCTTTTGCTCTATCATGTCCAAAGTGTCTTCAACTTGACCTTGATTGAAGAATCTCGAGCTTGCCCTAGACCAAAGCATATTCAAGTCAGTTATGGCTAGAGTATCTTCAACTCAATCTTGACCAAAGTATCTTCAATTTGACTAGAGTAATATTACCTCAACCCCTACCATAGTGTCTTACCCTCGACCTTAGTTAGAATAACTTCACCCCAAACATTGAAAAAAGTATCTTCAACATATACTTGATTATAGTATCTTCACCTCAATCTCAATCAAAGTAATTTCAACCTAGCCTCGATTAGAGTATCTTCACCTCAATCTCAACCAAATTATCTTCATCTTAGCCTCAGTTAGAGTAACTTCAGCTCGATCTTGACCAAAGTATCTCCAACCTTGCCTCAGCTAGAGTATCTCCACCTCAACCTCAACTAAAGGAATTTCAGCTCAACCTCAAGAAGAACGTCTCTAGCTTAGCCTTGGCAGTAGTATATCCAAATTGGCCTCAACCATAGTATATCCAACTCATCTTGAACCAAAGTATCTTTAACTTAATCTTGTTTGGTGTATCTTCAACTCGGTCTCGACAAGAGTAATTTCACTTCAAGTTCAATCAAAGCATTTTTGCCTTAATTTTAGGCAAATCATCTTCATATTGACCACATCTAGATAATCTTTAGCTTGGTAAGACATATTCAATTCTACCTCAATTAGGATATGTTTAGCTCAACCTCAATCACAACATCTTTAGCTTGATCATAAGTCAAAGTTTTAAATTTAAAGCCTTTGGGTTACCCCTAACCCATAGGGCCTTGTAATTTTTTTTAGCCTTTCAAGCATTTTTGGCCCTAAATCACGTGGTCTAGGGTCAAGTGGGGGCAATTTGACCCATTTTGTTAACAAATCCAAAGTTTTACCATAGTCTTTATAACAATAGTTTGGCCAAGCAAAACATCACTATTGGTTAAATAACTCATCTTAATTTTCTATCTTGATAAAGTTATTTCTCTACAAAATATAATTAAGTGAGTTAAATATTTAAGTGAAATGCAAACTTGTGACTTTTATTTTGTCTGAGAGAAGATTGTAATTTAGAAGAGCCAAATGCAATGTTCAACTAATATCTCTCGTGATATGTTCTTTACACCTAAGTTGCAAGATATTATTAACTCTAGTAATTACAAATTTAAACAATGAAACATAAAAAGACAAACTTAAATAATAATAACTAAGATAAAGAGATTATCATTTTTTATACTAGTTTTAATAATTTCTAGAATACACTAATGCTTTAAACTTCCATCTAATTATAAATTGTCATATTACAGTAAGAATAGTATTTCTATAATAAGAATTGTAGAGTCATACTTAGAATGATTTTAATTAATTAATAATGTAAAAAAATTACACTAACAATACATAGAAAGTAAACTCTTCTTTCAAATCTCTCAATTTTGAAATTCATATTCTAAATGTATCCTTGTGACTATGTTGATCATCCGTAACAAATATACATAACTATGCACGATAGTCACCCCATATGGCATCTTCCTTGTCCTGGCATTCATTGATTGAATTGATCGCCTAAAATATTTGAAACATAACAAAAACACAATTAATTGTTTATATGATTCAGAAATTCAAATTATTAAAGAGTACTAGATATATTTGTTTTGGTTTGAATTCAAATTAAAGGTTTTAAAACATTTGTTATGTGGGTCAAGTACCAAATGGGATTTTCTGTTGTAATTACCAAGTGTTGGATATTTTTTTATTTATTAAAAGAACCAAATTAATAGATTTTGAAAACTTTTATGCAAGGTTTCTAGTTGCTATGGTAGTCCTCAATATTGTTTTCATGGGTTGTCTTGTAATGTTGAACGTGTTTTGCATGAAATGATATGAGTTGGTTGTTATAAAAGAAAAAACTCACCCATCATCACATGCAGGGAAGAGATACATATTTTAACTAAGAAACTTAACTGTCACTTATACAACCATTAGCCACATAAACTAGGGAAAGGATGGTTGTAACCGCGTAAAATGATCAATTCAAATCAAATACTATTTTAATTTTTTTTTTGTTGTAAATATGGGACTAAAATGTGTTGTTACATATATGCTAGCATATACTCTAATTAAAAAATAATAAAATCATCCTTAGAACATTATTATTTAAAGAATTAGACTATAATTTTTTTAAAAGAAAATGAAAGTATTTATTATATTTGAAAATATAAAAATAATTTAATATATACCTTTTGTAATTGTTCCTTTCATTCTAAAATAAATATAGTATTATTTTTCTTATAATAATGGCAACAATATTTGAACCTTGTACAAACAGCCTAAATCCTAAATTATCATTTGAATATTACACTAGGACTAAGGAAATCCTGAATTCTAAAAAGAATTGTTGGAATCATGATTTTAAATTGTTGTTCACAATTGCATGAGATCACATTAGTCATATTTACTCGCAATTTCCTGCAATATCAAAGATCGTGATGAAATCGCAACAACAATTTAAAATCATGATCAGAATAAATTATCCTTCTCTTGAAGTGTATGTTATTAATACTTTATCACCTTAAAAATAATAATTATTCAGCATTAGTTACGAGAAATAAGGAAAAAAGTTTAAAAAATGTAATAACTAATGTAAAACACGGACAAATAATTTGGGGGGGAAATTGAGAGAATTATGTGGGGGGTAATTGAAAACAATTCACAATGCATTGGATGTTTCTAACAACAAGGATTGAATCTCAAAGAAGGAAATAGTTATAACAAGGTAGTGAATTATTATTTGGATTTTCATTTAATGAGATGTTTGTTTTTAACATTTGATAGTATCTCAAATAAAGTTACCTTTAATAGAAGATAGTATGAAAAATAAAAATAAAAACATGTTTATTAACAATTTGCTTAAGTTTTAAAGTTTAGGAATTAAGCCACTAAGGCTGGTTTAATGGTTTCACAAAGATAAGATAATTTATTTTATTTTGTTTTAAACCATTTGCTGAACCAATATATTATCAATTATTTTTTTACCTTCAATTGCACCCTATTTTTATGGCCAACATTATTTACTTTTATTGTTATCTAAATTCTTATTTTTATCATTATTAACACCATTAAATTTACTATTATTATGGACTATTATCACTTCATTATTGTCATTATCTCTTACCTCAATCATTATTATTATTATCACATTTATCAGTGTTATTTATTATTATTATTATCATAATTATTACTTATACATATCTCCATCTTTTAACTGCTATCATTATTTCTCACATTAGTACAATTGTTCACCACCATATTTTTCTTACTTTGATCTTGTTTTATTATTCCATGGCCATCAATTGCTATATATTGTACCTTAACCTCCAAACACGCCTTTTAGTAAAATTAATCACAAAAAAGAAAATAACAAACTTGAAACCACATTATATTATAGGATAGTAGTGTCACCTAGACCTCAAAAAGAAAAAATAAATTCAACTCAACTATTTAATGTAATAAAAATCAAAGATTAATTGATACCTGTAGTGTAGTATGATTGAGAGTGTTGTCGAAACGGTATGACAACTTCAGGCCTCATATTTTGAAACTCTTGCAAATAATTCGAACAATAAGTATTATAATTATCAGAATCAATAATACCATTCTTTTTCCCATGAAGATAATCCAACGCACTATCAATGGTCGCTTTGTGTTCCCCTTTGGTTTCACTGCAAGTAATCAAACCTTGTACAGACTTTAATCCTAGAGAGGGAATTTGCAAAAGCTGGTTTTGGCTTTTGAATCTCTTAAGTTCATCCAACACTTTCTTATACTCGTTGTAAACTTTTGTGTACTCTCCATAAGGACCTTGTATAGGGTCCCTTTGCCTACAACATGCTTCCCATATCAATGAGTCCACAACTTTTCTTCTATCTTCCGTTTTAGCATTCTTTACCAACTTGGTAATGTTGCTAACACCAAAAACCTTGTGCACAGCATGGAACTCTTGGTTTTTATTTGATGGAAAGTAAGGTCCCAATATACAGTTTTCACTGCATTTCTTCCTTTGATGCTTGCATGCTGCACATGCTGGATGCATTCCACTATTATTTCTTTGCATCCTGAGAATATATATTAAGTAAATATGATATAAGCAATCATATATACAATTATTATTTCTATGCAGTGTAAAAAAATGATACAATATTAAAAAATAACTAATTAGAATTTGTAATAAATTTTATTTTCAAGTAGTTATTATAAAAATTAACAAATTTATTATAATGATAATTGTAATTGGATGATAGTTTAAAAATTAATTATTTTCACTTTCATTACAAATTATTTTCTCATGAAATACTATAGGAAGAATTTTTAAGTTCAAAATACTTGATGATTTCATATATAAAATTCTTTTATAAAAGAAAAAGTTTGGTAGAAAAAGGTTGAAACACCGAAATGATTAATAATAATATGCAGAACTTAATTCAAAATTTCGAAATTTTATACAATTTAACTTATACCCTACTCACAATTCCATTACTAAATCTTTAGAAGATAAAGGAAATACAAAATAAAAAAATAAAAGATGATTTTGGTGCAACATTTTATGTATATTCTAAAACTATATCTACGTACAATGTGTATTATCTTGTTTTGAGTTGTTAATTGTTTTACTATGCAATTATGATTTAAAAGAACCAATAGAAAACGAAGAATGAGAGAAAGAATATGATAATAATGCTTGCATGTAGCACATTCAGGATTAGGAGGCCATGCACATATTTCAAGAGAATCCATATGTTAATGCAATAACATATCTTAATTGTAGATCCTTTGCCACATTTGCAACATGATTCTCTATGCAGCAAAAAATTTGACCATTGATTACACCCTTCTTTATCAACTACTACTTCAACAATTAATAAATGATCCAAATTTTGTAACATATTGTAGCGGTAAAGAAATTTGGTTGCAAAGGATCCAAACATAGTAAAATGTTTCGAAGGAAAATAGCGAGTCAAAACAGGAAATATAGTAAAATGTAAGATGCAAACCTCGACCAGAAAATTATTATTGTCTTCAAGCGAATGCAAAATCAATATTCGTATAAATAAGATATATGTACCTAGTTATACAAGAAAAAATAGTTTTTTTAGGTAAAGCATGAAAAGATGGTTAAGTTTCATGTCTCTTGGAGTGATAATTCTTTATGCAACTTGTAGGAAGAAGTCTAAGTAAACTCTAGATGAAGGGTTACACTCAATTTATTAGGAGACAGTCACATACGTGTTTGCCTTAATGGGAGATAGATGGATAGAGAGAGCTATGAACTAATTATTTACACAACAACAATAAGAATATTGCGAGCCCATCTTCCCTTTTGGAATCTTTTTTATATTTATTTTAGTATATGATAAAAACCAATGAGGTTTCTTAGATTAACACATATTTTGAAAAAAAATATTTATTTATTTTGAGCTTAATTTTTTTAAAAATTTAATTAGAATGCATGGGTAGTGTAAAGTTTCATATATAATCTTTTTTTTTAATTTAGAATCATCAAATTTGTCCTTCATAATAATATCAATTATAATAATAATTTTAAAAGTAATATAAATGATATTTTTCTTTGATTGGTAGGCTAAAATTTATCCTACACGATAACTAAACTCAAATTTTAGACTATCATAAACTAATAATGTTTTATTACAATAGGTAATGAGTTAATTTTAACACTTATGCATCAAAATTATTAAATAATGTGTCAAACTCAAATTTTCAAGCTAATTGTGTATATTCACTTCATTCTTTTAACCGAATCCCATTATTATATTGTATGTTGTTGACTGATTAAGCTTTTAGGAGTTGCTCATGCAACTTTAGCCATGAAAGTCATGGAAATAATCATTTGGCATGTTCTTGATGTGAGACAAATTGGTAAGTTTAACATTTTATCATTACATATACATTATTATGATATCTTCGAGAGAAGAGTTGTGCACTAGAAATGTCATATCTACAAAATATCTATCTCTCTGTAGTCTTTGGAAAATAATTTAAAAAATGAGGAAAGTAAACCTAAACTATATAATTTTCTTAATTATTTTACTTCAAATTCTCAAAAAAATGTATATATATATATATATATATATATATATATATATAATAATGTGTAAATCTCATTTTTTTTATTTGAATCAATTTATTTTGTATAACTTATGTGTTTGGAACAATGGGAAACATTAGATTATCTCAAAAATAAATTGTATTACATGTATAATTGATTATAATTAAAATTAATTTTTGTTTGAATAAGTTTGTTGAGAAGTGATTTAAAAATAATTAATTTCATTTAGATGCAATAAAAAAATCAGCTTTTCCAGGGTGAAAGAGGATAAAAATAGCTGAAAAAAATAAGTTGTTGGAAAATAATAATAAATTACATATTTTTATGTTTATAAAAACATTTTCAAAGAAAAAGAAATCTTTATACAAATGTAACAGTTGTCCCAAACATTCAACTTATCCTATAAACAACTCTTTTTTCTCAAAACAACTGATTTCCCTAATCTTTCACCATGTTAATCTTCTAGACCTCTAAACATACTTAACATAACTACTCCTACTTGTGCCTAGATCCATAATGATTGATCAAACAAACGCAGTGGAACCTGAATTCGTAGGTGATTTTTGATCTATGTACTCTTTTCATGACATGTAACGGAACGGATAACCAACTAACAATATGATCGGTGGCTTTATGATTCTTCCTCAACGGGAACCTCCACTTTAATTCCTTAATAGGACCACCTTAGTAACTCTTCAGATGGGAGAAGAGAAACTATATTTGACAGCTCAGTATATCAGGGACCATAGCCTTCTTATAGTATGTTAACCTATTATGGTTCTCATTATCCTCTAATTGACCAAGACTAACATATGCTCTAAGTCCATATCATCTGATTTGGTTGTCTAACAGGCTCACTTAATTTGATCACATAAAATAAAACTCACTCATGATAAATAGCTAATATAATTGTCTTATAATATTAGCTCACATTAATTATTGGAATAAAAAATTCCAACAATCTCTCACTTGAGCTGCATATTGTAACAATTATATAAAAAAATCATTGAGTGCACGTATGTATGTTTTTTATTTACCTTTAAACTTCCACCTTAACAACTTGGTCCATCCCATATATCAATAATGTGGAATCATTGTGTCGTCTTTCATCACTGCTACAAATGTAACTAGACCCCAATGACCACCACATCAATACACTCAATGACGTAGGTCAATATGGATAACCAACATGAAAATTACATGCAATGTGATCTCAATCATGCCTATTTCCAATTGGTCCAAACTTTATTCTTTATAGATATCTATCCAAATACAACATAAATATTGCAAACAAAACAAGCTCATGCTGAAAGGATAAACTTCAACTTTATTTCGGTAAAAAATCCAAATAACAAAATATTTGTAAATCATAAGATATATAATATAAGTAAGACTCTCACTAAACTAAGGTACTATCAGGAATTACACCTATATGAGCAGTGTACTCATGAAAAACTTTAAGTGTCATACCTTTAGTAAGTGGATCAGCTAGCATGGAATGAGTCCCTATATGTTCTATACAAATCTGTATTTTCTGGATTCTTTATTTAGCAACCAAATACTTTATGTCAACAAACTTTTACTTGGTTGAATCCTTAATAAGACCACTAAGGTATTGTACCAATAAACACCCGATGGCTACTTAATGTTGGCAACAACAGGCAAGCCAGTTACAATAATTTAGCAATCATAAATTCTAGTATGATGTCTCATAGCAAAATATTAACTCCACCAACATGGTTAAATGCGGATCCTTATATGGAGTGATTGCTATTAAGACATTCCAAAAAAATTAGAGTCATAATACCGAATGATCTCTAAACTTCTAACTTTCGATATGAAAACATGTAATTTCTTGCTCTCTTCAATTAACGCATAATACGCTTTACTAATTTCTAGTGTTGCATATCAAGATTACTCATATATCACCTTAAGACTCTCACAAAAAAATATTTCAGGACAATAAAAAAATAAACTTAAGTATATATGATAAATTATAATATAACTGTTTTGCAATAATAAATTGTATGATGATAGTAGGATGTCATCAACATATAATACCAACATAATAAATTTACTCTTACTGAACTTTTAGCACACACAATCATCAACCAAATTTACCTCAACACCATGACAAATAATCTTGATGAATTTTGTAATACAATAGACGAGAAACTTTTTAAAAGCATAAATGGATTTCTTTAGTTTGTATACCATAGACTTTAGATCATCTTAAACAAGGTTTTATGGTTGCACCGTATAAATTATTTCATCAATGTTTCCATTTAGAAATGTAATATTTACAAAGAAAGTCTTTCTAAGACATCAGAGAGAAAGTCTCTTTGTGATCAATGCCTTTTTTCTTATAAAACTTTTGGCGACAAGACAATCTTTATATATCTCAAAATTACTCATTGAATCCCTTTTGACTATAGATATTTATCTACAACTTACGGATTTCACACTTTCAAGAAATTTGACAATATCCCAAATGTCATGTTCAACCATCAATTTTATTACATCATTTATGGCATCAATCTACTTGAGAGTTAGAGCTCACCATGACTTGACTAAGGTCAATTAGACCTTCTCAGTCAACCTAATGTCATATTCATGTTCTTAAAGAAATATGACATAATCATATCAAATTACATTTTTTCCTTTCTCTAGTGGATCTTCTTAATGACACTTCTTGAGGTTATTGAGTTTGAACTTTAGGTGGTGCTTGAGAGAAAATCTTAGTGTTGTTTTGTCTTTTAATAATGTTAGGAGTAACATCATTATTAAATTACCATATTTGTTTCTTGAACAATGGTAAGTACAAAGACTTATATATTGTCAATAACAGATTATTCTTTAAAGACAATACTTCTTATGTTTCCTTTCTCTCCAAACTCAATTTCCTCAAGGAGTCTTGCACGTCTCAAACATGATCTTAAAGTGGGATTGTAAAAATTATACATGCGAGAGCTTTAAACGTAACAAAAAAATTTTATAACTATGTATCTTTAAGTTCAAATTACCTTCATGCAACATATAAGACATTGCTTCAACTAAACATCCTTAAACGTGTATATGCCTAATGTTGTAATTTTCCTGACTCATACCTATAAGGTAGTGACTACTTTATTTGGTACCCTAAAAGGATATAAATTACATTCTTTAATGTCTTTCCCCAAAGCGACTTTGGTAGGAAAGAATTAAACTTCTTACCATATTTGTACAAGTCTAGTTTCATCATTATGGAACTTCGTTCATGCTAGGTTTGCCTAACACTACATGTTGTAAAACAATTTCACAATTATTGAAGAAAAACAAATGAGAGACTCCAACATTGTACCTTATGTCATATATATCATAATATTCCACACGGTTACATTTCACAACCTTAATTTTTTTTTCTTAGTTGAAGTTCAACTTCACCTTTGAAAGACTAAATGACTAGAGACCAAAACTTCTCATAATTTAAATAAAGAGGAATCATCTATGAACATAATAAAATAAATTTGTTCATTCCATGAATCCATAAGGCATAGAACACAAATATATGCATGTATTAGTTCTAAGAAATCCTTATTTCTTTCAGCACCTGAATTCCATTTTGTTTGTTTATTTTTCCTTTATATACTCAATATAGACTATAAGGTTCAAACAATATAAAAGATCCAAAATTTCCAATAACAGAAGTATCCAAATTCTCTATTAAGAGATATGACTTAAGCGCTTATGTTATAAAGTAATGAAATTCTCATTTAATTTTAAGTTTTGTACCACCCAAATTTTTTTGTAATATGAACACTCAAATATCATAAAAGAACTTATAACTTGTAACATTTGAATCACACGAGAGACTAACTTTATTATTTCTAATTTAACGAAAATAACTAAATTTATCCAAATTAGAAATAAAATTTGGTTTAATAAATAGTTCAATACATGTCTCAACCAAATTCAAATAAAATTGAGTCTTTTCAAGCAACATAAAAGTTCTCATAGCTTCAACTATAACTTTATATCATCGCTCACATAGAATAATCTTTCATTATCACTTGGCGGATAACTTTATAGGTAGCATCGTATAAACATGTTTTTGTGAGTAGTAGAACCAAAATCTACCTACTAACGTCATTCGGTACAAAACTAAATTAACTTTAAAATAAACAAAAAAAATGAGAAATTTACCATTTTTACACACTAAATAGTGTAAATGAGATCTTTTTTTTATATGCCTCATCCTACAAAAGTAAAAAGGAAATTCCTTATTTTGTTCTCTTGTTTTTTCTCTAGAAAAAAAAATTATGTAATATCTTCAACTCTCAATTGACTTCCCTCAAACTCTAAATTTTATATGTACAACTTTGAGATTTAAATAATATGAGTAATTTAAATCATAGTAGCAACAACAATAACAATTAAAGAAGAGAACAATAAACATACAATGCACAAATAATATTTATAATAAATTTCAAGACCCAAACAAGATACCTAACGCACCATTAATCCTCAATCTTTGGATTGAAAAAAACTAACTGCAAGTGATACTCTCAATGCATTGATCAAACATTGATGATAAGTCATGTCAAACAAAAGTTGTCTTTGGACACTCCATTGCTCACATAGAAAACTTATATGATGATTACTCCGGTCAAATAATGACTGTCTTTGAACATTTCATTATTCACATGGAAAATCATAGTATTTATAATTGCCACATGTTTACCATCGCAAGCATGTAATTATTCTGCCAAATTGTGTCTTCCTTCGAGCCGAGCATAATTCGCATGAATAATTCCATGCAACATCTATGTAAATTCAATCAAATCAATTTACACAATAGGTGTTACTTTGGTAACATGTTGTTTCAATCAATTTAACCAAAAAATACAAGACAATTTAATATAATAATGGGAGGTCTTAAAATTACACAACTTTCACATATAATTTAGTTATATAAAAATATATATAACAGAACATGCAAATATTTTGCAGAACAGACCCATCACAAGATACCTTGCACAACATTAATTCCTAGAAAAATTAATTTGTAATTGATACTCTTAACGTAATGATCAAATATTAACAATAAATTCTATCAAATAATAGTCTTTTTTTGGACGGACTAATATTCACATGAAAATACATTTATAATTGTCACACATTTATCATCACAGGTACAAAATATTATTTGGCCAAATTGCATTTTTCTTTGGGTTGAACACAATTCGCATAAATAATTTCATACAAAATTTATGCAATTTTAATTAAATCAATTTTCACAATAGGGATTATTTTTGCAATATATCGTGTCAATCAATTTAATTAAAAAAAATACTAGACATACAAATAAATGAGAAAGATTTGTTACTGCTAAATTTATACTCAATCATAATAGCAAAAAAATATAAAACATTAATTACGACAAGTAAATATGATATCCTTAAATTATATTTAATGTTATCATTGATTTATACTTAAAATACCCCAAGTAAATATTGCATTTGTAAATAAGGTTATCACAAAATTTATGAAAGGAATTAAAAAAATCATGTATAAATTCCTAAAAGAAATATTTAAAAGATTTTATATAAATAAAAAAAAGATTATTCATAAAAAAATATTTCTTTAGTACTATTTATGTTTGTGATGTTTGTGCTATACACCTTGGAAACCGGAGAAACTTCATTCTACCTTTAACTTTAATTTGCTCCCACGTTAGAAAACTAGAGTTATATAAATAAAATATATAATAATGTTTCTCCTTTAATTTATTAGCATTATAAGAAGCGTGAAACACAACTGTTATTCAAAAGGAAATGAAACAAACCAATACATGATTAGATGACGCTAAAAGCTAATCATTAGAAACAATGACCAAGAAAACAACAAAGCAACATATTTTTTTTTGACAAAACAGAAAACATTACATTAGATAAGAGTTTTAAGAATACCTGAATTTATAATGATTGATCAAACAAACGCAACGAAATCCGAATGTTATTTTGCAACCACCTAAGTCCAAGAAAAAAGGAAAGAAGAACACACTTTGTGTTTTCCTATGATTCAAGATGTTGAATTGCAATTTCAATGTTCAAGTTAAATTCCCATCCTGTAACATTCAAATCCTTCTTCCCAGGATTTTGTTTTTCATTTATTTTGTTTAATGAATACTTTATAGCATAAGTACTACAACCTATACTATATTGTTCTCCAATTTGTCTACTTGATGAAAGTAGATTCAACTCAAGATTATGATATGTGGATTATAAATAGTCACGACTTTGAGGATTCTCTATCAAGACTTAGAATATCAAATCACATAAGAAGGTTCAAATCATTCAGTTCTTGTGTTTTCATTGAACCTACCTAAATTGCAATGATAAGTTCTTAATGTCATAAATGTTGACCTAATCTAGTAGCTTGTTATTGGTACTTATGAGTGATTAAGCACAGATGCAAATTAAACAAGTCATGATGGAATTTGAATTCGAATTTAATAATGCCTGTAGAATTGTTGTCTCATTATTGTTTTGATTTACTTTATGTGATGAAAATGTGAATATAAAATGACCGTGTGATGCAAAGATTTGTGCAATTATTTAATATAAAATGATGATGGGTTGGTTAATCATAGTTTGAGCATCCTAAGTTTAGTTCACATTTTGGAGAACCACTATGAAAATATTAAGCATGTGACTTGGGAGTGTTTGTAACATTTATTTTGAATGAAATTGACTTCAGTTAAAATTATTTTTTTAAGTATATGATTTATGTTTTGATATTTTTATTTTAAAAGTAGGTGAATATTTAAACATAATATAAAATAGGCTTAAATATGTTTTTGATTTATGATATATATCCATTTTTTGTATTTCATCCCTAATAATTTTTTTCTTTGAATCGGGTCTCTAATATTTTTAAAGTTTTGTCTGAGGTTTTTGCCATTAGTCGAAATTGTTAACTGCTTATGTGACCGTTAACCGGATATGTTGGCATGTGACATGTGCTGCCACGTGTAATATTTGTGTGAGTGAGATTACATGTTGGTTTTTTTTATAAAAAAAAGGTAAAAACGACGTGTTTGGAACACAGTTGTGGACACCTCAACCCTAAATTCCTTCTCCCCACCCCTTGGCCTCTCCAACCTCTTTAGCACCACAACCGAAGCATCACTCAACTCCCCTTGAAACACATTCTCAAACCCTCCATGCCAAACCTTCTCCGAAAACCTGCATGTTGCCAACTAAAGCGACTTGCAAGAAAACACCTTTAAATTTAACATAGGCACAAACCCATCTTCCTCCTCCTCCTCCAACCCCTTTCTTCCACCACCCCTCTTCCTCACCATCACCACCACCCCCAAAACCACAACAACCCCACTCCAAGCCACCTTTGGAGAAACATCAAAGCTAGAAATATCCTTCATCAACAACCAAACCTAAATTTGAAGCATGGATGAATTTTCAAGGTGCAAACCGTGTCGCACACCATGGCGTAATTTGAGGAGTTTCGCGAGGCAGTGAAGGTACGTGCCACCGCAGGGCTCATTGAGAGCAACGACATCGAGGAGAACACGCGGTGCATCCCGACGGGAACGGGATCATGCAGTTTCATTGCTTGGGTTTCGCCAAGGACGGTGGGCCCTATGACGGTGGTGGTGGTGCATGGTCATTTCTGGAGAAGAAGGGGACGACAATTTGCACTTTCTCCGGTGTTCCACTCCCTAGCCTCCAATGAATACTTCCATGTTATTTCGCATCCCAAAACCCAAACCCCACTTTGATTCCATGTGGAGGATGCTGGTTTCTTCGATGAACTCGGAGGTGTACCAATGGTAGTGAGTGGGGAACACAGTGGGCTTGGATTTTGGGTTTTTTTGTGGAGATATGTTCAAATCGGTGTTTTTGTTTTCTCTATTTTGTGGCTTGATATTTTGTTGTTAAGATTTTGTTGGTTCATATCTATTCTTTCATCCAGCTTGTTTTCATTTAGTCCAACCATTGGGAAAAAAATGAAACACCATCGATGACATAGTGGTGGGATATGAGGAAGATGAAGGGTGACGGAGACAGATAGGAGAAAGAATAAAGGGGGCAAAATAGGAAAAGAAGGAAAAAGTGAGAAAAAGAGAGAGAAAAAAATATTGACTATCATTTTAAAAGATAAAAGATCTAACGATAGAGAAACACGAAAATAATACAACATCATTTCTTACTTTTTTTTTTTAAAAAAAAATCCTACACATAATCATACTCAAACAAAGATTACACGTGACACTACATGTCACATGTCTACCTGTCCAGTTAACGATCACATAAGCATATATTGGATTTCTACTAACAGTAGGGACCTCAGACAAAAAATTTTAAAATAAACATTGTATTCTTTTTTTTTTCTCTCGTTCTTTGTTTTTACTAAAGAAAAACCGTGAATTGCGTGGGTTTCCATGCTTAGGCTTGCCGGTCAATGATAGCAGTAGCAGAGACATTATATTTTGAGACATCACGAACTTATATATTATATAGAATATTTGTGACCCTTGGATAACAATAGCGCTTGTAGCTCAGTGGATAGAGCGTCTGTTTCCTAAGCAGAAGGTCGTAGGTTCGACCCCTACCTGGCGCGATTTGTTTCAACACAAATTTACTCAATTTTGTTTTAACTTATTTTATTAGATAAATCTCACTAAGATAAAGAAATGATTATATTCATCTCTTAATGTTGTCATAGAGAAATAATAAATAAAAAATATCATATCTAAAAATAGGTAAAAAATAGAGTGAATTTTTAGATGTTTAGTTGAAGATAAATAAAAAAATAAATAAAGATGAGACATCTTGAGTAGTTAGGTAAATATTGAGGTCAATAAATATGTATTATAATGAATGATATATATATATATATTGATTGAAAATAAGAAACACACGAATTATGAGTTCATATAATAATATAAGATGTAAGTAAAATGTTAATTGCTAACCCAATCAATCATATAAAATTATTTATAGATAGAATATTGTATTTCATAAATACCAAATAGACTCATTTTGTTGGTTTCTCTTATTTCCATGCCTTCCCTTTTTGTTATCTCTTACTCACCAAACACAGCAGTAAGTAAGTCCGATGTCCAGAAAAACTAAAAGGCTAATAAAGACTCTCATTTTCTCACAAAAATGTTTTTTTTTATTAAATCAATTTTCTATTTTTTTATTTAGTTGATGCTGTAATTCTTCTTTTACATTGAGCCCGTTTGTTTAAAGTTAAAATAACAAACTTTTATAAAGTAAAAGATGTTTTTTATAAGATTTTTTTAGACAAATACATCATAAACATATATTATTATTTTTTCTAGCAGACATAAACTAAACCACTTATGTTTACTAAAAATAATTTTTAAAAAAATAAGATTAAACAAACAGGTCATTATAGATATTTTACAAAAAATTTAACTTCTAGAATTTGTAAATTATTTAAAATAGAAAATACTAATATTCTAAAGGCTTTAAATAACAAAATCAATGACAAAATTAAATTTATTTTATTTTAAAAACAAAGAAACACTATTAACTAAAAAACTGATAAATTAATTAAAATCAGACACACTATTTATTTAATTAAAATGATTAAAAAATAATCAAATGATCCATTTTATTCTACCGAATAACAAAAACCATCCATTTTTTTTATATAGAAACTGATATATATATATATATATATATATATATATATATATATATATATATATATAAATTAAAAATATTCATAAGCTTGTTGGTACTTTCTAAAACCCTCCAAGTTCATGTGTTGAAGTGGGAAGAAAGCTAAACCCTTTCCATGGTATTGCTGCGCCATCTGCATAGCTAGCTCAGAACCAAACCATGGTGGGTCCCATTATTCGTTCTCTCTGGTCCTCCACCAGAAAATCCTTCTCTTCTTCTTCTTCTTCTTCTTCTTTTTCTCCCTCTCCTCCGTTATCCCACTCGCGCTTCTTCTCACGCGCCTTCGCCGCCGCTCCCGCCACTGCCCCTGCCGCAGCAACCACCGCCTCCTCCCTCGACCCCAGCCGCCTCCGCAACCTGGCCGTGATCGCTCATGTCGACCACGGCAAGACCACCCTCATGGACCGCCTCCTCCGCCAGTGCGGCGCCGACCTCCCCCACGAGCGCGCCATGGACTCCATCTCGCTCGAGCGCGAGCGCGGCATCACCATCTCTTCCAAGGTCCCTGCCCTAATTTCAATTCTTTTCACCCTCTCCGCTTCGTTTTCAATCGAATCGGATCTTCTTTGAGAATCCGGAAGGCACTAATGAATGCTTCAATTTTTCAGGTCACGTCTGTTTCGTGGAAGGAGAATGAGCTGAACATGGTTGATACTCCCGGGCACGCCGATTTTGGTGGTGAGGTGAGGTTTTCATCGAAATTGTTCCAATTAGTCTGGAACTATTTTTTTTTATCAACAAATGGAAATAAATTGTTAATTTGTTAGTTTTTGTTAGCAGCAGGATTGAACGAGCGACCTTTCCCTCTTTCCTTTCTTTCTTAATCACCCAACCAACCTTATATCTCCAACCGACCTAATAAGAGAAGAAAATAAAGAAATGAGCTTTTCCAAAAGTTAAGCTAAAATTAGCTTATGCATATGTTAAAAATCATCTTATAGAGAAATTATATGAAAAAACTTTTACAGATTAGCTTATATAAACATATGCTAATTTTAGCTTATGAAGAAGCTCATTTCATTTTTTTTTCTTATTATCTTTTCCTGGAAGTGCTTCTTGAAAAAGTACGTTTGGAGAAGTTTATTTAAACAGGCCCGATAACATGTTTGATTGCAAAATTGGAAAGTTTTTCTTTTACTTGGAAAAAATGTTAAAAATTGCCTTTCGTTTTTTATTTGTTTTGTTAGTGTGGATTTTGAAGTAATTAAGTGATTATTAATTCATGGAAACTGTATACTAGTTGTAGTGTTTTCTGGCTGCTTTTATCATTTTTATGTTTGGGTTGATGAGTAGGTTGAGCGAGTTGTTGGTATGGTTGAGGGAGCGATTTTGGTTGTTGATGCTGGTGAAGGTCCACTTGCACAAACGAAATTTGTTCTTGCAAAGGCCTTGAAGTACGGGTTGCGGCCTATTCTTCTTTTAAACAAAGTAGACCGACCTGCAGGTAGTCATCGCATGATTCTCTGCCGTTACATGCAATAGAGTTGCCTTAATTGTACTTTTGGTCTCTTTACTACTATTATCATTTCTCGAATTTAGTCCCTCCATTTTCTTTTCGAATTTGATTTCCCAGCATTTTAATTTTGCAATTTTGATTCATCCATTAATTTGACATTCAATATTTAATGGAAATGAAGGTGTGGCAGTAGAGTGCTGACGTGGATGTGCTTATGTGAATGCGCATTAGGGTGATTGTTACTAGTTAGCATTTTAGTTAAATATTGGATGTCAAGTTAATGGATGAACAAACATCACACAATTAAATAATGGAAGATCAAATTCAGGAAAAAGAATGGGGGACTGAATTAGAGAAATGATGATAATAGGAAGACCAATGAAGCCAATAAAATTTATGTTGATGATTATGTATTTCTTATTTGCGTCTATTGATTGGGAACTTTTGTAGTTGTGAGTAATCCCTGTAATTTTTATTTCTTTATACAGTTAGTGAGGAGACATGTGATGAAGTTGAGAGCCTGGTGTTTGATTTATTTGCCAACCTTGGTGCTACAGGTACAGAAATTGAAATATCTGATAATTATATTTATGCTTGATGGTTTTGTAATGTAAACTCCATTATCTGAAATTTTATTATTATTTTATTTGTGTGAATAGAGGAGCAACTAGACTTTCCTGTTCTTTATGCTTCTGCTAAAGAGGGATGGGCGTCTACTACATTTACCAAGGATCCTCCTGCTGATGCCAGAAATATGTCACAGTTGCTTGATGCCGTTGTAAGACATGTTCCACCACCAAATGCAAACATTGATGCACCTTTCCAAATGCTGGTTGGTATTTAAAATTTCGATGAGTTTATTATTACGTGTCTCTTGTCTGGGAAGTTTCCTTTTGGGAAAGTTCTGTCATTGATGCAGTGTTTCTTTTCTTTTGTTCCCAATGCACTTTTCTCTTTGATGAAATGCAAATTTTATTGAGGATTCAGATGACTCAATTCTATTTACTATTGTGAACATTATAAATGGTCCCTGTTCATTACTTGGAAAATCTACTTCTGTATCCAAATAATACTAGCCACAATTAATTGTAGGAGCCCATGAGTTAAAAGCATAATAGCTCTAGGAAGCTCTAGTTTCATTTTCTCTCTTTTATGCTCTTTGAATTATTGGTTTTTCCTTGTACTTCTTTTGCATGTATACTTGGGATTAGTGAAATACCATGCTTAATAGTACTTTTCAGGTTTCAATGATGGAAAAAGATTTCTATCTTGGGCGAATTTTGACTGGACGCATATTCTCTGGGGTTGTTCGTGTTGGTGACAAGGTTCATGGATTACGTAATAAAGATTCTGGTGCTGAAAAAATTGAAGATGGAAAGGTTTGTGCTTTGTAGGTCTATGAGCTTTATTGCAGATGGATACACTGGTACTATGGTTGGTAAATGATAACAACTAAGACTGTTTGATTTGGCGTTCCGTCACGTTGAGCGCCAATCCAATGTGAGAGGAGGATTGGGCTCTACGTGCATTGGAAAGTGAGATTTTGCTAAACCAAACACACACTAAATGGTTTTGGTAATGTTCTTGGTATATATTTTAAAAGTTTATGTCTATGTTATCCATGATTAGAATATTTAACATAATGAACTTATGAATACAACAATATTTTAAGCATTAGTGAATAATTTTTTCATTTATTTTTACTAGGGCTTGTTTTATTGCCACTTGGTCATACTTAGTTCCTTATTACTGGTTTAGAGTAAAGTGTATATTAAGCAAGTAGCCTTTTTATGTATAATATTTCCATCCAAATATTATTAACATTGAATTGTACCAGAATAGCAGGAAAATCAACAGTAAATCCATCATTGATATCAGTGGTGGCGGATCTTGCCAATATATGTTGAGGGGGCCAAATATGTTAAATACATATACTTATTATTTATAGTATCATACATAAAAAAATTCATATACTCGTTAAAGGAAGAAAAAAAATTGGGGGGCCATGGATGCCCTCCACTCCAACCAAGCTCTGCCACTTATTTGATATCAACATTTACTGTTACAGTGTCTGTGAAAAGGCTAATATTTTCATGTCTAGATATCAATCATGTCCTTTATCAACTGTTTATGAAAGAGGATCTGTAAGTTTTAAACATGTAGAGCAGATGTATATGAACTGAAATGTTGAAGTGCTTAGTTTAGTTTGTTAATTAGCAATTGCCTTATGAGATTAAGATATTGTGACCTTCTACTTGCAGCTCCAATTTCATATGATTTTTCATTTTATAGGTGGTGAAACTGATGAAAAAGAAGGGTACAAACATGGTTCTAACTGATTGTGCTGGAGCTGGTGATATAATTTCAATTGCTGGCCTGTCAAGTCCAGCAATAGGCCATACAGTGGCAACTGTGGAGGTATTTAATTTGTCTTTACATTTATGTGGCTTAGATCCTTATTTTTATGGCCATTTAACTTATTGAAAATGGCCATTCGGTCATTTGATTTGGCCTTTACGTCCTTTTAAAATATTTTTAAGCCAATAAATAGATAAATATAAATTGGTTAGTATGTTTATAAAATTTATTTATACTTAATATTTATGAAAATTACTCTTAGATAACCTGACCTAATTGTACAAATTTAAAGTTTTAATTATGAATTTACTTTGATATGTAACTGGGCATTTACTGTGTTCAGATTGCCCTTTTTCTTAGAATATTTTTCCTGATAAATTATCCATTTGTTCACTGGTTGAGATGAATGATAAACTTTTGATATTTTATTAAATTTATATTCAATTTAATTTAAACTTAATGTCTTGTATTTTGAGAACATTTCTAGCATGTAATTGATGACTGGGGTATGTTTTTATGTCCCAGATTATGTCTGCTTTGCCCACAGTTGAATTGGACCCTCCTACAATTTCCATGACTTTTGGTGTAAACGACTCCCCACTGGCTGGCCGTGATGGCACTCATGTAAGTGGTGTTTGTTATATTTTACTTACTTTCTTTTCCCTCCTTCAGTTGCTTGTGTAAAAAACATTGGGTTGGGTATGCTTCTCAAATCCCACCTCAGAAGTCAGAACAACCCTTTTGTTGTTTTTGAAGGTTCATTCTCTAGTTTTTGCATAAACAGTTTTTTATGGTTTTACTTATTGGTTATTTTATAGAGTAGATAGGCTAATGCTAAACCTTTCGTAGTTGACTGGGGGGAGAATTGGTGACCGATTGATGGCTGAAGCTGAAACCAACCTTGCCATAAATGTGCTTCCAGGCTTATCAGAATCATTTGAAGTTCAGGGAAGAGGAGAGCTACAGCTGGGTTTGTTCTTGTTTCTTTGAAATTGCATGATCCTCACTGTTATTATATGCATATAAAAACTCCATGATTTTCCGTGCTTACACAGCTGATTATGGCATCATATTAACAGGTATTTTAATTGAGAATATGAGACGTGAAGGATTTGAGTTATCTGTCTCTCCACCTAAAGTAATGTGAGTTTTCAAGGACTGAATAAGGCTTTGAATATTTTGCCTCATTATCATTTTTTACACTATGTAGCTTTGCTTGCCTAGCATTATTGGTTATTTTATGGATGTGGCATGCTATTTAAATATTGAGTAAATGTTTTAGTGGAAGCTTGAATTTTCAAACTCCAAAGAAAACTTAAGCTATTTGGTGGAGGCTGTTATGTATCTCCAATATGCTTCCTCAAGCAAGAGCTCTTTGGGCTTGAATCATGATCAATACACATGTCCATTTACCGTATACTAAACTTAGTTTATTTGTAAAAAATAGAGACTACAAGAATTTAATATTTAAGTGCTTGGTCATAGAAGTCTAATATCACACTAGACTTCTTTGAAACCATAGAAGTCCTACAAAACACTAACCTAATACTCCTATTTACAAAACACTAAACTATGATAGGTCTTGTACAATTCTGCTACATAACAATGATAACATAACATATTAATAAGACTCCTGAAACTATATGATTCTAATAATAAATACTGAAGTTCATGAATAACATTCAATAAGCGTAGTGTCTCTGACCATAGGTTTTGAAGGCTTGTCTTTTGTTTTTGCATTCTGTACATTAATTCTGCATGAAACTTTCTTCTCGTCTAATTGTTCTTGTAAGGTCTACCCATTCTAGATGTTTGATCTGGCAAATTCTTTTATAATGTTTGGTGGTTCAGTGGTTCTGATTTTGAAATGATATATTATGCATTCTTTGAGTTTGAGCTCACTTACCTTTTTTCATTTTCTGTTTTATTTGTATACTGGTTTAATGAACATTTCTATGGATTTACTAGGTATAAAACTGAAAGCGGTCAGAAGCTTGAGCCTGTAGAAGAAGTTACAATTGAGGTAATAATTCCACTTGTCCTTCATAGTATGCTTGCTTGTCCAAGAGTTTGGACTTCTAACATCATAATGAATCTATTCCAGGTAAATGATGAGCATGTTGGCTTGATAATGGAGGCCTTGTCTCATAGACGAGCAGAGGTTACAGACATGGGTCCTGTTTCAGGAACTGTTGGTCGAACTAGATTGTGTTTGACTTGTCCATCAAGGTTAGCTTGATTATCTTTCTCTCTATATTGAATTTATCTTTGTTTTCCCTCCCAGCACTTAATTGGTACTAATTTTGATATTGTATTATCATAGGCAAAATATACATCTATTTAATGGGAATACTGTAGATGCATGGTTTTGAAGAAATCACATTCGTAGGTTTTTTGTTTCTTATTATCCTTTGCCCGTTTTGGAGGGTGATGTTAACCTCTTTCCATCCTAGTGGTAGTGGCTTTTTAAAATAACCTTGCTCCTAGACGATCAGGAAAGAGAAACAAGAGAATAATCTCTAAGTAAGTGCCTTTCAATTTATCAACATCAGTTTAACACTCAATTGCAATTTTTCTGTAGTTTTTATATCTCTCAAAAATAGCTTTTGGTAGCGTGATTGAATCCAGAAGGCATAACTCACTAATACATCATCCAAATTTCTGGTTGCTTCCATACTGTAGTTGGATCCCACAGAGCTAGAATTCTTTTCATGGATATTCATTAATATATCTTATATCATCATCCATGGAGATATAACTTTGGCATTATGGTTCTAGTGAAATCTGATCTTATGAAGGATGCAAGGAATTTAGTAACTTCATTAATGCTGTTTGTTCAGGGGCCTGGTCGGGTACAGGAGTGTGTTCAGCAGTGACACACGTGGAACTGGATTCATGCATCGTGCTTTCCATGGTATGCATTATCTGCTTAAAAATAATCTTTTTCTTCCAACTGGCATGTAATGATGCCAATTTTCAATTCGTTTGCTATATGTTCTGCAAATCATGTTGTTTAATTGCACTCATGAAGTTTTGCTTATTTTATGTTAGCTGAGATTTATGCTTGCTTATTTTTACCAACCTTCCACACTTTGTTTGAGCCTTTCCCTCTTGCTATTCTGCTTAGTTTAGTGTCAGATGTCTTTTTTAATTATTTTTTCTATAATTGCATTTTATTGTAATGTTGCAGCATATGAAAAATTTTGAGGCCATGCCAATTTTCAATTCGTTTGCTATATGTTCTGCAAATCATGTTGTTTAATTGCCCTCATGAAGTTTTGCTTATTTTATGTTAGCAGAGATTTATGCTTGCTTATTTTTACCAACCTTCCACACTTTGTTTGAGCCTTTCCCTCTTGATATTCTGCTTAGTTTAGTGTCAGATGTCTTTTTTAATTATTTTTTTATAATTGCATTTTATTGTAATGTTGCAGCATATGAAAAATTTCGAGGCCCGCTTGGCAATGTCAGGAAAGGAGTACTGGTATGTTTGACGGCTGTTGTCCTTACTTAAAAGTGCTTAAAAATAATTAAGTTACCCTAAGCTACTTCTCACATGATATACTTCTGTGCTTCAAATAATTAAGCTTGTTTTGAGTGCGGTTTTATTTCTTGTGGTTACCCAATGCTGTTTGCTTAATTGAACAGGTTTCAATGGGTTTTGGTACAATCACAGCTCATGCATTGATGAGCTTAGAAGCTCGAGGGACTCTTTTTGTAACTCCTGGAATGGAGGTTAGAACTTTGCATCTATTGTTTTTCATGTATTATATGTAATAAACTAATAATGACTTCCTTTTGGGTCTTGACTACTAATCTGAAGTTCTTATCTTTGTAAAGCAAATATTATATGCTGCTAATGTCTCCATTGCAATTTTCATTTTTTTAATGATCCTCATTCCCCTAAAAAAAGTCTCTGTTACCTCTTTGTTGCCTACTATGGGTTGATGATGAGTTCATTCTACACATTTATTCAAGATGAATTTTTGCCAGCAAGCATTGTGTCCACATGTTTTTCTTTCCCATACTTAGTTACAATTTATCTGAATGAGGAATTATATGATATTATGATATTTATTCACTACATTGCATTAATTGCTCGAGTCCATTTAGTTTGAAATGTTTTCTGTATTGCCTTTTTATCTAGAGAGTTTGGAACTCCTAAAGATAAATTTAGAAGAGGATTTTACCGCAAAAGAATTGTTTGCTATCAATCTAGCTATGATTTTTCTTCCCAAAAGCACGTTGGTATTTTATTCTCAAATTGTGGCTAAACATTTTGACCTTGGATTGAGGCTTAAATTTATTCCCAAAAAACACGTGGTATTTTTTTGCTAACAATGTGAATCTAGTTTTTTTTTTTTGCATATATAAGCTTATGCTGTCTATATACTTAACTGTTTTTTGGTTTCCAGGCGTATGATGGAATGATTGTTGGAGAACATTCACGCGATACAGATCTTGATGTAAGAAGTATTCTTAGTTTGAATGTAAGTGTTATATCAAAGGTGGTGACTCGCTGACAGATTGATATTTCAGGTCAATCCTGTAAGGGCTAAAGAACTTACAAATATCCGTGCTGCTACCAAAGATGATAATGTGAAGCTGACTCCCCCTCGCCTTGTACGTGTATTTCTGGCAAAATTATGCTTACATCTTGCTCGTTTTGGAATATGAGAATTCTTATAACTACATAACCAAGTAGAGTTCATGATTTTTATGCATTCATGCATATGATATTCAACAATGAGTTGTCATCATTTGATTAGACCTAGTTAGGAGTTCACATGCCCTAATATTTTTAAGATTAAATTACTCAATTGGTCCTAAAATATTTTGGAATTTTCAAGTAGGTCTCTAAACTAAAATAGTAGGTCCCTGAGATTAGTTTATGACGGCTTAACACCATTTGAAAATGACAATTTTTGGTGGTTTTAAAAATCCTACGGAATCAATGAAAAAATTACATGATCAAGGATCCAATTAAAAAAAAAGTTTAGGGACCTACTTGAAAATTCTGAAATTGTTCATGGACCAGCTGAGTAATATAACCCATTTTTAAATATCAGGTTTATTTCTGTATGACTATATTACAACTGCTTTCTCACTTCAAAATTCAATTAAATATTTTACTGACTGAACAACGAAAATATTTTCTTAATTTTCTTTATCACACCGTGTGGTTTTCAAATACGAAAACTAATGAAGCTTGGAATGATTTTGAAGTCTGATGTCAAATGGTGAAATAGCAAACCATCAATTTTCAATACACTCCGGCCTTTCGTTTCTTGGATTCCACCGTGAATTTATGGCAAAATCTCTCAAGGAAACCTAGCAAGTTGTATTTTTTAGACCTGGCATTACTGAGGCTGTATGAAATATTTAGTATGCAATTGAAAAATAGTTAGTGAGAAACCAGCAATTTTGTGATAGTTCTTGGGCTTAACATGTAACATGTTTTACTTACAATTGATGGTGGTTTGGTTGCAGATGACACTTGAAGAAGCTATAGGGTATGTAGCTTCCGATGAACTTATTGAGGTAAGTTTCCGCATGCAATTTATTATCGCTGTACAAATTTTTCCCTGATATCTTTTGATGAAAAGAGGTAGGGGTGCTTCATCCCATTCCCAAAACCCAATAATATTTATCTATATTTTCTTTTTTTGATTTTTTCAAGTTTTAACATATATATGCTGCATTGATAGTGCTTATAAGTTATAACTGACTTATATGGGTGATATTCGTTTGACCACAATAATATTTCTTGATTGTTCTCACTGTCATATATTTCTCTTACGTTTTCTTTTGTTCTCATGAAGGTTACACCAAAATCCATCCGTTTGAGGAAGAAATACCTTGATGTTAACAAGCGTAAAGCCATGAGTAAAAAGCCAAAGGAATGAAGAGGACAAAGCCAAAAGTAAAAGGCCAGAGGAATGAGGAGTTATCCTCGATTAAATTTTGTAAAATTAATTTAATCAGTGTATGGTATAGTCATTACAAGCAATTTTTTTCTTACCAGGTTCTGCCATAATTCAAGTAGCAGGAAGAAATATTCTTTGGTAGTGATACTGATAAGGCAACTCAATTTTGTATTTTCTAAGGGGCGATTAATAATTAATTAGCAATGGAACACGTTGCTCATTGTGATGTAATATCAAAAAACCGTTTGTTGAAAAGATTAAACTATAACTGCTCTGAAAGGGCATTGTATTTTCTCACGAGTTAATGGTTTACTTTGACATTTCCTTTTACCAGTCTTTGCGTTGTCTCCTCAAAAATAAAAAATTACTTGTCCTTGTTGTGGTCGGCTTTGACGCCATGGATTTTGATATCTGTCAAAATCACTTTTTTCCAAGTCTACAATGTCTCCTTAAAACAAAAGTGAATTTCTTTATTGGTTTGTGACTTTTTCTCGAGTTTTGCATGAGGGTCATATGCATCAATGCTTTGTGTGTTATGTGTTCATTGATCACATAAATGAACTTCCAATATTAATTATAGCAGTCAGGTTAGAAATTCAAAACCACGTTACTGCAAGCGTGAGTCCTTAAAGAAAGTTGTGAAATATTTATTGAAAACAAAGTAAATTATATGTGATATTTATTAAATATTCGTACAAGTTTATGATTTTAATAAACTTTAGTTGACAATGTGTTCACGAGTTGTTTCTTTATTTTTGAAACATTTTTTTAAGTAGTATAAATTACTTTATTTCAAATTTAGTTATAATAAAATCAATATTGCAAAACGGAAGTGACGTTGAGAAACCTAGACTCACAAGTTGTTTCGAGGTTCACATCATTGACTAGGATATTTTTGCAGTCTAGAGTAAACCATGAACAGTTGATTCGATTATGATGATATGATCAATTAGCATTGAACAATAGAATTTAAATTCCAAGCTAACTAGCCAACGACATGAGAAAGGTATAATGGTACGTACTATTTCATTTATATCACAAGGATACGATGGTTTTCTAGCTCCACGAAATATTCGCCTATTTTGGCTTGTAATAATGATATTTGGTAAGCAAAACTTAAATGTTTCAATGTTTCACAATTACACTTCTAACCTTTCTTAATTTTTTTTTTTTATCAATTACAGCATATGGTTGTAGAATTTTAATCTGGCTATATATAAAATAATAAAACTGAGCCATAAACACAAAACAAACTTGTTTTTAACAACTAATGTTTTGTTTGATTGAAGAAAGATTGTGAGTTTCTCCTAGTACAGTCTTTAATTCTTATTATAAAAAGAAATCATTGTTATGAAAGGAACATGGATAAGAAAAATCTCATTAATTAATAAGTCAATTTTTTTAAAAATATTTTCGCCTAAAATGAAGAAGAATAACTTTTTGTGAACAATTTTTGGATGAGTGTAACAAAGATAATACTTAGGGAAATGGATTAAGTTATTGACTACTTATTTAAGTCGATGTTTATTTAAATCAAAATTATTTAAATATTATATCAAAATAAGAATTAAAATTTACCATCAAAATAATTTAAATAGTTATATTAAATTATCAACCAGTTAAATCTACCCCCAAACAAAAAAAGAAGTTAATTTTGAAGGGTTTTCCCTTCATTTTCTCAATCCAAAAACACACAAGACGTATGGAGGAGGGTTAAAACGGTAAAAAGAAGCAAACCCATTTCATTTGCTTGTTGTGATTGTTTTCCTTTTTCATCTGAATCTGTGATATATCATTCGAGCTTTGAATGCTTCTCCCTCCATAACAACAACAACAACGCTCTCTTAATCTTTCTTTTTTCATTTCCAATGCTGCAACAACTTGCAAGGTTCATATGCAGCACTACGACAGACCCAATTGAATTCCCACAAAAGAATTAAAGAAAAAACGGTCAAGTTAGAATCTTTTGAACCTTTCGATCGCGTGGGAAGGAAGAGAGGAAGATGGGTGCGTACAGAGCGGACGATGATTACGACTACTTGTTCAAGGTGGTGTTGATCGGAGACTCGGGCGTTGGAAAATCGAACCTCTTGTCTCGATTCACGAAGAACGAATTCAGCTTGGAATCCAAATCCACCATTGGCGTCGAATTCGCCACCCGCAGCATCCACGTCGATGACAAGATCGTCAAGGCGCAAATTTGGGACACTGCTGGCCAAGAAAGGTTCTTTCTTTTTCTCTCTTCTTTCATTGTTTTTTTTATTTTTATAAAGTAGTTAGTTTTTATTAGTGGGAGATTTGAATCCGCCACGTCTTCTTTCCATTACCTTCTTCTTTTCATCTCAGACTCATCTTATTTTTCATCTCACACCAACTGGGTTGGGTGTAAGAGAAGGGAAAAAATATCTTTTACAACGTCATGAAACAAAAAAGTTGGAATCTTTGTTGGAAAATGTGTCCATATTTAGTATTTATCTAACCATGACTCAATCAGAAATTATCTACGTGGGACAAAACAAAAAAATCTCATTTCATCTCAGATTTCTATTTTGGTATCTGTTTTTTTTCGGATTTAAACGGGGGAAAGTAAATTATACTGATAAAGATAATTCTTCTTGACCTTAAACGCAGAAAAAGTGAAAGAAAAATAAAGAGAAATTGAGTTTTAGTAACAGTTTTTATTTTTTCTTCTTCAATTTAAATTTCATTTTTTTTCTTTTGGTTATTTTTTTTCCACCCTGGGAAAGAAAGGTGTATGTATGGTTGGTTGTTTGTTGATTTGGGAATGCATATTGTGGACCAATGTTTTGTGGGGTTTGATTATAGATTAATGTGTTTTTTTTTCTTTTTCTTTTTTTGGTGTGGGATTTTGATATGCTAATGATGAATGATAGAGGCAGTTTGATATCAATTGTTTTTTGTCGGTTGTGGGGTTCTTGCTTTTGATCTGGGTGACTAGGATATGGAACAATAGACAATGTTCTTTGTTTTTTTTTTTTTTTGGCTCTTTTATTAGAATGCAAACATGGGATTGTGCATTCGGGTTTTTTTTTTTTTGTAGGATGGAGAATGTGATTCACATTTTTCTCGGATGGGGTTGATAATTGTACGGTTAATGTTGCTATTTATGGCATTATGGATGCATGTTGCGCAATTGATAAAATTGATGAATCTCTAAAGTAATAAAATGGATCGAAGACTTTTGTTTTCCCTTTGTTGTGGCTTCGAAGTTTAGAGTATAAACGCTTTTGTGAAATAATTGATGAGTGTGACCAATGTCTATTGCTTCCAGATCCATTGATTTTTGCAAAATCTTCATTTCTTTCTTGGATCTGACTACTCTAAAGTGAGTAATTCACTATAGAAGGTAAAGTAAGTGATATTGGTTATTTAATAAGAAAATTAAAGGTTCATGTTACGTGTGCATGCATAACAAAACATGTTTGTGTTAGCATATTAACCGTTGATTTTCTCATTTTTTTTTTATCGAATTGACTTTACCTTTGCTTACTTCAGAAGAGTCAATTCTTTATTTTTAACGGTGTGTCCTTTTATAAATATGCTGGGAAAATGACAGGTCTACATGACTTCTCAAGTTTGGCTTGCTTTATATATTGTTCATGTCAGGCACTTATTTGAAATGGAATGATGCTGATATTTGAGTGGGTGACTAGTTAAATCTAAAATATGATTATTGTTTCACATTTATGATAAATGTTTAATGAGGTGGAATGGTAGCTGTGTGAAGTGTTACTGACAAGGATGGTTATTTCTATTTAGGAGTGTGATTTAATGTGATGCTTTGGTTAGGTTTCTTTTGCCAATGAGAGTAGTATACTATACACATGCACAAAATAGTACAACACAATAATAGTGGAAAAGAGCTAGTTTGGGCTGTATCAAATATAGCAACAATCACCAAACCTTCAAAAGTGATATCAATGTGGTCCCTACAAAAACATTGACATTAATTTAGGCCCTTAATCATAGAAATTAATATCAATTTAGTTCCTCAATCATACAAAGTCAACATCAATTTAGTTCATTAACTATAGAAACTGACACCAATCTAATCCTGCAATCTCAGTTTGTACACAGGTGGGTGATTTTGATATCACTTTATTGAGAAGGGATTAAATGTCAAAGTTCTTTCAAAAACTGAAGTAATGACTATTGTATCTTTGAGTTTGAAGGACTAAAACATGGATTCACTCTACAATGATCTTATTCTTAACTTAGCTTTACTTTGAAGTCTAGACTTGCAATGATTTTTGGTCTGTGACATGGTCATTACTTGCTAATTATAACTAGATACATTATATGTTTCCCATAATGCTGTGTATATATCAGTCTGATGCTTGTTATTTGCTACACAGATATCGCGCAATCACAAGTGCATATTACAGAGGAGCTGTTGGTGCACTGCTTGTGTATGATGTTACCAGACATGTGACTTTTGAAAACGTGGAGAGATGGTTAAAGGAGCTTCGCGATCACACAGATGCCAACATTGTAATCATGCTTGTGGGGAACAAGGCGGATCTTCGTCACTTGCGTGCAGTGGCCACCAACGATGCCAAGGCGTTTGCCGAGAGAGAAAACACGTTCTTCATGGAAACATCTGCTCTGGAGTCCTTGAATGTCGATAACGCCTTCACCGAAGTGCTCACTCAGATATATCGCGTTGTTAGCAGGAAGACTCTTGAGATCGGAGATGACCCTGCAGCCTTGCCTAAGGGGCAGACCATCAATGTTGGAAGTAGGGATGATGTCTCAGCTGTTAAAAAGTCTGGATGCTGCTCTGCATAGTTTCACATGCCCTTTTGCAGCAGAACAGAATATCTATATGTGCATGATCCCACCAATTCTCAACATTTTGGGGTCCTAGTGAAATATTTTAATACCTAGCCTTCTCTTTTTATGTAATTTTCCCCACATATATCTTGGCAAGTTAATTGTTTTCTCTTTTTTTCCTTTTCTTTTCTTTTCATGTAAGCATTGTTTGGTCATAGGAATGATGTCTTGTCGTCCTTAGATATACAAAATTTACTGTTTGTATTGAGTGAAAGTGATATTTGGTTCTCAGATTGATCAGAAGTTACTATCTCATCATTCTTCATTAAGTTTTGCATTCCACTGAAACAAGAAAAATTCTTTGATAGGTAGGAAGTATTATTCAATCGTGGAAGTGTTTTTTTGGCATATGACTATATGAGGAGCCATTAACTTGATAAAATAAATAATGTTTAGCTTGTTGGTAGAAGCTACTCATTGCAATTGCAATACTTGCACAAATACAGTGCTCAGTACACAGGAAAAGGATTGCAAGAAATTACACAGCTTGAAGCACTCCTATTTTTCAGCTAATTTATTAATATCTAATTAGCCTCAGCTAAAGGGAAGAAACAAAAACTATTGCATCAAAATACAATGGGAATTCTAGAACCACACAATCTGAAGATGGAATGACCATGCTAGGTGATCAGCAGAATTTGTTTGATTACAGAATGGGTCACCACAACAGTCCCATCACTTTGTAGAAGATGTTGAATAGACATTTCTTTGTGTATCTCCTTTTTGGTTCTTCACACCCCTTTTTTTAGTTTTTTTTTTATATTCCAAAAATACCTCTTTCCTCTCAGTTCTCACATTCAATCCCTTCCCTCTCACCCCCCTCCCCCCCCTGCCCTTCAATCCCACTCCTGCTAGAAACCTTTCCAAGGAGCCATTTCCCAGTATGCCCTTCTCTTTTCTCTCACTTTTGTACTTGGCCGGCCTCTCTATACCATCATCGGCTTCCCTCATGTCGTCTTTGTTGAGCAGCTTTTTTTTTTTTTTTTTTTTCGCTTTTCGCATATCTTATGAAAACAGGTTTCTATAAAATGGTTTACATTATAGTAACTAGTTTCTATAATGTATCACAAGTTTTCAAAAGTACATTCCAAAACTCAATATTCAGAAAAAAAAGTTTTTTTTTGTCAAAAATATAAAAAAGATAATGTTGGTGCAAAGAACAAAAGGGAGAGGTGCAATTAGAATCAATATTCTGAACTAGAGATAAGCCCAAATGGCAAGGTCTGTAACTTTTTCTCATCGTTTGCCAGCAACCAAGAAATCCAGTTCCACAATAAGTTTAATGAATCTGAAGTCTCCTAGCAAAATGATGGACCACGAAACAATATCAACAACAGATTTAATTTAAGTGTTAAATGGCTTACATTTTTATATAACAAATTTTCATTTTTCTAAAAGTATTTATTTTTTGTCTCACTAACCAATGTTCGAATGATATTAGTTAGTTCCCATTCAATTTATGCTTGACCATACCTAAATGCTAAATTCTGGCTATATAGTTCTCATTATTAAAGAAAAACCATAGGTTCATTAATCATGTCATTACTTACAATGAAACTCTACTGTCAAGGACTAAATGAAAAAAAAAATACATAAATAAATACAAAAATAAAGAAAAAAAAACTCATTTTATGAGGACTAAAAATTGATTTAAGAGATATTAATCTCCACAAACGAATATGCTAAAGGCGTTTCCGTTCATCTATATGCACAATTCCAGTGAAGGTGGGTGAAGTTGGGTCGACGAAGACGCTGAGGTTTGGTCATTTCTATTTTCTGCAGATTTTTTCAGACTATGCTTTCCGGAAATACAATTGAGCCAAATGGATTCAAAATGGGTATTCCAAAAGTCTATTATACAATTATGGAACGCATGTTCTTGAATGGTAATCGGATTATGTAAATATATTCTGGAACACCTATTTTGAAAGAATTTTTTTTTCAAAATTACTGTTTTGGAATACTTATTTCAAAACACGTTTCAAAATTTATTATGTGTATTATGAAATATTCATTGTGTTGTACTTGTAAATCTGAAATGAAGGAAATAATATGGAACCCTAACTTTCTTTTTTATTCACGAATTCTATGTCTCTGCCATGATTTTCTGCAGTTAAAAATTAATCTTAATCAATACATTTTGGTTCTTTAATAGCTAAATTAACTACGCACATAAATTTTTGTATATAAAACACAATTACTTATATAAAATAAGCACATACGTATATAAAAATTAGTATGAGCTTTTATTTTACAGGAAGAAAATAGTATAAGCCTTACGAAATATAAATGGAACCAAAATTCATTGATAGATGTAAATAAAAAGGGGGACGCGATCTTAAGGTTATATTTAAATGTTTTTAATGATATATTATAATGATTTAAGAGAGAATTTTTAATTTAGTAGTAATAATTTTTTAATTAATATTTTTATAAATTTATTGATTTTATATATAAATAAAATATAAATAACGAGGATGAATATGAATATATAGGTAAAAAGTAAAGTACAAATAATGATAGCAAATATGAAAAGTAAAGCAATTATTTTTTCTAAAACCTTAAATATAATTTTAGTCATTCTTGTTTAGTTTTTCGTCATTGCAAAATTGTTTTATACTTTTAGTCATTATGTTTGTTTTATTTTTTATTTTTATAATGCTTTAAATAATATTTTTTATTATTTAAAATGTTATCTAAAATGTTTTAAGAGTTAAAAAAATAAATATAATTTATAATAATTAAAAATAAAAAATAATTTTATAAAAATAAAAAACATTAAATTACAATTACTAGGAAAATATTTATACTTGTTTTAAGACACATATATGCATACTTATACTAATATTCTATAGTACCTTATCCGAATCCTACGGCACTTTTTGACTTTCCATCATTTCTAGGCAATGCACGTTATCCCAAAAAGACATCATCTAACCGATAACGCTACCTAACAGTTCATGTGCATACTAAATACAGCACGTATAATGATGTGTTGCATTTAATGATTTGTTGGATAATGAAAGATTTTGAGGAGAAAGAAGTAGAATAAAAAGAAGTAAAAGAGAATAGAAAATGAATAGATTTTTGTATTTTTAAATTCAGAAAAGTAGAAGAAAAATAAAAATGAATGCATATGTTGTAATGACATTTTTA
The DNA here is from genome assembly GCF_004193775.1 of Glycine soja. Lineage (NCBI taxonomy): Eukaryota > Viridiplantae > Streptophyta > Magnoliopsida > Fabales > Fabaceae > Glycine > Glycine soja. Next base: position 44,917,031 of record NC_041007.1, read on the forward strand.
TCTCTAATAATATATTTATATAATCCAAAATATCTTAGACTATATGAAATATATAATCCAAAAATAAAAATAGATACGTCATTTTAATTCTTTAATAGACTCTATGATTTTTCCCACCTTTTCCATACAATCTTCACTTCATGATTCCTTTTTTGTGTGGGCGGATTCCACAAAACATTTTTCTCTTCTCTCATTTTCCACTTTTTTCATACAATAAATAAATTCATTCACTCTCACACTTTTCTCTATTCAAAATCTATCGAAACAAAAATACTGTAAAATTGGACTATACAGGGAAGGACGAAAGATAATGAGGAAAAAAATGTCACTAACACATTTTTAATATATTTCTTAACATATGTTTTAGTTAAAATTTAATGAAAACTAATAAGATTAAAAGAGAGACTCTTAAGAAATATTTGACATTTAAAAATTGTTTTTTGAAAAATTGTAATTAATAGAAAATATGCATTCAAAGTAATGTGTTCTTAGCATTTTTTTTTAAATATTGGGTATGACAATCTAATCAAATTTACTATATATTTTTTTGGGATGGAAAACTTTAAACATATTCTCGTCCTTCTGTAGTGGAGCTTGGATGACTACACCTTTGTGATTCCTCCTTTGTAAAAGTTCTAAGTGATGTGTTGGAGTAAGATGTTCACAACAATGCTAGTGACATAATAGACGATAAAAAATCTCATTGATGTGATCCTTGACAAGGGGTTGAGATTGAAAGAAAATTATTCTAGTGTGTGTAATCCTATAATAATCTCATGTATATCTCAAAAAAATATAAAACTAAGGGACAATAATTCTTTCCCACAAGTTAGACGTTCTTAAAATTTAATAATTATATACTTATTTTTAAGTAGTTATCATAAAAGTCAATAAACATATTTATAATAAATTATGTGAAATCATTAAAAAAAATTCTTTTAAATATTTAACACAGTTATATGTTCAACCCAATATAATTAAATCGGATTGGATAATAGTTTAACCTCTATATCTAGGTCTAGCTTAGAACTATTGTTAATTATTAATATGAAACAATCCAACATCTCTATTTTATTTTCTCTTTTTAGATAGACGAATGGCACTACACGATACGATGTAGGTATCTTGGTCTTCCATAAAAATTATTATTTAAAGTTTCCTGATCAGCAAGATACCAAAAACACTGTCATTCCATTTTTCACCGTTTCCCGCACTCCACCACAACGATGGACAACGACCGCGTCTCCCGCCGCACCGAGGTCCTCACCAACCACCTCCTCCTCCGCACACCCCCACCCTCCGCCCTTCTCCACCCCCACCCCTGCCTTAGCTACTCCCCCCCGGAGCTCTCCAACACCATCTCCTTCGACACGCGTGAGATGCGAAAACTAATGGATTGCCACAATCTGGAGGAGCGCGACTGGATCTTCTCTCTCATCCTCCAGAGCCCCCTCTTCAACCCCCGCCACCGCGCCGGAAGGGTGTTCGTCTCCCCCGACTACAACCAGCCCATGGAACACCAGCGCCAGGCCACCATGAAGCGCATCGGTTATCTCCTCCAAAAAGGGGTCTTCCGAGGATGGCTCACGGGAAATGGCCCCGAACAAGAGCTCAGGAAGCTCGCGCTGCATGAGGTCATTGGGATGTATGATCATTCTCTCGCGGTTAAGCTTGGCGTTCACTTCTTCTTGTGGTACGTCCAATTTTTATTTTTGTTTTTCTTTTGGAATAAGAGCTTCATTTATAGACGAATTCTAATGAGCTAGCGATATTCTGTGAGACACTTTTTTTTTTTTTCCTTCAAACCTTCTCTCTATAATTCACTATATTGGAAATCATCGATTTTTGTGAGTTTTACGTCAAAATCAGGCATAATCATTGAATGAAACTCACCAAAATGAGTAATTTTTAATAAATTTCGATAAATCTTAGGAAGAGTGTTGTCGGGAAAAAGTGTCCTCCCTATCATTCGTGGAAATGATATGTATTGTTAGTGTAAATACTAAATAGTTAAATAGTTTTATACCCTTAACCAATTAGATATTATGGTTTAAATGACTATCACTTACCCATCTCTCCTTATGAGAATAGAAGTGTGGGAAAATATGATAAAAATTGAAGTTATACAACAACAACAACGCCTTATCCCACTAGGTGGGGTCGGCTACATGGATCAACTTCCGCCATAATGTTCTATCAAGTACCATACTTCTATCCAAATCATTAAGTTCGAGATCCTTCTTGATAACCTCTCTTATAGTCTTTTTGGGTCTTCCTCTACCTCGAATTGTTTGCCTTCTCTCCATCTGTTCTACTCTCCTCATTATAGAGTCTACCGGTCTTCTCTCTACATGCCCAAACCACCTAAGTCTATTTTCCACCATCTTCTCTACAATAGGCGCTACTCCAACCCTCTCTCTAATAGCTCTGTTTCTAATTTTATCCTGTCGAGTCTTACCACACATCCACCGCAACATCCTCATCTCCGCTACACCTACTTTATTCTCATGTTGGCTCTTGACATAAAAATTGAAGTTATACCATTTCTAAAAATCAATAATAGTCGGGAATAGTTTTTCAAAACTTGTAACAAATCTGGATATGTAATATTTTCATGTTACATTCCCGAGGATAAACTTTTAATCCGTGAAACAAACAAGCTCCAAATGTTTAAGCTATAATATGCCTATGGGCTACTTGAGCAAGAGTCTTTTGGGATTGAAGCAGGAATGATTCACTGTTGACCTATGACATACTAACTTCTATTTAATTTGATGGAAGCAGCGATGATTGAACTTTTATAACTTGGTTTAGTTATACATACAGGTTGTATGTTTTGAATCAACTGTGAAGGGTTATGTATGTTTTCATATCTAACAAAGCTCACTCTTCAAGTTTCTTTACTTTCCCGTTGGAGGGTTTTATTCAATCAGAGAGTTCCAAGGTTCAATCTAATTATGTGCTTGACGAAGAAAATTTAATGGACTTCTTGGATTACTGAGACCAAGCCTTGTTTTTGTATGTGTTGTGTGTATTTTGGCCAGGAGAGGGTCCTGAAGGGTGAATCCAACTCCAAGTGTTCAACTTGTGCTTGTAAATTCTTGGAATGAAGAACTTTTTTTTTTTAACACATAGGACTTTTTAAGGAACAATTTATTTGCTAGACAAACTTCCAGGACCCATAATTTAATGTGATTCTGTGCCCTCTAAAGCAAGCAAGATGTTGGGAGAGTTCATTTCTCCTATTTCCTTTTTCTTTTTTCTTTTTTTGGCATGGCATTTGTATAAATCAAGAAAAGAATGATGGATTTGTTCATGATGCTACCTTGGATTAACTCACTGTTTTTTTCTCTGATGAATAATGGATTTCAGGGGTGGAGCCGTAAAGTTTCTGGGAACCAAGCGCCATCATGACAAGTGGTTGAATTCTACTGAAAACTATGATATCAAGGGTTGTTTTGCTATGTCTGAGTTAGGCCATGGAAGTAATGTATGTGAAGGTTGCTCAATAAGTTGGGGTCATTAGTTCCACATGTAAATTATTATGCTTTTGCCTTGTCACTTTTAATAATCCCTTCCAGACTAATTTTCATAGGTTCGAGGAATTGAAACAGTCACTACTTATGATTCAAACACCGGAGAATTTGTCATCAATACCCCATGTGAATCGGGTCAGAAGTATTGGATTGGTGGTGCGGCAAATGTAATGATTTTTTTGTATACTTGATAATTGTTTAAAATCCTAGACATGATAACATTTTTCAACTGCTCCAACTTTGTATATATTAACCTTATATTAACTTGTTCTTTTATTCAGCATGCAACCCACACTATAGTCTTTTCACAGCTCTATATAAATGGAAGCAATCAAGGGGTGCATGCATTTATTGCCCAAATCAGGGATTCAGATGGAAACATATGTCCAAACATCCGAATAGCTGATTGTGGTCACAAAATTGGTTTAAATGGAGTTGATAATGGCCGTATCTGGTAATATATACATTTTTCAAACAAGTTGCACCTGAAAAATGAATTTTATATAAAAGAGTAAACGCAGAAATTATTCACATGTGTCTTCAGGTTTGATAATGTGAGGATACCCAGAGAGAATTTGTTGAATTCTGTGGCTGATGTTTCACCAAGTGGTGAATATTTGAGTGCAATAAAGAATGCAGATCAGGTGATTTGCTTTTTCAGAGAGATGATATTCTCTTTGGCCTCCTTGTGCTCTTCTTTATTTCCACTGGAAAGCTTGTTCACATATCTTTTGTTGTATGTCATTCTTGCTCCAGAGGTTTGCTGCGTTCTTAGCCCCTTTGACTTCTGGTCGTGTTACTATTGCTGTTAGTGCTGTTTACATATCCAAGGTAGTGAGACCATCTATATTTGTGATTTCACATTTGTCAGTGTGTTTTTTTCTGTGTATTTTACAAATTTGTATCAGATTTGACATCTTACCTTATCATGTCATTTATTTGCTCTTAGATTAGCTTGGCCATTGCTATAAGATATGCATTGACAAGGCAAGCATTCTCCATTACACCAAACGGGCCTGAAGTCTTCCTGCTTGATTACCCTAGTCATCAACGGCGTCTGTTACCTTTACTTGCAAAGGTGTAAGTCCTCTAATTACAGGCATTTTGGTATATATTTGCTGAGACCTCCAAAATCAAAATGTTTCAATTCTTTTGGGAAAATGAAGCTTAGGTATGCCACTTTAGTACATATTCCTCAATTTTAGATGCCTTTGTGCTTTTCTCACCAAAATGTCAAGAATCTTTGAAAAAATGCTGAATATTAGAGGATTAATTATTTTTCATAAACATTCAGAGGTTATTGTCCCATAAGTATTTCAGAATAGACAGCATTTGATTTAGATGCAACATGCATCATCCGCTCATGAGAAGTGAGACACATACACATACATTTGGCTCATATACGTTGTCAGTTTCGAGTACTATTTAGTGATTTAATAAAAAGTGACTATTCTACTTTAACCCCTTAGTGGAAATAAATGGACCAAAACAGTAGCTTTTTATGTTCATTTCTTTACTTTTTTCTACAGATATGCAATGAGTTTTGCCGCAAATGAGCTCAAAATTATGTATGTCAACAGAACGCCCAAGTCAAACAAAGCAATTCATATTGTTTCTAGTGCTTACAAGGCTACTTTAACTTGGAATAATATGCGAACTCTCCAGGTAAGTATTACTATTATACTGGGTTTGATAGAGAATGTGTCATTGGCCTCACTAGGGTTCTATTATTGCATGAAATAGGAATGCCGTGAAGCCTGTGGAGGACAAGGAGTTAAATCTGAAAATCGTGTTGGCAATTTCATGGGTGAATTTGATGTGCATTCGACATTTGAGGGGGACAACAATGTTCTGATGCAGCAGGTAAAATGAATATTCTGTTAAATATGAAATTTGAATAATAATTAAGCACAACATTTTTAAATTCAAACCTTGGAGACATGATGAGCTGATTGCAGAGCATTAATTGGATCCTAACAAGTTGTGTTAGTTTATTTACATTTGACTTTTAAGAGGTAGTGTTAATAAGAAATAGTTATATGGAATCCAACTTAGGATACTAGTTGGGGCTTTGAGCTTCAATGGTTTGGGTTGATTGATTTCTAAAAACACTATTTGAGACTTTTTGTTCAAGTGTTAGAATTTGAATCTATATCACTTTTATTGTTTGTTAATTGAGATTTCAGCAAAAAGGTATTTGTAAGTGTATGCTTTGTCACTCTTCAACTTCAAAGTAAATTCATATGAATGATTATGTTAGAGAGGTACAATGGTAAGGTTTTTGCCTTTTGACCTTCAGGTCACCGGTTCAAATACTATAAATAAGCCCTCATTGCAGGTGTAAGACTGTACATCTATCCTCCCCCAAGGCCCCAACCCTGCTTAGTGAGAGCCTCATGCATTGAGTCGCCCTTTTATTGTGTTAGAGACAAAATCTGTTCTGATGTCTTGATAGAGATATTTGATGAAATGCAATTTATTAATTTAAAAGAATCTGTTTAATATGTTTTTAATTGTATAATTGACCTTGGTCCTCTAGAACCGACCATTTTCTGATTTAGGAGAACCTTTGTAAATAGACTTTCTAGCTGATGATTTTTTTACTTGCTCACTTGAAGAATTAAAGTAGCCTGAAATAATTCATGCCAAATTTAGGCATCAGTTCTCTCAATTTTATTCAATAAAATGGGTGTTAACGGGTTCTTCATTTAACTCCAGATTAGCAAGGCACTCTTTGCAGAATATATAGCATGTCAGAAGAAAAACAAACCATTCAGTGGTTTGGGATTAGAACACATGAACAAACCTCTGCCTGTTATCCCATCTCAGCTAACAAGTTCCACTGTTAGGAGCAGTGAATTTCAGGTAATCATTTGATTATACCTGTGGACATTTGGAGATACCATGTGGAAGCTTCTATCTGTTTCTTACCTCTCACTTACACAGATTGATCTGTTCCACCTAAGAGAGCGAGACCTATTGAGACGTTTTGCTGAAGAGGTCTCAGAATATCAATCTCGTGGAGAAAGCAAAGAGTCTGCCTTCATTCTAGTGAGGATTCTGCCTGATATTTTTTTTCTTCTTCCATCTTATTATCACTGTCTTACAGTTTGAAACTCTTTTGTCTTCCAGAGTTATCAGCTCGCAGGAGACTTGGGCAGAGCTTTCTCAGAACGAGCAATATTAAAAACGTTCATGGAGGCCGAGTCAACTTTACCTGCTGGTACATTGAAGGTAAATCAAATTATTTCTTGCTGAATATTCCTGACATATAAGTAACACTATCGTATACTCCCTCCATCCCAAAATAATTATGGTCCTAGGATGTTTTATACATACCAAGAAAAAAAACAATAAATAAATAAAAAAAAGTAATAATTTTACAAAATTTACTTTATAATCATCATTAAAAAAACTAAAATGACAATGATTTTGGGACAAATTTTTTTTATTCCTTACACGACAATTATAATGGAAGGAATATTGATTAAAATTTATTACAAATTACAAAAACATAAATCGAGCTTTTTAAATAACAAGTGAGACTCTCCCAATTGTGATTTTCAATAAATTCCAATCTTTAATAAAGAGTGAGTTTAAGAATGTGTGTTAGAGATTGTGTCAAAGAGCATGTTATCAATTTTCTCCTGCTATATATACTGTCTTGTATTCAAAATTTTCAATTTACATAAAAAGAATTAATAACACTCAATTAAATTAATAACACTCAATTATGTGTTATGTAAATATTTTAGTTAGTGGGGGACTATAATGGTTTCAGACTACCTAATAATTTCTCGTGTTAAAGAGTGTTGATACTTGTTAGCACTTTTCTCCTGCTATATTGTGTCTTTTCTTTCTAGTTCAATTATTTATTGATTTCTTTGCTTTTGTCAACTTTGTAGAATGTCTTGGGTCTATTGAGATCGTTGTATGCTGTGATATGTGTGGATGAAGATGCTGCTTTTCTTCGATATGGATACTTGTCAACAGAGAATGCTTCTGCAGTGAGGAAAGAAGTGCCAAAACTCTGTGCTGAAATTCGACCTCATGCACTTGCCTTGGTCAGTTCCTTTGGTATTCCTGATGCATTTTTGAGTCCTATCGCATATAACTGGGTTGATTCAAATTCATGGTCTTCTCAACTTTAGTAAGCTTATGCAAATTTATGCATATGATTGAGGTATGGGTTGGGCTAGTGTAGTAAGCAAAAGTGAATAATGTTTTGTTACACCATGTAGAATATTGCTGAACAGTGCAAATAAGTTTGTACTAATCTAATCACGAAATAACGTGGTTACATATTATTGGTTGAATAATAAGTTAAAGAACAAAATAAAGTTGAGCTGACGGGAAATCAAGGCAAGATCATTCGGATTGAGTTTCATCAATAAATTGCTGTACCATTTAGTAATTTCATTATATATAAATAGCGGTTGGATATTTAAATCTGATCAATAAATCTTTTACTGCATATTTTGCTGAATCATAATTGGCTATGCCTTTAATATTTCTTACCTTTAAACGCTTAAATTCGTTTATTCTTGTGATACGCTGATATAAAGTTAGTCTATGTCATTGTTGAGGTGGTCTTTGTGAACTAACACTTGACAGACATGAGACTTTTCATTTGTTTATAGACACTAAGAATGTGTATGTTTTTAATCTATGGACATTTCAAAAAATATGTAACACACTACTATGATCAAATAAGGATTCAAAATTCTAGGACTGAGCGTATGCATGTAGAAGTTATTTCGAAAAATAAAATCATACATTTTTTTCAATTGATATGGATGCTAAAAGTATCGCATATAGTTTAGAATCTAGAGCTCTTTTCATGTAACTATTTATTACCTTTCGATAACAATTTCTCATTAGGTAATTTTTCAAACATCAATTATAAGCACACAACACTACTCATACATCATAAGAGCATCACCCGCTATATCTTCCATATACATAAAATATTATTGGGGACCTACTGATACATTGTTATTTGAAGCCATATATAAAACTGTCACTAAAGTTTTGTGGTTCTACTCCAATTTAATTAATATTACACTTCAAATATTCTGATTTTGAATATTAAAAAGCTTTTTTTAAAATACACATCTATGCTTAAACATTATATATGTATGGTACGGTACCTAATATAAACAAATATTATAAATACACATAATTTTTTTAAAAAAATACTTGGTTAAGTAAAAAGATGTGTGCACATGCGCATATGATCTATAGTGCACTATATATAAAAAAATATTATTAATAAATATAACAGTTATTACATATGTACACTATGTAAAAAAAATAAAAAAGTTGTTCAATGAAAAAAAAAACCATAAAATACTGAAATTAAGTGTTAGTAAGTCAATCTTGATCCTATTTGTGTAGCAAGACAGATGCTCTTTGAGATACATGATGCAGACTCTAGTTTTGCTCGCAAACATATTTTTGAGGATGTTCCATGCTCGTTTTGTGGTTTTGACGTTGCCAAAAGCATGGTTATCACAATCCATAGAGGCATGCAGAATGAGTTGGTCCTGTCGTGTCCAATAATGAGTCTTGATGATCGGATGCGTGGCACGTGGTCGTGCCTTCAACGAATCCGACGAGATCATACCCAACGAGGAGAGTCGTTGAGTTAACTCTCCAAGCTAGTTAGTGCCTTTTAGTTTGATGGAAGACTGAGTGTTGAGGACAACCAGAGATTGTGAGTCATTGAATGGGATGGTGTTGGTAGGGGAAGTGGATGAGGAAGTCATGGTGGTTGATTTTAGAACGGTGTTGTTAAGCAAAAGTTGTTGATACCATATACAGGCAGCAATGGATCAAATAGGGCTTTCAATATTATCAAATTGTGGATCCAGCAATCATATATATACAGTGAGCATATGCTAAGGACTACCTGTACATAGATGTATCTGTCACGTAACAAACTACAACAATGATAACAATCTACAGCTACTGAAATACATTTGAAACATTTGAATACAAATTCAAGTTGCTATTGTGAAACGAATCATTATCCAATAAAAATGAAGTCATGAAAAGAAAGAACAAACCTTACGGGAAATGGCTCCAACATTCTAAATAAATTTGGAATTTAAAAATATTTTTGAGCTGAAGCCATAAATAGTTGTTATATACTACATATGAATTGAATTGGGCTTCAATCAAGAGCATTTTGAACAAGGCAGCATATGAATTGAGGAAGGACAAAAAAACAAATATATCATATTTTCATGTATTTGCATGGGAACACTATATTCTTAAAAATAAGAAAAACCTAGGAAGGTTTGATTCTAAATCAGACAAAGCTATTTTCAGTAGTTATTCTCTATCCATTAAGGCATATAGGTTTACAAATTCCTAAATGGCATAGATTGAAACAAGAATTGAAGTTTGGATTCATCAATATAGACGACTCCACCTGTTGTTTCATAATATTGAAATCCAAAAGAACACATGTAGTAAGAAGTACCATTCCGAGTATCAACTTAAGACAACAATTTATCATCAAATCAGAACATACACATACGATTTCTCACCTTAAGAACAAGATGGAGGCCATCCTGGCTAGTTTCCATCTTCCAAAGAAAGGATTGAAACGCCCTTCACAAAATCATCATCAACGTGAGTTTCGTTGTATCCTCTTCGCATTATTGTTAGGTTTAGGGTGTCCAAATCCTCCTTAAATACCCACTGATATCCGCAACCGTGCACCTCCAAATTTAAACCTTGAGAGTGCCAGACGGTGGATTGCATTTTGATGCCGTGAAGATCAAGCATTTTTTCTATTTTAAAATAGGAAAAAAAACTCCTCCCTACTCAAATAGAGTAGCCACAAGTGATGCAATCCGACCGTTACTAGATCCTTATTAATAAGTATAGGAATATCAAGAGAGGAAGAGTAGGACTCTGTTTTAAAACCAATTCTTATAGAGGATCTCAAATTCGGATGCAAATCAGTTGCATCATCAAATGCCACAAATACCACGCAGCAAGCAATGCCAATCCAATGATTGCCATGCATAATGGGAGATGGGTCTAGGCTTATTGAAGTACCAACACTTTGATTGTTGAACCATTTTGGTATTTGATTTCCCGGAACAACAATGTCAATCCAACCAATACGGGTATCTGATTCTTGGCTAACCTGGTACAAGAAACATAGACAGGTCTTAGTTTCTAGTTCCTACACATGGAAAGAGACAATGACAAGGATGTAGGGAAGAATAGAGTGATATTTACCTGAAGAATTTGTATCATCCATGCAAAAGTCATGCCCCAACAACGTGCAATGTCAACTATTTTAGGACAGTTAAAAATAAATAATCCCCTAGGGTAATGAGCAAAGTTGTAGGTTTCTCTTATTACGGGCAAGGAAGTAGGTGATGGCATCTCAGGAAAATATCTCAATTGCTTACAATGCTCCAAGTTTAAATGTACAAGTTTTGAAAGCTGGTTGATGCTATAAGGGAGGCTAACAAAGTTGTTTCCCCCTAAATTCAAGGTTTCTAAAGAATGCATGGATCCAATAGCATCAGGGATTTGGCTTAGATTGCAGAAACTTAGATCAAGGTCACGCATACAAAAGAAGGTAGGCAAGGAAGGCAACAAACAACCAGCTGAATTTCTATACCCTCTAGAATAGTAGGAGGAACGGAAAGTTAAATTAATAAGTCTCTTGAAGATGGAGGAGGATGTTGATTGAAATTGCATGGCAGTTTGCCTGATATCAGGCATCTTAGAATGCTCCTCATGTATTGGTTTCTCTAACAGCTGATTACTAAATACTTTTGGACAGCCAGAGATATTTAGATATCCAAGAGAACTTAGACTCAATATGTTGCTGGGTAGACTTACTAGACTAATGCAGTTTTTCAAATTCAAGAAAGCAAGTTTTCTTAGAAGTCCAACTGATGGATGGATCCGTGCAAGATTTGTGCATCCTTCAAGAATTATCCACTCAAGATTAAGGACCCCTCCAAAGTCTGGAGCCTCAATAAGATTCTTGGAGTAACTGAGATCCAAAGCTCTTAAATTTGGCAGATGCTGCAAAATACCAATACAAGAGATAGCTACTTATCACATGTTTTTTAATATATCCTCAAAAAGATAGTATTCTTTTTAAATTCATATTTTAAAAACTAAAATTAAGAAGATAGTTTACAATACCTTTATGCCTTTCCATAATTGTTTGATGTTGCTATGTTGCAAGATCAATTCAACCAGCAGGTTCGGCTGAAAACTTGATGGCAAATAGGAGAAAGGATAGTTATACCACTCAAGAAATTGTAGTTTATTGGAGAGACAATTAACTGAATTAAGTATTCCCATAAACTTCACATCACGGAATATGAGCAACCTAAGGTTGCTCATTTTGGACAATGCTTCAGCACCAGCCATCAATATTTCCATCTCTCTGTCTAAAACAATGGCTTCATTGTTTGTTGTTTCCTAAAGCATTGCAAAATGATTAATCACTTGATGTATAATAAAACTTGTAAAAGGGGAATATAAGATGATTAGTTTATTTTCTATTTTCGATTAATATATTATCATTAACAATTACAAAATTGTTACTTTATTTTCATTTTATTCTTTCCTATTAACAATTAACGATTGCAAAACATTAACAAAAAGTTGAAAAAGAAATCCTAAAATCTTGTATTTTCAAACAACTACTTACCGTTGCCTTCGACATATTGTAGAAATCTTCGTGGAGCCAAACCCTGCTCCACTTTCCTGGCTCTTTGGGTGCATTGCCTTTAACAATTGTTCTGCCTAAAACTTTCAACAAATTATGCATTTCAATGAATCCACTTGAATTATCTATGAGTGATTTATCAACGAGGGCTCTTATTCCAATTTCAGAATGAAACCCACAACAATCTAAAACTTTCTTCACATATAATTCTTCGTTTCCACAGAAGAAACAAGCAATATCTAAAAATATTTCCTTTTCCAAATCCTGAAGTTCATCATAACTAATTCGAAGCACATCCAGAATATCTTTGTTAGGATTCTCTTTAAGTCTATCCAAGTAACTTCTCCAATATGAGACACTTCGACCAGACAAAACCGAACCTAGTACTTTAATTGCTAGTGGTAGGTCATTGGCATATTTTAAGACTTCATATTTCAACTCTTCATAATCTCCCGTGATATCAACAGAATCGAAAGCTTTTTTACAGAACAATTTAAGAGAATTAGCACCATTCAAGAGTTGAACTTTGTAGACTACAGTCACTCCACACTTTTTCAAGACATGCTTGTCTCTAGAAATTATGATGATTCTACTCCCTGCACCTAACCATTCACGATTCAAAACTAATTTCTCTAGTTGTTCAACTTCATTAACATTATCAAGAACTATAATGCTCTTTACATAGCGTAGCCTACTTTGCATCAAATTAGCTGCGTGGTAAAGATTGCATATCTGAAGGTCTTCATTTAGAGTTTGATGAAGCAGCTGCTTTAGAACACCAATTTGGCCACAATGTCTATAAGTTTTGCTTACATTATCAATGAAACAGTGAGCATCAAATTGATGAGAGATTCTATCATATAAAACAGTAGCAAGAGTTGTCTTTCCTATTCCACCCATCCCACAAATTCCTACAATGCGAACATCATCAGTTAGGTCCAAAAGTAAAAGTTTTTCTAATTCTTCAACAGGAGATTCCATCCCAACTAGATCATTTGGAAGACTTGAAAAATTGTGACCCAATTTACTTATTATCTCTTGAACAATTTTTTCAATCTCAGCATATTGTGACCTGAAAGTTTAAAGAATACCAAAAGCGCCAAATTATCACCTAATAAGAAAACCAGACTAAAATTACAACTACAGAACACGGTAACAACATTATTCTTCATTTTGATAAAAACTTTTCCTTAAGCAGGTAAACTCAGACCAAGTTTATCTATTAACACTAGGGATAGATCCAGAAATGTATTAAAGGAGGGGTGGCATATTTAAATTCTAATAAATAATGAGTTTTCCAAAAAAATATTTATCTATTAATTTTATGTGTATAAACTAAAAATAGAGATAGATCCACTGCTAAAAGAAAATTAAGCAAACATCAACAACTTTCTATTCATTTTTTTTCCTATTAATATTATTTTTTTCTCAATATATAAAGAGGATCTTGAGCGAAGACGGGTCAAAACCCCAACTTCCCCCTGGATCCGTCTCTGGGTTAACACATAAAGGGATTATAAAATATATTCATCAACTCATGTCTAGTTTGAGAAGTGAATGTGAATTCATGATTTTTCATTAGTACTACTAGAGAAGATTACTTACTTATTCCTCATATCCCAACCAGCGAGATTGGCTACTTGTGTGAGAGCTTCTCTCCATCTTTTCACTTCCTCCATCTTCTCTCTATCTTCGTGTTTGGCGAAGGCTTTCTCATAATCCCCCGTCTGATTTCGCACTTCAGATGGATCAACATCGTAAAAAATAGGCAGAACATGTTTTCCGGAGACTCTAACACAATCAAGGATCTTAGCAAGTTCTTTCAAGCACCATGATGAAAAAGCATAGTTCTTTGAGAAGACAATGACAAAAATCTGAGACCCCTCAATTGCTTGCATGAGGTTGGATAGTATACGTTCCCCTTTCTTCAGCCTTGTGTCATCCCTAAATGTACGAATTTTTTTCCTATGGAATGCACCAAAAAGATGATCAGTAAAATTGTTGCGTGTGTCCTTACCTCTGAAGCTCACAAACACGTCATATGAAGAGTAGTTGCAATGTTGGACGATGATGCTGCTGCTGCTGCTGCTGCTGTTGTTGTTGGAAGCCATAGAAACTGCAACAGCAAAGGCTAACTTGTTGAGGAATGATGTTCTCCCTCCCCATCTATCTATTTATACAAGCACAAGCAAGGTCCTGACTAACTTGTTGAGGAATGAGTTCTCCCTCTCCATCTTCTCTATTCTCTCTATCTATTAAACCCTCCAATTCTTCCTGTTCAATAAAAAAATATTAAATCCTTCAATTCTTCTTGCTCTCTTGACTAGCTTCTTTTTTAATTATTTTATTTATATTTATTTTGCTCATTTGTGAGAATCCCAATATTCACCAACACGTTATCACATTATTTTTTAATTGCTCATTTGTACGTGGACAACAACTTCAAGGAATTCATTAAATTATTTTCTTTTACAGCCAAAATTCAGTAAATTATTAAAAGCAAATGTTATCTGATTGTTAAGGAAATTTGTTAAAAAATTAAATGTCACTTTTTTTATTTAAAATATTATTATTATTTTTATTAATATTACTATATTATATGAAATTAAATGTCACTTTTTTATTTAAAATATTATTATTATTTTTATTAATATTACTATATTATATGATCATTTTTAATATATATATATATATATCTAATATATCTTTTAATAAAAATGTATTATTATTTATTATAAAAAGTATAAGCACATTGTATAGTATGATATATCCAAAACTAAAAATGAGTGGACACAAACGAAAACTATTAAAAGAAATAAATACATAAAATAATGGAATATGGACAAAAAGAAAAAGAAGAATTGGGTGGCAGCGCGTGAGTTAGCCGATCGAGTTACCACTTCCATTATTTTTTTTTTTGTTTCATTCTTCATTTAATTATCAATCACCACTGCAAAATTCCTCTTACCACTTCTAATTAAGAGTGTCCTAAAATTGGAATTAACGAGCGAGTGCGTGTTATATATTGTATTGAGTATTTAAATTATTAGTTTAAGAAATAATATTTATATTCTTATTAATATAATATTTTTTATTTTATTTTTCATAGTTAATACTGCTTCCTCAATTAAGTATAAATAATCATATAAACAAAATTTAACTATTTTAATTTGTTTAATGACATTATCATAAAAATATTCATAAATTAATTGAGATTTTATTTCTGATATTTTTTCCTTAATATTAAGTATCAATAAATAGTACTTCAATAATTTTATTTTATTGTAAAAAAATAATTTTTAAATATAATTAATAAATCAAATGACATTAATTAATTTTCTTAATTTGTATATAAATTAATTAATTTTATTTTATATTTAGTTGCATAGCGAACATCAGAACATGTGCTTTGTGCTGTTATGGTATTTGCCTTTAGCCCTTTACACACTATACAACGATAACGCGTGAGAAAGTCGTGCTCACAATTTCCTCACAAACTAGTGGCTAGATGACAAACGTGAAGTAATGTATTTTTTTATAGTAATAATATATAAATTATTCTTTATTTTAAACATTTCATTAGTATCTTTTATTTATTTTTATTTTTCTTTTCTTATCATATTATAAACTTTATTATACTTATTATTTTTTTACTCTCTTTCTAGATTAGATAATACATTAAATGTCTAAAGTTGATTGGGTGGTAAAGGAAAAAAATTACTATGAGTTCGATTTCATTTGCTAAAAAAAATTAACAATTAATAATTATCATTTATCGATAAAAAAAACACATTTGAATGTCTATAAAACATTTTCTCATTTTTTCTTGATAAAAGATAAATAGTAGGAAAATGTTAAACACGAATAAGGACAAATTCGAGTGATATTTTATTGGAAACCATTTTTTTCCTCATTTCCTGGTTATCCAATCATAATTTCACAGATAAGGTGAAATAACTATCACTGGAGTATGTTGTTTTTCGTACAGCGTTTTTCCTACTAAACAACTACTCTCTCTTATAATATATAATTATATATTTGGTTACTTAATTATAATTACAAATTTAATTAGATCTTTTAATTATTAGAAAGTTTAATAAGATTTTTTAGTTGTTTAAAAAGATTGGATTGGATCCCTTACTTATTAAAAAATTCAATCAGATTCTTTAACTGTATTAAAAAAAATTTAATCGAGTCTCTCAACTATCAAAAAGTTTAATAAAATCTTTTAATTATTTAAAACACTACAATTGAATCTAAGAAATTACTTTGAAAATTTCTATATTTTATCATACAAAAGGACTTGGTGATAGTATTTTAAATAATTAAAGGATTCTATATGACATTAAAATAAAACTAAAAAATCTAATTGAACTTTTAAATAATTAAGAGATTGAATTCTAGTGTTTTAAATAATTAAAATACTTGATTGAATGGTTTAATAATTAATATATCCAGTTGAAATTTTAATTATAATTAAGATATGAATTATATAATTAAGTTTAATTTGTTGAAAGCTATAAAATCACGAGAGATATTTACCAAAGAATAAGTAGGATTCGTAATTTTTTATTTTAAATTTTTAACTAATAATAAAGAGTATATTCATTTTCACATTAATTTTGGATACAAAACGGAATAAATCCATTTATGCTCGATATACTTGTGTCCGACACTAAAATAATTAAAGTTTAAAGTGATTTAGCGTAAAATTAAAAGAATTTAGTCTAAAATTAATATAAATTTTGTCTTTCTTTTTTTAAAATTTTTTATTTTAGTTCTTTTATTTTTTTTAATTGAAACATTTTGTTTTTCACTTTTAAAATTTTATAGTTTTAGTCTCTTTATTTTTTAATAGAGATATTTTGTCCCTATTTTAAAAAAATATGTAATTTTAGTTCCTTTGGTCAATTTCAAATTACTTAATTATGCACTTTTTAATTATTTATTTAATAAATTAAACTTGTTAGTAATCAAATAATTTTTAAAAAGAACATTTGTCATGTAGATAGTAAATATATACACATTAATCAACATTTATAGAATACATAAATTAATGTTTGAAATTGATAGTAATAACTAAAATTGCCTATTTTAAGGATGGGAGACAAAATGTCACATTTGAAAAATGGGAGACTAAAATTATAAATTTTTTAAAAGTGAGGAATGGAATATCACAATTAAAAAATAAATGAACTAAAATCATGAATTTAAGAAAATAAGAGTGAAAAAAAATAGATTTTAACCAACAATCTATTTATAACTTGTTTAGATCTATCTTATAATATTTAAGCGGCAAATTCTAGGGAGCGAAAGTGAAACTACTTTCGTACCCAACGAAAGTTGCTGAAAAAAAAAAGAAGCAATTGCCGCTGTCCGTGTTTAAAATAAGAAAATCAAACGGTGGAGATCGGTTAAGCTATAATGGAATTGTTTACACCAGAACACCACCCACACCATCACCACTGCAACACTTCCTCCTCGGATCCCTCCATTCAACGCCCTCGCCGCCTACGACCTCCGCTCCCGCCGCTGCCTCTTCCTCTCCTCTCTCCCCTTCGAATAGATCGATGCTGCCAATGACGTCGCCGTCAACCACCGTGGCAACGCCTTCGTCACAAACTCTGGCGGAAACTTTATCTAGAAGGTCACCGCCGACGGAAAACGACAACACCACCCACCGAAACTGCACCGCCAAGAAACCCAAGCTCCCGCACGACATGCACACCATTTCCGAGACCGAGATTCATGAGGAATTGTCCCACCATTACCGTGGCATCGCCAGAATCAACAACGGCAGCTTCGGCAGCTGCCCGCGCTACGTCCTCGTCGCGTAGTCCACCTAGCAGTTCCACTTCCTCCAGCAACCCGATGACTTCTACTTCAACGTGCTCTGCCCCAGTATCCTTGCCTCATGCACTGTCATCCAAGACCTCATCAATGCTGGCCATGTGGGCGACGTCTCCCTCGTTGACTTCTCCTTTTTTTCTTTTCCGCTGTTGTTTCTCCTCCTTTATTCTTTTGCATCCATCCCGTTTTTGTTTCTCCTCCTTTATTCTTTTGCGTCCGTCCATATTTTGTTTCACATCAATATTCTATTTTTTCCCTTTTTTGTGCTTTGATTTTTAGGACAGTCTAACGACGGTGCTGAAGGTTACGAGGCTTTGCCCATGGAAGAGTTGGGATAGGCTACTGAAGAATAAAAGTTCCATTTTTATCTATTTTTTCTCCTTTTTTTGCCTAATTTTTTGTGGTCTGACTTTTTGTGGTTTGATTTTTGGGACAGACTAACGGTGGTGTTGAAGGTTACGGCGTTTTGCCCATGCAAGGGTTGCAACAATAGGACTTGAGGTTACTGTTCTTTTTCGTTTTTTTAAAAGAAAATTATTTCCTGTCATTTTTGCTACAAGATTTGTTGCTGATTTCTTTTTGTTTCTCTTCTAATTCTTTTTCGTTTTTTAAAATGCAGGTTCGTAGACACAAAAGCTTAAATTTTTTGTGGTGTTCTGCCTTTATTTTGTTTTCTGACTTCTCCCAATACAAAAGTTTAAATATTTTTGTGTTCTTTTGGCATGTTGTATGCAGAGAAGGTGGAAAAACACATTAAAGTTGCAATTTTTATCTCAAAAACTTCATGGGTTCAGGTTCGTAAACACAAAGGCTTAAATTTTTTTGGGTGTTCTACCTTTATTTTGTTTTCTACATGAGTACAAGTTCTGTGTTGAACAAAAAAACGTGTCATCTTTTTCGTAATTTCCTTTTTAAAAAAATTTATCTTCTCCCATTTTTGCTACAAGAGTTGTTGCTCATTTCTTTTTGTTTCTCTTCTAATTCTTTTTCGTTTTTTTAAAATGCAGGTTCGTAGACACAAAAGCTTAAATTTTTTGTGGTGTTCTGCCTTTATTTTGTTTTCTGACTTCTCCCAATACAAAAGTTTAAATTTTTTTGTGTTCTTTTGGCATGTTGTATGCAGAGAAGGTGGAAAAACACATTAAAGTTGCGATTTTTATCTCAAAAACTTCATGGGTTCAGGTTCGTAAACACAAAGGCTTTAATTTTTGGGGGTGTTCTGCCTTTATTTTGTTTTCTACATGAGTATAGGTTTTGTGTTGAAGAAAAAATGTGTCATTTTTTTTCGTAATTTCCTTTTTTTAAAAAATTATCTTCTCCCATTTTTGTTATAAGAGTTGTTGTTGATTTCTTTTTGTTTCTCTTCTAATTCTTTTTCGGTTTTTTTAAATGCAGGTTCGTAGGCACAAAAGCTTAAATTTTTTGTGGTGTTCTACCTTTATTTTGTTTTCTGACTTCTCCCAATACAAAAATTTAAATTTTTTTGTGTTCTTTTGGCATGTTATATGCAGAAAAGGTGAAAAAACACATTAAAGTTGTGATTTTTATCTCAAAAACGTCATGGATTCAGGTTCGTAAACACAAAGGCTTTAATTTTTTGGGGTGTTCTGCCTTTATTTTGTTTTCTACATGAGTACAAGTTCTTTGTTGAAGAACAAATGTGTCATTTTTTTCGTAATTTCCTTTTTTCAAAAAATTATCTTCTCCCATTTTTGCTACAAGAGTTGTTGCTGATTTCTTGTTGTTTCTCTTCTAATTCTTTTTTGTTTTTTTTTTAAATTATCTTCTGTAATTTTTGCTACAAAGAGTTGTTGCTGATTTTTTACATCTTCTCCATCTTCCATTTTCGTTCCTCTCCATTCCTCTTCATATTCATATTCCGTTTTATTTCTATTTTTGTTTTGGTTCCATTTTTGTTTATCTCACTGTTTGTTCATTGTTTTTAATGAATTGCTATTGTATGCAGAGAAGGTGGAAGAAGGCACTGAAGCTGCCATTTTTTACTCCAAAAAGCTTCCATTTTTATCTGATTTTTATGTCAAAAGGTTTGTCTCCTTTGTTTCTCTGTCTACATGTTCGTTTTCTTTGTTTCTTTGTTTCTCCATCTTCCTTTTTCGTTCCTCTTCATTCATCTTCCTTCATATTTTGTTTTCTTTGTTTCTCCAACTTCCATTTTCGTTCGTCTTCATTCCTCTTCATATTCCGTTTAACTCCTATTTTTGTTTTAGTTCCATTTTTGTTTATCTCACTGCATGTTAATTGTTTTTTATGAATCGTTATTGTATATAGAGAAGGTGGAAGTAGACACTAAAGCTGCCATTTTTAACTCCAAAAACCTTCGATTTTTATCTCAAACAGGATTCTTTTCTTTGTTTCTTTATCTACAAGTTCGTTTTCTTTATTTGTTTTCTTTATATTTCGTTTGACTTTTGTTTTCGTTTTGGTTCCATTTTTGTTTATCTCATTGCATGTTGATTGTTTTTCATGAATCAGTATTGTATGCAGACAAGGTTGAAGAAGACACTATACCTATCATTTTTTACTCCAAATATTACACTAAGTAACATAATATTATCATTATCTTCATATCCTAACGGAATAGTCTCATTAATTTGAAGATCATGACCATTTTCATACTCCAAAAAAATATTTAAAATTGATTGACAAAAATTAATTGGCAAGTACCTATTAATGGAAAGGTTTTTTTCAATTTTCCTAACGTTTTTGTTTCATTTTTAAATTGGCAGTATAATATTTAAAGCTGATTGTTAAGTAACATAATATTAGGATTATCTTTATATCCGAACGGAATAGTCTCATTAATTTGAAAATCATGACAATTTTCATACTTCAACAGAATATTTAAAATTATTTCCAAAAATTAATTGGCGAGTTCCTATTAATGGAAAGGGTTTTTTCAAATATTACACTATCAATTTTACCAAATTGACAACCTAATATTTGAAACTGATTGTTAAGTAACATAATATTAGGATTATCTTTATATCCTAACGGAATAGTCTCATTAATTTGAAGATCATGACCATTTTCATACTCCAATGGAATGTTTAAAATTAATTGACAAAAATTAATTGGCAAGTACCTATTAATGGAAAGGATTTTTTTCAGATATTACACTATCAATTTTACCAAATGGACAATATAATATTTAAAGATGATTGATAAGAGAATCTTGACGGAAGCAAAAGAGATGGAGGAGAGAGAAGAAAGTTCTGGAATTAAGGGGAATTAAATGGTGCGGTGAAATCCGACAATTAGAAAGCGACACGTGTGGCTTGGTGGTACTGGAAAAAACTTCAACATGTGAGGAAGGTGTGAGCACTGAGCAAAAAAAAATTAATAAATAAATAAAATTAAAAAATGACATTGTAGGACACGTGGGTTGAAGTGAGAAAAGAAGGATTGGAGAGTTTATTATTTTTTATTGGACAAAATTAATTGGCAAGTACCTATCAATGGAAAGGTTTTTTCCAAATATTACACTAAGTAACATAATATTATCATCGTCTTCATATCCTAACGGAATAGTCTCGTTAATTTGAAGATCATGACCATTTTCATACTCCAACAAAATATTTAAAATTGATTGGCAAAAATTAATTGGCAAATACCTATTAATGGAAAGAGTTTTTTCAATTTTCCTAACGTTTTTGTTTCATCTTTAAATTGACAGTATAATATTTAAAGCTGATTGCAAGCTCCTTTTACTTCCAAAATCACGAATTTGCTATAAATTAAAATAGAGAAAGAACAAAATGTGATAAACAAAATACTCTTCACTATATGTGCCTTTCCTTCATAAATCGGGTTTATAATAGTGGAATCAATTTTCGTAACTTCGTTGTTATCAAAACCAAAAGATCATATCATACTTTTAATGAAAAAAAATTTCATACGAAAGTGAAATGAATAAAATTACTAATACTAAATAACTTAGTGTAACTAATATAAAAAATGTGTTTTCAATTTACGTTTTTCAGCAAATTGTAAACAATAAAATGCATTACCTGGAAATCATAATGATTAAATTACAACTTTAAATTGTCAAAACAAAGTAACAAAAATTTCTCCATCAATCAAAATGGGGTCATCATCACTCTATTTTTATACGCAACTTCTTTTCAGATATTACACTATCAATTCTACCAAATGGACAATATAATATTTTAAAGCTGATTGATAAGAAAATCTTGACGGAGGCAAAAGAGATGGAGGAGAGAGAAGAAAGTTCTGGAATTAAGGGGAATAAAATGATGCAGTGAAATCCGACAATTAGAAAGTCACACGTGTGGCTTGGTGGTACTGGAAAAAACATCAGCATGTGAAGAAGGTGTAAGCACTGAGCAAAATAAAAATAATAATAAATAAAATTACACGTGGATTGAAGTGAGAAAAGAAAGATTGGAGAGTTTATTATTTTTTATTGGACAAAATTAATTGGCAAGTACCTATTAATGGAAAGGTTTTTTCCAAATATTACACTATCAATTTTACCATATCATTCAAATCAACTTTAATTTTCTATTTATTTTTGTCGTAATCGTTGTCAATTTATTAACATTAACATTTAATTATTAAAGGTTCCATTTTTATCTATTTTTTCCCATTTCTTTTTGTCTAATTTTGATTTGTTTTTGTTGTCTATGTTTTCTTTGTTTCTTTATTTTTTACCGTGCAAAAGCTTAAATGTTTTTAGTTTGCCTCTATTGCATGCACATCTGGTAGAATAACACACTATAGGTGCAATTTTTATCTGAAAACTCCACGAGTGCATGTTTGATTTTTTGGTTTATGATTAAAAATTTTCATATTCGTCAAAAAGTTTTAGCTTTTGTCTTTTTTTGGGTTTTATGATTTTTCCTGCTTCAATCCACGTGTTATGCCCATGTTTGCTTTTATTTCTTTTCCTCTTCCCATTATTTTACCCCTCCCTCCACGTCTCCTGCCCGGGTTTTTCCATCTCTTCTTTTCCCATTGCCATTCCATCTTCATTCTCACTCCGTTCATCCTTTCCCATTCCCATTCTCTTCTGATCCCTTTCTCTCACTCCTCATTTTTTCTAAAGAGAGAAAAGGTTGTGACAGAGCTTCTAGATGGTTTGGGAAATAAATGAATTATTAATTAATTACAAAAATGAAATGTTGCTAGAGCTTCTACACCTTGCCTTGCATTTTCGGTTTATATCTGTATCATTGGTTAATTTTTAAAAAATGGTTTTTTACAGCCCAAAATCTTGGACCTGTCTTCTACGCTTTTTAAACATCTAAGGTTGCGATTTTTAAAACCAAATCTATGATTTTTATGTCTGCTTCCACCATTACATTACATTATTATTTATTTGAATTAGTTATTAAAAACCATCTAATTTGGTAAAAAATCTTTGCTTCATACCAAAAAATTAGTCTTCTCAGATTATTTATTTATTTTATTATATATATAATATAGTATATAATATATAATATATAACATAATTACTTTGTTAACACCTGTCATATTAAATACATGCTAATTATTTTTTGCTCATATATTTGTTTCACTGCATTTTTTTTATAAATATCAATATTGGTTGTGGACATTCAGTAAACAAAAAAAAATGTCACAATGATTCAGATGACTCTCCACCTCCAATCTTGTCATACTCCATTGAATGCTCCACAATTCTCAAACCTCTTCGTATTCTGCCCCTTACACATTTTCACCAACCACTGTGTCACTTCAACATTTATTCTTCACAGGCCACTTCTTTAGCAGATATTCAATGTTCATTCCTTGAACAAAAAATACTAAAACAGCTCAGAGAATGCCTTCAGAGTTATCGACTGACTCAACCAAGACAAGTACCAGTTCTGATTCATCAACAGCTACAAGCAAGATGCATGTGAAACCAATTACTCGCTTACTTTCTCAAAATATTTTGAACATTGTTCATTCTCTGTTTTCCTGGATTTTTTCCATTTCTGCTCCGTCCACTCTTTCCCTCCTGCGTTTTTTTCATTTCTTACTCTCTTCTATTCTCGTTCTCACTCCATTCACTCTTTCACTCCATTCACATGGGTTTTTGTTTTGCTTCCTGCTAGCTTAGCTTTTTGTTTTGTATTTTACTTCCTTTTCATTCTCGGCCCCTTGCATGTAATTGTTTATTTTTTTTTATTATTATTTAAATTTTTTATTTGGTTTTTATGTATATTGCTTTCGACTGAAAGACTGTTCAGCCTGAAAAAATGTGTGACCTTTGTCATACCTACCTTTTCTTTGTCTCCTGCTATTCTGATCAAGCTATGCAACCAAGCCTTCTTTCTTCCTTTATGTTTTGAATGCATGCACAAATATATTTTGACTCATTACTATTGTCAACTGTTATAAAGATTGTTTTGTTTATTTTTTACCAGCAGACAACGAATACACAATTTCCTTTGTTATTTGATTGTTAATCTACATTCTAGTCGAAAGATATTTTATGTCAGCATCCTGTTAAGTTTGGCATGAATATCACCCTAAAAGTTTGATCCAAAAGATTAAAGGCACATTTACAGCAGTAAGAATGCTGCAAAATGAAACCTTTATGTCACAAACAATGTACATACAACTTTTTTTCATTTTAATATGTTGTTGTCATTCTCCACATATTTTAGACGTTCCTATTTCAGTGCCATACTTGATTTTCATTTTTGCATTTCCTCTCACTGCAGATTGAATATCCAACTCACACTAATCCATTAATCCTACAGTTCACTGCAGTATTCCACAATGATATGGTAATGTTACATACTAATTGTTTTTATTCTGCATGTTGTTTCGTATTTGCTTTCTTGCTATAATTATTTGCAGGACATTATAGAAGTGCCCACTTTTTACCACCAACAATGGGCACCAGAATACCCTGAGTTTGTCAACTTTAGATATGATGGAACAATATACCAAATCAGGCTAAGGCAGCATCGGGCAAAAGTCTACTTTGCGGAAGGGCTGAAAGAATTCAGAAAAGATTTATCAATTTATGAATCTGTGATCATTAAATTCTTGGCATGCAACAGCAAATCCATGTTTGATCTTTATTTTGTTCCCTCACTGGAATGCCAGACTTGCGGAAGGCCAGAAGTTATGTCAAGACAATATATTTGGACACTTGAAATCACACAATCAATTCTTGGTGCACCAGGACCACTGGTAACAATGAAAACCTCTTTAATGTTGCTTATTAATTCATGCTTATATATCATTCTATTTTTTTCCCATGCAGAGACTCCCCAATTGTGCCATGACATATGTAAATGCCTGCGGTCAACACATGACCATTCTTAGGAGATTTGGAACTCCATTACAGTGGAATGTGGTGGTTGATGGTGGAATTGGGCGCATATATGTTGTCCAACCATGGTATCAATTCCTTGCAGATAATGATTTATCTCACGGTGATGAAGTCTCCTTCTATTACAAGACCATTGATAAAATATGGGAAATTGTCATCTGCCGGAGAAAGAATTGGGAGTATTAGAGTTAGTTTATGTACTTTGATTTTTCTATCTTTTTGTCTTTTATGAACATTTTGTCAATTACATGGTCTCTTTCTTATTTACTTATTTGACTTTGAACATCAGATATATTACAAATATTTAATCTTTTTTATTTTGCACATTAGCTTAAATTTTATTTCTCTTTTACACATCAGTATTGGTTCATAAAAACATTTTTATTTTGTTTTCTGCCAGAGTTAAACATCCTACGCATGGAGTATATTCTGATGCAGTTGAGATGTATTCCACATAAATTTTGGCTTTCAAATTTTGTTGTCATATGACATTGTTAAGGAATGTATCAGTGAGTTTTGAGTTTTCATGGTTTGAATTTGAATGAAATGAGTCTGTTTTATTTAATCTGCTATATTAGTAATTTATAACTGTTGTACTACGAATT
Source organism: Glycine soja (assembly GCF_004193775.1). Taxonomy (NCBI): domain Eukaryota; kingdom Viridiplantae; phylum Streptophyta; class Magnoliopsida; order Fabales; family Fabaceae; genus Glycine; species Glycine soja. The sequence goes on from NC_041007.1 coordinate 44,943,068, forward strand.
TATTGTTTAGTAAACTGAACATTGTTGATGGAGGGATATTGTTGTCTACTCTGCTCATCTTACACATTCCTTGTTATGCCCATCTCATATTTATTTGCTGCTTATTCCAGTGCTTATGTTTTACAGATCATGTAATATCCATGTTTTGTTTTCAGATTTACTTGATCAGAAAAAAAAAACTTATCCCACCATGCTGTGACCTTTTGATATTTTTACTTATAATTATTGAACATTTTAGTTTTTTAAAGTTACGGGAAAAAGTTTTTTGTTTTTTCCTAACCTTTGTGTTTTGCATTTTCGTTTCCCACAAAATTATCCTTCTTCACTAAATAAGAAACCCAATAGTAACATAAGCAATGGATTCTCTCATTCCCGTCCTCCATTTGGAAAACAACAGCACAAAGTAAAAAAAAGAAATAAAATATACAAAAAATTAAAGATTAAACAAAAATTGTGGATTTTTAAAGATATAAAAACCAAATATTTATATTTTGCAATAAAGAGATCATAGTTGTAAATTTTAAAAAATAGAATAATCAAATGTTTTAATTATAAAATAAAGAGATCAAATTGTAGATTAAATAAAATTAAAAAAACAAAATTGCATTTAAGTTTAGCAATTTTTAACTATTAAAATGCTATATGTTTAAATTAATTTAAGCTGCATATTTTTTTACATTCAAATTGCTAGAATAATTTTTTAACTTTAAATTACAAAGAGCATTAACATAACTAAAATTGTTCTAAAACATTATTTTTTATACATGATTATAAGTTTTTTTTTTGCTGAGTTAGATTAAAATCTATTTAGGATAAGAAAAGGTTATTTTTAAATAATATTATTTATAGAGATTACAAAATTATTTAACATAATAACAAATTATTTTTGTAGATTGAAACATTTTTTAAAACAAAGACTAAAACATTATTTTTTTATAACTGTAAATTATCTTTTATAATGAAAATATTACTTTCATATGCCCACTAAACATTTTTTTAAACAAACACTACAAAATTATTTTACAAAAAAACTTATTTTTTTTAAGTGTCAATTATCTTTTATAATGAAAACATTACTTTCATATGTCCATTAATTATGAAAATTTAATCCCTCTTCACAATAAAATACATCTAAAATAAATTTTTTCCTACAAAACCACAATATTTTTTTAATTTATTTCCTATGTTTCTTTTATATAATTTAAATTAATTTTAAAATGTTTTCAACACAATCAACTCTTGATAGTACCCTGACAAATAGTATTTATGTCACTTACAGTAAAATTATACAAATAACATCTTGACAAATATTATTTATGTCACTTACAGTCAAATGATACAAACAATACCCTAACAAATATTTATTTCACTTACATTAAAATACCGACCCGTGCATCGCACGAGCACTCCCCTAATTGGTATACATAAAAGACTCAATTAAGTAATTGATGTTTTTATCATTAATACTGGTCTCTTTTCTAATAAATTTTTATTTTTTTTTCATCATTCAATCAAAAGTATTTTTAATTTAAAAATAATTAATATAAGAAATTTTATATGTTAAATCTTATAAAAAAATTAACACGATGTTAAACTTTGGATTTTATTTAATAAGAGTGGAAGTATATTATTATTGGGTACTGTGCAATTGTATAATGCGGGGACAGACATTTAATATCGAAAGTGACTTCGTCAATTGTGATATTTTTTAGATTCTCGAGAGCGTTGACGCAGTTTGTTTTTGTGTTTTTTTTCATTACTCTTTATATCTTCAAAATAAAAGTTATTTTAATGTAGTAATTATTTTTTTTCAAAAATACTCCGAAACAGATGTCACTTTAATCTTCTAATGAAATGTTTATAATAAATTTAGTTTTATAAAATTATTCCTTCCTTTCACAATTTTAAAAATCACTAGTCCATTTGATCAAAATATTAAGTCATTAATTAACTCGTATGATGATGTTTATATTTAAAAAATATAAAAAATTTATGTTTGTCTTAAAAAAAGTCAAAAAGAAAATATAATTTGGTATTATAAATGATTATATATAATTTATGTAGTTTATGTATTATAAATGTTACATTGATAACATTATATCAACTAATAGTATTTAGCTTAATAATAGATTTTGCTTGTCTATGTTATATCTCCTAGGTTCAAATCATGTTGGTGTCTTTTTTTTTTTTTGTTAATGTAGAATTTGATTAAATGCATGTATAATATAGATCTTACATTTGTTAACAAGATTTCATAATGTAGTATGTGTTGCAATGGGAAAAAACGCACAGTTCTTGCCTTCTTTTCCCAAGTCGTTCGTTGGTTTTGTTACAGGTGGTGATTCAAACCAGTTCAGTGGGTTTATCTGGAAACCAACCGGGTCAAACGGGTTACGCCAGTTCTCACCGATCAATTACATAGATGAACCAAACCGATAACCCTATTGGATCATTGCTTTCTTTCATCATTTTTTTTTTAAATTCTTGATATGTGTTAAACAATTTAATATAACACTTATTTTAGAATAGAAGGACAAAATATTTATAACAACTCATACACTTTTCAATCAATTAAGTTAGATCAATACCATTAAATTAGTTTTGGGATTATAATTACAATGACATTGTCAAAATTTTGAATCAAAAATACTCTTTCAGTTTCAAAATAACTACGGTTTTAACCCTTGAAAAAAAATTGATTGATGTTATCATTTTTTTAATAATGTAATGAATCATTTATTCTAGTTAGGGGATTTTTTGTCGGTAAGAAAAGAAGAAGAAATGCATGTGTAATTGAAGTAAAACTAAGGAGATGACAGTGTAATTTTTTGTTAAAATTTAGAGAGAAAACAAAAATGTTTTAGTAAAATTATCACCTAATAAATGTTACTGCATCTATCCATATTTATAAGGGATACAAATCACCCACCTGTCTCCTTTTGGTGCATAATTTCTTTTAAAAGACAAAGTATATAATATATTGATAACAATGTTATTGGACTCGGCTTGGACCGACGGGGTCAGTCCCTAAACCCTGTTACTCAATTGGTTATGTATTTAAACCGGTGAAAATTGATCCAACTCGGCAGATTTTTAGTAAAAGCGTGACTCGAAAATGATTTGAGAATCAATTTTTATACTTCCTATGCTCCCTATACCTCTGTGTAGGCTCACTTTTCTTTTTTCACATTTTCCTATACCTCTAATTCTTTTCCTTTGTTATTGTACTGCTATACCACTGTAAAGAATAGATCAGATTTTACGTAAATAAGAGCATCTACGGTCCAAGTTTTTTATATGAGTTTTTTAATTATTTTTTTATCCCGTAATATTTTTTGTGATTGTTGCAATGTCATGTCACTTATAAGAAATTTATATAAAATTTTATTTTAATGCAATAAATTGTAAGAAATTGCAAGGAATATAAACATTTAAATTATTTTATTATAATTTAATTATTATTCCAACAAAATAATTAATTCATTTTTTTAATTTTTATGTATACAAATAATAAATATGAATAAATGAAAAAAATATTAAATATAAATTAAAAATAAAAAAATTACATAACATTCAAAGGAAATATGTAACAATAAAAAATACTTTTTTTTACATAATAATAGATAATTAAATATAATGACACTGAAATAAAAAACATAATGATGAAAAATAAAAAATATTACATTAAATTAATTGTTATTTTCATTTCTGAAACATTCCCAAACATACTCAACTAAATATGCTTGAAGTTAATTGGCGATGTTTTTGTTTATCATGAAGTTGTGTTTTCCTCTGGAGGTATGTTGATCTGATATTAGGGTGAACACCTAAAGATATTTTGAATGTTGAAGTGTTATTGTCTACACTATCATAATCAATATTATTTTGATACGTGTTAAGTCGTCCTCAACAATTATGTTATGCAATATGATGCATGCATAAATGATATTCTTCATTTAACCAGCATTCCAAAAACGTGTCGGACCACGTATAATTGCGAATTGAGATTGGAGCACTCCAAACGCTCATTCTACATCCTTTCTTGTCGATTCTTGTCGTTGTGCAAATAATTTTCGTTTTTCCCCTTGTGGCATTGAGATGATCTTTACAAACGTGGAAAAGTCTGGATAAATGTCATTCGCTAAATAGTATCCCATATTATATTGGGTTCTATTCACTATGAATTGCACTGCGGGCGTACGTCCTGACAAAACTTCATCAAACACATTAGATCCATTTAACATAGTAATATCATTATTTGAACTGGTGGTTCCAAAAAATGCATGTCAAATCCATAAGTCTTGTGATGTCATGGCTTCAAGAATGATTGTTGGGTTGCGATGATCATCTCGACAAAATTGACCTTTCCAAGCAATTGAACAATTTTTTCATTCTTAGTGCATACAGTCAATGGAACCTAACATACCTGAAAATTCGTGTGCCACTCCCATTTGTAGTAGGCATTCGGTGTCTTCATTATTTGGTCTCCTCAAGTACTAATTTCCAAATATGGTGCAGATGCTTGATACAAATCTCTCCAAGCATTCCACTGCAGTTGTTTCACCAATTCGAACGTATTCATCCACACTATCAGCATATGATCCATAAGTCAATATACGAATAGTAGTTGTCTACTTCTGCAATGGAGATAAGCCTTTTCAACGTAGTGCATCGACCCTCATTTGAAAGTATTCATCATGGTTGTTGAGTGCGTTTACAATTCGAAGAAACACATGTCTTCGCATACGAAACCTTCTCCAAAATTGAATCTCTGTGTACACAGGAATTTCTGAAAAATAGTCATTGAACAATTGATCATGACCTTCTTCACGATTACGATGTACCACTCTTCTTCTTTGGCTACACCTAGTGGTGTTGCCATGTAGTTATTGTTGGCTCTCAAGTATCAACCTAATGATTTCTTCATCGGTGTTGTCTTCCAATTCCTCATCTATCATTTGATCTAAAACTTCATCTAACTCGATGGTTGGATCCATTATATGGTAATCAAAGTGTTTGAAATAAGAGAAAAATATTGTGTATTTTGTATAAGAATATGTCAGAATAATGAAACATTGAACATTTATATAGCTTCATTAATAACGTCTAGTTTTTCAACGGCTAGTTTTCAATAGCTAATTTTTCAACGGCTAGTTTTCAACGGTTACTTTCATAACAACTAGTTTTGCAACAACCAATTTTATAACAACTACTTTCATAACAGCTAGTTTTATACATAAAATTTTGAATTTAAGACACAACAAATACCTACACTGCTAAAATTAAATATTAAACACAACATTAGCATAAGAACTAAAAATTTAATATCCTAGTTTTTTCCTAATATGGTCACAATACTTTTCGTGGTCTTTGAGTTGCTGTTCGGACATGTTGGATGTATCTTTCATGAGGATTTCATACTCCATACGTCATTCCTATTCTTGTAGATGCCTTTCCTGTGCCTCCTTTAACTGAATAAGTTTTGATATGTTCATATTTTTGTCCTTCATTACACTTTCTATGCCAGATAAATTGAGAGTGTTAGGAGATTCCTTTCCTTTGCTTTTCCTTTTTGCTGCTTTTTGTTCAATTGGGCAAGACATTGGCAATGACATATCATATTCTTCGACTTCAACGCGTGTCTCTGGGTTAGAAGACGACGAGTAATTTCCAAAAGCAGAAACCTTTGTTCTTTTTGAACACTTTGACATAAATTTTGCATCGAGTTTTGGTTGATCTTTCAACAACAACCAAGCATGCTCAACCTCAAATTTTTTACCTGTATCTTGTGAGTAAATCATATGAGCATTAGCCAAAACATCTTTCTCTGAACTTTCACTTCTCCTATGTTTATTTACTTGTTTGTAGCACCCATTAAACTTTTGAACTGGAGGATGGATCCTGTTCCACCGAGATTTTAATAGAATCCAGCTTCTTTCACAAAATTGCCTGCTTTGACGCACATCGTCATTGTTGTACCCATTTTTTATCCTTGTCCAATATTGCTTTGATGTTTGGTTGACTCCTATAATTGAATCCTTTGACACATTCAACCACGATCAGACGAGAATCACATCTTCCATCACCAAGAATGCGGTACGACTTTTTTTTCCACATGAATTTTGATCTCCTTCGTCTAGTTGAATACTGTCTACACCAATGGGTGATTCAATTTCATTGCTAGAGAGCGCAATATTAGATAAAGAAGGCATATAACACGTGTTTGAGTTGGTGGGAGTTGATGGTTGACTATAAATTTGTGGGTTTTGAGAACTACCGTTGGTAGGTGGCTCTACATTGGATGAAGGATGCATATACCACATGTGTGGGGGTGGTGGATACATAATATATTGTGGTGGATTTTGAGAATTTTCACATAGCATATTGTGGTGGATTTTAAAAATTTTCACTGGTATGGGGTGGTCGATACATAACATATTGCGGTGGATTTTGAGAATTTTCATAGTAGGGAGTGATTGATTTTGCAAATAACTATAGTAACATTGATAATTATACTGATTGGGATCCATTTCAGAGAGAATAAAAAAAATTGACACTTGATAGCAACAACAACAAAAAAAATTAGCAGTACAAGAACTATGCAAAACATGTTGTACCGTGCACAAATTTATAATGAATAGTGTAGTACAGTGAAAAAATACTACACAACGGTCATTTCTGCATGTTCAACGGTATTATTTTCAGATGAACGGTACATAACAACGGTAACATTTCCATCAACGTTCAAAATCCTTCCTCATTAATTACCTAAGTTGTTCAATAGTCCATATTCATCCTCATTAATCAAATGGATGGTCCAGATCGTGTCACCTTATTAATTACCTAAAGCTACCTACTACGTGCATTTCTATCTTCTCGAGAGAACATTTTCTCTCTTCACCACCTCCAGAAGCTTCCCCCTCTGCTCCTATATATCTTCTTCCTCTCCGCCATGGCCCATTCGTCTCGTGTGACCTTTGTCGGCATCAACACCTCCGGCCACCACCGCAACACCTTCGTGTCACCACACCTTTGTCTGGCCTTACCTTCACTTCGCGTCACCACCTCTGGCCATGGTAGTGTCTCGCATCACCTTTGCTGGGGTCAACAATGAAGGACATAGTCGCGTCTCCGGTCATGGTTTCATCTTTGGCATGGTGCGTTTGTCGTCACAATTGTTGCGTTTGATTTTTTCCTTTTTCTCCTTTACTGTTTTGCTTGAATCTAGATTTAAATCACTTTTTTTTTTTAAATTTGATGATTTTTGGGATTTATTGTGGTTGTTCAACGAGTCTATAGTGTTCTTTCCTTGGATAGTTATTTTTCCTCGTATTGAACCTCTGTTTTGTGTGAGAAAATCAATTTTTTAATGATTAGATATTTGTTATGTATGTGAAAATCATTTTTAAAATAGGTTCTCTTTCCGTAAGAACATCAAAGTTTATGATTATGTTTTCCCTTTAATTTTTGTGGCCGTTATGGTTTTAACTTTAATGTAGCTTCAATTATATTCCCAAATGGGTTTTAACTTATTAAAATAGATACATGATTACTACACCAGAGACACACACATTACACTACTGAAATGTTAAAATATTATTAAAAATGGGATCATATATATATATATATATATATATATATATTATAATTGTTTCGAATTAATATGAAATTCTTATCCTGCGCTCATATTATATTTTGCTCCTGCGATACGTTGTTAACTTTTATTCGTAAAATTTAAAAATATGGTTACGTGTCACCTAAAAATTAGGTGGGACTACATGAAATAATTTCTCCTACAGAAAGTAATAAATTATATAACTTTATTTATTGTGATGATCGACGTGTTTATAATTTTTGTATGAGAATCACGAGATCACGATGTGCACACTCCTATGTTTACGCTCCACAATTCTACACCACGTAGCCCTCATCAAATCGTTTTCCACCACAAGAACCAAAGGATCTCCGTTACTCTCGTTTCTTCTCCAACAACTGAAAGCAAAAACCTTACTCTTCTCACTTATCTCCTTGGCAAAAACAATTTTGGTTCAGTTAATTAGTTTCTCTCTTTGCACTTTCTCTTGTTTCCACAAAGCCATGAAATCACGTCCTTTGCACATAGCAATGTATCCATGGCTGGCCATGGGTCACCAAACCGCATTCCTCCACCTATGCAACAAGTTAGCCATTAGGGGCCACAAAATCTCCTTCATCACCCCACCAAAAGCACAAGCCAAGTTAGAACCATTCAACTTGCACCCAAATTCAATCACCTTTGTCACCATCAATGTTCCACACGTTGAAGGCCTTCCTCCAGATGCACAAACAACAGCAGATGTCACTTACCCTTTGCAGCCACAGATCATGACAGCCATGGATCTCACCAAAGATGACATAGAAACCCTTCTCACTGGCCTCAAACCTGACCTTGTCTTCTATGACTTCACACATTGGATGCCAGCCCTAGCAAAGCGTTTAGGCATCAAGGCTGTGCACTATTGTACTGCTAGCTCTGTCATGGTTGGTTACACTCTCTCACCGGTTAGATTTCACCAAGGAACAGACCTAATGGAAAGTGATCTCATGGAACCCCCAGAAGGGTATCTTACCAAATACCGATACTTTAATTTACTTTGCGTATCCATATATCCATATCCGATATGTATGCGATACCAATACTCTTGAATATTTCACAGATATGTGAAGTATCTGGCCTTTAAATATATATATATATATATATATATTTTTATGAAGATTCAATGTAGCTACATGAAACATAGCAACATTATCTTTTGATGAACCAAAAATGAAAATTTTCGTCTCTATATATGATTGATTTCAAGAAAGAAGTGAGATCCTTGTAAATAATAGGAAATAATTTATGATGATAGTAATTTAGTATTTCAAGAAGAATGATTTTAATTTAGATTTGTAGAATTGTAATCGTATATTTATTATGTTGGATAAAATATGTCAACAGTCTTTACACTTTCAGTGAAACTTGATGATTCAAACTTTAATTTTTGATCAATTTGATTGAAGTTAAATTACGAAGACTAGTACCAAATTTTATCGCATCCTATATATACTTTTAGACTGATCATATATATCGCGTCTATGCATCTCATAGGTACCCTGACTCATCAATCAAGCTCCAAACTCACGAGGCTCGTGCCTTTGCTGCAAAAAGAAAGGATACATTTGGGAGCAATGTTCTCTTCTACGATCGCCAATTCATTGCATTGAATGAAGCCGATTTGTTGGCATACAGAACATGCAGAGAAATAGAAGGGCCATATATGGATTACATTGGAAAGCAGTTCAACAAGCCAGTGGTAGCAACCGGGCCAGTTATTCTAGACCCACCAACTTTAGATTTGGAGGAGAAATTTTCAACATGGCTTGGAGGGTTTGAGCCTGGCTCTGTAGTTTATTGTTGCTTTGGAAGTGAGTGCACTTTGAGGCCAAACCAGTTCCTAGAGCTTGTGCTTGGTCTTGAACTCACAGGCATGCCATTCTTGGCAGCAGTGAAGGCCCCATTAGGGTTTGAGACAGTGGAATCAGCAATGCCTGAAGGGTTTCAAGAGAGGGTCAAAGGGAGAGGATTTGTGTATGGTGGATGGGTTCAGCAGCAGTTGATTCTTGCACACCCTTCTGTAGGGTGTTTCATCACACATTGTGGATCAGGGTCCTTGTCTGAGGCATTGGTGAACAAGTGTCAGTTGGTGCTGTTGCCTAATGTTGGTGACCAGATCCTCAATGCAAGGATGATGGGGACCAACTTGGAGGTTGGTGTGGAAGTGGAGAAGGGTGATGAGGATGGAATGTACACCAAGGAGAGTGTGTGTAAAGCTGTGAGCATTGTGATGGATTGTGAGAATGAAACCAGCAAAAGGGTTAGGGCTAATCATGCTAGGATCAGAGAGTTGCTGCTTAACAAAGATTTGGAGTCATCTTATGTTGACAGTTTCTGCATGAGGCTTCAAGAGATTGTAGAGGGAATTTGACTTGTGACAATTAATATTTGATAGATGATGATAGTTTTACATGAATGGCAATGGTTTTGAGGTGATGATTGATTTGTTCAAGGCTGGAGTGGAGCCTAGTAGGTCAATTCAACTAGTTCTTATGTGTGAAAATTTCCTTTAATTTTTTCTTTTATTTTTTTATAAGCTAAAAAGTTTCAATGGCTAGAGATTTCTTATATTATAAGGGAAATGTTAATTAATGTCTTTAGACATTAATTAAAGAATTAAAAAAATATTTCTTTTGAGATGCATGTTATGTATGTTTTATTTTTATGTTCTTATATAATATCTACAATAAATATATATTTTTTATTTTTTAATCAATATTTAAAAATACTGGTTCGCAAAATTCTATTAAAAAGTTGTCTATATCGATAATACATATTTTAGTCTAGGAACATCCGATGTCAAAGTCATTGAATTGGTAAGTCGCTTCAATTTTGAAGTAGATAAGTTGTGCTAGTTTTTACACCTAATAGCATTAACAATGTGAACTTTGATCTTTTGTGTTATTAATCATTCTGTTAATTACTTTCAAATTCCAAGCTAACATGAATTGGAATTGACAAGTCCAAACAAAAATAGAAACAAAAAAGAATGTGGTATGATGCAACAATAATTCATATAATATTTTTTTTATCTCTCTCCACTCAATTATTTATTACATGTTAATATTTTTTTATTTTCTTTTCTCTTTCTTTGTAGTGCAATTTGTTTTATAAGTATATTTCTCAAAAGAAATAAATACTCCAAAGGGCAAAAATATGAAAATATTAATGGACATCTATTGCTCTCTTCTCCAATAGAGAGCCATATATATAATTAATCAATTATTAATGTAATGTCAAGAGAGATAAAAAAGAAATAAAGAATATCAATCATGTATTTGAACTGTTTAAGTATCATAAATTAACTCTCTAAAAAGAGTGTTGATATTTGAGCACCTATAAATTACAAATATTTCATGGACAGATCAATCTCTTTTTCTTTCCTCACGTTTTTCTTATCACATTATACCAAATGTATCAATCACTTATCTTTTTCTTTTTCTATCTTTCTCAAGTATAGACACCCAAAAAAACATTTTTCCTTAAAAAAGTGAGTTGGTAAATAAAATGTCTAAATCGACAAGTAGATTTCCATCAATTTATTATTTTAATAGACAGAGGAGCATTTTAAATGGTTGAGATTTGTAAAGTAAAAAAATTAGACGTAGAAGATCTTGATCCAAAGACGACATAGTACCTTTTTCCTAATGCTAGAGTTAGAGGGGAGTGGGACTAATAAATTTATGAACTAGATTGATATATCTCACATGAATATATGTAGCTTGGAAGCTAAAGATATAAACAGTTATAATAAGTTGAAAGACATTATGCTGATTGAGAAATGGTTTAAATAAATGATACTCAACCAATTTATATTCTTTTTAATTATTTTTTAAAATGAGATAAATGAAAATAATTAAAGCATAGATGAAAAGAAAATTGTTTAATTACATTTTTAGTTATTATATTTTAGAATTAACTAAATTTTTAATCCTTGAATTTTTACAAATTTTAACTTTTAGTCCCTAAACAAAATTTTAACTAATTAAGATCTCAAAATTTTGATGTTGTGACAACTCATGAGATTGTCACATGTTATTTTTTTTTAACGATTTAATGAAACTTATTTCAGAAGATTAAAAATAAAAAAGGAATCATTCAAAAAATAAGATATTAAGCAATTTATGAGGGCTAAAACCGCTACTAATTGTCATCCTTGTTTCCAGATTTCCCCCTCCTTCTTTCCCCTTCTTTTGCTTCTCTCTAAAAGGAATCATTCAAAAAATACAAAAATCAGATCAATTTCCAAGGCAAAGAGTACCAGGCGTCTGCATTTTTCAATGGCATGACAGATCGGCATTCATTGCGAGAAAGAGATCGGCATGACATATCTGAATATGAACCTTGGCTTTCAACATGCGTGACAGATCGAAATTCATAATGAGAAAGAGATAACGAGAGAATGAGATGAAATGCAACAAATGATGCAAGTGTTTTGTTTGTTTTCGTGTTGCACAAATGGATTTTTTTTTTAATAGTTTTTAGTTGTCAGAAAATGAATCCCATTCAATAATTTAAAATATAAAACGTGACACTTTTAAGAGTCATTACGTTATCATTTAACGACATAACCGACAAGGATTAAAACATTAATAAAATAAAAATTTAGGAACCTTCAAAAATTTGTTGAAAGACTAAAAGTTAAATTTTGAAAAAATTCATTAACTAAAAATTTAATTATGCCTATATTTTAATTAATTGATTCACATTTTTTAATTATTAAACTTAAGACCTTCATTTACTAAAAGTCTATTTTCACTCGAATCCATCATCGTAATGTTGGTCCTTTTTGAATTGAAACAACTAGACTGATTGAATTGAAATAAATACTGTACTTTTCTATTGGAAAAAAAATGTAGTATGCTTCAGCTTTCTTGTCATTCAAGAAGACACTTTAGTTTGGTTTTCTGATGACGCACGCCTAGTCCTATCATCAACATTCTTGGTAAAAACTACTAGTAACATCCAATATTGTAGTTTACTTTTTGATAAGAAATGTCAATTACTTCTAAGAAATCAGCTCCACAATCGTTTCTATTTACCACAATATAGAAAGACTAAAATAGGCATACACATTGAACATCCTGAGACTTTCAAGATTATCTTTAGTCTTTACTTCCATCTATAAGTACTTAAATAATTTTGAATCCTTCTACAAAATCTTTTTAATAATTTTTCTAATTGCTAATAAAAAATAAATAAATAAATTTTATATTTTAATCTTCTTATTTGCATTTAATACTATTTTCAAAGTATGAACAAGATCTAACTCAAAAAAAAAAGGATTTACCAAGACAACATTTCTCCTAATAATAAGAATCTTTTGAAAAGAATTTAACATCTCATCCGATAGCTCATTAACACGTCAGTGCCACACAAACCTCAGTGTTGATAAGGTTGAACAAGTCATGGAGAATAAGCACTAGTCAACATGAACCAAAAGAAATAGTGAATGATTGGTTATGTATGAACAACAATATTATAATATAAGATTACAGCATGCCCTCCTAATAATGAGATTTGTAAACATGTACCGGTCTTTTTAGATAGTTGATTTGCTAATCACAATAACAAAGCCAAAATAAAGGTTCAAAGGTCAATAATAAAGGAGAAAGAGATAAAATAGAGAAAGAAATAGGGGCAAAACAAACAGATAAAATATGAAGATTGTTCTCTTAATGACCACGTTTTGTCCTTCAAAATAGTAATTCCACAGGAGTTGCAGGTTAAATGCACAAGTGACAAGCCTTTGACCAAACCATGGTTTGGAAAATTTTAAACTTAAAACCAAACATGCATGAAAAATAAGAGAAGTGATGTCTCATTCAACAGAAGGGAAAGTGCATGCATAGTATATCTATACAGAAACTCTATTTTGCATTCAATTTGCAGCACTTGTAGAAGTAATACAAGATAAATAAAATTGTTCCCACCATTTAAAGAACATGTACAACCAAATAAACACTACTAAATTTTAAGAATATGTCAGAAATTTGGTTGATAGCAAAGCAGCCAACAAAGGAAACTCCCACTGATCCATCAGAAAAGTAGAATATCGATGAATTAAGCACAAGACTATGAGCACCTTCTACCACAAGCAAAATTTTATTAGCCTTTTTACCTTGTTCAAGGAAAGTCAGAAATTTCCACAAGCTGTGAACCATCTTCAAATATGTACATGTTGGTCAGTAATATGGTAAAATCGCACAACGGAGTATTAATTTACTTGTTGGGAGATTCATCATTCTCAGACTTGGCCTTTGTTTTTCCCTTGACTGGTTGTCCATCATCAGTAGATGGAACAGCAGCAGTAAGCTGTCCCATCTTGTTCTGCAAATCAGTAAGAGATTCCTTGGTCACTTTTCCTTTAGGACTTTTCTTTTTGTCCACCAGCTTTAATTCTAGTCTGTATAATGCACAACCATCCTGGTTGTTGATCTCATACTCGTACAAATGCCACTCGAGATAACTAAGAGGCTGGGGGTCCATGTAATAGGACCTCTTTTGTCCCCCATGTTCCTTCATTACCTGCTTCCTTGATTCATGCCAACCACGCCCACTGTAATCCGGAAGTGATCTCTGTTTTCTATTTCCACTTTCAAATGCCCTTCTAGGCTTGTCAAAGAAGAGCCACTCCCTAACAGTTTCACCCTCAAGAAAAGAAAGATCAAAGAACTCTGCAACCAAAAAAATGCTAACAGTTTAATTAAGATGAAAAGTAATAAGCACAGATAGAACAATTTCTTCTACAACGCATTCAATAGACAAGTCTCTTGCTAGAGTTTGCAAAGCTTTAATGAATATAATTAAATAGTGAAACACAGCAAAATTAATAAACTCCTTGTGTACTCACCTGGAGCATTCCAGGGGGATTTAGTTGAAGCAGCACCTTCACAACTAGGGATGCCCACTTCCTTTCCCTGCGTCTTAGCAAGAACAGCAGCAAACAAAGGACCATCTTTTACACCAATTCCCCAAGGTCGCAAAATTGGGGTCATGCCAGGAAGACCCTCGTTATTTGCCAACAGCTCATGACAACTACTACAGTAGTTCTGGCACCATTCTACCCCTTGAGCAGGTCTGAAACAGTCCCATAGGGCACATTTTGGGGCTAAGAAAGCAGAAGGTGGGGGGCAGATATTTGGAAGAATGTTAGGTATAATATTCTCTCCATGCTGCACATTGTCATCAGCTTCAAAGAATTGGCTACAATCAAAACCTTCTAAACTAAATTGAGTTGATTCTGAGTTGTTCTTCATTTCCGTGTTGTGCCTGAGGTCATGATATAAATCAAACTGACCCAACAAATTAGAGTTGTGACCCATATCTTGATTTAAAGTGAATGGGTGATAATCTAACTGTGTCATATCTGAGCTATTATAAGCATTGTTGTACAGAGTTGAAGCACTTCCTTCAAAAGTATGACCTAGTGGTTGGTTATCATTAAAATGCTTCTGCAAGATACCAAGTGCCAAATATTATCTCTTCAAGAAAAGCGAGGAAATAAAAGATTAATCAGTAAAGCACATATATGATTAAACAGACTAAAACTTTCTGCTTATACATGTTCTCTTTCTGCATACATTGCACATTAGTTTTGTTGTTTTTTTAATTTTATTTTTTGAGAAAATTCAGAAAAAGAATTCATGGTAAAAATATTTGCATTTTCAGAACAACAAACCACTCAGGTGCTAAATCAAGTCAGTAATTGGATGCATATTAACAACTCAGAAGTCAGAACAATGTTAACCAGTTAAGTAGTTCATTATTCCTAACTAAATATATTTTTTAAGAATTCCCTTTTTGTAATTCTACCTCAACCAGTGAATTTTGACAAGTTGGAATCAACCTGGAAAGAAAAAATAGAACAAGGCTGCATGGTCTGCCAAAAAATTTCAATAACTTACAACACGACATCAAGTAACTGGATGACTTGCGAATAGCTCATTGGAATCATGTTCATTTCTCATATAAACAAAAAGGTTTAAGAAATTATCTTAGCACGGAACAAACTAAAAGACCACACAAACCACACTGGCATTAGTAGACTTCCCTTATGCTATAATTCATAACTTAAAGCGTCTCATTGGTATTTTTTTTAATCCATAGGAATTGAACATGGTATCAGGAGATTTACAACATTTACACACCCTGCTCAACCAACTGAGCTAGACCCCCTTGGTATTAGTATTTTTTTGTTTAGTATCTACTATCTAAAACCAAGAAAAAAAACACTCAAACTATACAAATCAATGCTTTTGATAGAGGTATTGAATCATGGCCTGTTTGTATGATATAAATAAATCCCCATTCCCAAGAGTTAAAACATATGATCCTTCGAATTTTAGTCTTCAAATTTCATACTCAGCAAACACAAGCTTCACCTGACCTTGCAATTTTTCCCATATGGTTGGTGTCATTTAGCAAATATATATATAGATTAATGGAACACATATTATATCTCATATTTTTAATCATTAACTATAAGAAATTCTAAGATGGTATCAAAGTCTATCTTAGATTCGTTTTTGGGCCACCTGCATTGCCATGCTCCAGGCCCATAGCCCTAGGCATGAGGGGGTTGTGTTAGAATGCCGTCTTAATTGTAGTCACCCCTAGCCCACCTATTGTGGCCTCTTTGGGGACTTCCTTAATTGCAGCCTTAAGGGTGGTATTTAATCCCCACATTAACTAGAGATATGATGTAAATAGTGCTTATAATGCTTAGGCAGCCCTCAACTTACAAGCCAGTTTTGTGGGATGAGTTTAGTGAGGCCCTAAGCCCAAATTCTAAGAAAATTCAGCACTTTTAATAAAGGTAATGAATCCTGACTTGTGTCTACTGTCTATATGATATAACCAAATCTTCAAGAGTTAAAACATATAATTCATTAATTTTTAGTCCTCTAAAATTCACACTCAGCAAAGATAAGCTTCAGGTCAGTGTCATTCAGCAAAAACTTATATAGATTAACAAAACACATATTGTATCTCATTTTTCATCTTTAACCATAAGAAATTATTCCAAAAGCATACAACCAAAATAATAGTATAATACAGGTAAAGTTTTGTGAACCAGGGAAAGCAACAAACCACAAATATTAAAAAGAAGAAAAGAAACCTCTCAAGCACTAGTGACAGAAACTTACCTCCTGAAAATACTGAAAATTGATGTCACTAATGTTATTTGTAAGGATCTCATTCTTCAATGGCACAGGTTTTGTCAATGGACTAGTAGCATCATCTTTCTCCTCAGTTCCTAGCAACATTTGGGCTAGTTCGCTGGGAAATGAACCAAAGCTTCCATCCTATAGAATGGCAATGCAAGCATACATTACAACAACATCCATCCAAATCTTTTTGAGATGAACAAAGGAAAGCACAGATATTATAATCATCCCATGTCTTAACATTTAAAACCATACAGCTAAGGAGTTGGCCGGAGACTCCAGTTCCGCCTTCCACTCTCGGAGCAACTGATGCATCTGCTCCTCAAATATCACAATGTCATTACCCCTGCCCTCCTTTCTTGCACACTGAAGACTGTTGAAAATCCCTTGAATCTTCTCCACCAGGTGTTTTTCCTTCTCCTTCATGGATTGAAGAGAAGAAGATCCACCCTTGCCCTTGAAACTTTCTCTCATCATACCTTCCTTGACAAATATCACAAAATAGCCAATGTAGAACACTAATGAGCACAATCAAATAACAGAATATCGGAAAATTCTAAAAGAAAAAAGGAAACATCCAGTTGGTAAGGATTGGGTTCATATCCTACAACAAAGTGGGTTCGAATTCCACCGCTCATGTTAGAACCTTTTCGGTGGATAATCTGTTAGCACCTCTTCAAGCAGTTTTTGAGCCTTGAGATATGTCTTGATCCTGGTGAGTCCCCCAAGACCCAATTTTTTTTTAATCAGCAAATATTAGTTGTTAATTGTTAGTTTTTTGTTAGTTGGCGAATCACACCCATGACTTTCCCTCCCTCCCTCCCTTCTCCTTTTACCACCAAGCCAACCTTATAACTCCTCCCCAAGACCCAATTAACGCAAACTTTTTTTCTACCAAACAAAAACATAACAGAAACTGATTTTAAACATGGTGCATGACAGTGATCAACCACAATCAACAATAAAAACTCTTGAGCAAAATAGCCATTGACATTTCCAAAAAAAATATATAGTGACACACGAAAATTTGAACATTGATAGATGTACCCAGATGGAAAGCAACACCCCAGTTGACCAAGTTTGGGGCTTTCTACATCTACGATGAATTTAAAGCTAAATTAGCTTGATGGGTATGTTACCTTTGGCCTTGAATTGGAGAGAGGGAGCAATGGGGTTCAAAACGACGACGTAGAAGAGGGGAAGTGTGACGGCTCCGCTGGAATCAGCACAAGACGAGAGAGACTCAGAGAAGCCCTCAATTGTGCGTCTCTCTAATTGAATTTTGCATATTTTTATTATTATTTTTCGAGTTATTAGTATTTGTGCACGTTGAAGGCTTCAATTAGACGCAAGAATTTTTGTTGTGTGCCTTCTGATACCCTTCTCCACTTTTCCGTTTACCCATACTTGTGGGAAAAAAAAAACATATATATATATATAGTTGCTATAACTTATTTTGAAATATGTAATTTTTTTGGAAGTTAAAATATTATAAAGTTTTATAATAATTAAGAATAAAAATATTCAGAAACATAATATCAAATAGAATTATTTTCTTTATAATAATTATAGATTAAGTGCCAATAATATTATTATCACCATCTAACATTTTCTAAACATTATTTTCAACCAATTAAAGTAAGCATGTTCGATGTTTATGATAATATGATGAAATTTTATACTAAAAAAATTTAGGAAAAAATAAAATAATTATTATATTATATTGTTATTTAATTTAATAACATATGATTATCTTATTTTATTGTTTATTTTATTATTCATCTGGTAACTTTTATCATAAAAAGACAGGTAGGAAATACGATAATATTAAAAAAAAAAGATAAAATAATTATTATAAAAAAAAGATTGAAAAAATAAGATCTATAATATGGGTCCCAACTCTCCGGTAAATAAACATTATATTTGATAAATATCTTACAAAATCAAATTTAAGAAGAAAATATTTTTAATGTATGAAGTTATTAAATGTAACTTTAGCTTCAAAATAAAGAAATATACAGAAGACTAAAAAGTAAATATAATTATAAAATAATAAAAACTTGTAAGTATACTTTGATCATAAAAGTTATATTAAAAAAAAAACTTTTAGGTTCTTAACATGCTAAAAATATATGTTACCTCCCAATACTCAATCTTTTAAAGTGATGCAGCGTATGTTCCTTTGTATACTAAATAAAAAAGACTTATGCATCCTTTCTAAAAGTACAAAATAAATTCTTTTGACCTTACAAATAGTGTGTTCTTTGTGTTCCTCAGTAGTAATTTGAATCAAAGGGAAAACTTTGTGATCTCTTACTCTGAATAAGATCAGACTTTGCTGCAGCCTGCACTTTGATTATTTTCTATACACTGCACTGTGTCTTCTTCTGGTTTACCAGGTGATTTAGATACAATATAACAATAATATAAATTGTTTCATGATGTCTAACTCAATTAAGGTTATTTTCATATTTTATATGTAGTATTTTAAAAAAGGAGACTAAACTTATATCTGATTTGTATTTCTTTTTTGTTTTACTTTACATAGGACAATTGTTCCAAATTACGGATGTATAATTTGAGTCACCAATAGGCATGTGAATTGTGAGTGTAATGACCTCATATGCCATTACATGAAAACACTAGACTTAAATCAAGCATTATGAAGGGAGAGAAAAAAAATCACGGATTTAATTTTCTCTGCTAACAAAAAACTAACAATTAATAATTAACATTTGATGATAAAAAAAATCATGCATTATAAAAATCAGTGTTACAGTAAGTAATTGAGGACAAAATTTTGAAGGAAACAAATGTAGATTATCCAAAAGGCTAGAAAACTGTAGTTAGCAGGCTGAATTTGTCCCTGGAAAGGAAATTTTCAAAAAGAACGCATTCATAAATGTGTTGTACAATTTTGTTTTATTTCGTATGAACAAGATTAATCCTCAAAGCCCCTCTCAAAAAAAAAATCCTCAAAGCCCCTCACCACACCTAAAATTTGGTTTTAGCTCTGATTGTACCTCCATATATAATATACAGTAACCCATCTGCACATTGTCAATATCATGCTTCTTGCCACACCAAGAGGTATTGCTTGTTAATCAAAATCTGTGTGCAATGCTTAACAATTGCAACAATCAATTGGATTTTCTATCTTCAGAGACACGAGTGTGTCTGAAGTTAAGAGTGCCAAGTAGTCCTCGTCCCCTGGAAAGTTGTTCCAGCTCTTCAAGCTTTTGTGCAAGAAGTTCAATTTCTCTAGCCAATTCTTCATTCTTAGTCTTTATTTCCTGCAAAGTAACAAAAAAGTGAATAGATCCTTGAAATTTAGAATATTTTTGTCCCCCCAACGGCTTCCTCTACCTCAAATGAAAGAAAACAAGACTAAAATAAATAGGTAGGCAAAACTAAAACCCAGTGAGGGGGAAAAAATGCATCCAAGTTTAAAAACCTCCATCATGCATAGCAGTCAGAGAAAATAAATGAATTACAAGAAGACCAACTTTGCTTCAACCCACAATTTACCCTCAAAACATATAATCCATGACAGACAAAGGCAGGAAGACAACCTGTATCTCCTGTCTACGTAATTCTTCTTTTCTTGCTTCTGATCTTGAACTTCTTTGCACCTCAAAGATGATGGCAGCTCCTGCAACCTAAATAGAACGAAATCGATGATAGCAGAAATCTTGATAGATGGTACAGATGAAAATTTTGTAGCATGGGTCCTGTAAGAAATAAATGGAAATAGAATGGATTTGAACATATCAACCAAAGACCATGTGAATAATTTGACAAACAGACTTTTTTTTTTTAATTGCCACAACTTTGATTGTAGAAAGGTTTTTTACACCCTCAAATAATACTATAATCTGAATCTTATGCTCTGGTTTAAATCTTTTACTTCCCTTTTGCTAGACAAGGGAAGTTCATTAAGGACCTAGCCTATACAAGATTACAAAAGCTCTTCGGCGGTGGCAAAACCTACGCACAGGAGCTTAGACAGCTGTTCGTAGATTGGCTTAAGGTGCTTCATGGGAGTTAACTGAAAAGTCCATAAGCACTCTGCACTCCCTTAAAAGTTAAAACATCCTAGCATTAACCAGACCTTAATTTCATACCACAGTTGTAAATAAGAAGCAAGCTCAAATCAGTGATGTTTGGGCAATGAATTGCATTGCCATTTGTTATTGATGAGCTCAAACCTATTGACCTAAGGAGTCTCTGCACAAGCTGAATCTATTAATCCAGTTCCCAATACCTTATGCATAAAATTAAGGAAGGATATCTTTCCCTGCCATATATGGTTATCATTAATTGCATTGCATGTAAGAAAGCAACTAAACAAGCAGAAATAGCAAGTTTTTAAAAAAAGATCTGTGACCTTGTTTTGGGCTGCAACATCAAAGTTTTTAAAATGTCCGCAACTGCGATTAGAATTGCATCGGCCACATTTGTCTGCGGTATCAACAAACACAACAAAACCGCATCACGACCGCAACCGATATTTAAAACCTTGGGAAATAGTATTTAAGCCAAAATTTCAGGGATTTGAGGGGTAGCACATTCGCTTTACTATTAACTTTGTTTTTTCAGTTCTTTTAGTCCCCCCAAATTAAAACCACCACAAATAGTGCATCCAAACCGCCACAAATTAGTCAACAGGTAGTAAAAAAAAAGCATTTCACGAATTTGAGGGACTAAAAAAG
Organism: Glycine soja; assembly: GCF_004193775.1. NCBI lineage: Eukaryota > Viridiplantae > Streptophyta > Magnoliopsida > Fabales > Fabaceae > Glycine > Glycine soja. The sequence continues at coordinate 44,964,586 of NC_041007.1, forward strand.
ATAAACCCAAATTTGAAGGGGAAAAAAAACACATTTAAGTCATTTAATTTAATTATCATATCGCAGCTAAACCTCTTCAATCTGCAATTAGCAATAGCATAAAAACAGTAGTAAAACACACAAACAGATAGAAGGCAATTCATAATAACAATGGTTTATGATGATTACCGAGAAGACAAAGAGTTCTCCAAGCAGATCAGCAGCAGCTTGCACAGCCTTCTCCTCGTTCAGAGGGTGGATTGCAACATCAGTGGCATGACCGTAAATTCGTCTCTGCACTCTCGTCGTCAATCTATGATTGGCCTGAGACACATACAACAATACAACATATCACACGTGCGAACACAACACCAGACACGTGCGAGAAAGAATGAAAGTGGGAGCTGACCTGGGCAATGCTGATGATGAAATTGCGGAACTTGAGGTGGTAACCGGCCTCCTTCTTGAGCCTGTTGGCGATTGGTTTGCACGCGGTTCTCAGAGCGAGTGTTGCTAGCTTCACCACCGGAAACACCACCATCACTTACTTGTACTTCTGGACTAGAAGAGAAACTAAACTATGAAGTTAATAGTGATAAAGCGAATGTGGTACCCTTCTTGAGTTCTTGGTCTTGGGTGCGTGTGATCGACGAGGGTATTTGAATTTCATCAGCATCTTTCTTCCTCAACAAGAAAATGATCAGAGTAGCAGAAAAGTAAAACGAATACATACATGCATACATCATGATACATGCACATGCATTATGCACATGCATAGTTAAATTCGATGGTCCAGAATCTTCGCCAAGGAGGCGAAATTAAAGCATTTTTTTAAGGTTGTTATTCTCACTTGCTTCAGATTAATTAATAATTAATAACTAGAGTTTTAGCATGTATTGGAGTAAATAAAAGTTTATAATTTATTATAATTAAAATCAGTAACAAATTTTTTTTCATATAGATTATATTTTAGATCTATGAAAAATAATTTATGTTATGATATATTATTATTTTTTATGTAATACATTATTATTTTAAATTTATTGATTTTTTTTTCTAACCACGATATTGGTAGGAAGTAACTGTCATATTCAAGAATTAATTAGAATTCGAATGTTGGATGGCTTTTTAAGGAATAGACACAAGTAATTATTTTTGTATTATCTTTGTTGATATTGATATTATCTTTTAAGAAATATTCAAATTCAACCTATAATTAAGAATGATGGAAACAATATATTGAAAGATATAATAGAAAGTCATAGATTGTTAGTAGCATATTTTAAAGATAAAATATATTTGAAATTGTTTTCTAATATTCACTTAAAAATTGTTACGCCATTCAATTATAGTATCAAAATATCAACAAGAATTATGATATGGGCAATTTGATTTTCCATGTTTGGAAAATATTTCTTCCTTACTATTCATATATAGAGCTCTCGTGAACACATGAGACTTGACACTATGAAAAATAATTTAAATTAGATAAACATATTTGATTATTGAGTGGATAGCAAAGAATAAATATTACGCTTTACTTTTTACTTGTTTATTATTATTGTCAAGCATAGTATATGCTGTCAATTGTCTAGACCTATTTTTACACTTTAGCAAATTATAGTGAACAACATTTTATCAAGCATAGACAATTGCATGGAGGTCATATATTATGTTTGATGAAGTGTGATTCAATACAATACACGGCACAAATTCTTAATAAATTTGGTTCAATTGTTCAATTTCATTAAATAAAAGCAAATCTCGTTCAAGATAAAATTGTGACATTAATATTATATATATATAATTTAAGGTATGTTTCATTTACATAAATTTAATGAACATGACAATACTAAACTACTTGATCTAAAGATTTGTATGCCAATCCATGAGGAGTTGGAAAGGTAAGAACAAAAACCTGAAATTTTGTTACCCACTAAATTAGGGGATATAACTTTTTGTTACAAATAATAATAATAATAATAATTGCATTAAAATAATTAATAAAAAATATAATAAGAAATTTGACACTCTTTTACTTGGGTTGATCATTATCTATCAAATAATGTAAAAAAAAAAATTGTCATGTAACTTAAACAATTGTTGTTCTCCTTATATTGTACCTTAAATAAAAAAAATTAAGTAAATATATTCAAACTCTCTAATTATCTTGTGCATCACACAAGTAAAAAATATAGTTGAATAACAAAAAGAAGAGATAATGAAAAATTGAATGAAAATATTAATTTGGAAATATATATTTTTTTGTTAATATAACATTTGTGTAAACTATTTATCAATTTTCTTGATTAGTGATATTTTATAGAAAATCGGGCTTGTCACCTTTAGTGTGATTTTTCTTTTCAATCATGTTTTGCCGATTCACAGGAGATTAAATTGAATATTATAAAGGATGCAAGTCCAATTTTAATCAGACCAACAACAACATGTTGCCTATTGTTTTACAAATATGATGATAAGGTTGATTATTAGAACGTCAATTGGGCTATACGCAATCAACCAACTAAAGCTCTTGGCTTCTAGAGGATCTCAAATTTGGGTAAATACCTTGGGATAAAGCTTCACCACTCTCGAGTGGGAAAAGAATGTTTTCAAGGTGTTTTGGAGAAGGCTTCTCAGCATATGAGCTCTTGGAAAGATAGGTAGTTGTCGTTGGCTAAGTTTATCTAAATCAATCATGTTCTCTCTCCCAACATTACTACATAAAAGGGCTTTAACATCAGTTATTTAGGAGTTTTAACATTGGTTTTAAAATTAATGTTGAAAATCATTATTTACATCGGTTATAGCTGAAACTGATGTAGAAATTTTGGATAATATTGTGTAATTTGAAGCGTTTTCTATATGTTGAATGTGCTTACCACATTGATTTTGGCGAAAATCAATGTTGAATGTGCCTTTATAACATTGATTTTGGTCATAACCGATGTTGTAAAGGCACATTCTACATCAATTTTAGACCAATCAATGTTGTTTGTTGCAAATTTTTTAATAATAATAATAATAAGAGTTACCAAAAATATCAAACGGAAATAGAAACCTGCAAAATTAGAACTACATATAACTTTACTAGCAGCAAATAAATGACAAATATGTAGCAACTATTTTTTAGAGTATAAAAATTAAAGTTACTGTAGTATAAAACATTAGAATCAAAATGTTATTTGTTGTGTAGTCCATAAATTTGGCCTGAGTCATAATCACCCCATTGTAGTTGAACATCAACCCACTACTTATTTCTTGCCTTTTGATAAAAAAAAAATCCATAGATTCAGCTACAAGACTGGTGGCCATCTATGGGCAACAAAGGGAAGAGTGTTCGCACAAGAATTGCTTATTTTGTAGTTTTTCCTTGGATGGATTATTTCCTTTTGAACAATTTCAACCTCCAAAGCATCCAACTCTTGATCCAAAACTTGACAGAGATCTATAACAACACTCTCATGGATCTTCTACCACAAGTGAGCTCTAAATATCTGAAGGGATATCTTCAAAGATTATCCTTGCTGTAAACAGATGCCTTGGTGAGCATTGGTGTAAATCTTCAGTTGGGTATCTGGTTTAGACCAAATCTTTGAGCATTGGTAAGCTTCTTATACTTCATAGATTCCTCAAAACCATGATGCCTTTTCCCAAAAAGACCTTCCCAAGTTGGAAAACTAACAAGGAAAAATAACAATAAGTCAATTACAACTTTTTACATAGTAGACACACAATAACAAGAGTTAAATACTAAACAAGAATAACCAAATTCAAACAACAAAACAAGTAAGACTTACTATGTTCCTTTGAATAAAGTGTGTTTAAGAATTCCTTCAACTCCTCCAAGGGCTTGAATAACATTAGAATGGTAATTGTTCAAGTTCCATAATTTCTCATCATGCCTCTAATGTGTCCACCATAAGTTATGGAATGGGGTTATTGGGTACTACTAAATATACATATCCATGTCTAGAATAAAGAAAACTTAGAAGGTATGCTTTTTTCCCTTTCAAACTTTGGTACATTTCATCTATTTCCATCTATTACATATCAACAATTTTGTGGGTATTTCCAGTGTACACCACTTTTTAAATAGACGACAATGAATAAGAGTAAGCCAAGTAAGGACAAAAATAAGAGGATATCTGATCACTTAATAATACTTAAGTAGTTTGTTTCTTTTCGTCTTTAGTGTTGCAGTCATCAAATCTTTTTTCATGTCAAATTCATCTGGCTCTAATATCACCCCCTTTATATGTTCAAATCCCCTCAGCTAGTTTTATGAAGGACGAAAATTGAAGAGGAAACAAGACAATTAGAGAATCATATACCATAATGTTCTGTGATTGCAAGATCAAAGTCTTTCTAGTTTGTTGTTTATGTTATGCAGCCTTCATGCTTCATAGTTTAAAAATCTTTCCAATAATAATAATAATAATTTTAAGTTTTTTTCATACCTAAAGCAATAAAGTTTTTACTTTAACATCATTTCATTGTTGGTAGGTGTTACCTTATTTCTCTTAGATGTCAACTTGAGCTCAAATAACACATATTTCTTCAATTGATCAAATGAGCAGAGTTTGGGGGGGGGGGGGGGGGGAACCAATGTGACCATTTGAGTATGCCCACTTATTGGAAAATTCTTCATTTGAAACTACTACTGCAACTAGCATTGACTTGAAGTTATTTCTATAAACCTAGATCTAATAGTAAAACATACAAGAATCACAAACTTACCAATAATCGTGAGTCTATGAACTAAAAAGTGTACCAATTAACTATGTTGATCTAGGAGTTATAAGGTGACAATTACCTCCCAAGTTCCATAATTGTATATCCTCTGTCAATGCCATTGTGATAAATCCCCCATAGGATACAACAACAATAAGGTAAAAAACAAATCACATGATAAAGTAAAAAAAAAAATCTAGATGTCAATATCAAAATATAAAGAAGTATGAATGAAGTAATTTCATAAAACTACTGAATCTAACTCCAATGTAAACACCAAATGCAATAAGCTAAACTCAACATAGTGCATCCCACTAAATTTTTTATTGCAAAGCTTTAAGGAATTAAAAAAATAAGAATAAATAAAGATTATTGTGTGGTTTTATTATGGGAAAAATGTGTTTTTGGTCCTTTTACTTTCCGTCAAACATGGTTATAGTCTATGTACTTTGAAATTGATGAAATCAATCCTCCATATATTGAAATATGTTATTTTCGTGATTTCGTCCCTCTACACTAACTTTGTTGATGACAAACATCATATATTGAAATATGATGTTACTCATAATGGATTTGGATTTCACCTCTCAAAACCCTTTTTCTTAAGTCGTTTTAAGCCAAAAGTTGACTTGAATCTCAAATGATGTTTTATATTGTCATTAAGGACTAAAGTGATACTACAAAGTTGAAGACTGAAGTCATAGTTTGGTTAAGTTAAAGAGAAGAGACCGATGATGGGGTGGTTTGGTGCTAACATTCTTGATAGAGCTACTTTAAAATAATATGGTATTTGAAATGTGTTTTTTTTTCAAATTAAAATTGAAATGCATTTTGTTTATATCTCAACTTCCTAAAATTTAAGGGTAGACATAACCAGAACTTTATATAATCGTACAATGAACTAAGTATTTTTAAATCTATCAAACATATAAATTTCTAAGAATCATAGAAGGCGACGAGCATTCAATGACATTTCACAAAGATAGAAATTTACATAAATAACTAAGATAGGATACCTGTGAATCTAAATTCACTTCATCACCAGAGCTAAACACTACATCTTCCATAACTCTCATAGCTTTCATGGCCTTCTTCTCAAAATTGTCTTCTGGTGGAGCAGGCTTTGATGCCATTGCTTGTTGAATTCATCTCTGCTGCTCTTCCTTTTCAATCATACATTTTCACTCCTACGAATGTACCATCATTGTAGAGTTGGTCTATACACTTGACACACACAAACACACTCACACAAAGAGATTATTGTTAAAAACCATGTTTAAAGATTATCAATAGAGATCGATCCTCTTCAGGATCAATAACTTTCTCATTTTCATCACCATGAAACAGTTTTGGTGAAAATGAACTAGTCTAATCTTCAACTTCTTGATCTTATCCTTTGATGAGTTCTAGTGAAAATGATTCATCTGTAGATTGAACTACACAATAAAGATAAAGCAAATATCAACATGAAATTTGGAACAGAAAGAAGCCTATAAACTATCAGTAACAAAATGCTTTATACCTTTAACATAGTGTTAAGTATCTTCCTCAAAGTTTTTAACTTTAAGCATCTTCTAATTTATCTTCATAATAACATAGCAAATAGTATTGACAATTCGTTGAAAATTGCAAATATTCATCTAAAGGTAAGAGTTATCCTTTTGTTAATGAATTATTCAAACAACCAAATATCTATTATACCATCCTCTATCTAATTATAACATTTAGTATAGTATATCAAACAAGAATTCCCTTGAAAGACTGACAATACAATTTTCCGCAAAGTTTTCCAAATAATTTGTTATTCTCTTAAAGAAACTGAAATTTTAATTTTCAACAAAATTAAAAACAAAATCATGTAGGAACCTTAACCAATATTCCATTAATAATTAACCAATTTCTTAGAAGTTTCATGCTTATATTTTCATCTATACCAACATTTTAACTCCAAAACTACTTAGCAATCCACTCTTATGAAAAATAGAATGCTTTAAAATTGTATACATATATGCATGAGTTATTGGCACATGTCTGGAAAATTTATCACTTATGGTAACATGAAACAAGTCCAAAAAACATTACATAAGACAAATAAAAAACCATACATTATCACTTATGGTAACATGAAACAAGTCCATAAATTGACAAATGCTTGAGATGTGAATAGTGAACAATCACAATTCTACCATTTTCCATAAACCATATTTCCCTTCCTGTGTCCCCAACTCCTTCTTAAAACAACAAAGATAAGAAAATGTGAGAAAAACAACAAAGGGAAAAGGGACAAAAACTTTACCTGTGATAATATACGAAGCAACAACTTGTTTGGTGAGAAGGTCTCCCAATTTTTGAGGATAAACAGAGACATGATGCCACTGAATGGTAGAGCAATTGACATAGTCCTTAGGGTTCTCGTCAAACCCTAATAAGGAACCAATCGTTCCTAATAGAGCAAACCCTTCCTAATAGGGAATCAATGAAGCAATGGAAAGTCAAATGCTAGTAGTAATGCTAACCTTATGCTCCTCAAACCTACTCTCGCACTCAGAAACATCTGCCATAACAACACTAAGCATATCGATAATGGTGCCGAGATCATGTGACGGAATGGCCTCTATGGACTTCTGGAGGTTCTCCAAGGCGTCATTGTACTGCTCTATATATATAGTCCTGGAGCACTACGACGATCTTCAACGAGGCCTTCTTGTGCTTGGTGACGACGAAGATGGTGAAGTTGGCCTGGTAGGAGCAGACTTTAATGGTGACCTCAAGGACACTCATGAGGTTGAAGTTGTGGCTGAGGAACAACGTGATGGTGGAGATGCACATAGTGTGATGGCAAAGTTTGGAAATTTTTAAGGGAAGAGGAACGAATGGCACGATATCATGGAAAATAGGGCATTAGAAACATTAGAATGACAACGACATAAACTACAACATTGATTTTAAGAAAAATCAATGTCAAGAAATAAATCACAACATTGGTTTTCATAAAACCGATGTTAAGTTACATGCTCAACATCAATTATTTTACAATCAATGTTAACAATGACACGTTATTTACAAAAATATCACTTCGCTTTTGGTTAACATCGATTTTTCTAAAATCGATGTTAACTGGCCGACATTAAATTATTATTTTCTAGTAGTGCTGCCTATACCATGCAATCCTCTTTCCTCCCAAAATCCACATGCGATAAACTTGATCAATTGACTCATCTTTCCAATGGGATGATGTTGATGAGCATAACAAAGCATATATGCTAGCTGAAGGTCATTCGGAGACATGTGTAACAATAAGGACAACCTTTGGGCCCAAGTTGTCAGGGCTAAGTATGGATGCACGAATAATCTTTTGCCTTCCATTAACTTGAACACCACTTGTTCAAACTTATGGTGTGGCATTCACGCTTGTTGGCAGAAATTCCAGAGAAATATCTCTTAGCTCATTGGGGATGAGAGAAGCATCATTTTCTGGAAAGATAAATGGGTTCCTTAGAGGGGCACTCTTGAAAGTCTTTCCCTCAAGCTTGTTCTTGCAGAGGATGTTATAAAAAAGGTGGGGGAAGTGGTCAACTTGGAAGGAGGTTGGGATTCCAACTATCCGAAGGAAATGCTCCCAATCGAGATAGGTAACATTATCTTGGCTATTCCTCCTCCTTGTAGTATAGCAGTGTTAAATTCTTTGACTTGGGAAGGCTCAAAGGATGAGGACTTTTCCTTGGCAGTGGCATATCAAACTATCACCAATGGGATTGTGATTCAACATGATCCTCTTTGCAAGGTTAAGGACCCAAACGAATCTGTCTTTTTTGAGGAAGTTAAGCCATGATGCCTTTTATACAAATGCCAAGAGGTATTTGAGGTTTATAGTAGATAGTCCTGCTTGTCCGATGTATGGGGAAGTTGAGACTGTCATTCATGTCGTGTGTGATTGTCAATATGCGAAGATTGTGGAAGCATATCATAGCTCCCCAAGCTTGGACCTCTTTTTTCCAAGGGGACTTGGAGGTTTGGCTTATGGAGAATTTGAATAATACCAACCATTTGAAGGATGATTGACCTATTTGCTTTGGGATCGATTACCATGAACTTTATATGGCTGAGACATGACAACATGGTGTTTAATGGTGCTTAGGAGCTGGATATGACCATGTGCAAGAAGATTGATAGTATGCTCGAGGACATAATTGCTAGAGACTCATGACACAATCACACACTTTTGTTAAGAAATACCTAGTTGTTCATTGTCAGGTGAAATGACTCCTTCCCTTAGAGCATTGGATGAAAGTTAACTGTGATGGTGCTTTTTCCAGCTCCACCTTCAAGGCCTCCTGCGGTGGTATTATTAAAAACTCTCTGGGTTGGCATGTTGAGTTTTTCTCTTGCGTCTTAAGTTCGTGTGCGCCTTGGTGCATGCATGGTACGTATCTGAATGACTTTGTCGAGAGGATTAATAAATATGTTGGTTAAGACATATTAGAATCTCCCACGTGTTGCAGATGCTTTGGCGAAGCACACTAGGATGCATACATATCCTTTGAGTCTCCCATTTTTTTGTCTTTGTCGTTACTAGCTGATGTTAGTGGGGTTGCTTTTGTTCGTTAGTTCTCTTTTTGGGTTTCAGCTTTAGCCCCTTTCCCTCAGCCAAAAAATGTTAGTTTTTAAAATATTATTTTAAAAGTTATATTTACTTTTTTTTAATTAAAATATAAAAATATTTATACTAATAGCGAATAAAAATTAAAATCTTAATTCTTTATCATAAAAATTTATTTGTTGAACAAATCAATTATTTTAGAAGGCTTTTAATACTATATTTGAAATAAAAAATTGAAGAGTTTTTATTTTTAAACGATTTATTTACCAAGTTTCCAGAATCAAGATATTCATAATTGATTTTCTAAAATTAAAGTTATTTTTTACAAATTTAAATTTACAAATTGAACTTAATACATTTTAAAAATAATTTGAAATCATACTTTAAATGTCCTAACTCAATTCATTGTTTCCTTTAAGACTTAAATGTCTTTTAGTTTTTGTAATTTAATGTTTTTTAATTTTTGTTTTTATAAAATAAGTTTATTTTATTTTTCTTCCTTAAAAAATTTTAAATAACATTTTTTTATTATTTGAAATGTTTTTTTACTATTAAAAGTACTATAATAAATATTTTACAAAGAAAAAAAATAAATGCATTTTGTAATAATTAAAACAAACAAAAAATTTTATAGGAGTAACCGAAATGAAAAAAATACTAAAAAGGGATGGAATATATATATATATATATATATATATATATATATATATTAAAATAAACATCTTATAGTATACTACTACTATGAAGTAAAATTTAAATTGCAGAAAAAGTAACAATTTAAATTGACGAATCCCGTTGTATCAAAATTTAGAGTGAATTTTTTTTTGACAATTTTTTCTTATGATTTTCTATGACAAAATTTTGAGTGAATTATTACAAGATTTTTTTGGACAGATTTTAAAGATTAAATTAAATTAAGGCATGAGATGACGAAGAACCTCAAATAAAACCCTGAAGTGAAACCTACCCTTAACGCTTTTTCACGGAGGCCACCGTCGTCTCTCAAAGTAAGCCCTTCCCTTTCCATCGTTCACAGCGGCGCCTCTGGTTCTCTCACTCCGCAACCAAACGACACCCATCTTCGTGTCGTCTCCCTGAAACGACACCGCCACCGAAGCAGAACCCTAAAATTTTGCTTCAGCGATGCAGCACGACGAGGTCATATGGCAAGTTATCAGGCACAACCATTGCAGTTACATGGCCAAGTAAGTACCCTCACTTCTTCAATTTTCACTTTCTTTACTTCCTCCTCAGATTTATGATTTTTTTTTCTTTTGTAGAATTGCGACGGGGAATTTTTGTAGAAACCCTTACAACGTGACTGGGGTTTGTAACCGAAGCTCGTGCCCTTTGGCTAATAGTCGCTATGCCACCATTCGCGATGACAATGGTACTTTTGCTTACACGCACTCTTTTTTTTGGGGGGGCTTTTTTGGGGGTAGAAATTAATGCGTAGCGATGAAATGCTTGTGGGGTGTGAATGAAGCTGCACCCTTTGGTTGAGTTGAGGTTAAAGTTTGGTTCTTTGGAGAATCCACAAGATGGCTTTGTGAGGCCCTATTTAAATTGTCTTTGATGTCTCACTTTTGTTCTTCATGTGCCCATATGGAAATAATCTGGTTTGGTTTTATTGTGTGCAACATATCAATGATTAAGGGCGTGTTTGGATAAACAGCTTAAATGAGCATTTATTTAGGACCAGTTTGTTTAAACATAAAAAAGCAGTTTGTTTAAGCTTATTTTTTAAAACAAGTGTTTTTTTAAACAAAATATGCAGTTTTATGAGTTTCCGATGTGTTTGTCTAAACTACTTTTTTTTTTTTTTTACCTAAAATAAGCACTTTTCTGCTTTTTTTAAGAAGCAAATCCTACCAGCTTCTTAAATAAGCACTTATATAAGAAACAGTTTTTTTTAAGTTTAAACAAACTGGCTTATAGGATTCGCATCTTAAAAAAAAGCAGAAAATTGCTTATTTTATTAATTTCTTTTTTAAGTTTAAGCAAATGGACCCTTAATCATAGCTTAATTTGTGAAAATTTTTGTTGCTTAATTCAATAAGCTTCACTGTTTAACGAATCAGCTTTAATTTTCTGCGGAAATATCAAGATAAATTCAAAAAAGCTCATGGAAACTCTTCGAAATGCCCCTAATGGTTATCCTGATGAATGGCCAATGCTATAAGTGGGGAATTCATGGCAGAGTATGCAAATAATCATGATATTGCATTGGATGTTGCAGGAGTGTTTTACCTTTACATGAAAACTATCGAAAGAGCTCATATGCCGAAAGATTTGTGGGAAAGAGTAAAGTTGCCAAGGAATTATGAGAAGGCACTTGAAATCATAGACAAACATATGGTACTGTGGATCTACGTTGTCTTTTGACATGTTTATGTATTCAATGTTTTACATGTTAGTGATTATCAAGATCAGTTGTGTGCTTGACCATTCTGCATTGGCAGTTGTATTGGCCCAAACTTCTTATACACAAGATAAAGCAACGCTTGACCAAAATGACACAGATGAGGATACGTATGAGGAAACTTGCTTTGAAGACAAGGTTTGAAATCAAATTCTCATGTGCATTTTGTTTTATCATGACAAACCATACCTAATTTATCCATAAGAAGCTTGTGCTCCAGATGCTCTTAATTTGTTTGATTCCTGCTTGTTGATTCTGAACATTTGAATAACCAATCTGATAAATGCATTTTTGCATGTGTGTGTGAAGGAAATATAATTTTCTGAAGAATTTACCACATGAAGTAAAAGCTCAAAGCCCCACCATATTACATCTGATTTTCAATGAATCAGTTGCTGATGGTTTAGACTATGGGCTAAATTTGGCTTGTTCCTTCACTTCCTTGAAATGAGGGAAGCCAAGACAAACCAACTAAATGTTTGACTACTATCATGATGCTTAGTTCTGGTGCTGATTCTCCTTAAAATCCAATTTAGTGAGAATAACATTATACTACTCCAGCTAAGGAAAAAAATAGATCTCCCACTTGTAGATGTAATTTTACAACCTTCTCATTACTTTTGTTTTTTATCCAATATTTATTAGAATGGATTGTCTACTTTGTTTTTTGTAATTTGACATAATTACACTACAAGCTTATTCTTTCGAAGTACATTTTGTGACAAGTAATTCTAAAGAGGGACAAGTTTATGAATGAGGGGTAGCCTATCTGCTTAATTAGAGGGCACATCACATTAGAAATATTGTGGTTGACTTTTTTGTCCAGTTTTTTCTGCTTCTTTCTGTTTGCTTATTTGTTTAATAATCAGGAAACACTTACTAGAAATCAATTACTTCTACATTGTAATGGACCAAAAGCAAAGCATATGTATGTAGTCATAATATAAACAGAAATAATAGGTTCTATAGGATCTGTTTTTGTAAATAATAGGTTCTATAGGATCTGTTTTTGTATTGAACCATTCTGAGTATGCACCAAAATCTGCCTTTTCAGCCTTCTCTTCAAGCCTATAAGATTAATAGTGTGTTTGGATAACAAGTGAGAATTGATTCTGGTCCATAAAATCATGGCGACCCCATGAAAGATCTGAAGCAACTATTTGTTGCTTCACTCCTACCATGATTTTTTAATCAATTATGCTAGAAGTGAATCTAAACCAAACATGCTATAATTCAATAACTTTAAGATTTTGTCTCATGTCCCTCGAACACTAAATTTTAGTGTTAATCTGTTTGATCCCATTTTATTTGACACTAATCTGTTTGTGGATAAGTTCCCTTTTCAGAATTTAAACTAGAATTTATTTGACTGCTGTGACTTTATAGGTATTCTTCCCGTCTGTTATTTTTACATGTGTATATATTATTTTGAATATGATTTTATGTTTGATGTGAGATCTTTGCATTGTGTTACATTCATATGGCAATTCTTTATACCTTTATCTATATTTTAGGTCGTTGTCTACAATGAAAGTTCATATCTGTTTCTCCATAGCAGTTTATCATATTGGTTATTGTGGTTGCTGTTGTACAGGGAGAAAATAATGACAACTCCAAGGAAAGAGAAAAAGAGAGAGGCTCGAAGAGAAGAGAAGGCCGAAAAAGCAGCTTTGTTAGAAAAGGTCATAGTTAATCTTAATGTTACCCATGCCCATTAAATTGTATGTTGTTTTCACATTACTCACTGGTGCTTTTGAATATTATTTAGTCTATTGAAAAAGAGCTATTAGAACGCCTTCAAAAAGGAGTTTATCAACAAAGTGATATATACAATTATCCTCTTGAAGAGTACAATAAAGTTCTTGATATGGAGAAACTTCAAATTGCTGATGAAGAAGAGGATGAAGAGGTATGTATTCACTTATCCATCTTTTTTCTTTTTTTTTTTTTTTCTGTTGTCAATTATGTTTCAGTTAAAACTATTTGGAATTTAACTTTTTAATGTGTTTAGTCTGTTCAATTTATCAATTGTTTGTTTTTGGATTGAACAGGAACCAGAGGTAGAATATGTAGAAGGTTATGATGAACTTGAAGAGGAAGAAGACATGGAGGATTTTGGTGGTTTTGCAACTCTCAAGTCTCAGGGTGATTTTGACGATGATGAAAATGGTAACATTTAGTTTAGAAGCTTTGCAACATGGATTGAATATTTTTCACACGTTCAAATATATATTGAATGACATTTTTTGTAAGTGATGAAATCGTGAATTAGGTTTCCATTTTTGTTTTAAATATTTTTTCACTCAACAAGGAATTTGGTTTTGCTTGATTATGAAGCCCAAATTCAAGGATTCTGACCAAGAGGCTGGTATGATATAGTTAAGCAGGTCATGTTATCCATGTTCTGCACCTAGTTAGGTAGACATAATAGATAGGATATTATTATCTTAGTTTTGTTTTGACTTCAAATGCTGAATATATTAGATGAGAATTTTGTTGGCTGCATAATTTCTTTAGTCACTCATGTACTTCATTTATTCTAGATTTGATTCTGTAATCAGATCTTCCAAGTCTTTTCATCTTTAAATTTATGGAAATTATGATGTTAAAAGGAAAAAGATTTAAAAATTAAAACAAAGTTTACTGATCTACAATCATATGTCTTCTGATTACTTTCAAATTATTATAATCTAATCTAATAATTTATACAAACAATTTTTGCAAATGATAACCTTTCATATTGAGAAGGAATCTCTGTGTCACCTTTCACGAGTTTTGAAATAGTTCCAAACTTACACATTTGAAAAGCAAAAGCATGACAAAGTCTTACTAATGCAGCTGAAAGCACTGATGATGAAGAGGAAGAAGCAATTGATCAGAGTAGAGCAAAAAGGAAAATGGCATTATCTTCAAAGAAACTTGAGAAGAATGGCCTTGGTTCTAAATTAAAGAAGACAAGGGTACTTGTTGAGGTAATTATACAATATTTTCTTCTATGAAAAAATATCAGCGCTTTTAAATGCTATTGGATATTGTAATTCTATATATTACTTTCTGTGAACATCTTAACTTTGGGGAAGTTTTGCAGATCATAATTTCAATATGTATAATTTATAATTGTTGACATTCAGTTCTAATTTGAAGGCCATACCCATTATTGTTTTCAAATAAATGATACCATAGACTGCAATTTCAGTGCTCCGAACTTTCAAGATAATGTTAGAAAGTGGAAACAATTTTGATTTTCTGAGATTGAAAATTGAGCAATGCCTCTTATTTTTTTTAAAGAAGTTAGCTATTAACAAAGTGGGGGCGATCCCTGGCACAGCAGTAAAGTTGTGCCTTGATGACCAGTTGGTCATGGGTTCTCTAATATGGAAACAGCCTCTTTGCATATGCAAGGGTAGTGTTGCATATAATGACCCTCCCCCATACCTTCACATAGCAAGGAGCTTCGGGGCACTGGGGTATGTTAGTTTTTTTTAGTTATTAACAAAGCCAATCCTCTGTTGTTTACTTCAATAATATGTTATATGTGCATGTGTTTTCTGTGTACCGTGCACTGACAATGATGTGAATCAAATCCTTGTCGATATTTTCCTTTCCTCAGTTCCTGTTGCTTGATTTTACTTGGTTTTTGTTTTGTGTTTGGTTTGCCAAAGCTACATTCTGAAAGTTATAACAGATCATTACGCCAGACACATGCTGTAATTTTATGATTAATATTCGTTACTCTTTAAAGAATAGGGCATCAGTTAGCTCCATTCCATCTTTAATTTTAGAATTAACTTTTGAAAAGCAAAAGCAATGACATAGTGGACTGTATGAGTGCCAGCCATACAGGGTTGAATTATATACAATTCCATATTAGAGTAATTTTCTTCATTGTTGACACTGATAGAGTTTAGAGATGTATGAAATACCCAAAATATCTTGGGTTCAGGACCTGATATTGCAACCTTGATTCTTATTGTTTTCAGGTTGAGCGTGAGGACGCTGGTGAAAGACAGAGGATGGTACAATAGTTGCATTCGCCATTGTTATGGACAGGAGAGGAAAAATGCTATAGCAGAATCGGAATTTTGATTATTGAGTCTTCTATTTTTTTTTCAGCTTTTGAAATTATATAGATTTTCCTCTTTTCTTTTTAATTTATTTCATATTTGTTCTGAAGAGTTCTGGCAAATGCCATAAATTGTAGTCTAGGGTTGTTTGATAGAGGTGGAGCATCTCATTCCTGCATTAATTGACCATTAGGGTGTTTTTATAATTTTCTTGGGTCACGCAGCTCAGCCAGGTTTTGGAATTTGGAGTCCTTTGTAAGTTTTGAAAAAGTTAAGCACAAGTTAAGCACATTCTAATATTTTTTTCTTCAACTGGTTTTTACAGATGTTTTGTTGACATCTAGCGTTCATTTATGTATAAAATTGGCTGTGTCTGGTGGGGGGGGGGAGAAAATATTTTCAACAAATAAACTAAAGCTTATATCCAAAATAAATAAATATAAAAGCTGGTTTTGATTGAAATACGATTATTTTTTTATCAGGAGGTATTTGGGGTTGTTTATCTGGCAACCCCTTACCATGTCGAACCATTTGGGGGTAAAGTGATACCTTTACTCAAGTGTCAAATTACTTTTGGTCTTACCAACAATTTTTGGTTGAATATGCGATCCTATAGCATGAGAAAAACCCTTGAACAAATTATTTGCTTGTGTAGTTTTCCCTATAAAAACCAAATAGGTTATAATGGGACGAATTATGTGATGTGTGCCGGATTGCACCATCGAATGTTACAAATAATTTCGTGCTGTACAATGCTCCGTTATGTATAACAAAAAATATCTGATTGATTGCACCACTAAATGTTTTACGAGTCTTATTTTATTAATTCTACCTGTGCTAGTGAAAAACGGCTATTTTTTAATTCCATTCTGGTGTTTTTTTTTTTTTTAAATTATTAGAATGAGTATTTTTTGAATTAATTGTGAGAATGGGTAAGTTGTGATTAAGGGTGAATAAATGGGTTCAGGTTCATGGACTGGCCTGTGGGGTCCGCGGTCCGCACGAGTTACGGATTAATTTTTTTAAACGGTTGGTGATTATGTCATATTTTTGGGTCCGTCCCGTTTAACTCGCAGACTATGCGGGTTTGGCCTGCGGGGTCCACGGGTTGCTCGCAAGCCGCATTGGGTATATTAGGTTTGATTTTCTCTTTTTCACTTTAAATTTTTCTTTTAAAATAACAAATAAAGAAATATATTAGATAAGATAAAGATTTAAAAATAAAAATAAAAGATTTAAATTAAAAGATGATAAAGATAAAAAAGGATAAAATAAAAAATAAAAGATAACAGAAATAAAAGATTAAGATAAAAAAGATAAGTGATAACATGCTAAAAATTTTCATTTTTTATATTTTCTCGATTTTTTTTTCTTTTAATATATCCTTTTCATATCTGCAAGCCATAAATAATAAAAATAGCAATTCTTATCATTTAAGTTAAAAATAATTGTTAAATAAATATTTTTAAATTATTTTAATATATTTTTGTTATAAAAAATAACTCACATCAAATTTAGCAATTATCATTGTAGCAGACTAATAACATTTTTTCTCCTCACGGTTTTTTCCACCACGCAGTCACGCACAAGTCATATGACTCTTTCCCTTGTAGGGAAAACAAAACGCGACTCACATTCACGTAGTCACGCGACACACCATAGTGGCACAGTCTCGGCCCACCACCGTACCACTACGCAAAGTACATCTCTTCTCTCTCTAGCTAGAATTTGTTTTTTATCCTATTTTTGTTGGGCCGATTTATTGTTGTTGTACTCTTAAATTTGAAGATGGAGAAGTCTCAAACTACTTCAAATATGGAATCATTTGTTGTTGGAGGTGTTTAAATTTTATATTTTAGATTTATTGCTTGAATTTTCTTTTGTTAAGACATTATTTATTTTATTGATGTAATTGACTAATTATTGAGATTTTATTTACATCAGTATTGAACTTAATTTGATTGTATTATATTTTTATTAAAATTGAAATTCTTTTAAAACTAGACCCGCGGACCGGTCCGTTTGACTTGCGGGGCGGGAACAGACCAATTTATTTGGTCTTTGTAAGAAGCGGAGAGGACTGGCCCGATCCACTGTCAATGTAAACTTATGCTGACGGACCTTACGCAGGGTGAGTTGACCCGCTTACCCACCCCTAGTTATGATGAGAAATCATGCTAAACACGATTTTCCTTTTGAATTTTTTAAGAGAAGAAATCGTGCACATGCTGATGATTTAGTATTTTGATTTTATTTTATGTAAATCTAATTAGATTTTGGAGGCAAACTCGAATATTTAGATTTAAATTTAGCGGAGTGATAATTTTTAGATAAATAGTCAAGCTCGTATTAAAAAATGAGACGTTGACAAATTGATTATTGAAAAAAATTTCAAATATGATTCCAGGACTTGTTAAAAGTATAATAAATTAGTTTTGTAGATAATCTAATGATAAAATAGTCTTTAAATTGTCATTTAATATCAATTTGGTTATTAAAAAAATATAACTTTATTTTTACATAATATGCTATATAATGAAAGAACAAACAAGCACATCGGGCACGAATTCCGATTGCTTTTAAGTTTTAACTCAGGATTATAGACAATGTTCTCAAAAAATAAAAAAGAGAACTAAAGACAAATGATGGAACGTCATTTGCGTACCTAACAAAAATAGGATACATTGTTTATCAAGTGATAAATTATTTCAATATCTAAATGGCTTAAAGAAAATATTAAAAAAGTTCCAAGAGATATAATTTCCGTTTCCGCAATTAATGCATTTTTTTAAAACTTATCTAAAATATTAAGAAAGCTATTGATAGAATAAAAAACACCGACAGTTTTATCAAAATAATGTATATCAATCATGCAATGGATTCTTGGGATAAACAGAGCAAATAATTTGGCTAAGTGCAAGATGGGAGAACAGGTAAAGCATATATCAAATAAGCAGAGCAGTTACGACATTTCATAGTGGGAATGGACCATCAAGATCTTTTTGGATTTGGTTGAATTAAGAAATATGAATGAATGATTGCCAAGTTTGTTTTTTTCTTCTTCTTAATTTTAATTTGTTATTAATGTTAAAAAATTTAAATATGATTAACAGTAAGATTTGATATATTTCTTAATAATTATTTATAAAAGAAGAAAATAAAATAAAAAAGATAAAATATATGAAATTTTTCGTAGAAGTTAAAATTAATTTATGTTATTTTATTTTTTCAAAAGCTTTCTTATCTAATTTTTCTATAAGCTTCTTTAGACTAGTTATAAAAATAATAACTCTTGCGTCGGTTGATCTATGTAGTTAGTGTTACTAAAAGTACATATTTGTTAACCACTAATTATAATACTTTTTAGTAAATTAAAAATCAAATATTAATCTCAATTGAATAATTTTGATAAATCAAGCTAATTCAAACTCCACCTTAATCCCAAGTTATAAAAAGTTAACACTTACTATCTTTATTTTCTTTCTTTTGTGATCATTTTCAAATTATTATAATATAATAATTCAATCATATTCGGTGATAACTTTAAAATCCTTATAATATAATAATTCAATCATATTCGGTGATAACTTTAAAATCCTTATAATATAATAATTCATAACCAATATGTCGTTTGTCTAAGTAAAACTTAGTTTTAATCCTTTAGAAAAATCTTAGATTTAAGTTTAGAAGAATTTATCAGATATTTTTTAATAAAAAATAATCATCAATAAAATTAATAAACACTTTTGACCAATAACATATGACTTAAAATAATAATTCATAAAGATTGACATACAACTTTGTAAATGATAAAAAAGTTTTATCCCCTTTATCCAAAAAAAAGGTTTTATCTCCAAAGCAAATGCGCTAATTATCGATCAGTCCCACATTTGGAATTTTATTATTTGATTTGATGCAGTTGAGACCTATCATACGGAGAAGGAAGCTCTATATATGCATGTGTTTGTTATGCTTGATATTTACAAATTTGGAAAGTAAAAGCATGATGAAGCCAAGTAATGAAGCTGAGTCCAAACTCGATACATTTCATATTATTAATTTCCTAAATTTTCAACTACGTACGAACGTCAGGTTGATTGCATTTGTCATATAGTATCTGCAAAGGAGAAATTATTTTATATATATAACTCGCATAACTTACCCACATTAAGTGTTGATTTAAGTAGATATGGAGGAAAATCTTAGGAAAGATTTTTTTTTCCAACTAGAATTAATACACGTGTATATCATTACAAATATAAGAGTGAAGACTATTCTATAGTTTTCGGCAACTTTAACAAAATTATTGCATATCAAGCTGTCTCCACAATAATTTAAGGTAATATGGTGTTGCATTCTTATTTTAATAAACTAATAGTGCACGTGCTGGCACTATAAATCCACCCATGGTGTGAGGTTGCTAATAACAAAATCTAGCAGCTAGTTCAATTAAATTTGCAAAACATGGAATTTGATAATGAAGACCATTATGCAAAACTACTTCGAGCTCAAACCCACATATTTGATCAAACTTTCGGATTCATAAACTCTATGTCCCTTAAATGTGCAATTGATTTGTGCATACCTGATGTAATACACAAGTATGGCCAACCTATGCCACTCTCTCAACTCATTGCTTCACTTCCAATTCACCCTTCTAAGGCTTGCTTCATTTTCCGCTTGATGCAAATTTTGACTCATTCCGGTTTCTTCTCTCAACACAATAATGCCACCGAAAATTATGAGCAAGAAGAAGTGAGTTATGTGCTAACTGATGCATCTAAACTACTCCTTAAGGACCATCACTTTAGTATGATTTCCTTGCCACAAGTCATACTTGATCCAATTTTGGTGAATCCATGGTTTCAATTCTCTACCTGGTTCACAAATGAAGACCCTACACCGTTTCACACACAAAATGGGATGGCATTTTGGGATTATGCTAGCTCTGAGCCCAAACTCAACCACCTTTTTAATGATGCCATGACTAATGACTCACGGTTGATTTCCAGCGTGTTGATTGAGAAGTGCAAGGGAGTGTTTAGTGGATTGGAGTCTTTGGTTGATGTTGGGGGTGGAACTGGGACTATGGCTAAGGCCATTGCCAAGTCGTTTCCTCAATTGAAGTGTATTGTGTTTGATCTCCCACATGTTGTTGATGGCTTGCAAGGAACAGAGAACGTAGAATATGTTCATGGGGACATGTTTGAAGCAATTCCTTCTGCTGATTCCATTATGTTGAAGGTAAATATTATCTTAGTATTAATTATCTTCTTACTACACCTTTAGCACAACATTAACGTTTTGACTGTCTACAAGATTGTATATATAATTAGGGTGTAATTTGCTTGATAATTTGACATGCATGCCACTAACATATTGTTCAAGAAATTTAGTCAAATTAATTTCTATTCATAATATTTGTGTGTGTATATATATATATGTGTGGGATGTATGAAGTGAACAACTATAAATTGAAGGTTAGGATTAAAAGTTATTCAATAGTTACATTATTATTTAAAAAGTTACACAACTTTATAGTTTAATTTTAATCTTTTATGATTTTATCTTATGACTAAAATTTACTTCTCACCAATGCAATTTTGCACAAGTTTTTTACTTTTTTTTTTGAGTGAGTTTGAATCGCCTTGATGTCACTTTCATCATCACTTGATGAATCACTTTCTCCATTGGTACCCTGCTCTGTAATATTAGGAGTGTCTTCATATTTTACCATTAATTTCTCATTATATATAAAAAAAAGATTTACTTCTCTCACGACTTTGTGATATATATAAGATTTACTTCTCACACACAATTTTATATAACTCATTCTGCATAATAGTTTGATTTGTAAAATAGATATCTATTCTGTTTATTATGACCTTCTACAATTGAAAGTTACCATACAAAATATTGTTTTTACTAATAAATAGCAAATTAATATCTAATGTCATTGTAATTTGATTGACATGTAGACTATAATGCATAACTGGAACGATGAGGAATGCTTGAAAATCCTGAAGAGATGTAAGGAGGCAATCGCAAACAAAGATAAAGGAAAGGTGATTATCATAGACGTGGTGATAGGAAACGAGAAAGGAGACAGTGAATTAGATCAAACAAAGCTCTTCTATGATATTGAGATGATGGTGTTAGTCACTGGGAAAGAGAGAAATGAGAAAGACTGGGCTAAATTGTTTTTGTCTGCAGGTTTCAATAGCTACAAGATAACTCCAGTTCTAGGTTTTAAGTCTCTAATCGAGGTTTATCCATAGTAACAATGGTTGAAAAAGTGAAATGATGGGTGGCACTATGTAATCTGTATCACTGAAATAAATTTTCTATTAATATTAAGTGTCTTCACATTTGCCAATTTGTCCATGTTTCTCAAAGTTTTCAATCGGTTTATATATTTTTAATAACAATTTGCTCAAATTCTTTTCTTTTTCTTTTTCGAGAAGCAACAATTTACTCAAATGAATCATTAAAAAGTATGTTTTGTAAGATAAAATTATTTTTTAATAAATATTTCCCAACATTTACTATTAAGTAAAATGTTTCATGTTACAGTTTATCAAAAGTTATTTGGGGTATTTATTGTGTTTTATGCATCTTAATAAAAATATTTCTATTTTAGATCTTTAACCAATATTTTAAAAATATTCATTGACATTTGTTTTACTATAATTCGGGATCAGTGGAAATATTATCAACAATGATAGTGAGTGAGGATAAAACTTGGTGGATGCACTCATCCCAGGGCAATTGTCCCCACAAATATATTTTTACTCAAAAAAAATTTCACCACATAATTAAAAGAATAAGTGTTGTCCACACAAGAAAATTATTTTTAAAATGAAAGTAAAAAGTTATAAGAAATAAAAGAAGAAATAGGTAGTTATAATTTATAAAAACCTAAGTATTTTAAAATTTTTTGTCATACTAATTTTGTAAAATGTTATAATATTTTTTCTATGAAAATATTAAAGATCATTTTTTTGTCCCTCCTAATCTTCTTTGATTCTGCCGCATTAAGACCCATAATTTTACTAGTTTTTTTTCTTCTATTTATTGTAATTTATAATATTTATTTTCTCTGCATTCACTAGTACTGTGTAGAGTGTTTTTGGGATTTTAGAGTTAAGAAAACACTTAGAATTAAAATCTTATTATGTTTTAGAGATAAGATTATTTACCATGCTACACCATGTTAATAGTTACATAAACACATCTTTATTTTTGTTTTTTTTAATACAGCGAGCACGTCTTTGTTATAATATAAATATATATATAGATATTTTTTTTATATGCTCCACTTTTATAATTTTAATTGTGTAATGATGATCAAATTTAAAACTCTAACATGATAATGTTTTTTTTTTTATCTCCAAATAAGAATCACACTTTTTTTAAAAAAATCTTTCAAATAAATGTCATGTTAAGAGTTAAGAGAGTAGATGCTACACGCTAATAATAAACCCAAGACCTTTGGATCCATAGCCTTACATCATAATATATAGATGTAAAAGGTGTGACGATCGACATGCTTATATTCAGCTATCAATATCTTTGAGGAAGGCCAGAAATATCTATCCTCTATAATATATTCTTTTTATTAGTCGAAATTTTGTGAACCGCATTCAATTTAATAATTTTTTTCCTTCTAATTTTATAATTTTTAATAAATTTTCTTAGCAAACTTGGTAGAAATCAGTTATAACTTAGTTTGTTGTAACTACTTTTCTGTTATAACTACTAAACCGTTTTGCTGTCTTTCATTGTTGTATATAAACTGCCTTCTCTACATCAATAAAGCAAGCTGTTAATTGTTCATTTAGTTGCTTTCGATATTTTCTTCTCTCTTTATGGGTACGTTCCTTTTTGTTATGGTATTATGAAGAGCTTTGCTGTGCATTCAACTTCTCTTCTTCATCCTCTACTTGTTCTTATCAACCATGAGTGAGGGCAGTGAACAAACACCTAGCATGGATAGTTACTTGTATCTTCATCCGAGCGAGAACCCAGTTGTTACTCTCGTCTCACCAGTTCTGGATTTCACCAACTACCATTCATGGAGTAGATATATGATAACAGCTTTAAATGCCAAAAATAAAATAAAATTCGTGGATGGAAACACACCTAAACCACCGGAGACAGATCGAATGCATGGTACATGGCATCGCTGTAATAACATGATTGTATCTTGGATTGTTCATTCAGTATCTGCCTCCATTAGACAAAACATTATGTGGAGGGATAAAATAGAAAAGTAGTTACAACAAACTTAGTTATAACTGATTTCTACTAAGTTTGCTAAGAAATTTTAACTAATAAATAAAAATGTGTTTAAAGGAATGTTAGAAAATATAAATATTTCTAGCACTCCTCTTATAAAATTCATGCACCAGTGACCTCTTTGTAACAAAATAAAAATAAATGGAAGTATCCTTTATAATATGTAACTAAATCACATTTTTTCTTCACTACACCTCGTCAAATTGTAGCCACTATATTAAAAATTCCCCCATGCTATGATACCTCTATATATGTGTCTCTGCCTTTGCCATGAATCATTCTTGACCAAAATCCATTGGATATAATATACAAAAATTACTGACTCCAACCCCCCAACCTCCAATAACCACCAGAGTAATAATATGACAGCTCAACCTTCATTCATTGAACATTGCTACATGACACAAAATTGAATATGATTGTAACTCGTATAAGAGAGATAAAGGTTCACTTAGAGGAATACTCCTACACAATCATTGCTTGGTACCTCAAATACCCCAACCATACTCCAGTCACTTGGAATATTTGAGGGTATAAATAAAGATTGTAATTTGTTACTCATGAAAAATATTTTCTTCTTAAAAAAATGACATAAGACTTAAGATAATGATATTGACATTTGTGATACTATAAACTTCTTGATCATAGGATATGGGGATTTTTAAGACTAATGTATCTAGTGTTTAATTTTCATTCAACGGCACCAAAACTAATTTACATAGTTAATAATATAAAATTATCTTAGGTATGAGTTTAAGTAATTATAAAAAAATTAATAAAATTATCAATATATAATAATTTATGAGTAAATGATAATATAATTTTTTCTTACGGTATCCATAAATTCTAATAAAATTCTTTCTAACTATTAACTTGAGATTTTTGCAAGTTTTTCATTATGTATTCAACTCAAATAATAATTATGTTGAATAATATATAAATACATTCAAGATCTAATTCATGTTTTGGTCCCTCCAATATATTTATTTTTAGGTTTTGACCTTAATAATTTTTTTCTAAATGGTTTTAGCTTGTATTATGATTTTTTTCTTGGTTCTTAATGTAAGTTAATTTTATTTTATTAAGTAACGGCGTGACTAATAAGTATTACATATACATCATTTGTATACTAAAATCATATATCAATTTTTTTTTTCTTTTTTATTGTTTTTTTGTGTTAAAAGAATAGAAACTTAATTTCTTCTGAATTTTTATCCAAAAGATGCTAAAATTAATGATTTTATAGTAATTTTGGTTGTATTTTTTATAGAGATATAAAAAGGTATGAAAGAAGATTGAAGAACTGAAGTGTCGCGCTTAGCGCGACATTGCTTAATGCATCAGGACCGCTCAACCCATGAAGCCCGCTTAGTGCAAGAAGCCAACTTGGAGGCCAACTATAGCGTGCATCTGACGGCTTAATGCACAATCACTTATGTCAACTGGATTTTACATGTGTACTTAGCGCGCTCGTGCAGACTTAGCGTACAGTGATAGTTTTGATTAGTCATCAAGTGGGAAGATATTTGCAAAAAGTGAATTATATATATATATATATATATATATATATATATATATATATATAAAAATTAAATTAACATTCATTCCTTAAGTATCCTTCATCACGAAGCAAGGACAACAAAGGAGAAGAAGAAGCGTAGGAAGCCATTACCAACCGGTGCAAGGAAAATTTGTTTCTGGAGCTCTGGCCAATCCATTTCTCTTCCATTTTCTTCCATCCATTTCTCTGGCCTAACCATCTCTCTTTGATGTAATGATTTTTAACTATCTATTAATATGATTATGATATTATTATTTTTTCATGTGCTCATTCACATGTCCGTGGTCTAATAATCCATTTTCATGAACTATTTTAGGATTTAGACATTGAAAAATGTTTATATGCTAAGAACTTGAGAAGAAGATCTAAGTGATTCATATTTAGGAATAAAATGATGTTTTCTAGTCTATTTATGCACACAAATTATTTAATTTAACTCTTTAGGAATTAGGAGCGATATTAGGCTCTCCCACTTGAGGGATCATGGTTAGAGTATATTGAAAGATACAAATAATAATCATATTCATTTTAAAGAGAAAAATTAATTACAATTACATCAAGATTAGTTTTGGTAAGTGGAACCCCCAACACATTCCATAAGTCATCACCAACATCATCTCACAACTCCAAATGTTTGTTTTCTTAACTTTTGACATTCCTTACTTTGTATTTAATTTATGTCAAATATATATATATATAAACTCTGAGTACAAGTAAAGTCCTTGTCAATTCGACAATCAATCTTATTGTTTTAATATTACTTATATAAATTCATGCACTTGCCAAAGAGTCAACATTGACTCATCATAAAAGGCCATGTTAGCATGTGAGCTAGTATTACAATCAACAAAATACCGAAACAAAAAAAATAAAAATACTAAGAGACCTTTCTGAAAAAATATTTTACATAAACTAAAATAAAAGAAAATATGTTACAAGAACCAAAAATATAATTAAGGATAATGTATAATAACAACAACAACAACAACAATAATAATAATAATAATAATAAAAGTAATAATAGATGAAAATAATTTAATTGATAAAACTCTTGTTCATTGACTTACATACATGTAACCTAACAAGTTAATAACATGTGTTTGAATGTGTGTATGTGAAATTGGTTTGGAATTAAAGCGATGGTGTAAAATTGATTTAAGTAATTTGGGATGACATTTTGGGAATTGGCTGGGTGTGAGCCTAAATTCAATAACCTTTTCAATGATGCCATGGCTAGTGACACTCAATGGGTTTCTAGTGTGGTAATTGAAAAGTGCAAGGGCGTGTTTGACCTATCAGAGTCATTGGTTGATGTTGGAGGAGGGACAGGGACTATGGCTAAGGCAATTGCTAAGTCATTCCCAAAACTAAAGTGTGTTGTATTTGATCTCCCACGTGTTGTTGGTGACTTGCAAGGAACTGATAACATAAAATTTGTTGGAGGAGATATGTTTGAAGAAGCATTTCCTTTGGCTGATTGCATTACGTTGAAGGTAAATAATAATTGTACTTATTTTTTGTATTAATGGTTACATACTTTATTTCTCAAAATCCAAAGAGTTAACTTAGTGGTGTAAATGTCTCATTGTATTCACATGAGTGCGAACAATCTATTCACAAGGAGAATTAATATTTGGTTCTCAGTGTGTGTAAAATTTTCTTAAACTAACAACAATCACGCATCGAAAGTGAAATTAGTCTCTGATCTAATGAATTAGGAAACACCCATAATCTTTTACTCAAGAAAAAAAATACTTAATTTATTTCTCATTCAAAAACAATCTTCTAATTTTATTGCAATTAAATCCTTTGAGTTCATAGTCAAACACCTGAAGTATGTACCAAGGAATTTTTTTTTCATTCTGTCTTTTCTTGTTTACCCTCTAAGTATTATTTATCTTATTACTACACCTTTAGCATAACAAGATGGTTTCAGTACGTACCAACTATATTATATATACAGTTAGGCTCTAAGTTGCTCAATAAATTGGCTTATTCAACCAATATATTGTTCAAGAACAATTTGCATATGTTGGAGGGCTAGAAATTAATACAAGCAAATAGGGTATGTATTTTTTAAATAATTTGAGATTGCATGTGTGACGAGATTTGTTTAGATATATTACATTCTGGATTTAAATATATTTGAGGGCTTTTGATAAATCGGCTCTGAGATCTAAACTTGAAATATAAACTCAAACTAAAGATCAATTGCTTCAAGCCAATTGATGATATAAGTATACAAAAGTGCCATAGAAATAAACAATATAATATAAATATAGAATGTGGTGATTTTAGAAAAAAAATGATTATGATTATGATCAGTAGAAAACCAATGTTCATTTCTTTGCTGATTCTTATCATTGTTACTTTGACAGTGGGTATTACATAATTGGAACGACGAGGATTGTGTGAAATTACTGAATAAATGCAAGGAGGCAATACCTAACCACGGTGGGGTTATTATCATAGAGGTTTAGTTTCTATCATTGAGGTTTATCCATAGTGATGACAATAAACGAGTGCAAGTGAAGGACCACACTATACGTATGGTTGACATTAGAATCTATATGTTTCTATTTTCATTTAATTTACTTTTTGGTTCCAATTTATCTTGTGTTAGAATCATGTTCCTGAGGAAATAAATTGATATATTATCTGAATTATAAACCTCATGCTTACTGCGTGACTTAGCTATGTGCAACTCTTTTTTGAATTAGTCTGTTTTTTTTAATTAATCTTGTTTTCCTGAGTTATCCTATTTACGATAAGCGTGTTGTTTTTGCTAAAATTATAACGTGTACTAAGCGTTTGGGATGCGTTAAGCATTTGAGAAGCGCACCTCTTTAGATTTTTAATTTGTTTTTTTAGACTTTATTTTAGTCATTAAACATCATAAATTCATTAATTTTTAATATTTTCTACACAAAAATTTAAATAATGTTAAAATAAAAATTATTTACAGAAAAAGAAAAAAATAAGAGAGAAAAAATTATCAATTCCTATATAAGTTAATCACAAAATATATCTATAAATATCAATTATCACGCCGCCTGCTTAAGACGCAAACTGCCATGAAACAAGTGGCGGATGCTCACCGCCGTGACGTACACTTTGACGTTGGGGATTGGGTCTACCCCCCAGTCTACAACAAGCTCCCCAAGCATTACTATGGCCCTTTCCAGATTACATAACACATTTGCCCTATCGCTTATCGTCTTCTTTTGCCAGCTTCCTCCCGGATTCATCCCGTTTTCCATGTATCAATGTTGAAGCTCCACCAGGGCCCCTTGCCTTCCCAACCTGCTCATTTACCACCCACAAATACTAACAATCACCTTGATATTGAACCCCTTTCTCTGCTAGATTGGAAATGGGACACTTCTGCTTCACCTCCCACCAAACTTGTGTTGGTTCAATGGTCTGGTCTGGCCCTAGAGGACATCACATGGGAAGCTTGGGATGCACTGCCTGACTCTTATAACCTTGAGGACAAGGTTAATTTCCCAGAGGGTGGTGATGTTAGCGATATCAGCCCTGCAACTAGTTCAGCTAATGCTAGCAGACCCAAGAGGTGCAGTAGAAGACCAACCCACCTCAATGACTACATTTAGTCACGAGGGTAAAATCAACAAACAATCAGCACTACCCCTTGATTGCCTAAACCATTATCACTACCAGAATCTATTATAACAGAATTTCATTCCACTACCCCACCCATTTGGTTATTCTGTTTAGCTATCGTGGAGCAACACTTAGTGCCTAATCTCATACTATAAATAATGTATGGCACCACGAGTAAGGATATGAAGAAAAGTTTATTGCCAATTCATTGTTTCTTTACTATTTTATGCGCCATCTTTAGTTTCTACTATTTTTCCTTTGCCAGTAGAATAACAAATTCGTTCAAAAAAATAATTTTAAAAAATTCATATTTTAAGGGATGAATTGGAATTGAAGCAATGAGTTGAGAGAGTGGCATGGGTTGGCCATACTTGTTTACGACATCAGGTATGCACAAATCAATTACACATTTAAGGGACATGGATTTAATGAAACTGAAAGTTTGATTGAGTACGTGGGTTTGAGCTCCAAGTGGTTTGTTAGAATGGTCTTCGTTATCAAAATCCATATTTTGCTAAATGAACTAGTAGCTAGATTTGTCATACATATAGCATCCTCACACTCCATGGGTGCATGTATAACGCTAGCTCTCATGGTCGTTATTGGTTGATGGAGAGACTGTCCAATAGAAAAAGAGGGGGACTTTTTCCTTAGATTTTGTGTGTGCGCTTTGCGTGCATTTTTGAAAGTTATTTATTTCCTTAATGATATTGATAATTTTTAAAAAAGTTATAAATTTAAGATAAATTTATTATTATAATTTTTTTTTAATTTTGATGAATGATGTAATTAAGTCTTATATATAAGAAAAAAATTAAACCTAAATCAATTTTAGTCCTTCTATTTTGTTTCATCCATAATTTTTGTTGAAAATATCATCGCAAACAACGTTAGATGATCAGGAAGAATTTTAGTAATACCTGGATTCATAATGATTGATCAAACAAACACAGCGAAATCTGAATCTGTAGATGACTTCTGATTTATGTACTCTTCTTAGGATCTGTTACAAAACGGATAATTGGCTAAAGCGTAACCGATAGCTTCATGGTTCTTCCTTAACTAAAATCTCTTTATTCCTTAATAGGACATTCGTAACTTTTCAGATGGGGAGAAGAAAAATTATATGTGATGTTGATATATTGGGGACCATAACCTTTTTATAGTGTGTTAACCTAATAAGATTCTCATTATTCCCTAATGGGCTAACACTGACATTTGCTCATTTAAGTCCATATCATCTTGTTGTCTAATGAGCTCACTTAATTTGATCACATAAAATAAAATGTTCTAACGATAAATAACTAATATAATTATCTTATAATATTAGTCCACATTAATTATTGGAATAGAAAATTCTAACAATCTTTCACTTGGGCGATATATTGTAACAATTATGTGCGAAATCTTTAAACACACATCTGTATGCTATTTACCTTTAGACTTCCTCCTAAACAACCTAGTCCATCTCATATATCAATAATATAATCATTGCGGCTTTCATCACTACAACAAATGTAATTAGACCCCAACGAACACCACATTAGTACACTCAATGACATGGTCAATAAGAATAAGCAACATGAAAATTACATGCAATGTGATCTTAGTCATGCTTATTTCCAACTGGTCCAAACTTTATTCTTTATAGAGATCTATCCAAACACAACATAAATATTACAAACAAAACAGGCTGATAATGAAATGATAAAATTCAACTTTATTTCTGCAGAAAATCCAAACAACAAAATGTTTGTAAACCATAAGATATAAAACATAAGTAAGACTGCCATTAAATTAAGGTACTATCATGAATTACATCCATATGAGCAGTGTGCTCATGAAAAACTTTAAGTGTCATACCTTTAGTAAGTGAATTAGCTAGCATAAAATGAACCCCTACATGTTCTATACAAATTTGTATTTCCTGTATTCTTTATTTAACAACCAAATATTTTATGTCGACAAACTTTTACTTGGTTGAATCCTTAATAAGACCACTAAGATATTGTTCTAATAAACATCCGATGACTACTTAATATTGGCGACATCACATGGTTAAATGTGGATCTTTATGTGGAGTGATTGCTATTAAGATATTCTAAAAAAATCAAAGTCAGAATATCCAATGATCTCTAAACTTCTAGACTTTCGATATGAAAATATGTAGTTTCTTGTTCTCTTCAATTAACACATAATGCGCTTTACTACTTTCTAGTATTGTATACCAAGATTACTCATATATCACCTTATGACTCCCACAAAAAAATATTTTATACATGCATATTTGGGATTTAAATAATATGAGTAATTTAAACCATAGTAGTACCAACAACAATAATTAAAGAAGAGAAAATAAACATACAGTACAAAAATAATCTTTATGGTGAATTTCAAGACCCAAACAAGATACCTAGCACATCATTAATCCTCAATCTTTGGATTGAAAAAGACTAACGACAAGTGATACTCTCAACGCATTGATCAAACATTGGTGATAAGACTTGTCAAACAAATGTTGTCTTTGGACACTCCATTACTCACATGGAAAACTTATATGATGATTACTCCGATCAAATAATGATTGTCTTTGAATATTTCATTATTCACATTGAAAATCACACTATTTATAATCCCCACATGTTTACCATTGCAAGCATGTAATTATTCTGCCAAATTGTGTCTTCCTTTGGGTCGAACACAATTCACATGAATAATTCCATGTAACATCCATGTAAATTCAATCAAATCAACTTACGAAACAAAGGTTACTTTGACAACATGTTGTTTCAATCAATTTAACCAAAAAATACAAGACAATTTAACATAATAAATGAGAGGTCTTAAAATTACTTAACTTTCATATTATGTTATATATATATAAAACATAATATGCAAATATTTTTGCAGAACAAACTCATCAGAAGATACCTGGCACAACATTAATTCGTAGAGAAATTAATTTGTAATTGATACTCTTAACACAATGATCAAATATTGATAATAAATTTTATCAAATAATAGCCTTGCTTTGGACCAACTATTATGCATATGAAAACACCATATAATTATCACACATTTAGCATCACATGTATAAAATATTATTTGGCCAATTTGCCTCTTTGGGTCGAACACAATTTGCATAAATAATTTTATACAAAAATCTATGTAATTTTAATCAAATCAATTTTCACAATAGGAATTACTTTGACAATATATTGTGTGAATCAATTTAATTAAAAAAATCACTAGATATGCAAATAAATGGGAAGGATATGCTAAATTAACTTCAAACATGATAACAAAAAAATATTAAACATTAATTACGACAAGTAAATATCATATTCTTAAATTATATTTAATGCTATAATTGATTTATACTAAATATTGCACCTTTCTTTTGTTTCTTTTGTTAAGAGCACCCTTAGTTTTTTCTTTTTTTATTCTTAGAGGTGAAGCTTAAATGAACACTTTCAGATTTGTCTTTCCGCCGTCTCTCTTCCTCTTGCACACAATGAGGTATAAGCTCATTAATGGATCATTTTTCCTTTTGAGTATTATAGCTCACTTTGATTGCCCAAAGTGTGCAGGAAGTGAGATCAAATCTAAATGCACGAGCAGGTCTTCACCAAACTCTATTTTAAGTGCTTTTAGTTTTGATGCCAAGTTAGACATTTTCATTATGTACTCCCTTATATAATTTTTGCCCTTATACTTGATGGAGATAAGTTTAGCCAAAATGTTACTTGCCTCCGACTTCTCGTTTTTGGCAAAGTATTGTTCAATTTTCTCAAAAAATTTCTTTGCATTTTCATTCTCAGCAATAAAGCCCCAAAACACTTCTAGAATAGAATCCTTCATGATCACAAAGCACATTCGATTGGAACGGTCCCATTCCTCAATTATTTTTCCTTAGAGGTTTTTGTAGCACCCTGAAATATTACTAATTATAAATCGATGTTTAATTATATTTATCGTGTTATTTGACTATATGGTTGACTTGAATGAGTTGATGTATGACTTGAATTAGTCATGTGTGAATTTATTGATGTGGATGTTGAGTTATGTGGAGTTTTGTTGAACTAAGTTGAAATTATGAGATTTCAAATTTTACCTAAACCTATTTAAGTAAAATCGCGATCCCAGATACATTAACCGTTGGATCATCTTCAAATTTTGGCTGGAGGTTCCTAAGATAATTCTCCATAATCTTACCATTGGGATTTTGAAACTAACTACATTTGATGTCTCGCTAAGCGCAAGGAGCATGTTGTGTGCAATTCCAACCTGAGAGGGAATTGCGCTGAGCGAGAATTAGCACAAAGGAAGTTGCACTGAGTGAGAATTCGCACGCTAAGCACAATTGCAACCCGAGAGGAAATTGCACTGAGCAAGAATTTGGTGTGGATTTTTGAAATTAAAATCCACACCATCTACACCTTCAGTGTAGTGGCACGCCACTAAGTTCCTCTCGTAGCGTAGCGGCACGCCACTAAGTTCCTCCCCAACCGCACCACCCTCCATCACCCCCCTTCAGTGTAGTGGACCACTGCCTCCCCTACAACAAGCACAACCTCTATGACGTCACATTCAACAACACCCACACCATTTACACCTTTCTCACCTCCGACCCCTCCCTCATTGACTCGTGGATCTGCACCGCATCCTCACTGTGGGCCTCCACGTCCCCTCTTCGATCTCAAAGCCAGCGGTCGCGCCTCTCTTTCTCCAGCTCGAAGCCCCTCAAGTTCTCCAGAACAATAAGAGCAGCAGCCGCCGATGAGACCATAGAGGCACCTGCAAAAGAAGAGGCTGCATTGGTTGGGTTCACCCCACCAAAAAAAAAAAATGTACTTCAATTTCTATTCTGTTAGGCAAAAAATTCACATGTTTATATTTTGTCGGGAGGGAATTTTCTTGCTTTTATATTTTCTCTGTTAGGCTAGTGTTCCCCCAAAACGTTAAAGAAAAGGGTGCCAAGTTGTGAATGTGAAGAAGAAGGTGTGTTGAGGAAGGAATCAAAGGAATCTTTTGAAGGGTGAAGAGAGTAATGAGGCGAAGTGTTGGTGGGTTTTGCTCCGATTTCTTCTCTGTGTTGAGGGTATGTTCAAAGTTTTCAACTTGCATTGTGTTGCATTGTAGGTTGGTGTTGATTTCTTGTACTTGAATCTCAGATTGGGTAAAAAATGCATAATATTTTGTGGGGTTTGGCTTATTTGTCTGAAAAACTTGAAATTTTTTAGTTTATTTTTTGCTACTGATGTGTGGAACTAAAGGGTTTCTTCCTTCTTTTTTTTTCGTTTTATGGGGTTGAATGTCTATTTAGAAACCAAAAAATAGTTTTTAAAAAAAATTAGGGGGATTTAGTGGTTTCTTTTGGTGAAAGCATCTTTTTAGGTGGAGGGGTTTGTCTCGTTCTCTCTATACAACTGTGGAATGGGGTTGTTCACTTGTTTGGTTGTGTATTGCCTGAAATGGGTGTTTGTTGAATATAAAATTGGGGCAGTGGGCACACAAAGGTGAGGTTCTTTTATATATATATATATATATATATATATATATATATATATGCTCATTGCTTTGTTCTGTTCCATCATTGTATTTTTGACTATTGACATCTTTCTGTGTGTTAGTTGTTCGGAAGTCGACAAGTGTATCGATTCACACAAGTAGTATAAAACGGTAAGACCGAGTATCGTATCCTCAGGAAATTTGTTTCACCCAGACCATGTACATTCAGTATGTAAACACTTATAGGGATTAAAAACAAGGCAAATGTGAATTCTGTACTAGAAAATCTATTTGAACATAAACAAAATATCTAAAGCTATAAAAAGTGAAAACTATCAAGTTAAGAGCGTTGGGGAGTGTTCTACTGAATTTCTCTCGATGTATAAAAGGTGTTTTTCTCTATTTAACGTTATCCTAGTGTTCTTATGCTGAGAAACCACTCAAACCATGATTTCTCACATGAATGAGCCTAACTCTCTTTAGACTTCGTCCTTGATCCCTCAACAAACTTGTTCTAAAAGAGTTGCACTAAGCCTACAACATAAAATGGACTAGATCACTGCACTCCGTTCCTAGACATACAGATTTCTAGCTTGCTCTATCAAGTTCTAAGGTTTTAAAGCATTTTCCAATACTAAAAAGCCTAATTGCACTTACAAATGGGTGATCAAGCCACAAGCATGTAAAATAAGCATAGATAGAAGTAATGAACACAGAAAAATAATATCAAATAGATAGCGAGAATATTACATCAAGATTGTTCAATAGAACTCCCCAACAAAGAAGCTTAGCCTTCCATTACAAGCAAAGCTTCAAAACTAAGAAAGAAACTATTTTTGGTGAAAGAAATTGAAAGAAGATGATGGAGGAAGTCTCCTCCAACCTCTAAACCCTAAATCTCTCTATTTTCTTGAACTAAGCTCCCTCTGTTGCTCAAAAACTCGTATCTCTACTGTGTCTCTCCTTGCATGTTGGGCGGACAGATCTCTGGCTTATTCTCTTCTAGGGTTTCCCATCGACTAAGCGAGCTAGATGCCTCGCTAAGCGGATTCATCTCGCTGAGTGGATCTACCTTGCTAAGTGAGTCATCAGCTACTTGAACCTTCTCTTCTTTGGCCTGAAATTGAGTTGGATTCAACATTAAGTCACAAAAATGGAGTTTCTACTCTATAAAATCACACAATAAAGAAGAATATGTAAAATTCTACAAAAAGAACCATAAATTGGAGGCAGAGTGCTATTTTCTTGCAAATATTCAATACCAAACTAACTCATGAATAACAACTAACATTAGTGAAATGGTATTTAATAAGAGCATTTTGTTTTGTTGAACTAGATGATGAACATGACAACTAGGTCGATGGCTGTTGAATTTCCTGTCAGACTTGAAAGCAATTGTCCTTTATTTCTTGAAATTTATTTTTTCCCCTCTTCTACCTGTAAATTTAAAGTTCAAGCAAACTATGCTGACAATATGTTAAAGACGTGCAAGTTTGGGAACTCTTTGTTGAGTCAGTTGTTTCTTTGTTGTAAAAGATTGAGTAAGCTTGGATTACATTACATCAGGTTATAGTGTTATACAAGGTAGGTGTTTAGGTCACTTAAAGAAGGATAGGATAACACTAACCACTTTTACTTTTTGGAACTAAATAATTAATCTAAAGTTTTGCTTTCGTTAGTGTATCTGAAAAAATAATGCAGGGTTGAGGCATTTGTTCCTTCATTATAATGAACAGGAATGTTGTATTATTAGCATCTAAGATAAAGTGCTTGAGTGATAATTTTGAATGTAGTTCATTTCATAAGTAAATCTCTAACTGTCTTATAAGAGTGTTGAATATTCATACATTAATTAAGTACTTTATTTGTTATTGGGAAATTTCAGATCATGAAATTGAAGTAGATATACTTGAAAGGTTTGAATAGTAGGGAATGGGTTATGCTGCAGTCGAAGTTGCTGTTTTCCCATATGCGGATTACTTAGACTTTTAGGGGATGTTATTCTGATTAGTGATTTTGGGAGGAAACTGGACATGAGTATGCTAGAGGGGATATGCTCGAACCGCGAGAATCTGATATACCTGTCCTGTTTCTGGTCTTGGTTGTGCTTCCCTTGGTGGCTTACATCTTACTTGGAAAATGGAGTGAAACCACTAAGAAGAGAGATACGATAAATTTGCTTGCCCATTTGGCTGCTGAAGAAGCTCTGAGAGCTGAAGAAATGGTTGTGGCTGATGTAATTCCTCCAGTGTCTGCTTCAAAAAATGAACATCATGTGTGCGCTAGGTGCTCTGTTCCAGCCAGAACTCGCTGCTCCAGATGCAAAATTGTTAGATATTGGTAATTCTTTTAACTTACTTTAGCTTCAAATCTATTTTTCTTTCTCCCCTTTGTGTACTTAAATTAATTGTGTGGAAGCATGCTTTGAATACTCATCAAAATATCTGCCTTGGGAATAAGGATACATGCCTGCTAATTAGATTGAAGTTTTACACCATTACCATGCCACCAAATGAAGAATACACTTCCTTAGGAGTTGTGCTTAATTAGTTCTCAAATAGGTAATATCTACTCAGTTTTCTCTAATTGCTATGAAATAATAAACCCATGGCTAAAATTAGTTCTTGGCCAGTAAAATGTGGTAGTTTTTCGGTTGGCTTGTTGCATTGGCAATTTGCTAATTTTGTGCTTTTGTTAGAACAACTCTTATGTTGATTTCTCCATGACATTTTGTTTAAAGAGTTTTCAAGACTTTAACTAATGGAAATGAAGTGGAACGACTAAATCTTGTTTTCCGAATTGGAAGAGAGAAGAGGGGAGACAGTGTATATTGTAACCTATATTAAACAACTCTTCTATCTGCTCTTTTATAAATTTTCTTCTATAACATGATTGTTGGGGAAAATATTATGTTTGACCTTAAGATTAATTCCCAAAATTTGAGTTGTAAGTGGTTTGCAGCTTTGGAAATTGTCAAATAATCCATTGGAGGCTAAATCACAAGCAAAAATGCCAGCGACTGGAACCTCCTAAATCAAGCTCATTTCCTCTGGCAGTTTCAGTTGAGGAACTTGGTCATGGGAGTTACTTTTATGAAAATTTGAACAACCAGTACTTAGGTCTCTCTTTGAAGCAGACTTTAAGGGAGAGTGCACCTTTGCACATAATTGTTGGACCCGTGAACACTTTTTTTTTTGTGTTCACCCCACCAGAAATGTTTATTGAATATTGAAAGCTTGGCATGCATTGCTGAAATGATGTGTTTTTTGTTTTTCTCTCTATAATAGGATAATCTTTCTGATTCTGGAGATTGGAGGGACAAGGGAGCTGTCACTGAAGTTAGAGACCAAAGAAAATGCCGTAAGATTTTATATTAACATAGCATCCTTCAAAAATTGTTTCCATTACTTATTATATCACCTCTTTTCTTGAGATTCTTCATTTCACTCCATGCATTTAGCATATTTATAGTTTAAGACTAAAAATTGAGCACACACCACTCATAAGGGTGTAAATTTTAGTATAATTCAGATAAAATATGTGCACATTTTATGCATTGGACATGGTGGAGGAAAGAAAAATATATACACCTTTGCATATATTCTCAATCATTAAATGTTTATTATTGTCTTATAATTTTGTAATTGCTTTATTTTAGAGCGTCCTCCATATCAAGAACCCCTGGATTGGCCAACTCGGAAAAGAGTAGCTTTGAGATCTGCATAACATATAGGTCTTGCTCAAAATTATTTTATTATCTTATCATATTATTGTACCATTATTTAGTTTGCCCCTTTTTTCTGACTTGTTATCTATGCTGCTGAAGGGAAGGGAAGCAACCAAAAGTAATAAATGAGTATATTGCATTTGATCTTTTATACTTGAGTATATTGCTTTTGGTCTACTAACCCAACAATCAAGGTACGCATGTTATTAGAATTTGGGCTTAGACTTTTTAACTCAATCCCATAAAATCAATTTATAATAACTACTTAAGTCATATTTCTAGTCGACTTGGGATTTGTGAGTGGATTGATTGTGGGAATTGTGAATGAATGAACAAAATGCAGGAGCTGGTGCAAATGGAATGTAGTAGATGGGCAAGCAAAGGGTTGAACATAAAGTACGAGGTGAGGAACATAAAGTCACATGTTTGTTTAAATTTATTTATCGAAATATATATTTATTTTAATATAATAAGTATTTTTTATTTTTATAATGTATTTGTCTAAATTATTTTTGTTTTTAAAAAATTTAATTATTTTAAGAAATAAATTCAATCTATTTCTTAAAAAAATATTTTTTTAAAATTATTTTTAAAAATTTAAACAAACTCACCTTTTATTTAAATTGTTTCTGCTTTTAATTTTTCTTGTTTTAAGAAATAAATTCTATCTATTTCTTAAAAAAATATTTATAAAAAATACGTATTTTAAAGTAAATTTTTTTGAGATGAAGTGTTATTGATGTCACATTGTCATTAGTACATACAAAATATTTATATCAGCCATACGAATATCTAAATAAAGAGACTAAATATTGTTATCTTTGTTGGAGTGGTATGTTTTTCAATAAAGAGACTATATATATATATATATATATATAAATATAATTATTTTATGATAATAATAAAAGTGACGGGATGAAACACTCTGATAAAGAACATATAATTGTGGTATGTATAGCCAATCATTTACTTATCTAAATAATTGTGTAAAGTTGCTTGCATAAAATACAAATAAAAATAAAATTACAGGTCTAAGTGGCTATCATTCATCTACCTATCTGCGTAGTCAATTATTATGTTTTGTAAGCCTTTTCATTACTTCTAATTATTTGAGTAGTACTATTCTTCATTATTTCACAAAATTACTATGCTATAATTAGATTAAAGAAATGATTATGTACATAACAAAAATTGCATAGCACTCACGCATGGAATTACACTTTGGCAGATTCATATTTAAAAAGCATAAGGAATTCGTATTCCAACATGATTACTATATAATAAAGGAACACATGATAATATTGAAGGATGCAGTGCATTGTGCTATGTGAGTGACTTTTAAGCATGCCAATTAAACGAGAAGGGCATGGCACTAATCTAAGAATTGACCTGAGCATGTGCATTACCACTTTACCAGAATTTTTCAGCTCATACCTTTTGAAGTTTTTTTTTTTCGATCAATATGCAAGGAAGTTGCAACTTGGGATGACCAGGATGCAAGAGATGTCACTGATTACCATTTCATTGTGGAACAAGAAGTGGGGTCTTGCACTTACGCCTTCTTTGGCTTCAACGGTAATCATCTAATAAAAACAATTTCATCCGTTTTTCTTATAAAAAAAAGAATAATTGGTTTTAAGTGCAATAGTGAAAATGTTTTTATTGTGGTTGTGGCATGATGAATTTAGTAATTTACAACCAATTTTTGCACTCATATAAATGATACAGGAATTGCTGGTGTATGGAGAATTTCGACGCTGTATGAGTCTGGAGGGTGGAATCATAGGACCACAGTGGAAATTCTTTTGTATTTGCTTAATTCAATATATGACCAAAATTTAATGTGTGTGTATGTTAGGACTTGCGATAAGTTCGAGCTACAGATTTTAGCCCCCAACATATTGCATAAGTTAAAGTAATGGAAGGAAAAAAAAAAAAACAAAAAAGAAAAGGAAGTTATTTGAGAGATTCCTACATTTGGTCCTTAGTTAGATCCTTATCTCTTTGAAAAAATAAATAAATAAATCTTGATTTCAACAATGGGTAAAATTACAATTTGCAATGATTGTTATGATTTTTATACAGAAAAGTAATGTTCTAATTCAAAGTTAGCTTGATGAGTAGTATTCAATTTTGGAAGTTTATCAAGAGTGGCTCCTATGTGGCTTCCACTTCTTGTTACAATTGTATTATATATTATCAAACTGTTTCAGTGCACCTTCTAAGTACACACCCTCGTTTATGGATCTGCCACCTAGGGAGACCATGAAGATGGACCTACACAACAAAAAATCCATGCCATCGATGTCTCCAAAGAAGAAGTTGACGGCAAAATTTGCTCTGATGAAGTCCCGGCCACTATCGGAGCAGGAGATCTTGACGGAGGTGACTGCTTTAGTCACAAAACAATTTGCTATGCAAGAGATTTTGTCGGAGGAATTTCGACACTGTCGAATCCGTAAACTATCGTAACCTCTACGAGGTGCTCTATGACCGTCTTTGACGTTGTCGTTGACCGTCAAATTGTCATGGTTGTTAGAGTCGTCCAGAAAATCACTATCAGTTCTTGAATGTGC
Source organism: Glycine soja (assembly GCF_004193775.1). NCBI lineage: Eukaryota > Viridiplantae > Streptophyta > Magnoliopsida > Fabales > Fabaceae > Glycine > Glycine soja. The sequence goes on from NC_041007.1 coordinate 45,005,682, forward strand.
TCAAGACTTCTTTGACCTCCTCATCTGAGAAATCCATCGCCGGCGAGGCTCCTCAGTCGAACACCAAAGACGGAGCTTCCTCTGCAGTTCTCTATATGTTGTATTTACCGTGTATCATCAAGGTTTGTCCACTTTGTTACCCGTAAACGAGTAGAAGAAAATGACCATGTGAATGGTTTAAATAAATTAAAAAAAAATCTCTGTTTTCTGTTTTTACTTAATTTTTCGTACAAGTTTGTCTTGTATAAGAATCAGAATTTAGAGAAAATGAAATCAACCAAACTCAGATTTTTTAGCAACTAGAAATTATGTGTAATTTTTTCTGCAAACCCAACTGGGCTAAGGGGGAGACATTATTGCAACTATATATTATAGATTACACTGCAAGACAAATTAAAATACAAAATAATCCGAGGACCTTTACTTATGACAGAGTGCTGGGACATTTGGAACATTATTACAACTATATATTATTTTTTGGTTTGTGAAGGGGAGAATGAGCCTTTATTGATGATAGTGCTGGTCCTTCTCCTATATACCACATTTCATAAGAAGTTGTTATGGGTAAATCTCAATGAGAGACCTTAAACCCAACACTGGAGTTATCTTGTAGTCACTGAAACCAGTAGAGAAAATCAGTTTGGCCCATTCTTTCTCAGTTCTCTCTTTTCCAGGATACAGCACCATCACAACCATATCAATGAAGAGCTGTGTTTCAATTGATTCATCATCTCCCTTTTCATTCTCCACCACCATGTCTATGATAATCACCTTGCTCTTTATTGCCTCTTTGCATTTCTTCAGTATTTTCACACACTGCTCATCATTCCAGTCATGCAATATCCACTGCAAGCATGTCATGCATTCAAAGGAACAGTAAATGATCTAAATCACTGAAAGGTGTTGAATTTTTTCTTATTTGGGGGTAGTAGAAAAAGCAGTATAAGTGTACATATAACTAGAGCATATTTTTTGTCCAAAAAAATTAGTCAATACTCAATATATACCATTTTTTATCCTAATTATAAAACTAGTTCATTTCGTCCCTGATTTTATCGAAATACATGTTTAGTCTTTGTTGTTAGTTTTACCAAGTGATGACCACATAGCATAGATTAATTATGCCACGTGTCAATAATCTATATTTGATATGTCACACTAATTACAAAGACTGAAAACATATTTTCAAGCAAGAAAAAAACACAATAACTTGTATTATTATTAGAGGTGCAATAATATCTTACCTTCAAGAGAATGGCATCAGCAGAAGGAATTGACTCAAACATGTCCCCTCCAACATATTTCAAGTTCTCACTTCCTTGTAAAGTGGCAACAACATGTGGAAGATCAAACACCGTACACTCTAGTTGTGGGAATGATTTGGCAATAGCCATTGCCATAGTACCTGTGCCACCCCCAACATCAACAAGTGACTCCAATCCATTGAACACTCCTTTGCACCTCTCAATCACCACATTGGCAACCAATTGAGTGTCACTTGCCATAGCATCATTAAAAAGGTCATTAAGCCTTGGCTCGCGGTCAGCATAATCCCAAATTTTCATCCCATGTGCTGTTTGAAATGGCGAGGGATCATCATTTTTGAACCATGTTGGCAATTGAAGCCATGGCTGTGTCAAAGTTGGATCAAGCATTGCATGCAAGAAAGGTACCATACTTAAGGGGTTGTCCTTAAGTAGTAGAGTAGATGCATCGGTCAACACGTAACCCATTTCTAGCTCATTCTCGTTGACCTTGTGTTGAGAGAAGAAGCCAGAATGGGTCAAAATTCGCATCAAGCGATATATGCAATTGGCTTTGGAAGGGTGGATTGATAGTGAAGTAGTGAGTTTTGAGAGTGGCATGGGTTGACCATACTTGTGTATGATATCAGGTATGTCCAACTCAATTGCACATTTGAGGGACATGGAATTTATGAAGCTGAAAATGTGATTCCAAACATGGGTTTGAGCTCCAAGTAGTTTTGAGACACGCTCATCTCTTTGGGCTTCCATAATTTTTCTGCTTTAAGGAAGTATGCTGTTTTACTAGGTATGCTGTTTTACTTCGATGAAACCTTAAATTAGTTTGGTTCTATTTATAGGGTAAGCTGGCTGGTGTGCTATATGAATACAATGGTTGTATAAGAAAATAACTTTTATCACGTAAAAGTTAAATCCATTGAATCAATATTAATATATGTTGATTAATACTTAGCGTGATTAAAATGCCAAGCACATTCTTATCCTCCGTTTCTTAAAGTATATTATATATTTTATGCTTTTCAGGGGTGTTGTTCAATTTGTGGGATAAACATATTAAAGTTACTGTGCTCAAATATTAATTAATTAATTCAATCTTACGTGGATGCTGATTAACTCAATATATAATTTAAATGGCAATCCTTTTCAAGTTCTGAGGCATGCTACACACATTTTCATCATTGGAAAATTTCCATAAAAGATTACAGTTAATTAATTTAATCTGACTTATAGACAAGACCTGACAAATAGTAGTTTGAGGCATCCAATCAAAGTTAAGGTATGCGCTTAAAATAAACTTGAGTAAAACAATGGTTTGAATAGTTATATGTTAAAATAGACTGGGTTTATGAAGTGTGTCAATTAAATTCTGAATTGTGTTGTAAACTTAATATACTTTATGAGAATTTCAAAATTAATGATTCAATTGATAAAACTTAATTTTCACATGTAGTTAATTATTAAATATAATTTCAGAATATTATTACGCAAATTTAAATACACCAAATTTATGCCAAATAAGATGTTGAATGGAAAACATCTTTTTTCTTAATTTCTTAAGAAATAATTAAACCTGGCATCCTCTCAGAAAAAACATGAAAAGTTAAACTCTGGAAAGTCTAACATCTCTTCCTTTACATGATCTGTTAGAACCACAACACAAATTACATATGCACTGATTTAGACTGCTAGTTATATATAAGCTTTATGGTAATTTAAAAGAATGGTAAAAAATATTTTTACACAATGAAGAATCATCATCATCATCATCATCATCATCATCATCATTTGTTCAGAATATATGAAATTGAAATAACCATGTGGTTAGGAATACAAATCTGAGATTGATGGTAAGAAATGCATATAAAATTTTTCATTTTTTTAATAAAAAATATATTTTAAGACGATTTTTTTTGGAAAAATCATCCTAAAATCCTCAAAATATTCTAATTTCTTTTATAAAAAAATATATTCTAAGACGGTTATCTAAAAACCATCTTAGAATCCTCAATATATATTTTTTTAAAAAAATATATTTTAAGACGATTTTATGAAAAATCATCTTAGAAAGTCTATCATTCTATAACGGTTTTTACATAAGAATTGTCTTAGAAAGGTATCATTCTAACACGATTTTAACCTAAGAATCGTTTTAGAAGGGTACCCTTTTCTAAGATGATTTTTTATGGAACTATAATTTTTAACCGACGTAGAGTCTGTGTATTAAAATGTTTTTTAAGTTGGACCTAAATCACAAGGGAGAGGCCCTGATAAATTCTTCGAAGTCTAGAACTTGGGGGTAAATACACCCGATTTGAGTGCTCCTTTAAGTTTGTGCCGATCCCACATGGTTGAAGCATTCTCGCAAAACAACATGACCCTGACTGGTTTCCCTATGATTTTACCTAGTGAGGGTGATCTCACTTACCAGTGTATGGTTTGTCTTGTCATGTACTCTTTGCCGTCTGACGAGGTTTTTCATTGATATGATATCACATTACATATAAGATTGAGTCTTAATATATTAATTGCATAATGCGTGTATAATGATCATTGTGACTTGTTACGTGATGATGAGTAATGAATTATGTGAGTGTGAGATGTTGTGTTGTACTTGAGATGTATTGTTCTAAACACGTGATTAATGTCAATGTGTGGAATGTGATTTTGTGATTAAATTATTGGGACAAGGGATGTTACACAATGAGTGGTAAAATGATGCAAATTATGCTAAGTTGAGTTTGTTATACTTATATTATGCGTGTGAGTGTGCGCGCACTTTTGTTTATCTCTACCTAGTTAAAAATATAATAATTCACTCCTTGTGTGTTGTTTGTGTTTGGATCTTGTGATGATCTCGAACCTTATGTTCGTGAGAGCAGATGGTTAGGTGGATAACTTTAAAAAATTTCATGCTAGAGAACGCTGAGAACACAACGCTCTGATAGGATGTGGCATTAGGGTATGAGTTTCTATATTATTTGCATAATATTCTGAACATGTTACTTTATGTTGTTCCGCTGTTTAACTTGTTTTCCTTTTGTAAAAATAATTGGATGACCTTGGTTTGGGCCTGAGATGTTTTCATACTCTTATTTGATAAATTTTTAATTTAATGATTAGTGTGGATGTGAACCTTTTACCCACGTGAATGCTTTTATGCTTAGAAAATAAAATCTCTTTTATGTAATTTTACATTTCTATGTATTTTATTATATAAATATGTATATCAGGGTAGAAGGTGTCACAACTTGGTCTCATGATTTTTCCCTTTCATACTGAGGAGGTTTTCACATTAAAAGTTTCTTGGTATTATTCTTCTTCTCTTACTCTCTTAATTTATCTTTCTTATTGCCCATCTTAATCACATAGAGAAGAAAATTTATTCTTGGTATTTTCCAACAGTGGTACTAGAGCTAGGTTGATTCAGGAGCTATAATCCTGTGTGATTCAAGATGGAAGGTGTTGTCACTCATGATGGAGAAATGTTCAAGCTAATTGCTGAAAATTACTCCTATCGGAAGAAATGTTCAAGCTATTTATAGGGTAAGCTGGCTGGTGTGCTATATGAATACAATGGTTGTATAATAAAATAACTTTATCGCGTAAAAGTTAAATCCATTATATTGAATCAATATTAATATATGTTGATTAATACTTAGCGTGATTAAAATGCCAAGCACGTTCTTATCCTCCGTTTTTTAAAGCTAATTATATATTTTGTTTTTCAGGGGTATTGTTCAATTTGTGGGATAAACATATTAAAGTTACTTGCTCATAAATATTAATTAATTAATTCAATCTTACGTGGATGCCGATTAACTCAATATATAATTTAAATGGCAATCCTTTTCAAGTTCTGAGGCATGCTACACACATTTTCATCATTGGAAAATTTCCATAAAAGATTACAGTTAATTAATTTAATCTGGCTTATAGACAAGACCTGACAAATAGTAGTTTGAGGCATCCAATCAAAGTTAAGGTATGCGCTTAAAATAAACTTGAGTAAAACAATGGTTTGAATAGTTATATACAGCAGATTCAAGATACTAAGTGAATGAGTTTAAGTTATAAAAAATAAAATTAATAGATTTAATTATATAAATAAAATAAAATATAAAAAGAAAATTTTATTTATAAATTTAATGAATTTTAAAAAATGAGGAGGTGGAAGTACACACTCTCACAATCATGTAGGTCCACCACCGATTATATGTTAAATTAGAGTGAGTTTATGAAGTGCGTCAATTAAATTCTGAATTGTGTTGTAAATTTAATATACTTTACGAGAATTTCAAAATTAATGATTCAATTGATAAAACTTAATTTTCACATGTAGTTAATTATTAAATATAATTTCAGAATATTACTACGCAAATTTAAATACACCAAATTTATGCCAAATAAGATGTTGAATCGAAAACATCTTTTTCTTAATTTCTTAAGAAATAATTAAACCTGGCATCCTCTCCGAAAAACATGAAAAGTTAAACTCTGGAAAGTCCTACATCTCTTCCTTTACATGATCTGTTCTTAGAACCACAACACAAACTACATATGCACTCAGATTTAGACTTCTAGTTATATATAAGCTTTATGGTAATTTAAAAGAATGGTCAAAAATGTTTTTACACAGTAAATTATTATTATCATTATTATTATTATTATTATTATTATTATTATTATTATTTGTTCAGAATATATGAAATTGAAATAATCCTGTGACTAGGAATATAAATATGAGATTGATAACAAGAAATGTATATGAAATTTTTAATTTTTTTAATAAAAAAAATATTTTAAGACAATTTTTTTTGGAAAATCATCCTAGAATCCTCAAAATATTCTTTTTTTATAAAAAAAAAATACATTCTAAGAAGATTATCTGAAAGCCGTCCTAAAATCTTCAATATATTTTAAATGAATACATTCTAAGACAGTTCCTTGAAAAATTATCTTAAAAAGGTATCCTTCTGAGATGATTTTAAACTAAGAACCGTCTTAGAAGAGTACCATTTTCTAAGATGATCTTTTATGAAACCGTGATTTTTAACCGACATAAAATAACATCAAATGCATGGAAAATAAAAGGTGAAGATTTTAAGGTTTTGGAATTTCATCTTTGACTCTTGATGATATCACATTCATCTTAGAAAAATGGAGATAACATTTCCAAAGGTTCTTAGAAATATGAAAATTAATTTACATCCATTTATTACTATTTTGGGAGAAGCTATATCCCTCCACTATATAAATGAGGGTTTGTGAGGAGTTGTTGCAAGCAAGTGAGATTCCTCAAGAGTGATAGAGTAAGAGAGTTTTTGTAAACCTCTTCAAGAAAAAAAAAAGTTATATATTTCTACCACACTTGGTGAGTGTTTGAGAAATATTGTAAATCATTTTATCGGGTGAGATTGAGATCATTGTAATCCTACTTCATAGTGGAGATATTTTTTTGAACTTTGTCCCAAGGTTTTTCCCTTTCATTCACATTAAATATTTCTTGGTGTTATTCTTCTTTGCTTACTCTCTTAATTTATTTTTTTTATTGTCCATCTTCATCACATTTATACTACAAAGATTTGCATGAGCCAATAACCCAAAAGGATAAGTCGAAGGGTGTAACATCCTATTTTTCATAAAATAAATAAAAAGTTTTATTTTAAAATTAATAGAGGTTTCAGAAATTAAATAAATGAGAGAAAAGAGTTTTTATTAATTAAAATAAGGGCTTCATAGTATTAGAAAATCAATGGAGTAAAATGATGTTTTATAAAATAAAAGGATGTTTTAATTATTATTATTTAATGAAAGAGTAAAATAAAGTTCTTGTTTATAAAATAATAAAATAAAAAAATAGAGTAAATAATAGGCTCAAAGTACCACAGTTATAAATAGAGATATATTAAGTCAATTTTTACAATTCCGATATGTCTCTACGCTCTTTCTTCCTTCCAAATTCGTTCTCAGTTTTTTCTCTTCCAAAACTTTCTCTTTTTCCCACATACACCCAAACCAGTCTCAGCAAAATTATGATATTGAACTCGTTAACCGCTAGATTGTTCTAAAATTTGGACACCACCTTCAGAACTCATTTTCTCACATTTCCATCGTTGGGATATGCAAAATAATGTCTCCAGATAGAGAATTGTCCCTCACACATAGGCGATAAAATTAAGGGAAATTAATATATTAAGATTCAACGATAAATACTTTAAATGTATTTTTAGTTTAATTATTTATTAAATATTTTTAATTGAAAATATAGTTCGATTTAATATATACATGTTTTATGCCAAATGTTAAGATTGTGTGATGTTTATATGATTCATGAGACATGATAACATGTTGCATTGGAATTATAACATTGTGATTGAGATTGAGTGTTTGTGATAAATTGAGTATCTGTTGAATTGTAAGATACATGTGTATTGAGATTTTATACGCATTAAGTTGTGAGTTATGAACTATACAATCACACAACTGTAAGACCCTTTAAGGGCGACGAATTAATGCGCTACGAGTATTGTGATGAGATTCACTGTGAAAATCCAATGAGTTGAATTAATTCGAGGCATGACGAGGTAAAATGATTTTAAAACAATTGAGTAGCTATGTGTATTGCATAGTTCAAACTCTAGTAGCACGTATATGATTTTAAATGTCTATTTTAATGAGATGATTAGTCATATGAAGATAACATATTAATACTATGAGATATGTATATGGTGTATGAGGCGTGATAATGAGATATCTTGGGATTATGAAGGTGTGATGAACTTTGTATAAGTGACAAGTTGAGTATGTGTTCAATTGTGAGATCACGCGTGTATTGAGATGTTGTGTGCATTGCACGATTGTTCAATCACGCGACTATAAAACCCTTTAAAGGCGAAGAGTTAATGCATGACGAGTATTGTGATGGGATTCACTGTGGGAACCTGACGAGTTGAATCACTTTGAGGCGCGAAGAGTTAAAATTATTTTGTGCACAATTAAGGAGTCATGTGTTTTGTATAGTTCATAAATAGAGTCTGCGTGTTAAAAGGTTTTCAAGGTTGGACCTAAATCAGGAGGGAGAGGCCCTGACAAATTCTTCAAAGTCTAGACCTTGGGGATAAATACACCCGATTTGAGTGCTCCTTTAAGTCTATGTCGATCCCACATGATTGAAGTATTCTCGCAAAACAACATGACCCTGACTGGTCTCCCTATGATTATACCTAGTGAGAGTGATCTCACTTACTAGTGTATGGTCTGTCTTGTCATGTACTCCTTGGCATCTGACGAGATTTTTCATTGACATGATATCACATTACATATAAGATTGAATCTTCGTATATTTATTGCATAACGCGTGTGTAATGATCATTGTGACTTGTTACGTGATGGTGAGTAATGAATTATGTGAGTGTGAGATATTGTGTTGTACTTGAGATGTGTTGTTCTAAACATGTGATTAATGTGAATGTGTGGAATGTGATTTTGTGATTAAATTCTTGGGACAAGTGATGTTACACAATGAGTGGTAAAATGATGCAAATTATGCTAAGTTGAGCTTGTTATACTTATATTATATTATGTGTGTGTGTGTGCACGCACTTTTGTTTATCTCTACCTAGTTAAAAATATAATAACTCCCTGTGTGTTATTTGTATTTGGATCCTGTGATAATCTCGAATCTTGTGTTTATGGGAGCAGATGATTAGGTGAATGACTTTAAAGAATCTCATGCTAGAGAACTCTGGGGACACAACGCTCTGATAGGATGTGGCATTGGGGCATGAGTTTCTATATTATTTGCATAATGTTCTAAACATGTTATTTTATGTTGTTCCATTGTTTAACTTGTTTTCCATTTGTAAAAATAATTGGACGACCTTGGTTTGGGCCAAAGATGTTTTCATACTCTTATTTGATAAGTTTTTAATTTAATGATTATGCATTTCTATGTATTTTATTATATAAATATGTATATCAGGGTAGAAGGTGTCATAACTTGGTCCCATGGTTTTTCCCTTTCATACTGAGGGGGTTTTCACATTAAAAGTTTCTTGGTGTTATTCTTCTTCTTTTACTCTCTTAATTTGTTTTTCTTATTGCCCATCTTAATCACATAGAGAAGGAAATTTATTCTTGGTATTTCCCAACAGTGGCATTAGAGCTAGGTTGATTCAGGAGCTATCATCCTGTGTGATTCAAGATGGAAGGTGTTGTCACTCATGATGGAGAAATGTTCAAGCTAATTTCTGAAAATTACTCCTATTGGAAGCCGATGATGGAAGACCATTTATATTGAAAAGATTTGCATGAGCCAATAAACCAAAAGGATAAGCTGGATGGAAAGATCACTGACAAAGTGTGGGAGTTCCAAAATTGAAAGGTAGTAGCTATGATTCAAAAATAGATTGACTTAAGCTTGTTTGAGCATGTGTCAACTTATACTAATGCATATGAATTGTGTACAAAAGTTGAGTCTATAATTCAAAAGAAGACACCTCGAAACAAATCCCATCTCGTGAGAAGGTTGGTAAAGTTGGAGTACAAAGATGGCCATAGCATGATTAAGCACTTAAACATTTTCAAGGGGCTCATGAATCAATTGACGAAGATTAACACGAAAATTGATGATGAATTACAAGCTCTTGTACTCCTTATTTCCCTACCAGAGAGTTGGGACATGTTAGTAGTTACTCTAAGTAACTCAGCCCCTAAAGGGAAGCTCGGATACCATCACTGATAGCTTGTTGAGTGAAGAAGCTAGGAGGAAGGAACGAGGTATGATTCTCCAATCTGAAGCTAACATTGTAAAAATCGCGAAAGAATTGCAAGTAGAAGTTGTGATAAATCTCGAGGTCGATCTAAATATCGCTTTTCAAAGATTATCTGTTACTATTGTGGCAAACCAAGTCACAAGGAATCTGAATGTCGATATCTCAAGTGAGATAAAAAAAAATCGGCATTATTAAGCCAGATCAAATTGATCTGAAGAAAAAGGAGGATAAGAGCACTACGGTCATGGTTCCTTATTGGTAAAAAATGATTCCTTATATAAGGAATGCATCGTTTGCTGAAGAAATTTGAAGTGCCACTACAATTTGCTCCAATGTTAGAGAACTTGAAAGAAATGGTTCCTTAATATGAGAAACCCACGAAACATCTCCGATTAGAGATGCTCTTAGTGGACCTTCATCTCCTCAAATGTCATCATGGTCGCCTCTCAAAGTTATTGTGGCACTGCTTCTTCTAAAGTTGTGCGTTATTGTCTTCTCGTTAGAGACCATTGTCGCCACCTATGGTTCCTCACCATTGTCGATCTTTACCATCATTGAAGCTTAAGTAGAAAAACAAACAAATAAAAAATAACCAAAGGCCACTTCAAGTCATGGTTCATCTTCTTTCATGGAAAAAAATATATAAGAAGGAAGAAGAAATAAACATTATCCTTTTAATGATAAAGAAGGGGAGGGTGAAAAGATTATATATATATATATATATATATATATATATACAACAATTTAGTCCATGCAAAAAATACTAACATATTAGTCAAGTACATTATTTTTTATAGAACTGATTTGTCGTACTTTTTTATTTTTTAACTTGTAAGGGATTAATTTTTTTTTTTCATTTTTCAGGAACAAATTTATCTTAGTTCCACACTTTCAACGATCACTACTAAAAAATATACATTTAACATCGCCAGGTTAACATCGGTTTCCGGAAAAATCGATGTTAACAAAAGCACGGTGACATACTTGTAATTAAGATTAGTTTATTAACATCGGTTTTATAGAAAACCGATGTTAACATGTAACTGTTAACATCGGTTTTGTAAAAAACTGATGTTAACACAAATGCGGTGGTGATGTTAACATCGATTTTTTAAATAATCGATGTTAACATCCACTAGTTAACATCGGTTTTTTAAAACACTGATGTTGACATGAACTACTTAACATCAGTTTTGTTTAAAAAACCGATGTTGTCCCTTTCATAAGTACTAAAACCCCGAAAATCCATTTTCCTCCACGCGTTCAGTAACCAAAACTCTTTCTCCATTGTAGAGTGTGAGTGAGCACCCTACTTCGCTTTGAGTGGCGCCTGCTTCTTCCTTTGTTTGAATGGTTTTCGTTGCAAGCTGCCTTTCTGATTTTTGCTACAAATTTTAAGCTAAAATAGCATCTTAATTGTTTGTCTTCGAGTTTGATTATTTCACCCTCCTGGGGATTCTATGCTTTTTGTGGCTTTGTGTTTACAGTGACCCTGGAGCACAACTGCACTGTGCCTTTGTGGGTTTGTGTTTATAGTGACCGTGGAGCTCACCTATCAGCGAAGTTTCCATCAAAGGTAAGTACTACATTGTCCCTGAAACATTTATTTTTGTTCCATGATAGAAAAATGGTTGAACCCAGCATTTACTAATTCATATGGTACCGTTGTCCGCCTATTTTTGTGCCTGTGTTTGCCTTGTTGAATTTAGTTATCAGTTTAGTTCAATTCAAAATAGTTTTTAGAACTAACCTAGGTTACGAGAATATGCACTTCCTGTTTGATGTAGCGTATGTCACTGACACTGACTATGTATGTTGAGCAATTCTAGCATCTGCTTGAAAATATGTTCTATTGAAAATGCTATATACATGGAACGAAACACTCCAATTAGACCTTTTTTTGGTACACAGAAATTAACTTTAATTAATTATACTTAATGACTACGTGCTTGTGTAAAAATTGCTCTAGACTGCCAAACTATTTTACTTCAGCAAAAATCAACGAAATGGTGTGTTAGTAATATAAAATTAAAAGAATAAAGCATCAAGAACCATTTTCCTAATCACTGCAAAATTGGTCATTCAGGATAATTTTGTATTATAAGGTCACTCAATTCAGGATATAGTATTAGTCTCTTGTAATTCTTCTGCTGAATGGTAAATCTTTATGTTGTATATTAAATGTAGTCTCGGGTTATTTTTGACGAGATATAATAGTGAAACAATTTAGATTTGGTCTATGTTGGATGCTTACACATTTGACTGATTGAAAGTAAGTCTCAGTCAATATTTGTCATAAGTTTGTCTTTGACACTGCAGGTTACCTAAAATTTACACAGAAAACAAATTAGAAGGAGTAGAAGAAATTGAAAATAGATTTCAGTGTAATTTGTAGCATATAAATGGGTAAAGCTAGTAGGAAAAAAATGTTACTATTGAAAATAAGAGACCTAGAACTTAAAAGCATTATCATCATATCTTATAGAGTTGCTTCCATCAGGAATTTTTTGTGAGCAGAACACTAAGGTTTTTGAAGTCTGATCCTTTTGTCTGAGTAAATTGAAGAAAACATAGCTAAAACCTTTCTGAACTAGTCCATATAGATTGAAATTTCTATTTCAATTACTTTGGGAAAACTTCATTTTAGTGTATATACACACACAAGCTACTCCAATTCCCCTGCGTACCTCTAGCTAGTGACTGTTCTCTTCCTCAACTTCTTCAAGCAGTGCTTGTTTTTGTGCTTCTGTTAGGGTCTCTAACCGCTTCTACATATTGAATAAAGGCAATATTATTGAACAACATCGTATACTCACAAACAATGTGAACACACAAGAAGTTGCAGACAATTTTCAAGCTTCGGCCATATGTTTAGAATGACTTTTTTTACCACACTACATCAGTCTCTCAAGCACACTAGAAGAAAGGAAAGTAAAAGTAAAAGCTCAGTAGCTGAATTACTATTCCTCTGTTAGGTTCCTAATGAATTGAACACTAGTAGCTGTTGTTACTGTGTCAACAAATTCGTTCTCGGCAATTGTTGTTTCTTCTCTTAATATATGCTCTATCACCTTTTCCCATAGCTTCATAGTGTGACTCATAAGTTTGATATCTTTGTAGTTAGCACAATTTTGGATATGTCCTTGTTATTAAAAATTGGGACCAAAGTACTCTTCCTCCACTCATATGGCATCTTCTTAGATAAGCAAAAATAAAATTGCCTTGTCAAAAAAAAATCATGTCAAACCTTTGAGTTATTATTTTATATCCAAATATTAGGGATTTATGATGGATTTGAGGTTGATAGTTTTATAAGTTTAAAAGTCAGAAATTTATATAAAAAATTGATATAATTTAAAGGATTCTATAGGATATAAGAATATGGTTGGAACTGAAAATTTTGAGAATTTTCTATTTTATATTAAATTTGATGATTTGAATAATGAGTTTTGAGTACAAGATGATTTAAAACAATTTAACTGATTTACTTTGAGAAGATTTAAAGTAAAAAAAAAAAAAAAAAAGAGAATTTGATGGTCTTCTGGCCCAAGAGGTTCCTCTTTTAAGAAAGCTTCAAGGCACTTGTAAATAGAAACTGATTCTTGCATTCTCTTGGAAAATAGCTAGGGCTTGAATCAAGCAGCTATGTATCATACATTTTAAGCAAGAGAACTACCGCAGACAGCTATCCAGACGACATTGTGACTTGTGGTAATGGTTTGTTCACTATTATCTTGGCCCTCTCTAATCCTTGTAAGTAGAATTCAAAGTTAGTTGAAGAATGAATGTCATCCTCTGTTCCACTGTTTGAGTCTGCATCATTCCCCATTGTTGTAGAGTTAGTAGCATCACCCAATTCATAGTAGCATCATCCTCTGTTCCACTATTTTTGTCTTTCATGTTAATCCTCTGTAAATATTTGTTAGTTGATTCTGTTAGGCTTAAGTAACGGGTTAAGTGCCAGCTTAGGTACCCGACTGATCTTTCACGTGTTTATTGTCATGGCCATGGGCATTTTCTTTTTAAGTTGATTTAATTTTCAGAATACGGAGATGACCTAATCTTGAAACATGTTCCTTATTAGAAGACAATTCCCTTAAATTTCCATGTACATGTTACTTGGAGAGTGGGGATTGATTTGAATCTTATTATTTGCAAAAGGTGTGTCTTTTTTATAAGTTATTATTATAATTATAATGATTATTATTTGGGAAAACGGCTATGAAATGAATGTTACATCATAAATTGATTATATGAAAAATGAATAATTGATGAGAATTGAGTATTGATGCACTATTAAGTGAGTAGTAGGAAATAGCGGTTCAGATATCCTGCATTAAACTATCTTTTTGTTTTCCAATTAGACTCGACTGCACCATTTTTGATAAAAAAAAAAAAGTTAAAAACACACCACTTTTGTTTCAGCTTTACACAGTTTTTGAATATTGATTGTTTCGGTATATATTCTTTCTTTGATATAGTTTAAATTATATTTTCTTTTCTGGTATATATTAGTAGTAAAGTTTTATACTTTTAAATATGTTTTATTTTTTTAGTTAATACCCAAAATTCAAACTGCATTAAAACAAAAAGGAAAAATCAATAAGATTGCACCATTGATAAGAAACCATATCTAACTCTTATCGCATTAGAAGTTATAAAGTTGATATAGTGGTTGAAGAATGAAGCAAGAAGAGAGAGATTATTGGTTGGGATCACTCCCACTAAACTTCTAAAATATTAACCACTAACATTTGTTTATAAAAATAAAAAAAAAACTTTTATTGCATCCATGTTACAATCGCACCATTGTTATCTTGGAAGAAAATCTAACTTAAATAATGGATATAACCTCTTGCATTAATATAGAATTGCACTTAATTTCTATTGGCAACTTCCCTTTTCTTTCTAACATTGCTTTCTTTGCATGTAGAATATATTTTTTACTTTCGAGAACCTTTTGATTTTATGTTTTCTGTCATATATAATTGTAATGTAAAAAAAAAATAAATGATTTGACTTTATTGATGAAAAAGATTATAATGATTTCACAACAGAATTAACAAGTTCATCAACACTTTTAGGGGTGTCTTTATATTATAAGGATTAAGTGACACGGAAAAATCTAGGATCTAAAACATTCAAATCAGTAGAATTTGCACTTTGACTCATTAAAACGATCAAATATCAAATTCATCTTCCAAAGATGCCGGATGAAATTCAGCATCATATTGATCAATATGTGTTCTTGTATATTGTCTTGTTGAATAAATATCATGTCTTAAATCCTCTTTACCATTTTTCCTTGATAGCAAATAATATTTTACAATCAGTGATATTGTACAATTTTTTCTTTCTTTCTTTTGACTGTTGCGCTGGAAATTGAACAGTGAAGAGTGAAGTTCTTTTGTCACACTCATTGATTTTCCTTTGATTTCGAAGAAAGCCTAACACACACACACACACACACACACACACACACACACACACACACACACACACACACACACACACACACACACACACACACACACACACACACACACACACACACACACACACACACACACACACACACACACACACACACACACACACACACACACACACACACACACACACCACACACACACACACACACACACACACACACACAACACACACACACACACACACACACACACACACACACACACACACACACACACACACACACACACACACACACCACACACACACACACACACACACACACACACACACACACACACACCACACACACACACACACACACACACACACACACACACACACACACACACACACACACACACACACACACACACACACACACACACACACACACACACACACACACACACACACAAGTTTGATAACAAATTTGTTCAATTATACATGCAAAAATTTCTTCAATTCTGACTTATTAGCTGTGACAAGGTAGCTGGCCTCTTCATAAGGTACTTACCTAACATTAACTTAAATTCTATTGTAGTGGTGATGACCTACTAATATTAGTGAAAACAAATTTGCCAAGTGTACCTTAGTTAATTTGTTCAGAGTTGTTAAAAATGAATAGTTTTTAACTTGAGTTATTCCTATTTTAAATTTTCAAATATGCTTGCATGATTGTATTTGTATGAGGATTATATTCTTTTTTATATAAATTTTGGGAAGCTGAACAGTAGTTAGTATAATGTCGGTATTTTAGGGGCAGTGTAGTTATTTAAGGGTACTTGCTAGTGTTTTAGGGGAATAACAAAGGCAAGTCTAGTCTTTATCAAACACCTAAATAGAAACTCAAGCCCTTCTTCAAGATGTTGATTAAGAGACTCGACTTTCTCCAATTGGTTTTGCAGCTTATTCATTTTTGAAATAGGCAAACATCAAGCCCAAGACAACAAGGCAGAGCACTATCTATGGCCTATCCTACATCAAGCCCAACGCAGATAATGTTAGAATGTTGAAGTCATTTTTGCCCATCATAAGCCTCATTTCTCATCTTCCATAAATTGCAGCAGGCACAATGCCACAACAAATGTTTTGATTTTGTTGATTTTTTTCCTTTGACCATAGTAGTAAAAAGCTTGTAAAACTGCAGTAAAACATCTGGTAGTGAAAAAGAATAACCAATCTCATCGTCCAGTTGGTGCTGTAGGTTGCAATGAGCAATCTTTGATTCAATCTTTGTTGACAAAACTACCTAGTCTTGGGCACCACAGCCTTAAATCCACAGCTCCTAACCTTAATTAAAATCCACACTTACCATTGTTTTCCTGGGAATTCCAAAAGATCATACACATGAAGACATTCTAAATTAGTGTTACCTAGGAGCTGCCATATTCGATATTATCCCAGCTTCCGAAGCTGTTTGTTCCATGTCTCCTCTGTGATTGTTCAGCATGATGAGAATATGCAAGGCTTGTTGATTCATGTCCACACTCGAATTTAATCTCCATTATCCTTCTAACGGCTTCCGCCATGTCTAACCGCCGCTGAGGGTTGCTTTCAGTGCAAGTAGCACCAATGTGGAGGAGTTGCTCCATCTCACCAAGCCAATTCCTAGAGCCTGCAATCTCAGGATCAAGCACTTCTGATTCCCTTCCCTCAGAGATTGCAGTTTCCACCCATTGCACCACATCAGCCCCACCCTTTCCATTGCTGAGATACTGAGAAGGGAACCTCCCTATCAATATCTCAATTATCACAACACCAAGACAGTAAACAACGCAATTGCGTGAAACTTGGCCTTGTTGTGCTACGTCTGGTGCCTTGTAAGCGAATAATGTTTGTGCAATGGTTGAAGGGTTAACCATGTGGCTGAACCCGTAATCCACAAGCATTGGTTCATTGTCTGGTCCAAGGAGAACATTGATGGACTTGAGATACTCGTGTGGAAGATCCGAGGAACCAAGTACTGTGTAAAGATAATGCATTCCTTGTGCGATTCCTCGTACAATCTTCAAACGAGCAGGCCAATGTAGCTTAACATGAGATGCTCCCCTATCACTTGCAAAAAATATAAGAGAAATTCTATGATGCTTTCGAAAATGTAAAAGTTTTAGTACTGTCATTAAGAGTTTTAATATAGAGAAATTCTATGATGCTCCCCTATAACCATAGCAAATCGGTTCTTGTGTTTGACAAGAGCTTATTTAACAAATGTCAATTAAGTCGTGTATCTAATTGAAGCATCTTACCATATTTGAAAAGGACAAAACTTAGATATAGTTCTTTGAGTATTTTGTGTTGTTCCCTTATCATAATTAAAGTTTTTTTCCTAATAAGTGACCTATGTTGATTTTTAATACAAACCTTTATTATGCAGACTCCAGATACATACACCCTCATGACACGCACACACACACACACACACACACACAAACCGTAATCACACACACACACCCTCATTACACACACACACACACACACACACCCTGATGAGACACACACACACACAAACCCTAATCACAAACACACACACACACCCCCTCATGAAAAATACACACACCCTGATGAGACACACAAAGACACACACACAAACCCTAATGACACAGACACACACACACACACACACACAAACCCTAATCACACACACACACACAAACCCTAATCACAAACACACACATTCCCTCATCACACACACGCATACACCCACATGACACACCCTGATGAAAAATACACACACACACCCCCTCATGTCACACACACAAACCCTAATCACACACACACACACCCTCATGACACACACACACACAGACACAAACCCTAATCAAACACACACACACACACACACACAAACCCTAATCATACACACACCCTCATGACACACACACACACACACTTAGTCAACCTCACTTCCAACCTAGTCAACCTCCCTTAGCTTTCTTGTATGTCATGAATATAATATGCTATAGAAACAACTGTTGATGTCGATATTTGTCAATAATCGAAATTTAGATTTTGTATGTTCTTGTACGTCATCAATTTTATTTGCTATATACACAACTGTTGTTCATGCTGAGTGAACCTTAGATTCCCGTTTGAGACTGAATGCAATGATTCTTGCGGACAATTTGCATTAGTCATTGTATTTAGTCTTGAATTGTCCATTTGGACAGTTTGGGAAGACTGGTATTTTTATGTTAAATTCATTCGTTAAGGTTATTAATATTTTCATTAATTTGATGAAATTTCGGTACAATGCATTTCAAGTTGTTCTCTGAGTGCATACTTGATAATCGGGAAATTAATTTCACCGATGTCATGTCGTGTACTTGGAGACCAATGCGAAATACTGCCAAAATTTAGTCAAATTTTTTAAAATAATGCTAACCCTGATGTTTGAAGCTAACATAAAAGACAGTCTTCCTAAATGGGATAGGGCCACACCTATAAATAAAAAAGTGAGATTTTCATGCATGAAATTGCTTAGATGGATCGAAGTTGGATGAATCAAAGTCTCATGAGCCCAGAATATGAGGATGGCGTCAAGCAGTTCTTGCAATTTGCTTCAGAAAGAGGTTGACTGAATGAAGAATGAAAATATTATTGTCCTTGCATCAACTGTTTGAACGAAAGACGCCAACTACTGGATGACATACGAGAGCATCTATTGTGTGACAGGATTAAGAAGAATTACACGACGTGGGTATGGCATGGTGAAGTCACAGACATGCAGAGTGGGTCCCAATTTGAACCGTTTGATGTAGAAATGGGAGATCGCTTGGAAGACATGATTTGTGACCTTGGACAAGAGTCTTTTTAGCAAGCACACGCCCCTGTGTATGAAGGATTACAGAGTGATTCAAAGAAGCCTTTGTATACGGGGTGCAAGAATTCCTTAATCTTGTTGTCTGTGGTGTTAAGTCTGATTAATGTAAAGGTCAGGTATGGGTGGAGTGACAAAAGTTTCACCTCACTGCTTGAGGTAGTTCACAATCTGCTTCCAGAGGACAACACGCTGCCTAAAACTTACTATAAGGCGAAAAAGATACTGTGTCTGATGGGTATGGAGTATCAGAAGATTCATGCTTGTCCCAATGATTGCATACTGTACAGGCATGAATTCCAAGAAATGTCCAAATGCCCTATCTGTGGGACTTCACGGTACAAAGTGAAGGATGAAGAGGAAAGCAGTTATGATGAAAACTCAAACAAGGGCCCTGCAACGAAGGTTTTGTGGTATCTTCCAATCATTCCAAGGATTAAGCGTATTTTTGCTAACGAGGATGACGCAAAAGACCTTACATGGCATGCAAATGGAAGGATTGCTGATGAAATGGTCCGTCATCCAGCTGATTGCTTGCAGTGGAAGAAGATTGATGGTTTGTATCCGGATTCCGGGAAAGAGTCAAGAAATCTTAGACTTGGACTAGCCAGTGATGGAATGAATCCATATGGCACCTTAAGCACTCAGCACAGTTCATGGCCAGTTCTACTAGTAATTTACAATTTGCCTCCTTGGTTGTGCATGAAGCGAAAATACATGATGTTGTCTATGATGATATCGGGCCCAAGACAACCAGGAAATGACATTGATGTTTATCTAATTCCGTTGGTTGAAGACCTGAGAAATTTGTGGGACAACAGGGTTTTAGTGTTTGATGTGTTTCACAAGGAGACATTTCAAATGCGTGCAATGCTTTTTTGTACCATTAATGACTTTCTAGCATATGGGAATCTCAGCGGTTATAGTGTTAAGGGTCATCTTGCATGCCCCATCTATGAAGAAAACACAAGCTACATACAATTAAAACATGGAAGAAAAATAGTCTACAGTAGGCATCACTACATACAATTAAAACATGGAAGAAAAATAGTCTACAGTAGGCATCACCGTTTTCTAACACCCAATCATCCTTACAGACGACTGAAAAAAGCTTTTAATGGAACTCAAGAGCACGATATTGCACCGATACCGTTGACTGGTGAGCAGGTATACCAGTGGGTTCAACACCTAAATACTGTATTTGGAAAGACCCAAAAGAAGAATAAAAGTAAGACTTGCATATGGAAGAAGAGGTTCATTTTCTTTTATCTTCCATACTGGTCTGATCTAGACGTTAGACATTGTATTAATGTTATGCATGTCGAGAAAAATGTATGTGACAGTGTGATTGGGACGCTCCTTAACATTTAGGGCAAGACGAAGGATGGCTTGAATACCCGTCAAGATCTAGTTGAGATGGGGATACGATCACAGTTGCATCCAAGGTCTGATGGGAAGAAAATTTACTTGCCCCTAGCTTTTCATACTTTGTCCAAAAAGGAGAAGATAACTTTTTGTCAGTGTCTTCGTTGGGTGAAGGTTCCACAAGGATACTCTTCAAATATTAAGAGCCTTATGCAGTTGAAGGAGCTTAAGCTTGTAGGGTTAAAGTCTCACGATTGTCACGTGTTGATGCAGCAATTGTTAGCCGTGGCTATACGAGACATCTTGCCAAACAAAGTCAGGTTAGCCATAACTCACTTGTGCTTCTTCTTCCATGCCATATGTAGCAAATTCGTTGATCCTGTCAAGTTTGATGAGCTGGAAAATGAGGCTGCAATTATACTGTGCCAGTTGGAGATGTATTTTCCCCCTGCCTTCTTTGACATCATGATTCACTTGATTGTGCATCTCATCAGAGAAATCAAATGTGTGGTCTTGTTTATTTGCGGTGGATGTACCCGGTTGAGTGATACATGAAGATCTTAAAATGGTATACGAAGAATCTATATTGTCCAGAAGCATCTATTGTTGAGAGGTACATTGCAGAAGAAGCCATTGAATTTTGTTCAGAATACATTGAGAAGGCTAAACCTGTTGGCCTTCCTGAGTCTCGGCATGATGACAGAGTGGGTGGTAAGTGTTCAAGAGGACTGCATGTGATCACTCCAAGTCTAGAAGATTTGTTACAAGCTCACTTGTATGTGTTGAACAACAGTAATGAAGTTTTGCCATACATATTTAAGCATGAAGCTTTAGTCAAACAGAATAATCCCAAAATGTCAAAGAATTGGGTGTTGAAAAAGCATAACAAGACTTTCTGTGATTGGTTTAAAGATACAATATTTACAGATGAAAATGCTTCAGAAACATTAAGAACGCTAGCAGATGGACCTAAAAGAAATGTTATAACTTGGCAAGGATACAACATAAACAAGTATTCATTTTACACAAAAGCACAAGACGGCAAAAGTACAATGCAGAACAGCGGGGTCACCCTAAGGGCTGAATCTCAACACTTCACAAGTGTGCATGACGCCAATCCCTGTGTAGCTTCCATCCCTTTACTTTGGGTTCATTGATGAAATTTGGGAGCTTAACTATGTGAAATTTTCTGTTTGTGTTTTTAAATGTAAATGGGTTGATAGCAACACCGGTGTGCGCACCGATGATATAGGATTTATGTTGGTAGACCTAAAGAAACTTGGTTACCACAATGACCTTTTCATCATGGCAGAACAAGCTAGACAAGTATTTTACGTGCAAGACCTTTGTGATGAAAGGTGGTGCGTGGTTCTACAGGGCAAAACAATTGGTGTTAATGTAGAAGATGATGATTCATACATGGACACCTATGTTAGTCCTCTGTCCACACAAATCACTCCTAACGTTGTCGGAGAAGAAGAAGCTGATGATGTGCATGTTAATCGTAATGGTCATGATGAAGGAGAATTAATTAACATCGTCTAATGTAATTTTCTATTTATATATTTCATTTTGCTGGATTCATTTGCTAAATTTTTCTACATAAGTCATATAATTTAATAAGGTGAAATCTGAAGACCAATGTATTTATCGCATTAACTTGAATTGGACTAATGCTGCAATGATTACAATTTTTGAAGATTTTCACATTAAGTTACATAACCTACTAAACATATTTTTGAGATTGATTCATATTTAATCCACATTTATATTTGATGATTGGTTTCTGTGATTGGTTTACTAATTGCATTATTGAAAACATGCATATATTTGATGAAAGCTTTAAAAATGAAACTTATGACATTTCATATTTTTGTATTCAATGGATCTCATCAATTGTTTTCTGGAGAAAGAGAGCTCACCAAAGCAAGTGACAACTACATTTTTTTCTGATTGTATTCAGTGTATACATCTATCTTTGTGTGTGTGTGTATTTTTTATTATTTCAGATAAAAAATAAAATACTGCATGCAAACAAAATTAACTTCATAGTTTTAAACTTTCAATATCACAAAATTAACTCTTCATTTCCATGATCCATCTTCGATGAGTCCATGCAACTCCAATTAAGACCATAGGTTCTAACTTCTATTTTCTAAACCTGAACAAATGTGTACAATTTTTCCCATACATGTGCTATTGCAGGCTACGTACCAAAAATATACACAATTAGCTATGACCCAAGTACTACAAAAAAGTTTGCAAGTTTTTTAATATATGAATAGCTCTATCCAAAAATATATACCAAGTCTTCCAAGAGTTGGTGACACCAAATATATCGATATTCCTTTGTACTCATTGTGCACAATAGCAGGCCCTAAGCTTCTTGCAGGATTCATTGATGCCCCTGTGATTGGCCTGTCAAATATAATTAATAACTAATTTCAGTATTCAAAAGTGAGTTCCTAGTTTGCACAAAGACAACTACCTACACAAAGAGAACAACCTACACAA
Organism: Glycine soja; assembly: GCF_004193775.1. NCBI lineage: Eukaryota > Viridiplantae > Streptophyta > Magnoliopsida > Fabales > Fabaceae > Glycine > Glycine soja. The sequence goes on from NC_041007.1 coordinate 45,028,889, forward strand.
AGAGAACTACACATCTTAGATAATCTTATGAATGCTCGTGTTGTGTCTCCACGAAATAAATTTATCTCTTCTCAATCCAAGATCAATCCGTGAAATAAATTTTTAAAACATATCTATATAATTTGGAGTTTTTAGGGGGTTTTATATTTTAAAAGTTATTTTATAATTTTTAAAATTTTTCAATTAAGTTCTTAATAATAAATTTTATAAATAATTCTTAAATTTTTTTACCAAAAACACCAAATGACATATTGATGATTCATGATTGTAAACATACATTGACTTACTCTGATAAGTCGTAGGCCAGCAAGAACCTATTTAATCATTTTTAGAAGTATGCAAAGCAGTGAGAGCACGTTAAAAGCTTATATAACCTATTATGACCAACTTAAAAATCAATAAGAGTTAGGTTAAGGTTTGTAGCTTGTTTAGGTGTGTTTTTCTTAGAAAAACATGACATCAAGGGTTTGCGTATGCAAGATAAAATTGTCTCTTTTGTAATAAATGTTGCAAGTGTTATTCAAGTTCCAAGTACTAACTTGAGGAGAGAAAATGAGAGACATAAATGACTCGAGCCCATACTCCAGTACAGTACAAGGAATGAACTAGAAATGTAGTGCCCACAATGTATACTTGGGTGGAATTGGATTTCTAGGCTAATATTTTATTCTGATACTCTTGTGTTAAAGCAGTGTATTATGTATATACATCACCTGATGATTTTTTGTTTTTTTTTTGTGTGTATCCGACAGCATTTGTTTCCTTTTTAGAGTAAATTCCCAAGGATTTATTTGAAATAGTTCACAACTGGAGGAATGTTTAAAAGACGTATTTTACTTTAATAAGAATAATAATAATTTATAAAATTTACAAATCAAATGAGTGCAGAATATGAGTGTATTATTACAAAGGTTGCCGGAGCGGGGGAGCCCTTGAAAAGCTTTAAGAAATAATCGGGAGTGCAGAATATGAGTGCATTATTACAAAGGTTGCCGGAGCGAGGGAGCCCTTGAAAAGCTTTAAGAAATAATGATTCTAAAATTTTTATTTTCTTATTTATGATTAAGGAAGCATGATATTTTTAATTACTATTAAAATATTAAATGTGTTTATTTTTATTGATAATATTAGGAAGATTTACAACGAATTTTTAGGATTTCTCTTTTAAGAAAAGAGTAGATTTAAATAGCAATCCCATGGAAGGGAAGTTATTGCCAGCAGATGTTCTGCCCTTTCACCTCCATAAACACAGAAGACACTGTTGTTGTTGGATTTGTACGTATACAATACAATCTTCCACTTGAACCGAATCTAACAGCCTTTTTTACGTGTTTTGTTTATATTGATCATTGCCCCATCTTTAACCAACACAATAACCAAAGTTGTTTGTCATTGAATACAATTAACAAAATAAATATCTTAATTTTCCACGTGCTAATCACTTAAAGGACCACTGGTTAACTGATTAATGTGCATAAGCATACATTATATATAGTACTTGAGATTTTGACAAAGGATTGCCTTGTGTTAAAATGCAAATCTGTTTGATTTACCCTAAAGTTTAATGTTCCTTTATTCTGGGGCCTAGATGTTTCCAACCCATTTGGAAATAGTGAAATGGATAGTTTGCTATAATCATTAAAGCCTTGCCTGGTATTAAACTAGTATATAAGATATTGAAATAAATAAATCTTCAGTGTGGGCTGCTCGCGAATCTGTCTGCCCCTCCTAAAACAGTAGCTAGTCAAGGCAAGGGCTCTACTTGTTTTTCCACTCCTTATAATAATTACGAAGAGAATACACACACACACATAAAAAAAAAAAAAAAAAGCTATAGTGAGAGAAAATGCACATGGATGTAATGTATTGCTAGCTACATGCAAGGAGCTTATCTAAATGTTTATTCATATTTGTATTGTACCTGTGCTATAATGCTACTAGGTTTATATGCATCTAGAGCAGCTTCAAATTTTGCCTCATGTAAAAATATGAAACCAATTGGTCCAGGAGGATCTTCAAATGTGTTTTGAAATACTGACAGCCAAAACTATGAGTTGCTTCTTGGCTTATACTACACACAAGGGCACTAATTGACAGCCAAAACAATTATCACCTTCGTAACACTTAAAGGCAGTTAGAGTTTGAAAATTTCAACAACAACTGTTTCAAATTTAGAGTAAAATTAGTTTAATTCTAATATGAATAAAGGGCAAGGAAGAATATACTTACCTTAATTGCTTGCAACCTCCGCAGATCATCTACCACCACCCAACATAAACCAACCTCTCTTAATTGCCAATGGTGTCATTAGGAATACTTCAGAGATTTAAAATAGATCTTTGAATGGCATTGAAGGTCAAGGACCAAGAATTACCTTGAGATATTAATTATAGATGTGTGTGTATTGTAGAAACTAATGTTGGAAGTGCATTAACTACTGTTAACCAAAATTGATGTTGTTCACATGGTTTAATGAAACAGGTTGGGACAAGGAAGGGACAAAGGAGAACACACATCTTTTAGAAGAAATTGAAAAGGTTGGGTGATCGTAACGTGTTATGTTTTTTTTACTGCAAAATTAGATCTTATGCTATGTATGTGATGAAGTCTGCATATGCTTGCTGCATTTGTATGGCTTGCTACATTCGTATCACCATAGAGTGGTGGCAGTGAAGTGCCTTAAGAATGTTACAAGTGGAGATGCTGAGTTTTGGGCAGAAGTCACAATCATTGCCAGAAAGCACCACCTCAATATGGAACTGAATTTGAGTTAGGGATTAGGATATTTTTTATGATAATGAGTGCAATATTTATATACAGTGAGCAAGAATCTATCCCTTAAGTTTAGGGATTAGCTAGGATCAACCTATCTATGTATGGAAAAGGCTAGAAAACAAATCACCGTAATTATGTGGTACACAGACACACACACACACAATAAAGCATAAGCACCCTCGAACCCGACAATTCCAAATTAGTTACATAAACAACTGTTGATATCGATATTTGTCTGTAATTGAAATTTACATTTTGTATGTTGTTGTATAAAGGATCATGGCTTCTCCACCTGCCTCGCCTCCTCCTCCTCCTCCGCCTCCTCCTTCCAACGTATCGCCTTTGTCATATGACGTGAAGTGAACACGCAAAGCCTCACGTCTACGATCGTTGTCTACTAGACCACCTGGTGCTGAGAGACCAGTGATCCACATTGATCCTGCTACCGGCAAGGCCGATGGTCCCCACATGAAGAAATTAAGAAAATATTTGGGGATTGTGGCGCGTGATAAGGTGGGTGTCACCTATGAGAACTGGAAGGAGGTCCCTACTGCTTAGAATGACTTGATTTAGGAAGATATTCAGGTATTTTTCTTTTCTTATTTGATGTTGTTTAATTAATAGTCAAAAAATACATTATTCTAACAAATAAACCTTATTTGATGTTGTCAGGCGGAATTTGAAATCCCATAGACTTCTGACAGTAGGACGAAAAGGAAGTTACTTTAGACTATCGGCGAGAGATGGAGGCAGTTTAAATCAGACCTCACGAGGAAATGGGCCCTTGCAGCCGATCAGGATGGTGTGGACGACACTGTTTGTGAAAAATACGACATAAGCAAGGAAAAATGGGCTCAGTTTTGCCAGACTCGTAGAGACCCTTCTTGGGAGGTATGTACCTTTCCATTTAAGTTGTTTTTCAACAAACATTAACTTGTTATACTTCATTCTAGCAATTTGAAAGATTATTGTTTTTGTTTTTTTGCAGGATGTGTAGAAAAAGGCACAGGCCATCCAGAAATAGAACACTTCCCCCCACGTTTTGTCTCGTGTGGGTTATGAATATTTGGAGCAGAAGCTCCTGGTTGAGAAGACCAAGAAGCAGTTGGAGGAAGCTGCACAGTCAGGAAGCGTTGATGGCGTCATCGACCCTCCATCCCCTGTCATACGCCACGTGAAGTGGAAAATGGCCCGCACCAAGAAAACAGGGGAGATGACGACTGAGGCCGCAAAGGAAATCGCTGAGAAGATCGTAAGTCATTTTCAACTAACCATTACAATTATATTTCAATACTTTGTGAATGCCATGTACAACTGTGTGTTTTTTGTGCAGGATTGCTTTGAGGAGCAAGTGACACAGGGATCCTTCGTCCCCCGTGGACGTCAGGATGTTCTCACCGCTGCTATTGGACGTCCAGAGCACCCTGAACGTGTCTGTGCTGCTGGAGCCGGTGTCACCATCAACCAATACTTCGGATCAACTCCACGGACGTCCCGCAGCTCTTCCTCTCTGCCTCCTGAAGAATTACAGTAACTGACCCAACAAATCAGGGACCAGCTAGAGGAGTCGATCATAGAAAAAGTGACTCGGCAGCTCATGGCATCGTTCAGCCCAGATGCAGTCCCAGATTCAGTCTCAGGGACTTGCACTACCTCCTGAGCCTCTAGTTGGTCCCTCAGGTCCTCGAGTAAGCACAAAAGGGAGTTATGTTGATCCCTTAGGAAACGATCCTGAGACGGGTGAGTCAGATAGGTGCGGCTTGTACATCGAAGCAAATCCTGACCGCCTGGTTGCCCTGGGGAGAGTTTATGAGGGATCCACTATTGTTCATAACACTCCTTTGTTGTCTGGCCAAGTAAAGGTGGGTGTGGAGGAGGTTAAAGATGCAAATACTCCAGTTCTTGTACCCACTGATGAGGTTTCCTTAGTGGGGCAGGCAATTGACACCTTCCTTGCTTGGCCGACACATCTGGTCAAGTCTTTATCACAACAGGTATTTTACTCTTACTATATGTTTCTTCTTTTTGAATTAATTCATTTAGCGTGACTCAAATTAGGCCATTTAACTTTGTTTCATGAACAGGCAACTGTGTCTCCGGCAAAACCACCTCAAAAGTCGGATCCAGAGGTCGATGATTCGCTTTATCTGATGACATTGATCATCCCAGAGCTTTTCTTGAGGCCTTACCAGCTTACATGGGATGCCACCGTGTTTGGAGTCTTTAATCTAGACTTCCTGCTCTACATAAAGCACGAAGACCTCTCCGAAATCGCACACGGTGGTTAATGTCTCAGCATATCAGTGTTACAATTATGGATTCTGTAAGTCATTTTAGATTACTTTTAATTACCTAACTTGTTGCTTTCGCTTCATAAATATTTAACTTTGACTTAACATAAACAGGCATCTGACTGAAACAAGTATGCAAGCGGGGAATTCCGATATCTATGGATTCCTCGAGCCACAGTCTATTCAAAGGTCTGGGCAATCACAGTTTGAGACTGAAAGTTACATAAAGAGTTGGATGCAGAGTTCAAAACGTGATATCTACCTTGGAGCCTACCTGAATGGGTAAGTCACACAAAATAACTTAATTTAATTAATGTTTATTACTATACTAACTCATATTCATCCCCACTGCAGCGGACACTGGTAGATGGTGGTCATCGTGCCCAAGGAACACCTAATTGTCTGGTTTTGTTCATTGCATAACAGGCCAGACAACTACCTTAAGGGGATAATTAACAGGTAAGTGTTCTTTTCAATACATTTGTTTCAAATACCTCAACAACACCACTTTTTAATTGTTACTCGTCTGAAACAGTGCTTTAAAAGGTCTTGATGATGCTCCACAACCTAAATCAAAGGCTCCTGCTAGGTGGATTGTCGTCAAGGTACGTCATTTACATAAAACCGATGCTTATATATACTTCTTATGTGTATGTACACTAATTGTTTAATTAATATCCAAATTTCATTATGTATTTAGTGTAATAGACAAAAAGGAAGTACTGAGTGCGACTATTATGTCATACACTGGATGTCCACCATCCTTTTAAGAACTTTCAGGAATAATTGGGAAGTGGTACGTTTATTTCAAACAAATTCAATTTTTTTATAATAACATCGATTATGTAGAAAAACCGAGGTTCACATGCACCTTAACATCGATTTTTCAAAAAACCGATGTTGATTATTTCTAATAACATCAGTTATTTATAAATAACCGATGTTAACATGAAAACGTTAACATCAGTTATTTATAAACAACCGATGTTATATATAACTAAGTACAACAACATAAGTCTATATAGATGATGGAAATTGACATCGGTTTTCTAATGAATATATTAACATCGGTTTTTGTAAAAAAACCGATGTCAATTTCCATCATCTATATAGACTTATGTTGTTGTACTTAGTTATATATAACATTGGTTGTTTATAAATAACCGGTGTTAACGTTTTCATGTTTCAAAATCGATTTTAATTGTAATACATTTAACATCGGTATTTTCAACATTGATTTTAAAACTGATGTAGAATATTATAAATAACTGATGTTAAAAGTGTATTTTTTAATAGTGGATCAAAATAAGCATTTATCCTTCATTAAATATTCCAAACGTTGTTATATAAACTTCTATTTTTCTCTTTAAATAAAACTTATTGTATATTTCATTTTTGTGATCTTGTCCTTAGGCCTTAATTACTAGTTCAGATGAGCGAGACACTCTTTTTATTCGTTTGTAATCTTGTCTGCTTTTTTTTCATACTAATTTATATACCTCCAATCTCAAAAAAATTAATTGAAGATAATTACCTTAAAAGGGATAATTACCAAGGACCATTTATACACCTTCGATCTCCAAGGCACTCCTTACCCGGTGAAATTTATAGAAGATAACAAAAAATTTTGTGGATGCTATATCATATTTAATGATTTTTTTATAATTTTATAAATTTTAATTAACTAAAAAAAATGTGTTTGAAAAAGTATCTTTCTATAAATTACTCATCTTTTAACAAATATAAGGGACTAATTAAATTGGGTATCTTTGAAAAATATGAGACTAAATTGAGTAGGCAAAGAACACATTGAAATATCTTTTAAAAATAAGAGACTTAAAAATTATTAAAAAAGGAAATAAATAAATAAATAGATAAATTTTTAAAAAATTACAAGCAATAATTTAGCCTTTTCTTTTTTCTTGCTTTGCGAGTGCTTTTGGTTTGTCCCGGATTCCCACTACCGGCCAGCGCGGCTCCGACCCACAACCTAAATTAAAGAGAGCATTCATTAATGTGGGCCAACGTTTAAATTTTATGAATCCAAAGGACAATCATGTAGCGCATTATTAACAGTACGATATAATGTGTATATTTATATATTTTTAATGCGTATGTGTACATGAATATATAAATTTCCACCAAAAAATATATTAATATATAAATATTCAAAACTAGGCTCTATTGGAATGTTTTCTTTAAGCAGTCTCTATTGGAATGTTAAGATATATATAGTATTTTTTTTATTCAGTGGAAATATTGCATAGCAAGCACTACCCAACACTATCACTTTGTCCAACTGCGCATCAAATATGGAAGAGATGGTAAAATTTGTTTGGCATAATTACATCGGCCTTACCAAAAGGAAACAGAGGATAAATTTTGGCAGAATCAACATGGCATGCGTGAGAATTTTGGTTTAATGTGGGGTTGGCATGGAGTGCTATCATGTGGAATTTATGGTTACAAAGGAATGCTTTGAATTTTGAAGGTATAACCCTTGATGGTGAACAACTTTGGCATAAAATTTTGTTCACAATATGGACTTGGCTGAAAGCGTATATCAGAAGAATTTACATTCATTCCAACAATGGCAATTGAATCCGGCCACATGCTTGCAGAGGTGAATATTGAAGGCTCTCTGGAAGGGTGCGTTGATGGGTGATGGCCAATGGATTGTATCTTTTATTATTATTATTATTATTATTATTATTATTATTATTATTATTATTTATTTAGAATCACCCTAATTAAAATCTTAGACTAGCCAGTAATACACCAAGACATACACAATGGATTGTATCTTTACTTATGCAGCTGATTCAATTTGTATCAGTAGGAGTGGGGTTTGCACGTGTGATGCGTACGTTACTACTAAGATTGGATATTTGTATTTATGGTGGGACACAATATTGTACTTCCTTTTCAGCAAATCGATCTTGTGCAATTAATGAATTCCCAGTTGCTGATTAAAACAAAACCCAACACTATATCACTTTCTTTTATATATTAAAAAAGCAGAAACTATCACTTATAAGGAGAGTGTTAAGATATAGTACATAAAAAAGCTTGATGTAGAGAATTTAATTACGTTCTGATAGTTGTGGTTTTGATTTAACATAGAGGGTATGCTCAATTGGAGATGACACATGAATGCGAACTACATAGAATTTGGATCCACTTCATCAGCTTTTTTTCTCTTAAGCCCTTTCCGGCAACAATTATGACTTTTCGATTAATCTCATGGATGAAAGATTTGTTTTTTTTTTTTTTTTGAAAGGATCTCATGGTTGAAAGATAAAAACTAAAAGATATTATGTTTCGTGAAAAGAGAAAACATCAGAATTTGTCTGGTTGCAATTTTCCTTTAGTCATTCACGACTTTTTATACCACTCATGTTTTTATTAATTAATATAATTAAAGGGTTCACAATATTTCTAAACAAAAAGAAACATTAGTTAAAACACCAAGTAGTGTACTCAGGTCTAGTAAAACTTATCTTGAAACTTATCTTGAGTCTCACCCTTGTTACGTGAGTTTTCATGCTATGCGAGACAAAAAACATATCTTTAAAGTAAGTTTTTTATATAGATTTTTTAATTATTTTTTTATTTCCGTAATATTTTATGATTCTTTCATTATCATTTTACTTTCGAGAAATTCATATAAAATTTCACATATTTATATTTTTTATTATAACTTAATTATTGTTTAAATAAAATAATTAATTATTTTTTAAATTTTTATGTATACAAATAATAAGTATGAATAATTGAGGAAGCTTCTAGAACTTCCCAGAATACTAATATTTTCAATTTTGCTTAAATAATAGGATTTAATTTCAATTTTTTCAATTTTTATACATACTAATATTTTATTTTGCTTAAATAATTTTTGAAGGAAAAAACAATCTCAAAAGCTTCTGGTGCTTCCCCACCCCATCCTCAAACATCCATTGCCACCCCACCCCACCCCACCATCTCTTCACTTTCCTCAAACTCCTCACTGAGCCAGCCTACCCCATCCTCCAACATCGTCGTGTCCCCTCAATGTACCACCACCCAACTCAGACCCCAACGCCAATCACGTGCAACACCACTCACCGCCCTACCACCTAACCCAAGATTTTGACATGCACAACCCATGATGTTTGAAGTTGGTTAGAACGGCGTCGTTGGAGTCATGGTCACTATTCATACTCCATTCTCAGTTATTGTTCGTACTCTTTAATTTGATGTGTATTTTATTCTGAGTTGAGATTACATTGAGTGATTTGATTTGTTTTGAAAAACTGCAATCTTTTTGTGAAATTTTATCTCTGCATTTGCTTCATTTGTTTAAATTGATTTGTTCAAATTCTTCATCTTCTTCCTTTGCTTCATCACTTTGTTGTTCTTGTGGTTAAAGAGTACACATTCTATGAAAATAATGGTTTTTATTGGTAACAAACACTCCAAAAAAAAGGGCATTTCCAACGGCCAAAATCCGTCAGAAAAATGGTCGTAAGAAATTTTAACCAACAAATTTTGTTGTTCGTTGGTAATTTTCATCGAAAATATCCATGGAAAATTTTCGACAGATATTTTCCGTGAGAAATTTCCGACGGATATATCCGTTGGAAAATCCGTTAATAATTCTATTTTATCAAGAATTTTTTTTCATTTTTATTATTTAACATCGATAATTTAGGAATTATTTTTTCATTTATATTATTTAATGTCAAAATTTTAATTAACACATACATGTAATTAACAAAATACTCAAATTTATAAATCCAAAAAAATAGTAAAATAAATTATTCAGTTAAATTAAAAATAAATCTAAAAGAAAAGCACGATGTGTAATATGTCAATAGTAATTTTGTGTTGTTAAGTCATTAATCATACTACTCATTGGGAGAGTGTCTATGTTGGTCATCGTTTTATTGCTTGTCATCTAGTTGTTGCTACTATTCATCTGGTTGGTCATTGTCTTGTTGCTATTGCTGGTCTTGATGTTGTTGGTGAAGTTGTTCATGTTGATGAATAATGTTTCGCTCTTCAGGAGATAGGAACTGAAGGACAACTGACTGAAATACACGTATTTCCTCCTTTGATTGACATAGTTCCTCCCTTAGTCAGTTAATCTCCGCTGAATCTTGAGGACAACTGGAAGATCCTTATGTATGTTGCATGAAGTTGTTATCTCCACATTTATAAGTATGAGCAAGATCTCCAATACCGTAAAGGTGTCCTTTACGCTTTGGTCCCACAGTCGCAACCCAACCCTGAGTCCTAAGTCTTTGTTCTTCAACAAGGTCTAAAGGAGTGATTTGTGATTTACCAACACTTGATGCAACATTAGACTTAACTTGAGATAGTCTAGCCTCAAATTCTTCCTATCATTCATAAACAGTTATTATTAAATAAATATAATAAACATTTTAAAAAATAAAAAAATGCAAGATAATGCTCTCACATGTGTCTGCCTAGATCTATCATCGATAAATTAACTAGTATCCTTTTGTAAATGAGTTTGCTGAAAGACCTCATCTACGTATGCAAATCGACTAAGCTTCTTTGACTATTAGCAAACATTATAAAATAAATATTAAGTGGTAATTAAACAAGTACAAAGAAGTATGTATTATAATTTTAATGTACATACCAAGCGAATGGTGTGATCTTGCAAGCTAATAAAACCACTTGTGTGCATACATCCACCCTTTTTAGATGCCAGTTTTTTTCTTTTTTTGCTTATGCACACTTGGAACGATACCCAGGTGCATTCCAATGTGATAACAGATCATTCTAGGCACGATCTCCAATCTAATATGGCCTTTATTTTCATTTCAGACATCCCTAAACATCTTAGAAAGTCTATGAGAGGCTTTTGAGTTAAAAGCTTTCTTAATTTCACTCTCTTCCTCGGGTCTCCAGACCAATTTTCTCTAAAGTATCACAAAGTTTTGAAATGTTACACAATTGGCAAAATACCACTTTTATAATTTTAGATCGAATAAAACAAAATCAACATTACTATCCATTTCAACCATTGAAATAACTCATTAAGACGTGAATAAGTTACCTTAAAGTGCTGAAAAAAGAGTTCTTGATGATCTTTTGGAATTACTACCCATGTAGGCCTTTGTCACAAACTTAGATGGATGAAACCTAAATAGAAAAAATGATTCATGAAAAAGTAAAAGATCAAATGATGTATCATATATAATAATAATTATTTAAATTTTGTAATACTTACGCTCCCTTGATAAGTGTGTCATACCCTAATTTCGTTCGGAGACCATTGTTTGTCGGCATGCGACCTTCGTTTGATCACCTCAAAATTTTTAACAACCATCGTTGTGGAATCCGTAAAGCTTCGAGATGTTTCGGGAAGAAACCGATCAAAAACACGAAAACGGGAGTGTATTTAGCAAAGTGGGGTGTGTGTAAATAAACTGTTACACTTTAATTTCATCTGAGAACCATTGTTGATCGCTTCGGAAGGCTTAACACTCATCGCAGTGGAATTCGTAAAGTTTTGTGAGATTTCGAAAAGAAAACAGTCAAAAACACAAAAATGGGGGCGTGAACTTATTAAGATAGGGGTGTAAATAGAAATTTGATTCTAGGCCTTCCGAAACATTTTGGAAGTTGGGTTGCTTAAGGAGGAAGCAACTGGGCGACAAGCTCCTCCACGTTGTTGAAAAATAGTTTTTGGGGCTTCCGTGACTTCTGTAATGCTTCTGTAAAATTTCTGAAAACCTTGGGTAAACATATTTCACTTAACATTGGTGAAAGGGAAGAGAAAAAAAGATGAAAATCAAATCCGAAACACTTCCGTAACTTTACCGTAAAGTACGAAAAGTGGGGTGAACTTAGTAATTGGGGTGCGCTTAGAAATCTTCCTCAAGAAGCCTCTAAGCGGCAAACACCTCCCTTTTTCCCTATAAATAGGGGAGGGGGGCTGTTTCAAAATATTTCGGACCCCTTGGTTATGCATTTCGGCTGTTTTTGGTGAAAAAATGTGTTTTCGTGAAGAAAATCCAAATCGAGGTGCTTCCGTGACGCTTCCGTAAGCGATTATGTGAAAATTCTTCATCGTCCTTCACCGTTCTTCGTTTGTTCTTCGTCGTTCTTCAGTCTTCAACCGGTAAGTTCCTGAAATCAAATCTTTCAATTCATTCTATGCACCATTAGTGGTCCCTACTTGTTTTGTGTACTTTCACTTTAATTTCACTTACTTTCAGTTTTCTTTTCTTTCGCTTTAACGAGCTTTTAACCGTTTATTTAATTCATTTTCTCACCTAATATATGATACAATGAATTTCAACCGATCATTTGTGTTGTAATCTCATTTAATCACTGTTAAAACAAAATCTAACCGATCGTTCACGTTGTAACCTCAGTTAAACCAAAAAAACAAAATAATAATAAAATAATCAAAATATTTTGAAAAAAAAATAATAAAATAATCAAGGAAAATCAATCGGACGTTTTTCTTTGAAAGTTTTCTTAAATTAATTGACTAATAATCAAAGTGAAACCAAGGCTAAAATCAACTCACAAATCAAGTTTTGTCCGCAAAAATCACTTAAAAATGTTTTAAGGTCCAACGCCTTAAACAGTCCTCTTTGCTTTTATCGGTTAACATAGATCGTTCAAAAGCATAAAATCAACATGTAACTTTACCACTTTTGCAAGAACTACGTAGGTCTGATTTTCTCATTGTAATTGAGGATACGTAAGAGCAAAAGCCCCGCTTTTGTCGACCACCCCAAGAGATCGTTAATGGTCCAACGCCTTAACGTTTCTCTCTTTTCAAAAACCAAGAGATCGTTAATGGTCCAATGCCTTAACGTTTTTCTCCTTTCAAAAGAATCAAAAGAGCATTTAATGGTCCAATGCCTTAAACGAATTTTGTGCGGTTAAAATCAATCTTGCGGAAAAAGATCAAAACAACTTAACCAACGTTTAGTTCTAAAAGAACTACGTAGGTCTAATTTCCTCATCGCAATTAAGGATACGTAGGAGTGAGGGAAACACCCTTGTCGACCACAAAAAGATAAAAATACAAAAAACATAAAAAGCATAAAAACACAAAAAGACATAAAAAAGGGAAAATAAAACATTTTGAAGTCATATTTGCACACTTGATTAAAGGTTGTCGTCCCTTGTGACGGACACGTGGAGTGCTAATACCTTCCCTGTGCGTAAAAACAACTCCCAAACCTTTCACGATTAAAGTTCGTAGACCACACGTTTTGGTTTTTTTGACGTTTTCCTCGAATAAACGTTGGTGGCAACTCCGCGCATTTTCCTTTCTTGGAAAACGCACTCGTGAGCCCCACGTTGCCCTCCCGCCGAAGGGTAGGTTGCGACAAAGTGTAATCATAGAACGATCATTGAGGGGGGGGGGGACTGGGTCTTCCATGGCCAAATTTGGAACGTCTTCATCAGTAGACATGTTTGCTACAACTAGGGTTGGGGATGGTGTGGATGTAGGTACCAAGGACAGTCCACATGCATCTCTAGGTGTTAATAGTCTAATCACATATCATTTTTTCTTCCCACTTGTCTCTTTCCCACTGGAGTCATGTGACGGGGGTCGGAAAGGGTTAGCACTACCTGATGACATATCTATATATACAAAAATAATATTACAAATAATTAATCAAATAGAATATTGAGATCAATTGAAATTAGATAACTAACATAATTCCATTTCACACCAAAAATAAAATACACTAATAAAGTGTTCAAGTATTACAACAACAAAAAAGATGTGACTAATAACAAATATTATAACTGACTAACAAACATCAATGTCTAATCCTCTTCAAAATTGTATGCTTTAAAGTCATCTTCTAATTCCTCTTCATTGTCTTGTTCAATACTATTTGATTCTTCATTCAAATTATTTGATTCTTCTTCGTTTGTCAACATATTAGCATGGTCTACTTCAACACCACCTCTTAAATCTTGCAATCCAGAAATACTTTCAACTTCAATGACTTCGTTGACATGTGACATTTCCTCTACTTGGTAAGGCACATCATCTTGTACATTATTGAATTCTATGTAACCCCTTGGCTTCATTTTAATTGCAACACACCAACTACACTTGTCCCTTCTTATTGTTGGATATGACACATAATACACTTGTCTTACATTATGTGCACTGATGAATAGGTCAAATAGATTATATCTTTTATCCATTCGAATTTCCAGTGTCATATTTAGGATCAACTCTTGTTTCTCTACTCGTTGGATAAAACCAATGACTAAAATAATACTACTTGCTTAGGATAGCTTGTAGTATTATACTCTAGCTCATATATATGTTGAATGACCCCATAAAAATCATCTGTGTCTCCTTCCGTAAGACCCTTTATGTGAATCTCACTATTTATCGTTTTCGTCCCCTCACTCCATGCTTATGTATGGAATTTGTACCCATTGACAAAGTATGTGTGTCATTCTTTAACGTAACTTATAGGATCATACGATAAATCCTTTAAGTGTTGGATTCTCACATTTATAGACTCATTTATAACCTACGAATATAAAAAGCATGAACAATTATATCTTACTTACCATAAAATAGAAAAATAAAATAAATTGTAACATACATACTTGTTCCTAGCACCACACAATTATATTTTATTTGAGTTTGGAGCTTCAAATGTCTGAGGTTGTCTGAGAGTATTACACACCGTTTGTTGCATTAAGATAAATTATTCACCTTGAGCCACATATTTTGCACTACTTGACGCATTCATGTAACTATTGTCATCATTTAAATCAACATGCGACATCTCTTCGCCATGATCAATCCAATCCAATAATTAAGCTTGAACCCATTTTTAAAAAGGTGAACATTTACAACTCTATCCTCCTAAATCCTAGTACAATCACATTTAACACAAGAACATATGATCCCCCATCATTGTGATAATAATTTTGCTTACTAGCTTTGATTACAAACTCTTCAACCCGCTCGACAAAAGACTCTTTCAAACTGCTTCTACCACTATAATATTTATCGTACATCCAACGACGATTTGAAAGAATATAGTTCATGTATATTTAAGAAAAAAATATGAACATTCATGAATCACATACATAATCTTAGAGTGATCTCTATTATTAGTAGCAACAATTTTAATTGTGTTTTAGGTGAAAAAAAATCACATACATATAGTGTTTGACTTTCTAACCGAACAAAACATGAAATATAACTAACATAATCACAACCACAAATATTTAACACATTTAGAATACAAAATTTCAAGCAACTAGAATAAAAAAAAATTATAACTAACCTGAAGAATGAAACGTACGTGTGAGTAAGGAAGCGATCACATAACAATCTCACCTATCAACTTGAGAGTAAGAGAGAAAGAAAAAAGTTTAAAAGTGATTAGCAATTTTTATATCTAAAAATGCTTATAATAGAAAATTGCATTAAATGTGTTTTGCAAGTAATAACATGTGTTTTGGCTTATATAGATCTCTAAAACATATATCATTATTTTACAATTTATAATTCTTTTAATAAACTTAATAAAACTTCAAACAAAGACTAAAATATTAATTAATCAAAATAAAATTCTAATAAGTCATTGACGCCAAAAAAAATTCCAAAAGAAAAATATAGTGATTAAATGAAAAAAAATAATCAACATATTGAGCTTCATATAATAAAATAATAAATTAAAATACTAATTTCCCAAAAACTACAAATCTGTCGTGTAAACTACATACAACACAAGTAGCTCTACCATTCTAAACAGGTATTTTTTTTTTTTGCATCCAATAGTCCCCAAATTAGTGTAAATATCAGTTTTAAACCAAATATTCACTTATAGAGTCCAGTTTTAAAGCAAAACCGTCAATATATCTTTTTCAAATCAACATTAAATGCAAGTTATTCATAGATATATGATTTCGGTTAAAAAAATTTTAAAAAAATGAAATGGTTGATTCAACTCCGTTAAAAGACAACTCATTTTTTGGACATGGATGGTCGTTAGCTATAATCAAGAGACACAACTTTCTAATGTAATTAGATAAAAAAAAAAAAAAAAAACTAAGACACAACAATAATTTTTTTTATAAAATAATATTGAATAAAATTGATGCAACTCATTGCCAAAAACCCAGTCATCAATCAATTAGTCATTAAGTAAGCAATTATTATTATCAACTTAATTAACACCATGAAATATTTTACAGTATTAAATAGATATAAATCATTATAGAAGTTGAAAATTATTAATAAATCCTATCTATTTATTAAAGAACATTTATTTTAAAATTATTTTTTAAGTTTTAAACAAATTAGCCATTATCTTTTGCGTTATAAAGGGAACACCGTCTTTTTTTTCATTTGAATCAAATAAAAACGTGAATGAAAAAAATATAATTAACATAAAAAATCTTACTAAAGGATCAGTGAAATTCTATAATAAAAATAAGTAATGATTAACAAAGAAAATAAATATGTTGCACTAATATTGATCTAAAAATAATATTTTTATTATTATAAACTAAAAGACACGCTGGTTACAGAGGCATGATGACGAATTGGACACGACAGGGCCTCCAGTGACCACGGAGTATGACTATGAAGAGTAATTGTGGTGTAAGTGAGAAATGTGAGTGATTGCAATAACACTAAAGTTGTTTCTTTTTGTTTTGGGTTAATTTAGATTTCCGACGAATTTATAATTTGTCATAAATTTCATAGGTAATTTCCAATAGAACCAAATCTATGGATAATATTTCGTCGGTAATAAAGGTTGTTCGACAGAATATTTTCCTGTCGTTAAATTTCGTCGGTAAGGTCGATATTTATGATGGATAATAATCCATCGAAAAATTTTGTTGGTAACTAATATTTTTCTAACGAAAATTATTCTGTGGAAAAATTTCTTTGGAAATCGCAATTTTTCTTGTTGTGAAACGGTTCCTTATATAAGGAATGCACCGTTCGCTGAAGAAATCAATTCTACCATGTCACTTTGTTTCATGGCCGAAGAACTCAAAAGAAACCATTCATTAGATTAAGAAACCTACGAAACACCTCTAGCTGGAAATGCTCTAAGACACATAACCAAACCCCCACTTTATTTTTTCTCTTGTTCCTTTGAAATTTTTAACTTGTTTTAGGAGATCTGTATTATTGATACTAGTGCGGATTCTTTATTGGTGCACATGATGTGCCCTCATCTATTAATAGGAAAAGTTCTCTATGAACAATAAAGTTCTCTATGAACAATTTACATAAGGTAAATAATTATTTTGGTCACTGAATGTGTAGATTGCTAACAAATTCGTCTCCGAAAATGAAAAAAGTGCAACAAATCTATTCATTTGTTAACTTCTATCTGTTATTGTTAATGAAAGTACTTACATGACACATTCAGGACGACTTTATTAGCGCTCTACACATTTAGGAAATAAAATGACTATTTATTCAAAATATAATTTAATCTTTATCTTTTTTTATTTTTTAATCGTTATAAGTATAATATTATAATAAACATTTAAAAAATAAGAAAATAA
This sequence comes from Glycine soja, assembly GCF_004193775.1. Classification (NCBI taxonomy): domain Eukaryota; kingdom Viridiplantae; phylum Streptophyta; class Magnoliopsida; order Fabales; family Fabaceae; genus Glycine; species Glycine soja. Next base: position 45,046,507 of record NC_041007.1, read on the forward strand.
ATATAAGTTAGGACAAACATAATAATAAATATAATTTTTCTATTGTTCTAAAAATTTTAATGTGATAATATCTTACCCAAAATATGAGTAGGTAGCTATTAATTTAATCTTTAAAAAAAATGAATATTATTTATTATTATATTTTAGAACATCAGATAAAAAATATTTATTAATCAATATTATATTTATTATTATATTTATTAAATATATGGACCTTTGGAGCGAGTTTTGTTGCTTTGCCTTGCTAGCACTAGAATTCAAATATTAAGCTTAGCCTGGTCTACTTATTCATAAATAAATAATTTTTAAAGAGAATAAATGTTACTCTGAAAAGTACTAATAAATGTTACTCTGACAACTGAAAAGTACTAATAAATGTTACTCTGAAAAGTACTAATATTGTTTTAAAAAAGAGAAGTAAGAAGAAAAAAAAAACATGAATTGAAATTCTCAAGGGGTAAAAATAAAAAAAGAAGGAAATGTGCGAACAAGTGCGCAGCGAGACACACGTTATCAAAGGAAAGGAACCACGTAAGCGTCATAGAAGCGGGCCCCACCATGTGGCCAGGATTAAGCTCTATCCATGAATCACTTATTGTTGCCCACCATCCTCGCATTGTAGCGAGAGAAACTATTATACCTTATTAAAACAATTATTTATAACTTAACCTTCTTCTTTTATAAATAAAATCACAAGTATTCTTTATAATAACTAGTAATTTCGTTAACGTAAAAAAAGAGTAATTTTTCTTTGATTTGAGTAAAAATATTATAATTGATTAAATATTTTTCTTAAATATTTAATGCATTCAAAATTCAAATTTTACGGTATTGAATAAACTGAAATAACTCGATTCTTTAAGATAAAAAATTGATGTTTTGTCTAAAAAAATCAATTTTTATGAAGAAAAAAAATTGATTTGACTGTAATTAAAAAGAAAAAAAATTGTAACTTTTACTCTTTCAAAAATCACATGAATCAAATATATCCATTCTATTTCTATCTTCGGTAACTTATTTTTTCTTTGGAACCAAACAGATAGGAAAAAAAAAACTAATTGATAAATATTAGTCATTAATTATTTTTTTTAATGAATGACATTCAGACTTATGATTTTTTTTTATCAAATGAATCTTATAATTCCACATAATAAAAGAAATGGATGAAAAAAAAAACAATTAAACGTACGTCTTCCGCATGTTTTACCATTTTGCCTTACCCTTTAGCTTCAAGATATTGACACATAGCACACCTATTTTAAATAGAGCAAAGTAATGCGTGAGCTAGGTTTTATACCCCAAACCTAGCTACGCCTACTAGTTCAGATATCAAATTAGCTATGGCAACCCAAAGTGAAGAAAATGCTACAAAATTCCTTCAAGCTTATACCCAGATTGATGATCATAGTTTGAGATTCATACACTCCATGTCCCTTAAATGTGCAATTGACTTAAGCATACCAGACATCATACACAAGTATGGCCAACCCATGCCACTCTCACAACTCATTGCTTCACTACCAATCCACCCATCCAAGACTTGCTACATCCATCGCTTGATGCGACTCTTGACTCATTCCGGTTTCTTCTCTCGGCACGATTTGGTCGAAAACGAACAAGAAGTGATCACGTATGAGCTAACTGATGCATCTAGACTACTCCTCAAGGACCACCCTTTTAGTTTGAGGCCTTTGTTGCTAGTCACACTTGATCCAAGTGTGATTAAGTCATGGTGTCAATTCTCTACTTGGCTCACAAGTGAAGACCGTACACCGTTTCAAACGGAGAATGGGGTGACATATTTTGATTATGCTAAGCGTGACCCCAAATTCGGTCACTTTTACAATGATGCAATGGCTAAGGACACTCGATTCGCTTCTAGTGTGGTGATTGAAAACTACAAGGAAGTGTTCGAGGGATTGAAGTCAATTGTTGATGTTGGAGGAGGAATAGGGACCATGGCTAAGGCCATTGCTAAGGCATTCCCACAAGTGAAGTGCACTGTGTTTGATCTCCCACATGTTGTTGATGGCTTGCAAGGAACAGAAAACATAGAATATGTCGGAGGAGACATGTTTGAAGTAATTCCTGCAGCTGATTGCATTATGCTGAAGGTAAATACTGCATTTTCTAAAGTATATATTAATTAGGCTAAATTTCAACTCTTTCATCCTCTTTTAATTTCTTATTTGTAATTTTGGTGTCGTATTTTTGTTAGTCTTATATTTTTAAAAATATATAATTTTTTTTTAATTCTCAATTTTATATATGTTTGTTTTTTTATTTTGTATTTTAATTAATTAAATTATTTTTTATGATAATATTTATGGTTATCAAACTTTCGAGTTAACTCGTTAATTCTTACGAGTTTACAAGTTCATTTATCCTTTGTGAGTTGACTTGTGTGTAAACTCTCTTTTTAATAAATTTTAGGTAGACTTGATAAGCTCTATATAAATTTGATAGACTCTTGAGTTTACCATCTTGAGTTTACCATCCAATCAGCAAGTCAGTAAGTTAAAAAAATTAGACCAAAACATAAGTCATTTTGAGTTGTTTTCTGTTTGTTTAGTGTTTAACATACATTTATTTAGTGTATTGTTCTTGAATCAAAAAATTATCATCTCCAATAACATCAAACTCTCTATGAAAATACTCTACCACTGCTATAACATCTAGAAGTTATTATCTAGTAGTAACGCATTACTAGATTTAGTTATTTAAGTATTGTAAAATTTATGATTTATTATTTTGTTTTATTATGTTGTTGAAATGTTTAATTGGTAGATTATTTATAAATATTTTATTATTATTTTTATATGAAGTTACGAGTCGAATTTATGGAACTTTCACGAGTTTAAATAAACTCTCGAGTTTGATAACCTTAATAATATTTTAGATCTATCTTCAATTGGACCAAAATAAAATAAATAAAACAAATGTAAAATTGAAAATAAGATTAAAAAAAATCATGAGTTTTTTTAAAATGTTGGGACTTAAATAAAATAATAATAATAAGATCAAATTGGTATATTAAGAATTAAAGAAGAATTAAAATTATAATTTAACTTATTAATTTTATATTACTACACCTTCTTTACTAATTTACTAAGGTCTAACAGATAAGTTACTTGATAATTTGTCAATATTCATTAATTTTTTGTGATTCTTATCGTTTGTTGCATTGATAACTAAGCAGTGGGTATTACATTGTTGGAATGACGAGGAATGCATGAAAATATTGAAGAAATGCAAGGAGGCAATACCTAGCGACGGAAAGGTTATCATCATGGAATTAGTGATGGAGCATAACAAGGAAGACAATAAATTAATTGAGATGCAGCTGTGCTGTGATATGCTTATGATGTCGCTTTTTGCAGGAAAAGATAGAACTGAGAAAGAATGGGCACATCTAATTGCCTCTGCTGGTTTCAGTAACTACAAGATAACTCATATTTTCGATTTATATCATATCATTGAGGTTTATCCCTAGTGTGTAACAAGTGGAGCGATGCAAGAAATTGACATAAAACTCTTGTGTTTTAATTTTCATTTATAATTTTGTTCTTATTTTATTTTTTTATAAATCAATATTAATGGTTAATTATTAATGATTAGTAGACCATCTAACTTCACTTTGGGCCTTTTGTTTCGATTGCCCAACCCCGACTATGAGACTATTTCCTTCAGCTCCCTTACCTATATCGTCCTTCAACTTTTTTACTTCCTTTCCGTGATTGCTGCTGCCTTTTCCCAATTTGTTCACCCTTGGTTCTGCTGCTTACCCTATGCTGCATTCAGAATCACCATGGAACAGCAAAAAAAAGAAAAGTTTAAAAACAAAAGAGTGATCACCATTGGAAGAAAAACTTTCTTGAAAAAAAATATCTTTGAAACTAAATTTATATTCGAAAATCTATTATGTGTAGAGAAGATGCAACATCTATCATAAAAATGGTTACATCTAATTAATTAAATAAAATATTTTTAACTTTTGAAATATTTATATCAGTCTAAAATAAATTAACTATGACAAAGAAAAAAAAGTTTTTAATGAAAATCAAACTTTATTATTATTTTTGAAAAGAGAGTTATGTTTTATTTTTGGATATTTTATATTTATTGAACTCTAGAATTTCTAAATTCTCACAACTCATTCGACCTAAAATATAAAATTGATAGAGATATATAGCAATGTTAATTCTTTAAAGTAATTTTGTTAAATTAATTTATAATACTTAATCATCAGCTATTATTTTTTAATATGATTAAGTCATAATTTTCATTCCTATCCAAAGGCATTGAATGCCTTTTGAATGAATATAAATCTACCTAAACCCAAAAATGATGTCCCTTCTGCACCACCAAAGTCATGATGCCATATAACTAAATTAAAGCAATGTTAATTAATAAAATTAAACTATATATTAAATGCAAACAGAGTGAGCAAAAATCGAGAGAAAGTGAAAAAAAGGAAAGATGCTAGATTGGTATAAAACGTTTAATGACCATTAAAGCAAAATTAAAGAATGATTGAAACAAAATCAAAACATTGTAAAAAAACAGCCTTAAAACAAATCAAATCAAATTATAACCGAAAAGGGGAATAAAGATACAAAACATTGTAAGCAATTCCAAGTATAAACATCTCAATTAGAAACAAAGAAAAAAGTAATATCTGAGCTCTTTTAATTGAAAATGTGAAACTAAATTAATCTACAACTGTAATGATAGATCGAAACAAATCCTATTGTAATGTTAGATCAAAACAAGTCTCCACCAGGTGTTGTCAAACCAATGATGAGGGTTAGAAACAAAATAATTGTAAAAGCATATAACACAAGAATGAAGGTTGAATTGTATTTTAAGAAATTTAAAACTTTTTCTAAGATTAAAAACTTATTTATTGTTTGATGTAGATAAACCTAAAAACAATTTGAGTTCTGACTTTATCAGATGATAAGAAAAATAGTTTTCTTTGTAAAACAAAATAAGATATAAGATCTAAAAACAAATTTAAACCCTTTTGTCACTTAAAGCAATAGAGAGAAGTACGAAGAGAATTATATTAATTTGTCTCAAATCCGATACTACGTTTAGTTCTTGACAACTCATCAAGTTTTCACCAACTTATCAAAGTTAAGTATATTTTTCATGTCACTTTTGACTCTTACAAATGCAAGTTTTACCCCAAGCTTGACTTAAACCTACGATTCTTTGTACTATCAAACCATTGTTGAATCTAAACAAATCAAAAAGATTTGTTAGAAGTTTGCACATTGACTAAATTTATAATCATCTTACAAATAAATATATCACTCAACACTTTTAGTCTTTTCTCTCAAGGTATACAAAGTGTTTTGAAAAACTTAGTATTTATACAAGATTTACAAAAAGTTTTACAAGAAAGAATGAAAGAATATGTTCGCGTAGATTATTTGTGTTTTGTTTTTTCAAAGCTTCTTCTATATATAACCTTCTTCAAGTATTTGTTGTCAAACAACAGTTGGATTCTTCACTTTGTTCTTCATATGAAGTCTTGAGTCCATTGGAGCATTAAATTCATGTCTCTTATTCATGCAAAGTTCATGTTGATAGGTTAGTGTGTCTTGTACTCCAAGAGGGATGTCACTTCTTTCATCATAGTAGATCCGCAGCAATAGACCATGCCTTTTGATGAGGATCAATGTCTTCTAAACTGTAGACTTCATTTATTCTTCATAGGACTTTGATAGATCCTATGAGACATTTTTTGCATGAAAGAAGCTTAGAGACAAAGTATTAAATGAAGATTTTAAATGCATTACTTAAATGCTATATTAGATCGTATTATGAATGCATCGTCTAAAAATACTAACGCACGGACACATATCATGATCTAATAGCATATCAAATAAAACTTTTATCATTTGTTTCTATTTGTATCTAATCAAAATAATTAGGAGTCTTGATTCATCTTTAAGACATAAATGTCTTTTGTCTTAAAAATAACCAACTATGGTACACGAAGAGAAAGAAAATGAACATAGACATAAATCATCTTTAATATAAGGGAATTATTTTGATATATATATACAAACTACAACGGAAGAGATCAAAAGCTACTGATTCAAACATTGTTTAAGGTATGCATTGACCTATAAATCACTAATTAAGAGTCGGAAATAAACAAATTAATAAAACTATGAAGACAAATCAAAAAGATCGTCAATGTATGCATTTTATTAAACAAGTGAAACATCTTCAACTCAAACATACACATAATATCTACACACTAAACATGAAATCCTTGAACCCCAAACTTTGAGAGAGTTTGTAATTGACAAAAATCAAGGGACAATAGTGAAGAGTAAAAAATTAAGCAAGGTCAATTATACTAGGCATTTCATCAAACAAGTAGTTGCCATTGACAAGAACTGAGAAATCACATAGCAGCAAACAGGTTATATTACCTAAGTTAGTAACAATTCCAAGATCAAGACAAGAATTAGAACTCATGGAATGATGGGAGGCAATAAAACGAATAAGGATTTGGAGCATCAGATCGAAGGTCTGGAAAAGATCCTGGAGAATTCGCAGCGAGACAACTACAAGATTCATCAAGAAACTCAAGTGGTCATTGCAGAATCAGAAAAAAAACCATCAGTTGGCGATGGATTCTATGAATTCCATGATGGAGAAACTCTTCAAACAAGTTCAGTTGTTGGGTGCTAAATCAAATTCTAAAGAAGAAGAAGAAGAGGTGGGCAACGAGGCAGGTTCCTGCAAGATTTTGGACAGAGCACAGATTTCGTTTCATACTTTTGATGGCATGAATTATCACGAATGGAGAGCCAAAGCTGAACAGTTCTTTGAATTGGAGAATACGCCACAAGCTCAACGGGGAAAGCTTTTGTTATTTTCATTGGAAGGGAAAGCATTTGTTTGGCAAAGGCATTACATGACTCATAGCAGCAATAAGATTAAATCTTGGAAGCAGATTCTTCAGGATGTGGCTTCAAGATTTGACATGGGGAATTATGATGATCCCATATCAGAATTATCTAAACTACGCCAAGAAGGTACCTTGCTTGATTATTTTGAAAAGTTTGATCAATTATTAGCTAGGGTAGATGTTACTGAAGAAATGGCTATCAACTTTTTCTTGGGAGGATTACATGCTTCATTAGAAAAATCAGTCTCTATTCATAACCCTAGGTCTCTACAAGATGCAATGCAATTAGCTAGATTGCAAGATGAGGTTCTACAAGAATTAGAAAGAAAATTGGCAGGTACAAAGCAGAAGCAATTTGAGGGTGCCAGAAGCTATTACAGAAGCTGGAATTCTACAACAGTCAACTCAAGACCATCACCAATCACCAATACACAAAGTTCATCAGCTCAGTCTTCTACAAATCCATCTACGAAGGAAATGTCTACAACAAAACCTTCTTCAAACAACAGAAGAGAAATGAGTGCAAGGATAGCAAAAGGTTTCTGTAGATTTTGTTGTGAGCTATGGGATAAGAAGCACAGAGAAAAATGTGTCATTTGAGGGAAATTAAGTGCCATATTTGTTGCTCAGGGTGAGGCGTAAGAAGAATTTGAAGAGGAGGAAGAACATGAGAACATTATAGCCTTAGGAAAAGAACTGTTAGCCACTGATGTAGTTCAAATTTCACTAAATGCCCTTAAAGGGATAGCTGGTGGCCAAAACTTACAGTTGAAAGGAATTATTAACAATACAGAGTTACCATTCTTAATGGACACTGGAAGTACACACAATTTTGTGAGTGATAGATTGATGTAGAAATTGGGATTAACAACTCAGTGTATCATAGAATTTCCTATGGTGGTAGCCAGTGATAAACCAGTAATTATAGACAAGAAGTGTGAGCAATTGAATTGGAAATTTAAAGACCATGAATTTGTGGGGGATTTTTTGGTGTTACCTGGATCTCACTTTGGGGTAATTCTTGGAATGCAGTGGCTGAAACACTTGGAGAAATAAGGTGGAACTACAAATCTTTTACTATGGAATTTGAACATGCTGGGAAAACAGTGAAGCTCGTGGGAGAACAACAATGTCGACAGCACCAAGGAGCATCTACAACTATGAATTGCATTTTACCATAAGCTATGTTGTTATCTATTTCGATTCTCAAGACCCAACAAAAGACTTCACATCAGGAAACAACGCTAGCAGAACAACAGTAGCAAGACTTAACTAACATATTATTGCAATTTGACAATCTGTTCAGAATTCCTACTCAGTTGCCTCTTCAGAGGAAATATGATCATCAGATTCATTTGACAAACTATACCCCCTTATCTTCTAAACCGTACAGATATCCATATGCCCAAAAGACAGAAATTGAAAAAATGGTGCAAGAGCTGCTATAAACAGGATTTATCAGAGAAAGTGGGAGTGCATTTGCATCACCAGTGGTGCTCATCAAGAAGAAGGATGGAGGGTGGAGACTTTGCATTGACTATAGGAAGTTAAATTCAGTCACAATTAAAAATAAATTTCCTATTCCATTGATTGAAGACTTGATAGATGAGTTGGAAGGTGCCACTTATTTTTCTAAGTTGGATTTGAGGAGTGGTTATAATCAAATTTGAATGTGGGAGCCTGACATTCCTAAAACTGCATTTAGGACTCATAGTGGACACTATGATTGGGTGGTTCTTCCATTTGGATTAACCAATGCACCAGCTACCTTCCAGAATTTGATGAATGATGTTTTTCGGCCTCATTTAAGGAATTTCATCTTAGTCTTCTTTGATGATATTTTGATTTATTCAAAAACTTGGAGAGAGCACAAGGAGCATCTTTCCTTGGCCTTGAAACTCTTAAGAGATAACACATTGGTTCTAAACAGAAAAAAAATGTAGCTTCGCTAAACGTCAAGTTGAATACTTGGGCCATGTAATTTCCAAGTTAGGAGTAGCTCCTGATGCAGACAAGATAAAAGTAGTCCAGAAGTGGCCAAGACCGGCAACAATCAAACAACTGAAAGGGTTTTTGGGTCTATTGGGATATTATAGAAGGTTTATCATGAATTATGGTAAGCTGGCACAACCTCTAACATCACTTCTTAAGAAGGAACCAGCATTTCAGTGGAATGAAGCAATTGAGGAAGCATTTACTGCATTAAAGATGGCATTAACAAGGGCTCCAATGCTAGCTCTACCTAATTTTGCAGAACAGTTTGTAATTGAAACTGATGCTTCAGGTTCAGGTATAGGGGCAGTTTTGATACAAATAGGTCATCCTATCGTGTATATAAGCAAGGCAATGGGGAAGAAATATTAGATGTTATCTGCTTATGAAAAGGAGTTTTATGCTATTTTATTTGCAGTGCAGAAGTGACAACACTATTTTCTAGGCAATCATTTTATCATCAAGACAATTCAAAAGGCTTTAAAGCAACTATTGGAACAACCACCAACATCCTTGATGCAGAATTGGGGCTTAGAAAAACTGATGGGGCTGCAATTCCCAATTGAATATAAGAAAGGCAGAGAGAACATAGTTGCAGATGTGTTGTCAGGGAAGTATACAGATGGAAGTGTTGCTGCAATTTACCAGATAGGATCAGATTTACTACAAACAGTGAATGACACTTACAGTGAAGATACTAAAATACAAAAAATAATTGATAAGATCCAACTGTTACAACAACCCTATAAGCAGTATGAGTGGCAAGGAGAGGTGTTGAAGAGGAAAGGAAGAATAGTAGTAGGGCAACAACAGGAGGTGAGAAACAAGTTGCTTGCTTATTTCCATGATTCTATCCTTGGTGGTCACTCAGGAGCATCACATACATATAAGAGGTTGAGGCAAATTTTCTATTGGAAAAGGATGCAGTAAGAGGTTAAGGATTGGGTGCACAAGTGTACAGTTTGCCAAAGGAATAAACCTATTTTGACTAAGCCAACTGGTTTGTTACAACCATTTCTTGTCCCTAGTTAGGCTTGGTAGTGCTTAGCCATGGATTTTATTGTGGGCTTGCCAAAATCTAATGGGAAGACAATCATCCTGGTGGTAATTGATAGGTACACCAAATAAGCTCATTTTGTAGCATTACGACATCCAATCAATGCTGTTAAGATCGCTCAGGTGTTCATTGATACAATAGTGAAGTTGCATGGATGGCCCAGTGAGATAGTGTCATATAGGGACCCCCATTTTTATGAGTAAATTCTGGTCATAACTCTTCAAGTTGCATGGAGTCAAATTGCTAAAGTCCACTGCATTCCATCCACAAACTGATGGGCAATTAGAGGCTTTAAACAAAGTATTAGAAGGATATCTCAGGTGTGCAACAGGAGAGATGCCCTCTAAGTGAAGTGAATTCTTAAGTTATGTTGAATTTTGGTACAACACTAAGTTTCATTCAGCAACAGAAATGACCCCATTTGAAGCTTTATATGGTTACAAACCAATCAGCAACAATCCCTTGATGGCAGGTGATACAGCAGTTGAAGTAGTAGACTACACCATCAGGACTCGAGAGCAAATTGCAACAATTTTACACAAGAATCTCAGGAAAGCACAGGAGAGAATGTAGTTGTATGCTAACAAGAATAGGGCAAACAAAGAATTTGTAGTGGGAGATTGGGTATATTTGAGGTTACATCCATTTAAACAACAATCAATACCTAACTCAGTGTTTCATAAATTAGTTGCACGATTTTATGGTCCTTACAGAATTGTAGAGAGAGTGGGTAAGGTGGCATACAAGCTAGAATTACCAGCTCAAGCTCGCATACATAATGTATTCCACATTTCCTTGCTGAAAAAACATCATGGAGATTGTCCAGTTTCTACAGCACTGCCAAGTTTTGACATCAATGATCAATTGGAGTTGAAGTCGATTGACATTTTAGCTAGAAGAATAAAGAAAAGAGGCAACAGGTCGGTTACATAAGTGATAATACATTGGCAACATACCACACCAGAAGAAGCTACATGGCATGAGGTGCACAAGCTGAAGCAACAGTTTCCTCAAGTGGATTGGGACACTTTATTAATGAGGCCAGTGGATGAAAGGGCCTTGGGGGCAAGGCCTTCAGATGGAGGAGAAATTGTAAAACTCAGTTTATAAAAATAACCGTAAGGGGTTAAAAATAAAAAGGGTTGTTAGAGTTTAAGCGGGTCTCATTGTTTTCACTTGTATAAATAGCAGTATCCTATTGTAATATGAGGGATTTAGAAAAATTAATAACACACAGTCCCTTGGGATTGTTTTTCCTCGTGTGAGTTCCACGAGTAAGTTTCCCTTCTTCCTTTGTATTATGAGTTCTTGTGTGAGGTCTTGGTTCTATGTTATGAGAGTTAGTAAGGAATTATAGATTGATAATTTTCAATCTAACACCCTCCTAATCTATTTTCTTATGATAATATATAGAAGAGGAGAAGAACCTCATTCATACAATTGTGTTTGCCCAAAAAGAAGAGATGACTGACTTTTACCTGTGATCTTGCTTCTTCAATTTGTGTTTCCCATTTTGTCAGTCATCATTCTTCAAGGTCTATTGACATTATCCTCTGAGGCAGACCTTGAGTTTGACTTTTTAAAGCCTTTGCCTCTTGAAGAGATGGTGCAACGCCTCCCTATGTGCATGAGGCAATTTGCTTGTGAGTGAAGGCTTGGGGATGAAGGAAATATGTTGGACCTTGATAGGGTGCAAAGGAAAGGGGTGTAGTTGTGTGGACTACAAAGACTAAGGTATTTTTTCTGATGTAGAGTGAATTGGGTTCAAAGTGGGTTTGGATCATAGGTATTGGGTTATGTAAAAAGTAATGGATAGTGACCATTAATCTACTGGGTTAATGGGTCATTATCTTGGTTAAATTAGGCTTTGTACTCCAACCTGAAAAATAGAAATTTGTGAAGTATAACCTTCTCTTTTCTCTTTTTTTTCCTTTCTTTTTTTTTTATTTATAAAATAGTATATAGTCCAAACAAAATTAGGTGTTGGCACCCTCCCCATGTACCCTTTCCTGGTTTTCCATCTACTTCCATGCATTTTTGCTCTAAACCATACCCTCTAGGCCAATACCACTTTCACACATCTCCGTCATACTAACTATATTTTGCAGCTCTTCCCTACCTAGTTGGATTGCATAGTCTGTTGGATAATCACAAGCTTCCACACCTTTCCTCTCTCTGATCATCGGATTTACCCATCTTCACCTGATTTTCTACCTCCTCTTCCTCTCCAAAGAATGTCGTGGCATCAGAGGAACACTCTGAGTGTGATGACATGATCTCCAGACCCTTGTTATTGTCCGCCGAGGAACCTTTTAAGTGTGGTCCAATGTTCTTTGAGTACCAGTACTTGCATCATGGGAATGATTGTACTGACTCTTCAATGAATTGAACCTCATGGGTTCCTTTATTAATCATGATTCTCTTACATGTTGATATTGCTTGGGGAGATGCAATCCTCATAAGGATCCTAGCATATTCTAGTTTGCTGATGTTTTCCGTATCACTATCCAGCACTACAAACTCCCCCAATCATTAGAGTCATGTTTCTAAACCACTTTTCACTTCAATATTGAATAGGGGTGCCATAACACCTTACCCAAGCAAATCTATTTCCAATTGCAGAAGCAGAGGTCCACTTTTGAATGGATTGGAACATCGATAAAATATTATTTTCTCCAGGATTTTCCTTTGTACCACCTCTTATTCCAACCTAGTTAACAGGAACTATTCCTCCCTTAGATATCTCACCTTCATCTCCCCCTCCTTCTCTAGAATATATGTCTCCTGGATTATGTTGAACAATAATGGATTATTTAGCCTTGCCTATGCTATGTTGAAGCCATCCTGAAATAGTAGCCTCCACTTTCATCTTTTGTCTTGACTAAGCACCATCATTGTCTTTTCTCATATCACTTTTTACTCGCCACTGATTATTTTCTTTACAACCCCCTGATTCCTCTTTATTTCAACTACTTGAGCATATGTTTTATCGTCTCTAACATTGAAGGCACTCCTCTATTTCACTTTTTTTGTACCATACCTCCAACCTCCTGTAGGTTTGATGTGGTTATGTCTATTGTTCTTCAGATACCTTGGAATATATTCATGTTCATCTTTATGTTTCCAATGTATATGTTGTCTAGTTGTTTTTCCAACTACTTTTCATTTTTCACCTCTAAGAACCTCACAAATCCATATCTTTCCCCCCGAGTTTCTTCTATTGGCCACAAAGATCTCCCACACCCTTCCCCAAGGCTAAAAAACCCTTCATAAGTTTGTCATCTTATATTCTTAGAGAAATTTGAGAAGAAATATGTTGAGAGATGTCCATCACTCTGCCTTGTACCTCCATGGTGCTTCCTTACACCACATATGTCATGCGCGTATGGGTGTGTGTACGTGTGTACGCGCACATGTGTGCACACAAAAGTATGATTAAGTTACTATAAGTGTATTTTAAAAGAATTAAAAATTAAAATTTTCACTTCAAATGATAAATAAAAATAAGAAATGACCATAAAAAATAACGAAAGATATAAACAACTATAAATAGATTATTCATAACAGATAATGAAAGATATGGACAACTAGAAATATTGATTTATATAATATTATTCTTTTTTCTCTTTATTTTCCTATGGTGATTGAGTTACTAATTAAAATTTAGAAATCACTCTCAATCCTTTTTTTTTCAAAATTAAACTTTGTGTAAAGTATGAAAAAAATTAATCTTAATGACATTAAAACATTTTTTAAAATTAATTTTGAAAATATTATTTTTAAATACAAACTAATTCATCTAAAATTAGATATGTTCAATATTTTTTGGTCAATAGATCTATTCAAATTTAAACAAACGGGATACTTAATCACAAACAAAACAAATATCAACTTGCAAATTGTTATCACTTTCTTTTGTGGAATTTTATATATATATATATATATATATATATATATATATATATATATATATATATATATATATATATATATATATATATATATCACATAATTTGACTTCCCCAGTTTGCAGACATCAACATAGAACTGTCAAGTTATATTAGAGAATTATTTGCTGCAGTTTAAATCTTCAGATAATAATAATAATAATAATCTACTGCACTTTTGGATCTCATATCACACTTTTGGTTTGGAGTTAAATAGTTACATGTGGAGATGGTGTATAAAAGGAAAAAATATACATAAAGAATGCAAAGTCTTTATCTAGAAAAATTGTTTATCTAAATACGTATTTTATTTCAAATTCCTACCGTGAGTCTACAGCAAATTCTAGGAGGAAAAAAGAAATCACCCACCAAAATGGGAATTCTATACGATAGCTAAGTGTTCATTTAAATATAGACAATATTCTGAAAATATTCTGGCAAACATATACTTTTTATATTTTTAATTAATTAACACGAAAAAAATCACATGGACCATTCACCATTAGGACGCTGTTCCCTTGCATACGAAAGAATATTTGTAGCGATACGTACATATCATAATCAAGATGGAAAAATGATAAGCACAACCTCGACGATCAAACGTGGTATAGCCACCATCCTATTGACTTTTTGGCACCAACTGCTGTGATTACGGGAATTAAATTAAGTTCATGTCATACAGCTATGTTTTGGTCAAATCAAGTATCTATGTATTGGATTTTCTTTTCATCTTAATTTGAATATGATACTGCAAGCATCGTTTCTACGTTTTTGAAAGGAATATATATATATATATATATATATATATATATATATATATATATATATATATATATATATATATTCCTCAATTTAACTTAAAAGAAGTAGTTAAGGTTAATTATTGTGAACTTATTAGTGTTGCGTGCATTTTTAGTTATCGCATTTAAAAGAAAATATTGAAATTCATGTGATTTTTATTCTTTTTTAATAAATTAAATTTATAAAAAAATAGAATTTGAATGATAAAAAATATTTTTTACTATAACAATTTCTTAACAAAAAAAATGGAACCACTGTTAGAGCAAAAACAGCATGCAAGGAGTAATTATTGTCAAATAATATCTTTTAACAAATCATTCACTGTTTGAGTGAAAGCAACACATATTTTATTCAGTGCGTTTGATTGCAGGGTGCTTTCATGGTGGTGAGTGAGTTCTGGGGTGCTTCAATTCCGTTGCACCATTGATTTCAACACAAAAATAAAGAGAAAGATGAAAAATATATGGAAGAAAGAAGATCGAAGACCTGAGTCTATGAATACTGGAAGTTGAAATAGTTTCCTCATTGATTATAGACAGATCGATCTAGCATGGAGTGAAGTTGAGGAGATGTAAGAAATTAGGTCAAAAATCAAAATAAATACTTTTAAAATAATTATTATAAAAAAATAATAAATTTGTAATTAGAGGCGGTATAAAACCTCATTACATGAACTTTTTTTTCCCTCTGAAAATAAAAATAGAAAATGAATTAACTAAATATCCTAAAATATTTTCAATCTAATTTTTCTCTTCTATATTTTTGTTCCTGGCCTCGATCTCATAATAAAGAAAGAATTGAAAGAAAGGGTAAAAGTATTTTCATTCAAATAAACTGTGACCCTTTCTTTTTATCAACCTTCATCGACGTTTGAAAGAAACTAAAACGTGATGTGAATCATTAAGAAGCGTCAATGAGATATAGTAACTCAATTGAATCATTTCTGTGCGCATGAAGCGTTTAATGCCTTCTTAATTTCTCTTTCTAGGTGTTGGTTGATTATAATAAACATGTTCGAAGTGTACGTCAGCCGTCACAAAGGAGGCTGAAGATTGGTTCATGAATTCGAGTGAAACATCAGGAGAATCGTTCATTCAAAAGTCATGAACATTAAAGTGTTGTGATTGACCTGCTACTAATTCAAGGTTAATTAGTTGAAGAAAGTCTTTCATGAAATCAATTAAAGAACCTCGAGACTTAGCCAATATAATCTTGAATTTTCGTTTGAAATAAGGATTTTTTTATGGTTATTGAAAGTTATTATTTGCATGTAAAAGGCTATTTGGAACATGTCAAAGTCTTAAAAGATAGCCTTTAGGGAGTATTTGTTAGAATTTACTTAGAGCGTACTGTACTAATTAAAGATTGTATATACTTTTTAAAAAATGTATATATAAATTTTTTATATTATTACCCAACAATAATTAGAGAAAATAAGATGTGTATAAATAATATAAAGTAATTTTGTATTGTTATCTAATTATAAACTATTATATTTATATGATAAGTTTATTAACTTTAATAATAAATATCTTAAAAGTTATATTAGTAAACATAATTTCTAGTTTGTTAATATATAGTGTTAATTTTACACTAACATTTCATATTCATTAAACTCCAATAACTAAACTATCTTGTGTTCCAACAATTAACATTTATTTATGAATATGTTTGATTATGTGTTTAACGCCTTTCTCATTTCTTGCACTTTTTCCTTGTTGACTAAATTCTCATGCAATTTACTTAATTAAATTCTGATACTACCACGATAAACATCCACCCCATAAAGATGTTAATTCAATCTTATAGATCTTACATAAGTTTGTAATCCAAAATTGTTAGTAAAAACTAAAGTTAGGCTAAAAGATAAAAAAAATTAATCTGATAACCTCACCAACTTCTGCATTATATATACACCATAATACTTACATACTTGTCTCTCTTTAAACTCTTAATTGATTAGTACTCCAATAATCGTAGATAATTAGTCATTAGTCAATGTATTTTGTGCCTTTAATTTGGCACTACACGGCCGACACTTTGCCAAAGTTAACACATCAAGTTGGTCATTTGACAGTTCTGACATGTTAGAAACAAGCCAAATTCAGCATATTGTACGGTGTACGGAGTTTTAGGATTCAACAAACAGACAACTATATGTTTCTTGTAGGACTAGTTTATTTATTTTTCTTTCTTGTGTTATTACTTTAATGGCAAATCACTTGAATTCCCTCATGTATGTGACTACCACACATATCTCTATATAAAGATCACAACAGCATGTTGGTGTTACCTAGCCTCACCCACTTGAGCTTGGCACAGCTCTTTAGCATATCCTCCTCCTTAATTTTGCCCTCACTTAATCATATAGTATCATATATTATCATGGATATGTATGCATACTTAACATAACAGGAGGTGTTCTCTTTTCTTTTCTCAAAGGAGAGAATATGTATATTTTTGGCAGAAATTAAACTAAGGAAATTAACGAAGATTAAAGGCGAGTTCTCTTATTATGGACATAGGAAAAGAAAGATCCCTTGAAGAAACACCAACATGGGCTGTCTCAGTCTTTTGCTTCTTCTTTCTTATGATATCTTTGATCATTGAGGGAGGTCTCCACAAATTGGCTGAGGTAATAAATATACGGTTAATTAGACCAGTACATGTATGAAATGAATCCAAGGAAATTATAGCAAGTGTAATAGGGTTAGAAATTATAGAGTGATATGTGCCTAAAGGGTAACAATTTTTTATTTTGGTTTCTATTGAGTAGATTATTTAGAATTGATTCAAAATTTCATTCTGACCTATAGTTTTGGTTTTGAATATATATATATATATATATATATATATATATATATATATATATATATATACTCCAGATTTTCAGGAAAAGGAAAGAAAAATCCCTAGGGAAGGCTTTGACTAAAACCAAAACAGGTTGGTAAACATCTGGAATTAATGTACTTATAATTATTTTTTATTTGCTACTTGCATATTACTTTCTTCAATGATATGAGGAACGTTTCCTTTAATAGTTTTAATGTGAAACAAACTTGTTTTGATCGATGAAAAGCTTAATTTTGGTATTTGTTGTGTTTTTCGGATTGAATAATAGAAATGATGAAATTCGGTTTCATGTCCTTTATTCTCACAATATCGGAAGTGCCAATATCCAAAATCTGCATCAGCAAGGGAGTGGCAAATTCTTTTCTCCCATGTAAAGATGTTGTGGACTTCACAGGATCTGCTACTCGTACTTCAACCTCAGGATTGGACGTAGCACCTGCTACCAATGAATCCGCCATTGAAGTCAACTATTGTGAAGCAAAGGTAAGATTGATTTAATAATAATTAATCTTATCATGCTGACACCGTCTTAAAGTACATAGATAAATAAATAAAAAACTGCAGAAAAGTTTTGAAGGAAATATTATTTTATGTTCATTCAATAAACATGTACAGTAATAATTCATACAAATAAGAGAGAAATATAAAGATAATTGAGATAATATGGTATGATTAAGAGATAATTATATCTCTTAAACATTGTGATTAGAGATTCAATCCTCAGGTGCAAGAAAGATCATTTATTGAAAAAGACCAATCCTTTAAACGAGTATTTATACGTCAAAGAATTATTTTTTTATTCTCGGTCCAAAATATCCTACTTTAATTTACCAAAAATAAGATATTTAATTAGTATTTCTAAAATTAGTAATTTACTTAAGAAAAAACAAAGTAAACCATCACAAAAGATAATAAAATGATATCGATGATAAATTTTAATAATAATATACGTACACAATATTTTTGTAGGAGATATTTATTTACTATATTTAATGTTTAATTAATTGTTGAAATTTCTTACTTTTCCATACACGTGAAGGGTTACTTTAAAATTTAAAAATTTTCAAGTCTACTATTTCAATATTCCATGTTGTGTTTATTTCTAATGTCTCAGTTTTACCAAGTTAAAGAATATGCACAGCTAGAAAACCAAGTTAAATAAAAAATTTGTTCCTTTTTTCTTCTCCTTTTGCGTATACACAATAACAGAAGTTCTATTGAAAAACAGACATATGCATCATTAATTTTTTATGCTGATGAATGCAGGGCATGGTTAGTTTAATTTCAAGTGATGGAATCCTGCAGCTAAACATTTTCATCTCCTTTTTGGCCGTGTTTCACATTTTGTTCTGCACATTGACAATGTGCCTTGGAAAGGCAAAGGTATGCTCACTATTTTCAATTATGTAGAAATTAGAGAAAAGAATTTGTCTACACATAACAGTTTTGATTACACGTAACCTGAGAACCATACACGGGTTTTTCTATAGTAGAAAGTTTGAATATGAGGTATATCATTTTCAACATTATAATGAAAAGAATATAATTAGTATTCTTTGTGATTATATCTAAGAAAAAAAATTGACTATTCCACGGTGAACCAATATTAATCATTATGATCCGAAATTAAATGATATATCCATATATATTCTGGTGATTTAAAAAATGGTATGTATACACAACAAAACTGTTTATTCGTTCTAACCACCTATTGTTATGCTTTAAAAAATAGAGAAAAAAAAATACCTGTTGTTAATTATCATTCTCCTATTTCTTTAATTAGTCGGTGTATTCTGACCGACCTTGGTAATGTGCCACATTTTAAATTGATCAGAGTGCACACATTATAGAAAGTCAAAATTGATTGTTTTTCTAATAAAATATGGAACCAGGAATCAAATATAATCTTACGTATAGTCGTATAGTTATTCCCATCTCATTTTACCTAATATTTCGACTAAATCCTTCCAAGGCAAATGGAGGTTTGACTGCTTGTTTAAATTAGAATATTTGAAAAATAATAATCATTCTATACGGAGATTTCTCTTAAAACAATATAATTTTCCTATAATCAAGCCCAAGAAAACATTTGATCTCCTCATTCTGCATTATATAAGATACAATGCAACTTTAATTTCTATCCAAATGTGCCACAATTTAAATTGATTAACCAGCACGACACTTGGGAAGTTGTTTGGTTTTAAAAACGTTTTCGTAACATTTTGTTTTCACTTTTTATTAAAAAAATGACACCTTAATTTTACTTTGTTTTCACTTTTGATTATTTCAAAAGTGTGTTTCACCCACATTTGATTGTGTGAAACATGTTTCCTTTTCTAATTGAAAGATGAAGAACAGTCAATGTAATTTAAAAACTAAACAATGTAATGTTGGAACCACTCTGATCCAAACTCAATTAGAGTTCTTATGTTTGAGTCATAGATTTATATAGAGTTTTGTCGTTTATATTCATCATATTCGATTTAAACAAAATTATATTCAATAGAAAATACATGTGATGTGGACAAAAATAAAAAATTACTCTTATTGAATTTATAAATAAGTAGCATAATTAATTAATCAGTGCAAAGTAATCGTTTTGTCGCTAAGGCTCCATCAGTATTGTATCATCACGTGTTTGCAAATTGTAGTAGGCTAAGAATAAAATCATGTGAACAACATATATATGGCATAAAAATAAAATCGAAGAGCTAAAATTGACAAAGTATTGAAATACCATGTTAGTTAAATGTCCAAACTAAGCTCACAAGATACATGCAAGGTCTGGGACCATTTATTCAGTTGATGCACGATTGACATTACAATATTTTGTAACAGATGAGAAGATGGAAGAGATGGGAGGATGAGACCCAAACACTTGAATATCAGATAGCTAATGGTAACTTAATTTCTTGATTTATTTGTCATAGTAGAGAGACTGTATTGAGATTTTGTAATAAAAATCAACCTTGACACTTACAATTACTCAGTTTTATTCCAATGTAAACGACTTTCCTTTTACAGATCCAAGAAGGTTCCAGTATACAGGTCAAACATTGATTGGGAAGCGTCATTTGAAATTCTGGAGCTATCATTCTCCTTTGCTTTGGATGGTAAGTGAATGTGAATGAAAATTTTGAACTGGAAAAGACAATTTACTAACCACTAATAGTTTAGTTTTGATGCACTGTGCCGCAGTAAACACTTTTAGTTTTAACACTGCAATTATTTAGAAATCACCAGCCATATGGCTTTGAGGTAGTTATTACAAAAGCTAATAATTTAATAATTCGGTAATTCATGATTGGATTACAAGATAACAAATATTTACAATTTATTCCAATTAAATTCAAAACAAATCATTGATTTTATCTTTATAAACATCAAGGCAAGTAGTTTGACTTATAAGTATTATACATGATGATTCATTTGAACCAAAACAAAAATGCATGATAATTCACTATTCAAAATATTTACAATTGTTTATTAGCTAGTTAGTTTAAACTTAAGTTGAATAAATATTCTTAGTTTACTTTTTTATCTATTATCTTTCTTTTCATTTGATTTTATAATGATAGAAGTTAGAGAATTCTTGAAAGATACCAGTGTTTCAATTCTGATGATAAAAACTGCTAGAAAATCACCCAATTATTTACCTATACTAATTAAATTCATATTGTGTACTACGTAGGTTTGCTTTATTCGGCAGTTCTACGCATCAGTATCAAAAGATGATTACTTCACTCTACGAAATGGTTTCATTGCAGTAAGTGAATCATCTATAATTCTATACCAACTCCCTTAGTAGGAATTGATGGTACTCATTGAGCTTGAGCATCAAGAATTTAGACCAAATTTATTCTTTATAGGTTTTGGCTTTTTTGGACTGAGCCTCATTCCAATAAAGTAAGTTGTCAAACATACTCACTCCATTGTGACACCAAACAAAGCTTTTCTTTCCTGAAATTGCAGGCTAATATTTCTTTAGGAAGCAATTTCAACTTCAAGAAATTTCTTTCCCGCACTTATGATGAAGATTTTGAGAAAGTTATGGGAATCAGGTACTGGTACTCCTTATGGTCAGATCAAAAACAGGGTTCCTAGTCATGTGGATAACCGGTTTACCTCAATATTTTATAAAGCAAATTCTTATAGTTACAATTATTAAATTTCAAGGCCGAAAAATCATGAACCCCAGGCTTTTGATGCTCTTGCAGGATTTGGATCTGGATTTTCTCCATACTTTTCATATTTTTTAGCGCGCACGGTATGCAATGTTGTATCAAGTTGTCAATAGTCTTGTCTTTACTATACCTATCAATATACTTTCATGGCATGAAAACATTTTTTGCAACAAAAGCATTAGTACTTAACAATGGTTTCATTTTGTTTTCAGAGTTCTATAATTACTATTGGCTTCCATTTATTCCACTTGTGGTACAGTTTATACTATTTCACATAATTTTTTCCATTACGTTAAATTGATTGTACTAATGTTATTTTTCTTCAATATGTTTTTTCTACCCTTTTTTGTGACATTTGTATGCTTTCATATTCTGTATTGAAGGTTGCTTTACTTGCTGGGACAAAACTACAAGTAATAATAACAAAGATGTGTGTGGATAGTTGCAAGGAAAAGTCAGTGATCAAAGGAAGTCTACTTGTAACACCTAGTGATGCCCATTTCTGGTTTCATAGACCTGAATGGCTTCTCCATTTACTCAAGTTCATCCTTATCCAGGTAGATATTGTCACATACATACATCACATAGAAGTGTTAAAACCATTCACCATAAGCAAGCATCTTCCAACAGTTTAAAGTAATAACAATGGATGAATAACCATTTTGGTCCCTAAATGTTTAAACTGGTGACAATTTACTCTCTGAAATAAGGAAAATTCTTATTTAGCCACTGAATATGTAAAAAGTGCAAAATCTGTTAAGGAAAGTAAAATGTAATGTAAAAACTCTACAAGTAAAATCTGATGTAGAAACTTTTATATCTCAGAAATTTAAACCACGCTACACCTTTCCTAATTGATGCATTCTATTGAGATATACAATGACACAGATTTTAAGAGTGTAAGGTAATTAATTTTAAAGAAAATGAACGTGCTTATGCATAACATCCTAATTACAAGACCTGTTGTGATTTTTTGCAGAACTCCTTTCAACTTGCATTCTTCACCTGGACTTGGGTAAGTAATGAGTACTCCAGAGATGTTTATTTATTATGCTGACTTTACTCACAAACAACAGTATGAATTTGGTCCAAGGTCTTGCTTCAATCGAAAAAGAGAGGACATTGGCATAAGGATTGTCATGGGTGTAGCTGTGCAGCTCTTTTGTGGCTATGTGACATTGCCCCTTTATGCACTTGTTACTCAGGTACATATACATCAAATCATTTAGATGCTCATTTCATTTATTTGATAGATTCGATTTTGCCTTTTTGTGTCAATGGCAACAAGGATTTTATCAAATTTGCCTTCAATTTGACAGTGATTATATCAAATTGGCTTGCAATTAATGCTAATTCTTAACAGAGTCTAATTTTGATACACTAAGCTTAACAATTTTTATCAGTGTTGACTATAAATCACCTTATATATACCTTTTAAAGTAAATTATTACAAAATTCAATAATTTTTAATTATATGACAATTCATGATTGAATAACAATAAAAAAGCTTTTACAATGTAAATGTATTTTAATCAAACTCTTCTTAAAAACATATAGTTCATTTAAATCAATGATTATAAGTTATAACAACTTACATTACATGATCATTATGTCACAGATGGGTTCTAGCATGAGGAGAGAAATTTTCACTGAGAGGGTTTCTAGGGACCTAAAAAATTGGCACAAAAGAGCTAAACAATCTGTGTCCAAAAACAACTCAACTTCAAGCAAACACTCAGATACTTTGCATTCCAAAGAATGTGACAATTCAGTAAGAGGATCAGTGGATATTGTGCACACCTCAGATAATGTAGTGCTCACAAGCCCTCCTTCTCACATGATAAGTGGAGAGGAGGAAAAGAGCATTGCACCAACCAATGAACAAGAGATATCAAGTAACTCCACTTCAGAAATAATCAAAACTACTCAGGAAGAGAATCCCAAGATCATCACCAGAGGAACCTATGACGGTGAGATCTCATTTGGAAGCAGCTGGAAGAATGTGGGAAGTAGCAGGGGCATTGGAGAAATTGGTTCAATAATTGAAGAAGATGATGCTGAAAAATTGCCTGAGTTGATTCCATAAGGACACTATAATATTAATCTCAACGAAATTGTCTCTATAAGACAATTCTAAAAACTAATAGCCCTTGCTTATATCTTATTAAAGTGTCAACAGCAATCAAATTAATCACCTACCCTTTTTACCTCTACCCTTTCTTCTGTCCCTAAATTGAAAATTAACACCAGTAAGAAAATTTCTTTCTCTTGTTGTGACACTGACTTTCTCTTTCACAATTGTTTACTTTTTCTTGCTTACATACATGGCCCTTTTCAATTAAAGTGACGGAGAAAGAGACAGGTAATAGCCTAATAGGGACGCGTGATTTGAATCCTAGATAATCAATCTATCATATAACTAGATACTCCTTACGGCAATGCAACTATCAACAACTACCAATATTATTCAAATTGGCCTAACTTGAATTGAAATTTTAGTATCAATTTAATCAGTGTGTTTTTGAAAATTCCAAGTAGGAAAAATTTGAGCTGAGTATACAATTGTTATGGAATATATCAAGCAACGTAAGCTAGACAAGCCCATAAATTATCATTGAGGGTTTTACATGAAAGATCCTCCTCAAATATCACATTGTTTTCTTGATTTCCAAATCACCGTCATTCATCAATCATCATCATTATAACAAAATTTTGGGCACGGGAAGATTCGAGAGCAGGGTATATGATAAACAAAACCGTGTTGTTATTACTATATGAGTCGTGGTAAAGGTAGAGATCAATGACGAGCTGAATGATTAAAAATTTTCAAGTTTGAGCTTCTTTGACTTCAATATGTTGCCTAATTGACTTATATTTTAAAGGTTTAACTATGTTTTTAATTTTTAATATATACTTAACTTTTGTATATTTTTTATAAAATTTTCTTTTGAATTGACTCTTGATATTTGATGAAAAGTTTTATTTTACATTTCTATGATCATCGTAATGACGTGTCCGTCAAATAATTGATAACATGATTTAATGAAGACGTCATCATTTAATTGACAATAAGCATCTAAAACAAAAAAATTTAAATATTAAGGAGCTGATTTGAAAATTTTTTTTATCAAGAATCAAATGCAAAAATGAGATATATATCATATATAAAAACATATTTAAGCTTATTCCAAAATTTATTGTTTTTCTCAACGACTGATCTATCTCATGCATGCCAAGTATTAAATTTCAATAACCTTGGGCCATTAGAGGATTGGCAATGGCACTACTTAAAAGTCAGCTTGCAAGAACTAGCTTATTTTCCAGTTCTGATTTCCTGTAGTAGTTGATTTTTCACGCATTCACGTAATTAGTAACTTATTAGATGAAAATTAGACAAGTCATATTTTATTAAAATACGCATTTAAAATCTGAGTTATCAATATATAGTATGTGACTAAGTTGAAGGAGGTACCTATATGATATTTTTTTAGACTAAAGTTTAATTTTGGTCCCCTTATAATTTTAAATCCGTAAATTTGATTTTTTTTTATTTTTAAATCAAGACATTTAGTCCCTTTATTTTTTAGAACAAGTAATCTTGATATGACGCTTATGTAAAAAAAGATTAAATGGAGTGAAAAATAAAAAGTGTTTTATTAGGAATTGAACTTATGATTCTTTATTTACAAACAAGATAATAAATCACTAATACACTTATTTTGTTTAGTTAATTATACTATTATTATTTTCTATGCATCACTAGTTAAAAGTTCTTAATTTTTTAAAAATTATCAAAACCTGTAATTAAAAATATTAAATATATAAATCTTTTTAATTTTATTTTATATTATTTTATATATTTTTTATTTTGAATGATTTATATATTTTTAATTTTATTTTACCAATTTATAATTAAATTTCATAAATTAATATGTAAATTACATAAAAAATTTGTAAATTAATTTTAATATACAAATTATTTTTACTCTAATTATTCACCTAAAATTAAAAAGACATATATTAAATATTTTTAGTTTATAAATTTTGATAATTTTAAAAAATTAATAATTCTTAACTAATAATACAAAAAAATAATGATGATGTAATTAACTAAACAAAACATGTGTCTTAGTTGTTTATTGTTTTGTCTATATATAAAGGGCTATGAGTAATTCTTAGTAAAACATCTTTTATTTTTTGCTTCATCTGATTTTTTTCTTATAATTATCATGTTAACAATATATAAGTGTCACGTCAGTATCAATATATCATGTCAAAATCAACATCTCTTTTGATTGACAAACAAACAAGACAAATAGGTAAAAATACTAGAGAGTTAACAATATATAACTTATGCATCTTGACTAACTAATTGAACTATATCACTTTGTATATTATAAAATGGATTTATCGTATGCACTATGTAGAGAAAATACACAAGGACTCATAATTCATGAAAAGGATTACGTGTTATCACCATCCATTAATATTAACTACATCCTTAATTATAAAATTTTAGTTTTATTTCTTATTTTTTATAAGAGTCTTTTTAAATTACCTTTTGTATTGATTATTATTTTATTCAAATATCCTTTATTATTATATAATAAATGTATATATTTAAAAGATAAATAAATTATTATTTTTAATTATAATGATTGAATTAAAAGACTAACACACATTAATTAATTAGGTATAAAAGTAATTAAGTGAAAAAAGAAAAATTATGAGTCTCAATAAACTAAGAGTAATTTTAGAAAAATAATATAAATTATTAATAAATTTAATATTAATAATTATATTAACTAATTTTCTTAAAAATATAGATAAGTTAAAATAATTTTATATTTAGGAACAGAAAGAGTAACATTTAACAAGTTGTTGTAAATTAATCAACCGAGGTCACCATAAGAAGTACTCTACCCCGGTGGCGGCTAACTAGCAACACCTTAACTGCCCCAACCTCTAATTAAGAAAGGAAACGTCAAACTCAAACCATATCTCTCTACCAAGTTTATCTCAAAGATGACTCCATTGACCTCATGCAAGTTCAAGTGCAAGAGCTATAGCGCCATCAAAGAACGCCACTTTCATACCTAAACCAAGTTGTGCATTGATTGGAAATTTGGAATGATGGGTGCATGGTTGTCTCTATCCAATCATAGCCACACCCCCACACCACACTCTTTTAGGGAAATTACCTTTTGTATGCAATTTTTGTTATACATTACGAAAATTAGCTTTTGTAAATTTAAAACTAGTTTCCGTAAGATTTATAAAAAGCCAAAAAAAAAATAAAGGAAAGATTGAGATGTCCTGAAACGGCTTTGAAGAGAATAAAAGATAGAGAAAATAGAGAGAAACTAAGAGGGTGGAAAGGCAACGGATGAGGGGTAGGGTGCAGGGAGGGGAGGAAGGGGAGGGTGTAAGCAGGGGGTAATTAGGGTTTTTCAAAAGGTTCGGAATTTGGGTGTAAATGTGAAAAAGTAGAAAAGAGGTATAAATAGGAATGTCTTGTTCCTAAAATTAAGTTCAAACAACAGTCAAGTATTTAGGTTGGGGTATGTTACGAACTGAGTTTGATAAGCTCAATATACTTGGAATTCTTGTTAAGCCCACATATATTTATGCAAATTTACCAAAGTCAATTTTGATACCAAAGTTATTTATATACACACTAAAGCAACATACCGTAAAGGACCATGGACTTTGTGCTAAATATTTCAACCAAACACCTATTTATATCTATAATGTCATTTGTATAGTTATCAGACACAAATCGATCATCGATTCAGTTGAAATATTAAATTACGAGTTAAGGATCAATCCAGTAAATTACTAATTGACTTGCATGTTTTGATCCATATTAAAATAATTTATAATCTATTTAAATAAGATATATTTATTTTGTATTATGTCTAACAAATGTAAAAGTTAACTTAGTAGTAATTAATTACTTAACATATTGGAGGATGCATGTTAGAAAGTGACATATGCTAATTTTGAGTCATTATTAATTGTTTGCTTTTTAAATGAGTTGTGTAACAAAAGTGGAATTGAAACGTGACTGAACAACAAACTGAAACGAAAGAGGTGTTTCAGGCTTGCAGCAATAGGTAAAAGATTTTGGGAAGCATGAAAATCAACCCACAAACAAGAATGAAAAACGTTATGGAAAAAGGTCTTGAGCAGGTGAGTTCGCGGTCTGGTCTGAGCCAATAATACCGGCTTATTCTAGTTTCAACTCCCAATTTGGTGACATATCAACAAGTTAAAAGCATAAACGATTTAGCCTTCGAATCGGCTCAACAAAAGATCCGATTTCCGGTTCAATGGATCAAATTGGTCGGATCGAGCCGAATTTAATAACACTAAGTCATTTGTAGATGAAAGGATCAAAATATATGTCACATATTCTTTGTGTAGGATTTTTACTGACTTGGAGGATCAGAATACCTTTACTAGTATCCACCTTTACCCTAGCGGCAAATTGTCCTAATAGGGGTTGTTTTACAAACAAATTTCCATAATGGTGCTGTTTTGAAAGTATTTTCAGGATGATGCTATTTTTTAGGTAGGGTGAATGCATGCCGCCAGCAGGAATGACGAGTCCTCCACGGATGGTCCACGTGACAGTGGACTCGCCAGCACCAGTGACGATTTCGTGCCAGCTGGTCTCGCCAGTCAAACTGGCGAGTTGGTCCCAGTCTCACCAGACGCAGTGGCGACATAGCCATGCACTGGTGCAGATGGGCAGAGCGCAATGAGTAGGGTGCAGGCTAGGGCAGAGCAGCATGCAGCGGGAGCAACGACTTTTGCAGGTGGTCAGCATGCACAACAGGTCTCGCCTGTTGCATTGGCGAGAACCTTTTAAAAATATTTTGCGCGTTTTCCCTATAAATGGATCATCTCTCCTTCAGGTAGCAACTCAAATAATATTCTGAGTGTATGTTTGGTTTGTGTTAGTGAAAAAAGCTTTCCTCCTCCTTGTGCTCCCTCTTGCTCGTGCATAGTTCGTCTTCCTGGTAAGTGTTTTTAACTCATATCTTCAAATATATATTAAGTTAATTTTAGTTGATAAGTTAATATTATTTAGGTTAGATTTTTTAACTTATATGTTATTATTTGTGTTATATATGCTAGGTTAGTTTTATATGATTTGTTAATATTATTTTTTTTAGATTTTTTAAATTAGTATGATATTATTAGTTATATATATATATATGCTACTTAGCCGATAGTTTAAAATTTTACCCATAATATCTTAAAATATTAATATTGTTTGTTATATATATATATATATATATATATATATATATATATATATATATATATATATATATATATATATATATATATATAAATTTTAGTTGATATGTTATTATTTGCATTATATATAGGTTACATTAGTTTTATTTGATTTCGTAATATTATTTTGTTTATGTTTTTTAGAGAGAAATATGTAATTAGCTTAAATAAGTAAAAATATAAATAGCTTAGAGAAAGAAGGGTAAATTTAAAGAACAGTTTAAAAATATTATTTTGAGAGTATAGGTAAGAAAAATGAAATTTTGATTTAAAAAATTAAAGACGGGATATGTGGGAAAAAAGACGGAAATGTTAACACACTAGAATTTTAAACAATTAAATAAGAGTAAAGTTATGTTAATTTTAGTTGGTAAATTATTATTATTTGGTTTAGATTTTTTATATTTGTATAGTATTATTTGTGTTATATATGGTATGTTAGTTTTAGTTAGTATGTTAATATTAGTTAGTTTAGTAATTTTAAGTTATTAATCAAATATATGATACGTTATTAATTTATTTGTATAATATACATTATTATCGTTTAAATTTTTGTTTCCAACAATATTTCACGTCAAGATCACAATCATACTTATTTACCATTAAATACAATTGTCATAAAATGATAAATGTATTCACCTATCTTTTTATTTAATAAATTATATCTTCTATTGGGTA
The DNA here is from genome assembly GCF_004193775.1 of Glycine soja. Classification (NCBI taxonomy): domain Eukaryota; kingdom Viridiplantae; phylum Streptophyta; class Magnoliopsida; order Fabales; family Fabaceae; genus Glycine; species Glycine soja. Next base: position 45,076,261 of record NC_041007.1, read on the forward strand.
AACAATTCAAGTGTCAACACTATCATCTTTCTCTAAAGACTCTTCAATGTATGAGTTAGAAACAAGATAATCATCATCATCATCATCACCATGTAAGTTGCTTATATTTCTTGGTGGTTTCGGCTTATTATTAGATAAATTATTTCCACATGATGTAAGAGAATTTACATAATGAAACATAGAACCACCAGCCACATCCTTTTCTAGGTACAATTCCAGAACTGACATTTGATCTTGTTGTTGAAAACTTTCGATCATGGTTTCAACATCTTTATCATCACAAATTTGCAAAGCAACATATTTTCCTGAAACTAAAAATCTACAACTGATAGCAGAAATAATTTCATTATTTTCTAACTTTACCTTATTTTCAATTTTTTTTTCGAAGCATTAAAACTAATTGCACGTTTAATCTGAATCGCTTTTTTACTGCCTTCAAAGATTACACCATCATTCTCTTCATATACCCTTCTATTGAAATACAACACTGTTATAACCGAATTCATGATATACCTACAAAAACAATATTTTAAATAATTAATCATAATAAATGAATTCAAAATAAATAAATCTAATCACAGAAAACCTCTTTATTAGAACTTCACATTAAAACTTTATTCTTAAAAAAATTATTAACTTCAAATAAATATCATGATAGAAAACTCAAAAAACTTAAACGATTTCAACATAGTAATTTTAAAGGCAGAATAAACCATCAACCAAGTTATTATTATAAATAATTAATCTTAACAATAAAAAACAAAAAATACTACGAATACATTAAAATAAATATGATGACAGAATCTTAAAAGTAGAAATTTAAAAAGCCACGAACAAAGCATCAAAGAACGCTTTCAAAGTAGACATTTTAATTACATTACAAAGCATCAACGAAGTTATTATTATAAAGGCACACGAAAAAAACATCAACGCCGAGCTAATCTAATTAAAAAAATACTACAAACTTCATATTGAAATTTTTTTCCAGACTCAAAATAGTTACTTCAAATAAATATCATGTCACAAAATTCTTTTATTTTAAACACGGTTAAAGTTGAACGCTCAGAAATTTTTAACACACAAGAACAATGCATCAAGACCAACCTAATTTAATTAAAAAAAAATACTACAAACATCATATTAAAAATTTTTCCCGGACTCAACATAGTTACTTGAAATAAATATGATGCCCCAAAATTTTTGGATTTTAAATACAGTTTAAGTTTAACTTCAAGGCTCATAAATTTTTAACACACACTAACAAAACATCAATACCAATCTAATCTAATTAAAAAAATACTACAAACTTCATATTTAAATTTTTTTCCCACTCAAAATACTTACTTCAAATAAATATGATGTCACAATTTTTTTTTATTTTAAACAGACTTCAAGTTCAAGCCTCAGCAAATTAAAACACATACGAACAAAGCATCAACACGAAGTTAATTTAATTAAAAAAATAATATAAAATTCAAATTCAAACTTTATTTTGAATTGAAAATAATTATTTCAAAAAATAAATTTGACGGCACACACTTGTTTTGATTCTGAACTTTGAAGGCTTGAAGGCTCAGGAACTTATAACTACTGCAAAAGGCAAATTTGGAAGTTCAGAAATTTTTTAAAATGCACACGAAACCATAGGAGGAAGAAGCAGCTATTTAAGCTGAACGTATGTCGCCAATGGCTTTGGCGTAATCCAGCTATATCGTCAATGGTTTTGGCGTAATGCACATAGCTTGCAGCCCTACCCTGCTGCCCTAGTCTCTGCGCCTCTGCCCATCTGCTATAATGCATGGCTAGGTCGCCACTGCATATGGCGACACTGGGGCCAACTCGTCAGTCAAACTGGCGTGACCAGCTGGCACGAAATCGCCAGTGCTGTTGGCGAGTCCACTGCCATGTGGATCATCCGTAGAGGACTCGCCATTCCTGCTGGCGACATGCATTCGTCCTACGTAAAAAACAGCACCATCCCGAAAATACTTTCAAAACAATACCATTCTGAGAATTTGTTTATAAAACAACCCCTATTAGCACAATTTTCCTTACCCTAGCAATTCAGTTTTGAGAAGTGGGAATAAATTCACAATTACTTTGACCCGACCAACGTACCACTAACCCGAACAGATCAACAACGAAATCCAAATCCATCTTCTCATCCACTTCGAACATGTCAAGCATGCATACAAGCTAATTAATGTTAAAATTATTTGCAAGGTTGTAGGAGAAGCTCCATACCTTTTTATACATGACTTGTTTGCTATTGGTGAATATCCAGATTTTGTAGTGTTCCAAGGCTTTACTACCAATTGAATCAAATAGGAAAATACCCCAGAATGCATCTCAACACCTTTTGTAATGAAATGTTGTTTATAGGAATCCATAAAGGAGTCATTTGCAAGACTTTCCCATAAACTTTGAAAGAAGCCTGAGTTGGTTCAAAGTGTTCCCTCCAAGGTCAATCAACTATGGAGTGGAATTAATTTATGTTTTGATTATTCCGATCCATAGTTTGAAATTGATTATTGATGTAATTTTGTATTTTATTTTATTTTTGAAAGCCAGGTACTCTCGAGTTTTTTTTTTATATTTGGGTAGTTTTAATCATATCTTCATAAATCATGTTGGAATTAACACAAGTTCAATAAAAATGAGTTTTGATATTCAATCTTCTATGAAAATATTTTTTGAAACTTAGAAACCCTACATAAATCAATTGGTCAAAGTAATCTCCGTGTAATTGTTGAATAACATGTAAAGTAATGTCAATGTAATACATTACTATTCAATTATTGACATATAACCTGAAGTAGTTGTGTAGTTGATTAGCTGTCTTTTTTATGTATAATGATTTTTTTTATCTGCTTTTTATGTATAATGATGCAATGACATTTAACTTAGAATCTCATACAAACTACCTAAACCACTAGCAATTGTTAAAAATTTCAATTGACGGTGTCAAATGTCTAAAGACTTTTGAAAATTGAAACTTCATTGTGTTTAATTGAATAGAAAAATAAATAAAATAATAATTTTCTAAATATTTTCTTTAATGCAAATTTTAAAATTTTCTTTCTTTCTTTCTTCATATTTCCTTTTATTAAAACAATATGTAAGAGTTTGACTGGGGAATTGCCTAACACCTTAATGCAAAAATATTGGAGATACCATAGGGTTGAATCTATTGATGCGTTGTCTATGCTACGTACATACTGTATCAAGGAATACTTGTAAAAATATTTCTGCGTTTCTCTTAAGCTAGCTATTTAATATTCCTCCCAACCAGTTTAATATATATATATATATCAACCATAAAACTTTTCCGTGAGAGGTATAACTTTTTTTATCACATTGACATTAACGGAGAGTATCTAATAATTTTATTGATAATTATTTTTTAATGGAAAATCTATTTCACAAAGAATCAAGAGAGAAAATTTTTTTAATTGTGTTTAATAAAAAATTTCATTAAAACTTTTATAAAGTGTGTTAAGGAAATATTTATATATCCTAATAATAATCTTAAATTAAGCCAATGTTTTAATAATTAATTTAATAATTAGAAGATTTAAAAATAACAATAAAAGGTCGTGAAAATCCAAGTTTAAAATAGACTCAAAATATAATTAAAAACAAAAATAAATTATATTTTAAAAGTTAATTAAAATTTATGAATTTTGTTTCTTTTTCTCTTTCCTTAATAGACAATTTAATCTTTTGTTAAGTTCTTTCTCAGTTTAGTATAAATTTCTTTCTTCATTTTATTCTTTTCATCCAGAATACTTAAATTTAAAATTTTACTTAAGTGTATCAAATTTAATAGAACTCAAATCAACATCTTGTTGGTGGAGATACTAACTCTATTTGTATATAAGAGAAAATAAAAGTAAAAAAGAAAAAGAAAGTATAGAGAAAAAAATATTTATTTCTTTTATTTGAATATAGAGAAAAAATAAGATAAAGGTAAGAAAATTATATTTGTTTAATCAAAGTTTCTTTCTCTTTATCTAATGAAAAAATAAGTGAACTTTAAATTTTTAAAATTTTCTTTCATACGAAAAATTATAAATAAATATCCTCGTAAAAAATAATGAAAATATATTTATGATAGTTAAAAATATAGTTTTTTAATTTGATATTTTCGTTAACATAAAATTAATTTTTTATTTTTTTAAAAATAATATTATGATTTTTTAAAAATAAAATATTTCTCAACCGTTTCATTTTAATTTAGGTAGGAAATATTTTCTCGTGATTTTAAGAAAGAATATTAGTAATATGATTTTATGTTTCTACATAGTTCCAGACAACATTTTTAACCGAATCACATCTTTGAAGTCAACGGAGTTTAGTTAATTACACACTTATTTGTCTCTTGTTTTTTACTGATAAAAAAAATTTACATTGTTGCATGGATTATTATTTAGGAAATATGTCTCTCCTTTTGTGTTTCCTTTTAACCTAGCTATTTCAGCCATAACCACCATATAATAATGAAATGAAAAATATTTAAATTAAAGTTATTTAGTAGATAAAAAATAAAAGATATAAAATTCACATTAAAATTAAAAAAAGATCAACACGATTCTATTCAAGGAAATTTCTCTTCCTTTCTTTCCCTTTTTCTATACATGATAACGGGTAGAAGACTTAGAGGGATTTTCTCTCTGACAAAAATATCTTTCATAAAAGAATAACTTATTATTTATGATGGTGTTTTAATGAACTACTAGTCAGTCGTACATATACACAGGTCACTTGATTAACCAAACTTTAAAGGTTGATGTTCATGTGAATTTAAAAAATAAAACATCGAAAATGATATATAATAAGTTGGAGAGTTAATAAGATAAAAAATAAATACACTTGCTAAAGTTAAATCAACAACACATAATAATAATAATAATAATAATAATAATAATAATAATAATAATAATAATAATAACAAAATAAATTAATTAATTAATTAAATACAAAAAGAGAAAGTAGGACAACTTTCCAATTTTCATTGCACTACCAACGTGATTTGTCTCCCGTATAAATCTCAGCATTGGTATAGAAAACATTAATTATGGGATTGACATACTAATAGATAATTTTTTATATAATTACTCACCATTGTATATGTCTGATTTAAAAAACAAAACATCAAAAAGGATATATAATAAGTTGGAAAGTTAATAAGATAAAAAATAAACACACTTGCTAAAGTTAAATCAACAACACATAATAATAATAATAATAATAATAATAATAATAATAATAATAATAATAATGACAAAATTAATTAATTAATTAATTAAATACAAAAAGAGAAAGTAGAGAAACTTTCCAATTTTCATTGCACTACCTCATTTGTCTCCCGTGTGAATCTCAGCATTAAATTTGGTATAGGAAACATCAATTATGGGATTGACATACAAATAGATAATTTTTTATATAATTACTTGCTATTGTATATGTCTGATTTAAAAAATAAAACATAAAAAAGGATATATAATAATTTGAAAAGTTAATAACATAAAAAATAAACATATTTGCTAAAGTTAAATCAACAACACATAATAATAATAATAATAATAATAATAATAATAATAATAATAACAATAAATTAATTAATTAATTAAATACAAAAAGAGAAAGTAAGAAAAATGTCTAATATTCATTGCACTACCGACGTTATTTGTCTCCCGTATGAATCTCAATATTAAAGTTGGTAGAGTATTTTCAATCACAATAAATAAGAAATTCAGAATATAATTTGTTTTCACCCATAAATATAAAGAGAAATAACTAAAATACATAGAAAATCAGAAATAAAAGGTTCTGAGAGCCATAATAAATATTTTTTTTTCAAAAAACATCATAATTAAAGAAAAACATCATGATTACATAGCTTTATTGTACAAAATCAAAACAATCTGAAATAGCAAAACTTGAGCATCCCCTCTATTCTTTGTAAATTTAGGACTAATTTAATTTAAATAAATTTCTCAACAAACACTCATGAGAAAGATATAAAATGATTTAAGGAGGTAAAATACATCAATCTTCTCTTATAATTTAACTTATGTACCTCAATGGAGAAGTTAAATAAGAAAGTTTCTAAAAAGTTTGAGTTGTATAAATAAATTTTAACTTATGAAAAGAGTTTGATTTGCTTACCCTTTTAATTAATTTCATTTTATTTTCTTGTAAGTATTTGTTAATAACTCATCTGAATTTGGCCTTAGTAATTTAAGGAGAAATGATCTTCTTTTTTAAGTTATCTTCTCACATAGTCGCAGTCCTTACAGAAAAATCGAAAACCACATTGGACACTTCACCGCTCCTTGATATTCAGTTATGTTTATTTCACCACCAATTACAAAGAAATTTATTTTAGTCTGCGCCAAATAAAAAATAATAATTTGTACTTTTTCATGATATCATCTTGATTTTGTGAAATAAAATTTATTCTAGTGTTTTTTTTTCTAATCAACTCTGGGTGTTATCTAAACACACTATAAGTAAGCTATATTATTGTTTTAAGGTAGTTTTTGTACACAATAAAAATAACTAAATATTTTAAGTGTCCTTAAAAGATTTTAACAATACAAATAAAAATATTTATGTTGTTAATATATTAAATAATACACTTTTTAGAGTATTTTTATTCTGTAAAAAATGTTATTATAACTAAGGTGTAAAGAGACTCATATTTTATTAGTAGCATAACTATAATAGGAAGATGCAATATTCCTTAGAGAAAGAATGAAAAGTTGACCACCGACCCAATGGCAATCGGAGAACGTGGTGTGTGTGTGTGGTTCATCGTTCATGCCATGTGTTTCCTTTCCTTTGCGGTTATTCGATGAAAGGAAAGTTTCATGTCACGATTAAAGGAATTTTGTATTCGAAGAAAACTAAGTTTCAGACCACAATTAATTAAAGATTTTTATATTTCGTCAATAGTATCAAGTATTTCAAAAAGTATAAGTATGAATAGTTTTATATTTACAAAATATTAAACATTTCCCAATAAAAAAATTGGTTTTTCTATTGTTTTTTTTTTTTTACTATCTCTTTCAAATGATATCATTTTAAAAGTTATGCTTTCAAAATGATATTATTTTAAATTAAAATTACTTCATTTTGAAGAAACAACACCAAAAAAAGGATAACAGCAAGTATCTATCAAGAAAACACAGCACACGTCAGAAAATTTATTGCTGAGATTAGAGATATCTGCAGCAGGGTCCGCGAAACAGGTGGCGAATATAGTAATGTCAAACACGTGTCACGTGGCTTTCCAGAACGAAGCTTCCGCCACCACAGTTCAAGGTGCATTCTTTGTCCCATGTGGGCCCCACCCCCACTTTAAGGTTCGGCCAAGCTGATGTCATCACCGAGAACGTTTCTTGGTCACGTGGCAATGCTCTGCTTACTGGAGAAAATTTAAGTGTAATTTATAGAAAGAAAAATTATAATATAAGTTATATTAAAATTAAAATAAACAAGTAATCGGATATTAATGTATTGAATTGTTATGATACTATTCGAATTTAATCTTTAATAAAATAATTTTTTATTATGTTTTATTTATTTATTTTATCAAATTTTGAATTAATTTGATTTTATTTATTAAGATGAATCTTAGGATTAATTAAAAATTATTAAAATTAGAATTCAGTTAGAGTAAGATTTTATTATTATGTAATCATATATTCTCATGAATATTAAATAATAATTTATTAAATTTGATAATAATAATTTAATTTAGATATATTTTTAATTTCTATAATTTAATATTTTTTGTCTTTATAAAATGATTTTTTATTTTTAATTCTGATAAATTATATTTGTTTTATCTTTACTTCTTAAGATACTTTAAATAACACTTCAAATAATGAAAAATGTTATTTAAAGTATTTTGAATAAAAACAAAACAAATATAATTTGTGAGGATTAAAAATAAAACAATAATTATTTAAAAATAAAAAATACTTAATTGCAAAGGACTAAACATTTATTTAAATTTAATAATTTTATCCATTATACTTAAGATGATAATTGATTAATAAAAATTAAATTGATAACGTATTATATTTATATGTCAAATTTTATATTTTTATATATTTTATAGATAAATAAATTTACATAAATTGTGTTAAAAATTTAATTCTCGATTGTTTAATAAAATTCTGTAACTTTTTAAGTTAAAAATGTTCAAATAAATTAATGAAATTAAATTAAATGTTGAAATTTATTCTTATCATTTCCTATTACTCCATCTCCTTTTTATTTTATTTTATTTTTTAAAATAAATTTTTACTTTTAATTTAAAATTTAAGATCATATTAATTATTTATAATGATATTTTTAAAAATAATAATGTATGAAATATGGAAATGTAAACAGAAAGCAATATTTATATATATAATATAAATAATTTAATGAAAATAAGAGATTATTATTTTCAAAATTTAAATGTTATATATAATCTTAAATAACCTATTAAAATGGAGAACATATTTATATATTTTTATCATAAAATAAGTATTACTACTATTAAATATTCAAACTAAGTGAATGGAGTTATTTCAGTTTAATCAATATCATAAAATGTGAATTTTGAATGCATTAAATATTTAAGGAAAATATTTAATCAATTATAATATTTTTACTCAAATCAAAGAAAAATTACTATTTTTTTACGTTAACAAAATTAGTGGTTATTATAAATAATACTTGTGATTTTATTTATAAAAAAATAAGGTTAAGTTATAAATAATTGTTTTAATAAGGTATAATAATTTCTCTCGCTACAATAAGTGATTCACGGATAATCCTGGCCACATGGTGGGGCCCGCTTCCTTATGTCATGCCACGGGGCCTATGACGCTTACGTCGTCCCTTTCCTTTCAATAACGTGTGTCTCGCTGCGCAGCACTTGTTCGCACATTTCCTTCTTTTTTTATTTTTATCCCCTGAGAATTTCAATTAGTGTTTTTTTTTTTTCTTTTCTTCTTACTTCTCTTTTTTAAAACAATATTAGTACTTGTCAGAGTAACATTTCTTCTCTTTAAAAATTATTTATTTATGAATAAGTAAACCAGGCTAAGCTCAATATTTGAATTCTAGTATAGTATTGTAGTATCCTTTATTTGAGCGTTATTTTTATTTTATTCTAAAAAATTCCTTCATTCTCTCCTCCTAGATATAAGTACAAATATTGGCTTAAAATATTATTGTGTGTCAATTTCATTTTCTTTTTTTTCTTTCAGATATCAGAGTGATATCAGCTCAGACAATATTATATATATATGAACACGGACAATATTTTCTATTAAAAGTAATTTTATTTGAAACACAGACAATATTAAATATGAACACTTCTCATAATATTAATAATAATAATAATAATAATAATAATAATAGTAATAATAATAATAATAATTCATACCTTAATTCAACATATTATAAATTAGATTAACCCCTAATACTAAATCTAACTCTAGCTATTTAAATCACGGACGGTATTTTTTGTTTTTTGTTTTGGATCAACATCATTAAATCACGGTATTTAAGATATATAAATATGAAAATAACTTAATTAGCATATCATAAGCGTTACAAAGTAAATTGAACATTAATTGATCACAAAATAGATAACATCTTTAATTGTACTGTAAGTCTTATACTTGTTATTTTTTGTGATATATCAGAGCTTTTATACCAATTATAGCATCCTTGATCTTAAATGGAATAGAACTTCAATTCCTTTCAAAAAAAGGGAATATAAATTTTTGAATTTTGTTGTCTATATAATATATAAGTCGTATTTTTTTTACAATAATATTTTTCCTATCTTATTACCTATCATTTTTTCATTAAAAATATTGATAAAACAGGAAAATGCTCCTAATACCATCCAGCTAAACGTCAACCACATATTGGGATTATAGACTCATCACCTAGAAGGTTACTGAACACACTCAACTATAAAATAGTTCCAGCTAGTTATAATTATTCAACTAGCCTTACAATTACTCAACTAATCCTAAGCACCAAAAGATTTTCCTGAGAAAGATTATCCACTACGAAAAAAAAATGACATCAAGTAAATTTAAATCCTCCCTCATAAAAAAGATAAAAATTCGTACTAGATCCTTAACTACACATGTTAACTTAACATATTTCATACATCTCTTTTTCTCTTCTTCCTCTCTTATTGTAAATTTTGTTTTGCAAATACAATTATTCCAACTTTTTCCCCCCCAATAAGCCTTTCTTATAAAAAATAATGTGGGAAAAATGTTGCAGCTAATTTAGTCCAACACTATCAGCAGTGTTTAGAAAGTGAGATGTATATATGGCCGTCCAAAAACAAGAACGTAGAAAAAAAATAAAAATGGGAAGTGACACAACCTAAAACGTAAGACGACCAAATAACACCGCGTAATCTTAGAAACTTAGGAAATAAAATAAAATAAAATACGCTTTATTTATTTGCAGTTGACGTTACGAGTTAATGACCCTTTCTAATCATCAACCACTCACCCCCCACTCTCCCCTCCCCCCATTTATATTCACCCCCCATAACCAAAATCAAACAACCTCAAACCACACAAACACACACACCTCTTCTTCCCCTTCTCTCTCTCTCTCTCTCTCTCTCTAAACCAATAATTCATATTCACTCAAAAAATTAAAACACCATGCAACAAGCAATTCCTTATAGGTCATGGCAACCTCTCATCACACACACCTCCACCACCACCACCACTCACTTCACAATTAGCCCACACACATTAACCTATTCGACAGTGTCTCCAACAGGATTATCTCCGAAAGACAATATCGGTTTGGAACCGAATAACAACAATAATGGTAATAGTCATTTCTTCATTTCCTCCAAAATGGTACCCAACATGGTGTTAGAAAACGCGATTATAGTCTTTGCTAGCCGCGGGTGTTGCATGAGCCATGTTGTGAAGCGATTGCTATTGGGTCTTGGGGCCAACCCTGCGGTGCACGAGGTGGAGGAGAGTGATGAAGTGGGTGTTGTTAGAGAATTGGAAGCAATTGTGGGTGCCAATAATGGAGGGAATAAGATGCAATTTCCAGCGGTTTTTATTGGTGGCAAATTATTTGGGGGATTGGATCGGGTTATGGCTACTCATATTTCTGGGGAATTGATTCCAATTCTCAAAGAAGCAGGGGCACTATGGCTTTAACTCTCTTTTTTTTCCCCTTAGATTAATTTTTCCATTTTCGTTCTTGGTTTTCTTATTGTATTATATACTATTATTTGTTATTTACGTGTTAATTTCCTTCTCCCTGGGAGGCTGTAGAGAAAAAAAATTGAATGTAATAAAAAATTATTTTCGATGTGTTCTGACATGGATGCAAAATTTGATGATGTGGGAATAGAAAATTTTCTGGAGTTGCAGACATTGGTACAGTGGAGGAGACTCCACATACTAGACTAATCGTTACAGTTTTTATTTTTTTTATTTTTAAGTTAACTAATGGTTAAAGTTGTGATAATTGGAATAATGGGAAGAGATAGAATAGAAGAAAATAAAATGACACGTCATGAGATAATAGATTTTATACTTGTATCTTTCAATGCAGAAATCATTTCAGATATGACTTTTTTTTTAGTTTTCAATTAAGTAGAAGAAGTTATTTAAGTAATTATTATAAAATTTATTGAATTTGTATGTAATTATAAATTCTAATATAAAAATATTTTCATTTTTTATGTATTTTATAAAATTCATAATTCAATTTAGAAAAAAAAGAATGTAATAAAATGGGATAAAATATATTAAATAAATAATTGAATTTATCATGATAATTTGTTATTGTAATAGTGTCAACAAATTTTGCATTGCTAATACATATATTATTTATATATTCATTAATTATTATTTTTATTTTTTAAAATTCAAATAAATGTCATAAAATATAATAAAAAAATTATTTCATTTTTTTGTAATATTTTATCAGTTAGGAGTTATATTTATTTTTATTTAGAGATTACAAGTAGAATTATTATAAGCAAAAAAATCTCTCCTTATTACTGTTCTTATTTAATTTCTATCCCCATAGCCAGAAGCATAAGATTAATTTTATGAAACATAGAGATCATCAAAATGAATTTTATTTCTTTGAACAAAGTTTTTTCATAAAATGAATGAATCAGTTTATATTTCTTCTTATTATTTAACATAGATGTATAATTAGGGTTTAAATTCAACACCACTGGTCAAATTTGATATAGTTGTGGTGACTTTAATTAGCTGTGACTTGAATAATTTTTACATACATAAAGTTAAAGGCTTAAATACTCAAATAAAATTATTTTGTTAAAATATCTAAACTATATATAATCATTTTACTGTTGTTATTCTACGAATACACCCACCTAAAGATTTTCATGAGGTAGATTACAAATAAATTAAAGATCACGTTCTCAGCTCAGTTGCGGCAATTTTCATTCTGTCATTGTCTTTCTATTCCTGCTGTACTGGTACTAGGAAGGTTCCTCTTTTGACTTGAGGCATGTCTGAAGGGTGTGTAACGTAAGCAACAAATAAAAATACGATAACTACTAACCGAGCACAGAGAAAAAATTGGAGATATATATTCACCTTCGGTTAGGTTTGGTATTTTGTGGGTCTCACCCAACGTGATTTATGGTATAAGAATTCAGAATTATTTTGGTGCAAGAGAGGACAATTTGGTGCGTTGTGTACTGCTAGCTTTTAACTTCATCTATCACCGACAACGGAAAAAGAAACAATAATCTATGCATCTCCGAAATAATTATGTTACTAGCAACAACTGTATTTGTTTTCTTCTTTTTTGATGGGAACTACTTTTGTAATTGAATACTATATATGTATGATTGTGCAAATGGGTATAAACTAATGTAGAAGTGGAGATAGCACAATGTAATATTGGGTGGAGGTGGGGCGTGGTGGTGTTGGGTGGTTGTGTAAAGGGGTAGTTTTGTCTGTTTGGGTTTTTTGGAGGTGCAGGAAGTAAGAGTCCATGGTGTATTTTCCTTGGTCAATTCCAAATCATTGTCACTCTCCTCTGTTTGTGAGTGTTGCTAGGTGCACCAGCGTTTTTGTTGGTGCACCCAGCAAAGTTTTTAAATGGCAAAAATGCCCCTAGCTTCTTTTTTTCCTTAAAAATGATTTTTTTTTAGAAATGCATAGAATCCATTTTTGTTCGTTGTGATTCTCTCGTTTTCTCTTTTTCGTGCGACATTGTGTCTTGTTCGTGAGGGTAGCAACGTTGAGCTTAGTGGTGAAGGTGAAGGTATCGGCGTCGAGCGTTGCGGTGGTCGATGGTGGCAAACAAGGTATGCAGATGGTGGTATCTATCGCGGACGTACGGATGACTTTCGGATCAAGTTGATCCGTAAGTTTTTACGGATCAACTTGATTCGGAAGCTGCCTAATACTCTTACGGATCAAGTTAATCCGTAAGTGTATTTTTTTTTTTTGTATATGCTGTTTTTGCATTTATTTTTCTTTTTTCTTTTAAATTACTAATTTTTTTGTCTGGCTATTTTTGTTTGATTTGGTCAGATGGACGAAGATGAGTAGATGTATGAAATAATGTCTGAACGAGCGGATATGGATTATGAAAATGTAGAATCATGTGGTGCGAATGAACCACATGTTGATTGTTTGGATGCGTTCAAGACTTCTCAGGTTATAATGTTAATGTTTGTCACATATTTAATAAAATGAATACTGGTAGAAAACTTAAATTATGTGGATTTTGTAGGTGTTTGGGAGCAGAGAGGATGTTTTGCAGTGGGCTCGATCCGTGGCTCATGAAAACGGATTTGTGGCGGTGATTTTAAGGTTGGACACAAACACAGGTAGTAGAGGAAGGACTACGTTTGTGTTAATTGGCTGTGAAAGGAGTGGCGAGTATAGGTGTAAGAAAAAAGAATTTATCAGAAGAGACACTGGGACTAGGAAATATGGGTGTCCCTTCATGCTTCGTTGCAAACCAGTGGTTGGAGGAGAAGGCTGGATGGTGAAGTTGATTTATGGAGTGCATAATCATGAATTGGCCAAGTCATTAGTTGGACATCCATATGCGAGGCGATTGACTAAGGCTGAAAAAAGACTTATTGCTGATATGACGAAGTCCATGGTGAAGCCAAGAAACATTCTGCTAACTTTGAAGGAACACAATGTCAATAGCTATACGACCATTAAACAGATATACAATGCAAGAAGTGCATTCCGTTCTTCCATAAGAGGAAGCGATCTTGAAATGCAACATCTGATGAAGCTTCTTGAACGTGATCAATATATTCATTGGCACAGAATAAAGGATGAAGACGTGGTTCGTGATATCTTTTGGTGTCACCTTGATTCAGTGAAGTTAGTCAACGCATGTAATTTGTTGTGTTTGATAGACAACACCTATAAAACAAACCGGTACAGACTCCCATTGCTCGATTTTGTTGGGGTGACACCGACTGGGATGACATTCTCTGTCGGTTTTGCATATGTGAAGGGTGAACGCGTTAATAATTTAGTATGGGCTTTACAACGCTTTCGAGGCTTTTTTTTAAAGCGTGATGCCCTCCCTGGAGTTATTGTCACTGACAGACACCAAGCATTGATGAATGCAGTGAAGGATGTATTCCCTGAATGCACAAATTTGTTGTGCAGCTTTCACATAAACAAGAATGTGAAGGCCAAATGTAAATCACTAATTGTGCAAAAAAATGCTTGGGATTATGTCATGGATTGCTGGGGATCTCTGACTGATTGTCCTTCAGAACAACAGTTTGATGAATGCCTGAAGAAGTTCGAAATAACTTGTGCACCTTGGCCAATGTTTGTTGACTATGTCAAGGAAACATGGATAATACCACACAAGGAAAAATTTGTTTCCGCCTGGACTAATAAGGTGATGCACTTAGAAAACACAACAACAAACAGGTATGAAACTGTTCAACTATTTCTATTAACGTTGAAAAATTTATGGAATTGTATTATTGTATATGTTTATTTTTATTTGTGTATTTGAAATGTAGGGTTGAATTTGCTCACTCGTCTTTAAAAAGACTGTTACAAAATAACATTGGAGACTTATGCAGTGTGTGGGATGCCATGAACAACATGATTACGTTGCAGCACACAGAGATTAAAGCATCATTTGAAACAAGTACATATGTCGTTGGACATGTGTTTCAAAAAACCTTATACAGGAGGCTACTTGGAATGGTTTCAAGGTATGCTTTAAATCAGATTGCTGCTGAATTAGAGCGTGTTGACTATGCTGGCAAGAATCCCTCAAGTTGTGGTTGCATGGTGAGAACCACGCTTGGTCTTCCTTGTGCTTGTGAGCTATCCAAATATGTTGGTGGTTGCATCCCACTGGATTCAATCCATATGTTCTGGAGGAGACTCAGTTTTTTAGACCAAGGGTTATCTAAGCTCGAGGTGGGCATCAAGGACGTAATGGAAACAATATACCAAAAATTCGAAGAACTTGATGTTTGTGGCAAGTTTACTCTAAGAACTAAACTTTGGGAAATTGCACACCCTGATCAGAATTCGATGTGTCCTCCTCCAGCAAAGGTTAACACAAAGGGGGCACCGAAGAAAACTACGAGCAGGAACCCAAGGTCAACAAAGCGCGATCCATCTTACTGGGAATATGTAGATGCCTTTGAATCACAACAAAATAGCAATTTGTCGGTGAGACGTACTGCATCATCCTCTGAGCAACCGAATCGAAGAACGATGATGCCCATGTTGGACTAATTTCAGCCATTTATGCACGACTTCATTGATAAGATTGTTGATGTCAAAGGTGATGGTAACTGTAGATATCGGTCAATTGCCGGTTTATTAGGTATGAGTCAAGACTCTTGATCGGTGGTCCGCAACCATCTGCTTAAAGAACTTGCCAATTTCTCAGAAGACTATATCAAGCTCTTTGGTGGCACAGAGATATTTGAGGAATTAAGGATGTCACTACTTGTTGATGGGTTAACCAAGGTATGTAATTTATGTATTTGATTTTTAAGACTTTAGTTTGAAATTAAGTTTGACGTGTATATTTGTTTTATTCAGGTGACAACGGATGAGTGGATGGATATAACGGACATGGGACATATGATTGCATCAATGTATAACATAATCGTTGTATCCTTGTCTAAACAACAAAACATGACATTCTTTCCCCTTAGAAGTCAACCGCTGGCAAATTCTTCATTGCATCGTATAATTTGTATCAGTCATGTATATGACAATCATTTTGTTGAGGTACATTGTAGATATGAAGTGTTTTTTTTTATGGTTATGCAATGAGTTTTATAGGATTGAGTTAACATTTTTTTAGCATACACAACAGGTTTATTTAAAAGAACGTTGTCCCTTACCGTCTGCATCATTGTTATGGTCTAGCAATTGTCATCCGCATGCGAAGTCGAGGCCAAATCCATATATTAGCAGAATGCAGCATTACAAGAGCTTCGTGATGTTCAAGAGAGACTATGTTGACATAAATGATGATTGAACATGTAATTTACAAATGGCTGATCGTTTTGAACATGTAATTTATTTGTTACGTCCACAACAAAATTATTACTTAATTCTAAAAAAGCATGTATGATATATCGTTGTCTGAGTTGACTACGCATTGTGGAAAACCGTGTATGATAAATTGTTGTCTGCATTAACATAAAGCGCGTGGCGCGTGAAAGGACCCTGCACAACATGACTACACATGCAGATCTGATGCAAGCTAAAGCATGTCATGTCATTCGTGTAGTTGACAACACATACAGAAAACATGTGCATGCATATTTTCAATCTTTAAAAAATGCAGCACTGATATTAAAACTCATCTATATATATGGCACAACCTAACCCTGTAAGAAAACACAAGTTTCAGTATCAACCCAGGTCTTATAAAAAACTATGGCATTCTTGGGAGAAACAAGCAGTCAGATAGTTGTAAACTCCACATTAGGTTTTATTTTTTCAAATGGATCCATTGTTCACAACGACAGTGGTGTTTCCTTTCAAGCTTCCACTCCAATTCCCATTCGAGTACCTAACGGGTGTGATTTTTAAACGTTAAAAACCAGAATACACAATACCCTTAAGCTAACCGACAAGCAATTTTTGGATGAAATTTACTACCGGCAGCCTTTCACGTATGCAGGTAATCAATTTCGGTTTCAATGTATGCAACTGAAAGATGATGCTGATGTTAACACAATGTTAATGTGTAATCATGAATTTTCGTTTGTTGGTCCAATTGAGTTATTATGTAGCATTGCTAGAACCCCAGATGGTATTTTAAACTTACTTGAAGCTACTATGACCCCTACTCATGATGCCCTGCTATATTACAATGGGAGGTGAAACATGTCACGCCAAAATGAGTTTGTTGATTACTCGTTCACAGGAAAAAATCCCAAAAACTTTGACATTCCCACCGGATGTACCATGGATGAACTGAATGATTTGATTAAGCAAGTTGCGCCTCGTGGGATTCCCCCTTATGGTGTTGATGAAACACAAATGGTAAGATGATTGTTTTTTCGCAAACCAAGTCACCATGAGTATTCAGAAAAAGTTATAAAATTTAAAATAATTGAACTCAAAATCAACGAGGACGTGATGAAAGTGCTCATTGAGTCTAACTACTGAAAAAAAATTGGGCCAATAGAAATTTTAGCTGTTTTAAGTAAACCTGTACTCCAAATGAAAGATGAGTTGTCCTTGTCGCAAAATTAGCATGAGTTAGTTGTAGTATTTGATGCAAATTTAATTTCGTTCGACTATGTTGAAGTTAATGTACTGTTTGAATTCATGTATTGCATAATTTCGTTTTTATAAATTTATTTATTTTTTAATTTGATACAACACAATTCTTTTGAACTTCTTTATTTCAATTATATTTAAAGTTATATTTCAAATTACTTTTTATTAGTTGATAATGTGTAAAATGAAGCTGTGACTATTTCCAGATCAACTTGGTCCGAAAAAGACTTACGAATCACTTGATCCGTAAGCTTGGAAGAGGTTACAGATCACCTGATCCGTAAAGCATGTCTTAGTAAAGTTACGGATCAGGTGATCCGTAACCTCCTCCAAGGTTCCCTACTCCGCCATCAATGGCCTTTTCACCAGGGGTTTTATGACCTTTTCACCTCAAGTGTTGGGTGCACTAGCAAAACTGCTGGGTGCACCTAGCAGGGCTCTCTGTTTGCTTACCTATAATGTATATGGGTCAAGCCCTACTTGGTCCATTTGGGTCCATGTCTCTCATTCCATATGACAATTGTTAAATATACATCCAATATTTGTTAAGTATACCTCCCTTATTTTCCAAGAATATCCTTTTGCAGCCACGCTCATTCCATACCAGCAATCACAACATCATAGAGTCATTGTGCTCTGGAGGCATGCACCCCACAAAGTCACGCAACACCACCCATGGCATCCAGCATAGTCACAAATAAATTGAAGTGTTTTATACCCATAATTCTGTACCCAACGACTATAATGTTTTCATCGTTGTTTCAAGCCTCTACCAATCGGCTGCAATTTTTAGAGCTTGTTAAATAAAAAAGGTCATTTTTCAATCACCAGACTCTGGTGGAGAGGACAAGGCCACTCTTAGCATAGTCAGTAAGAAACACATCATATCAAGAATTACAAGACTTATCAAATCAAAGTGTATCAAACCATGAATCAAAATCATCAGCCACTTTGGACTTGCTACCAGAATTTGAAGAAGATTGCATGCTGTGATGGACGGGTTTTTCTTCCTGCGGTCGTAATAAAACATTTGGATTCGTCAACGTGGATGTTCCTTCCAGCAAGTCATCAAGTACATCATCTAGACTAGCAGTAATTGGTGCAGTTTTGGATGGAACTGGATCTTTATTTGAAATGTGAGGAGGATACACAGAAGCTACTCCCGATGAAACTGGAATCGAGGTGTTGGACTTAAAGCCCGAAGAATCTAGAATGTTGGTCTCACCAAATGAATCTAAAAGCATATCTAGTTCTTTTTCAGCATCAGCAGCCTCAAATGTTGAGTAAGGTTTCCCTCTTGTATCTTCAGTAGAATGTAAACTAGCATCTGAACTTAGAACAAATGCTTTATTTTTACCAGAACTGCTAGTTTGCTGAGCTTCAGCATCGACATAGTTCACGGGAATGCGAAAGTCGTTGGACAAGGGAAATGTAGAAGCAGCATGGCTACTGCTACTGGAACTAGATGATATAAACTGATCTGCAGCTAGATCATCTACATCTAATTCTTCAGACATCCTATTGGCTAGTTCACTTTCATCTTTAGTTTTCAACTCCTCGTGCTCTTCACTGCTGCTCATTGCCGACTCCTCCACACACTGCACAAAATAAACTGCATTAATGCAGCAAATATAGAATTGCAAACTATATATAAAAGAGTGAAATTCATCCTGTAACTTATTGGATTTCACAGGACATACAATTGGAAATATAATATGACTATCATAACTATTTGTTTGTATCATAGTGAACAAAGAAATTTCTGAGGTTAGGAATCTTTCATGATTTTCTATAGCACTCAATGATCATACCCGCACGAACCCATTGTTACAATTGATAAAAAAACACATGCCTATGTTTTAGTGTATCTGATACGGAAATGTAGTGCATTATGGCTCATGCCTTATCAACAGGTGATCAATTTACAGTTTATCTATTTGTCTTTCCATAATGCAAAGAAACAGGTGTTTTGCAACAAGAGAAATTCTTAACTGCCTGCTTTGGATCATGGAATATATGCCACATTAACTATTTCTGCCATCACTATTTCCCACTTTAACTAAATTGTTAATGACTTACTGCTATAGAAGAACACATAATGTTACAGACTACAGAACAAGAGTTCTAGGAGTCCCTATGAATTTCTCTGTACAAGTGGGTAATACTTGTAGGATCAGTAAAAATATAAGGGATTCAAATGATCCAATTCGCTAGTGAGGGGAAACAGTATTGCACATTAAGTGGACAAGAGTGAGCCTTCTCAAATCCTTTTTGTTAGAGTTATAATAACATCATGCTTGATTTTTATAATGAAACTTCAATCAGATCATAGAAATAAAATCCCTGGTTCAAAACAAAAAACTTCTTGAAAAGTGCAAGTTAGGTCTAATCTAAAAACTATGTAAAAAACGTATGCTGCACTGTTCACCCAGCCTCTGCCCAAGCCTTGGAAGGGAAAAAAGGAACATGAAATTAAGCAATAAAATGAATTTTAAAAAAATATTTTGAAACTTGACTTAATTTAATGCTATAAACAGTCAGCCACGTTATTTTAAGAAACAATTTAGAGAGTAAACATACCAACTCAGTGGGTAATAGGTCAGCCTCAATGAACAATCTCTTTGCTAAGTCAACTTTGGCAAAACTTTCAGCTAGAGCATGCAAATTCAAGGACAAAAATGATGCCTGCATGAAAACCCAATTCAAGATAAGTAAGGCAATACTAAAAATGAAGTAGGAATATAACATGTAGCAATATAATGAAGATATGAAAATGTCACAAAGGAAAATCATGTTAAGAATGCTGGAGAAAATCTGGCAGATTGACAACAATTCTAATTTACATACCAAATTATAATTCCCAATTACAATCATTTGCAGAAAAATAAATTGTTCGAAAAAAATAAGAATAATAGCAAAGTGTCTAATACTCAAATGCAGACTGAATACTCAAACTTTCAACCATCCTACAGTTTAGTTGCAAGGATGAAGAAACTTTCAAATTTTTTGCAGTCACACGTGCATAGCCTATACAACCCAAATGGACCAGTTTACAGAGTAGCTACTATATAAATGGAAGAACTACTGATGGCAATTAGTACACTAGGGAATACATACCAAACAAATTGGAACAGCTTATGGCCATCATTATTGCATCCCATATTTTTTATGCTAACTTCAGAGATGTTTATTCATTAACAAAGTAATCACAATTTCAAACCAATAATGTTATAATATAGATGGATGAAAGTAAACAAATACTATAATAGCTTATATGTGTTTTTCTCTTCTTTTTAAATGAGCACTATCAACTATCAAGCACTTCAGATATTATTACTACTACTTACTGCTAAACAACTTATTAGGTTACAAGCAATAGAAAGGTGGTTGAAGCTGGCCCCATTGATTTTCAATGTTAATTTACTAAAAGATGCTTAAGAAGCTCACACTAGCATGCCTAAAATCGTATGATGAGAACTATCTCTATTAGGTTCACAAAGAATTCATTAAGGGAGTGAATATATTACCTCCAGATTTCCATTTGTCTTATCCTCTACAACAAAATTATCATCTCCAGCCCACGACACAATGCCCTCTCCCCTGACCACAAGCATAGAGCTCAATCCCACACCAAACTCCCCTGTAAAATAATGTCACAATATAAAAATCTGAAAAATATTTATATTAAATGAAAAAGTTTCAATGACTAATCAGCTGATTACAAATGCTCATTATAAGCTAGTGCTACTACTGAAATATGTCAGGAACAATTAGGAATCATCAAACAATTGTTACAAGACAGAACTAAAGTGCAGCGAAGCTAGAATTTCATCTATGTTTAATACAGACCTTTATGGCTAATTACCAAGATAGAACTCCAATGTTGACTAGAAAACAGCATTAATCAATCTCAGCATGTTCGAGTTAGATTTTAGGAAGGAGAATTAGAACATTTTTTTTACAATAATTATATAATTACCACAACCTGAATGATAAGTTTGTTGATCTTTATACTAATTACCTGAAAAGTCATATCAATTATGATTTCTGATCGGTTGACAAAATATTTTTTTTTTATTGAAATTTCATTTATACAGATAAACAAAATATTACAAATCAAAGTTTTATGTTGTATGAAACATACCTCCACAATGTAAGTTTCACCAGAGTCAACAAACGGATAAAACCAAACAAAACTCTCCAAGTATTCAACACAACTAGGGTCGAACTCACTATATTCATTTATGATTTTATTTCTAATTTTAAAATTTTATTAAATTAAAAAATATATATTAAAAATAAAAATGCTCTCTTCTCTTCTCTTCTCTCATTTCTAAACCACATTCCAAGACATAACACTTAACTTGGCACCTAGATTTTGTTTAAATTACAAACAGTAACAGTGATGAATCACGCAAAACACATACCAGGAAGAAGATCATTGAAAGCAGGGAATCCCTCTAAACTCGTCTCCGCTAGGGACTGAGCCTCCGCAACCAGGTGGCGAAAATCCGCACCTTTACTTTTGGGCAAGACAACATCGACGGTTTTGCTCGCAATTCCGGACCCAGAATCTAATTCTTCTTCCTCATCCTCGTACCTGTCCCAATTCGAGGGAAGCGCGGAATGGTGGCTTTTCTTCTTCTTCTCCTCGCTCACTTGCTGCTTCCCCAATGGGTTCTTCTTCGCAGCGTCATTGGGGCCCACAGAAGAAGAAGACGATGATGATGATGCGGCTTTGTTGGGCTTGTGGCTATGGTGAGAATTTTTGCTGTGGTGCTGCGTGTGGCTTCTCTTTGATTTCGCTAAAGCCTTCACGTCCATTGGAGGTGAATGTTGCTACTGATGGGGTTTTCAATTCCACATTGCTTTTTGGTGAAGGATGGAACTTGGAAGGATTATTGGAATTGAATTGAATTGAGGTGATTAGAAAAATTAGGGTTTAGACAAGGGTTGAATCCAATCTACGGCGTCGTTTCAAATCTTAAGCAGCATCATTTTTCAGTGTCTCGCACATTCGCAATCTTAATTGCCACTAAACGCGCGTTTTGAATGTTCTTCCCTTGTTGGCATGGAAGAAAAGTGTTCGGCCATATTCATCTTTTTTGTTTGGTCCGAAAGAGGCTCATTTCTGATGGATGT
This sequence comes from Glycine soja, assembly GCF_004193775.1. NCBI lineage: Eukaryota > Viridiplantae > Streptophyta > Magnoliopsida > Fabales > Fabaceae > Glycine > Glycine soja. The sequence goes on from NC_041007.1 coordinate 45,099,219, forward strand.
AGGGCTATTGCTTCCACCTCCCATTTTTTGTTTCCTGCACCACCATACTTTTTAGTATCTCCAAATTACCTTTCTTTTATTATAAGCTGATTAAGCTCCTTTCCCAGTAACCTTGTTTTCTTGAAATTCCACTTCACACCCCCATTACACCTCAATCTTCATTCACCCCTTCTTTGTTTCTCTAGTGTTGTAAGCTTTTTAGTTGGTCAGTCTCCCTCAATCACCCACGAAGGAGCTGCAAGGTCACATCCTCTTCTACTCTTCAGATAGAAGGGGAAAGAGAGTGTGTTGTTGTCGCACAACAAAGGGGAAAGGGAGGGGGTTGCTGCTGCAAAGGGAAAGGAGAAAAAGGGTGCATGTTAGGGTTACAAAATGGGGAATGGGGTACCTTGAATTGTAACAAGAAAAGGGTATATTTTTACTTGTGGAGTGCAAGAAGCAAAAATGGGAATATAAGTAGCAAAAAAGAAGTGCAAGAAGAAATTGTCTCAATCATTTTTTTAAAAGCCTTATGTGTGGACCTAGCTCTTAATAAGTCATGCCACGTTGATTAAATTGTATGTTGAGCCATAAAATCAAAGAAAAATATAATTTAAAAAATGGAACCCACGACCTGATTAAGATATTATAGGATTAATGATTGACTTAATAAGTCACTAATTGAATGGCATGATCTGATTTATAATGCTATAAATAAGAGGAAAAAAATATTATGCATTGAGAGTGTAAATTTGTTTATATAGTTATCAAATCATAACTTATTATGTATGATAAATTTATTAATTTTTAAAATAATTCAATAAGTGATTTGTGATTGGATGACAGTATAAAATTGTTTTACACTGTCACTGCATAAACATTAAATTCTATAAACAATTATATCTAATTTATATAATATATATTATAAATATTACATTTGTTAATATTATATTAACTAATAGTCTCTAGCTTAGTAGTAGAGTTCATTTATTGGTTGATCTGAAACCTGTCTGGGTCTAATTGGTCCGATCCGGTAGTTGGACTGAATTGGTTGATATATCGACAACTTCCACTGGCATTTGCTTGTACTTATACTAGTTTAAGGTGGGTTGGTTCCCTAGCACTAGGTTTAAGGACTCTCTTGGGCAATAATTCCCTATCTTGATATACTATGGTAATTTTTCTCCAGGTTAAGGGGTAATCCTATGCCAAATAATGACCTCCATCAACAGTTATTACTTGGGTTAATTTAATGCTTGGGTCAGGGTGAATAACTTATGTGGACTGGGCATACCTTAATTATTGCCCTGGTCCTTATGTAAATTGTTATAAAATGTAATACCTCTATAAGTGTCATGAACGGCAATGAGGATATTCTTCCTATTTTGCATTACCATGAACCTATACAAATTAAAATCCAATCTTTTCCATTCATATTAATTATTTCTACAAAACCCTCATTTTGAAACAATTGGCAAGTGACTTTCTTGCTATAGCTGGTGTGAATCTAGTTCTCTACTTGTTGACGCGTACTCCTTATAGAAGAGGGGTTTGAACTGTTGATCTGCATAGATTATAAGAATTAAATACTGAGATGTTTTATAAATGTTTCAAAGTCCATATGGGATAGTTGTTAATTGACAAGATCAATTGTCCAAGTGTTGATTAATAGCTCATCAGAAAGAGTTTCAATTTGTTGCAGATAAATACGGATAGAAAGTTCTCCTTTATAGTTCGATGAGAAAGATTTTCGATCCTTAAGAGACCAAGATGCAAGTATATGAGGGTCATTGGCATATATTAATTGTCTTCAAAATGTCCACCAAAGCATCTTTAGAGTTGATCCGCAGTCCTACTATAGTAAGGTAATGAAATAGTGTCAGTGACTAATTGACAATCAGATTATATTCAGGGTTTAAAGGTGGTGCATGCAATTTTAACATGTTTGAATTGGCAAAATTACCATCAACATAATCTCTATGAGACCACTTTTGTAGACAAGTACAACCTTTAATTGAACTATCCAAGCATGACAATTAGAGAGCTAGAAAGTTTTGGATGAAGTTGAGAGCCACTGTTTAAGAATATAAGTGCATGCATGATTTCTGTTGATATCATTTCAAGGGTTAGAATCGGAGGTAGCAGTGGTATCCATATTGAAAATGGATAAGAAAAAATGTATGTGAAGCAAAGAATCTCTTATTAACATGTCATGAGTCAAGAATTACCAAAATCTTAAGCTGCATGTTAGATAAAAAAAATGATGATTTTATATTACCTGTCTAAAATGTATTAACCGTCTAAAATTTAATACTTCAATTCATTAATTTGTTAATTACATTCAATTCATGTGCATCAAAGATTTCTACATGCATGCTGATTTACCGATATATTGCTTGTTTCATTGGAATTCTTAAGATGTATTCCATTAATTGAGAAGATTTAGTTTAATTGATCGTACAAATGTATGAATTGTTATAAATTTTTTATACTTTTTATAATTCACACCAATAAAAAAAATATTCCACAGGGTATTGCCTTGATTCAAATGACAAGATTAATCAGCATTTTCGTAGACTTCAATCTGTTACTATATAATATTCTCTATGCACATATTTTTTTTTTTACCAAACACCCCGTTATTGTCGCTCTACTTTCTTCAAAAAAAGTAATTGTACCCTACTAATATTTTGAAAAGCCACCATCAATTTATATAGACAGCAAGGTAGATAACAAAGATCACTTTCTATACATTCACTTTTATTTCCTTGGGGACCAATTAATATTACGTACAATTTCATTGGTACAAGGAGGGCGTTTTTGAAAATCTGTCTTTTTGCTCCTTTCCATCCCCATCCAAATTTGCCAATAATTCAAGGAGCTATAATAAAGGACAATCCCCTGTTGATTTTTTCTTGTATTAAACTTTGTTCTTTTTTTCCATAGTGGAACTTCACTATTAATGCTCTCATATAATTCTTGATTGTGACCTTCCCGGAAAACACAGAAAGAAGATAGATAGTGACCTTGTTTACTATATAATACAACTTGACAGATTTTCATGACTAAATAATTTCTGGTTTGGGCATTATTTGGTGTCTCTCGTTCTTGCACTCTCTTTACATATATACATGGTCCCTACCATCTCTACAAAAGGGAATAATATTAATTAATAGATAATTAAGGCCTCCTTGATTCACCTTAATTGAAAAGGAAAGAAAAAGAGAGTCCTAGCTAGTGCAAGGTTTAGTTTTGCTTTCTCTGGCCCGGCTAAGAAAGCGAGTATAATCCTCTTAATTAATATTAGGTTACATGCATGGCAATATCATAATTGGTAGATTGAGATTATAGACTTATAGTGGTGGTCAATTTCATATCCATATGGACACAGTGCATGCCTCTTCAGCCTCTAAGATTGTTCAGAGACACATCCAATTAATTAGCAATCCTATCACGTACATGATTGACTGTTGTTAAGTAAATTATCACTTATTAATTACTTGTATTAAATTTGGTGGGGGCATAAAGAAGATTTAATTTCCATAGAAATACAATCATGCTTATTTCTTGTTGATAGAAATCTAACCATAAGTGATAACGACTTCATTTTATAATACTACGTGCTGTTCCAATGTTGACCATAAAGTTATCAATCATACACAGCCCACCTTATAGCACTCAATGCACCAGAGAGACATTGAGAGCTAGAGAAATAATGCGTGATACATATACTTTGTGTCGTTGTGTGTTTGTTTTTCAATCAAATATGAGATATGTTAATCTGATTTTTAATTCTTATTATTTATCCACAACTGAAGCCGTACACACAAAAAAACTAAAATATATATGTGTTCATAAATATAAAATATTTAAAATTTATTCCTGCAAAATGTGTTGTTTTTTTAATTTGAACTAAGTTTAGAAAAATTCAAAACTACATTTATAATTTTTTACATCAATTATACATATAACCGTTAATGTAAAATCTAACATTTTTAACACCAATTGTTATACATATAACTAATTAACTAATGTAAAATAACAATGTAAGTAGATTGGAATGTTCAAACCTTGTTTCAAATCTAACAAACAATACATTTTAATTTTGTGAGATAAAAAATGTAATAAAAATTTGTTAAAAACAAATTTCAAATATTTTTATATTTATCAGAATAAAAAACATATTTTTTTTTTTTGTAAATTTTCCCTATTATCAAGTTTGTACATTAGATGATGACAATGACACTTAATTTGTGACTTTTTTTTAATGGCCAAAAAGTGTTTAGGAGAACTATTTAAAATGTCTTCAATCATTTTTTGACGAATTTTGGTCATCATAAAATGTTTTCCTATAACTGTATTTCATAACATGACCTTCTTCTACGTACTAACCCAATACCCAAAACGTATTCCACTTATCAAGGTCAGGAAGCAAAAGCAAAATCCAACAAAACCAAATAAAATTTAAGTAACCTAAAGCATGAAATCAACTAAAAAGATTAACTCCCATAGGCAAAATCCAACAACATTCCCAAAACCCCCGAAAACACAAAATTAAACGAGAGTCAGAGTTAATTATGTGTTTACGTTGCGCCACCACTTGGAGCTCCTCTAGCTCAAGCGTCGCCGTTTCCCGAACCATGGTGGAGCACCATGGTGAACCTTGTGTGAAACAAACACTGGAATGCGTCCCTCAACAAAACTCACCTCCTCAACTTCACAACACAACCCTCTCACTACCCCCATTTTTTTTTTGTCTTTTAACTATTTTGTGATCTGGGTATTCTCTATGTTATAAATTGTTTATTTGTCGGCTTATAGGATGGAATCAAAACCCAAGATCCATCCATGCCATGATTAGATTGAATTGAATCATAGAGTGAGAGAGATAGAGAATTGGGGGTTATGGTTTTTGACTTGTTACAAATTTTAGGGAAACATTTTCTTGGTGGCTACCAAAAAATGGTAAAAGACATTTTATATAGTTGTCTGAGCAATTTTTGATGGTTTAATTTATAAAAGAAGGCCACAAATTAAGTGTTACGTCATCTTTTGATGAAGAAGTTTAACGGTAGAGACTAAAAATAAAAGAGATAATTTATAAATTAAGAATGGTCAAATAAAAATTTAAGGATTAAAAATATATTTTTTAAAAAATTTAATAACTAAAAACATAATTTATCCGCTTACAATTGGCCCAAAAAATAGCCCATTACAAATAAAATGGCAAAATAAAAAATACACTAAACAAAATATTAATATTTCTTATGAATGGTGAATTTTGTCTTTTAGTGGGTTTTGGATTGTAGAAGTTACAGATTTATCTTTAAATTCACTTTTAAACAAAATCATTTTTTTAAAATTACGTTTTCTAAATTAAGTTTGCCGAAGTACATTAAAAAAATCCATAGGTGATGGACAATGAATTATAATATATATTTGGAAAAATGGTATATTTGAAAATGTAAAACAAAATTACGAAGCTTTGATCTGTTACATTGTTATTCTAATGAAGAAACCTACTGGTGCAATAATGCATTATAAAGAAACCAAACATATCTCTCGAAAGTGAAGTACAAAATTTGCAAATCCAAAAGAATATTCATGCGCTGCCTTATTTTCCCCTGTAAAGTTGGTTGGCTAAAAACGCAATAAGCTGATCTTCTACCATCTTGACATGTGTATAGAAAATGACCTAAAATAAAAATAAAAATAAAGGAAAAGGAAGAATATTAAAGAAAATAATTATCAACTGAGTAACATAAAAAAGGCACATATTCTCCAGCTTTTGATAAGCAGAAGCATGTGAGTTCCTGTACTGGAATCCTAGATCTAACAGCAATATATATAGGTCAATTATTCCAATTTAATTAAGCTAAGTCTAACTCGTTGAATTTTTGCACTTTACAAGACTACCCTTTCGAGCTTTTAATTGCATATATGACATTATGTTAGTATGTGTTTTAGTTTAAATGTTAAAAATGGGTGATATTCATAATACGTATTTGGATGATATAGCTTGATTTAAAATATTGGAGCAGCCTAGAAATCAAATTGCTATTAACTCATAAACTATGTCTTTGTGGGTGAAAAAATTAATGACTAAATGTCAGTTGCTTGCATTCAAGTACATGCAAGCCTTCAAATTGCCAAGGGAATACTTTTTTTTCTTCTTCTTCTTTACCTAGATTTCTCAAACAATTCTAGAACATGTGTTTCTCTCTTCTAAATCAATTCTAATATTTGTTTTCTTCTTCAAAAGGACAAAGTAAGAAACAAACATAGCCTTGTTGACAACAATTTGCTTTTCCTAAATCTCCTTCTGTTTTCAAAACATGGCTACACTACTGTTTCTAATTAACTATGATAAGGGAGAAAGAGAGGAGATTATTAATTTGTGAGGGGGACCCCTATGAAGTTTGAATATAGGAATCTCACGAGGCCTTGAAAGTTGGAGTCTTTGGGTGAAGTGTTGGAGGGGTAGAGAATATTCTATTGCTACCACAGTTCAACAACAAAAATCCAAAGATTTATATTAAACAATGCTACAAAAGAAAAACATCATTAGATTATGATTAAGGATTAGGAAAATTAATAGTTAAAGTCAGCTCACAAGGAGACGACTGCTCAAACTTCCAAAAATTCACTGCCTTTGTCAGCTGGCTGTCTCCTTCCATTTTTATAGTAACTTCGTATTCCCCCCTTTTTCTTCCTTTTGTGGTGGTGACATGGTTGAATGATGGTATATTTTTCTTATTCCGAAAATACAGGTCAATTAAATTTAAATACTTTTATCCAATAGAAAAGAAAGAGAAAAAAAAAAAAGGTGCATAGCGTTGATGGTAAGCAAACTCCTTCCCCCCTTTTTCTTCCTTTTGTGGTGGTGACATGGTTGAAGATAGTGGAGAAGACTTTTGTTTCATTCATACCTCCGCTGCTAATCTTATAGTAGTATATACCTTATTAATGAATGAATTGAAAAAGGTAGATGCAGCTTTATTTAACAACCAATTATTCTGTTTTCGCTCTCTCCCTCTCTAAACGTTATCACAAGAAAAAACATCATTTTTGCGTCTAATTTAAACCATTATACTAGTCCTTAGGTTTAAACATTTCCAGCTAAGTTAAACCCTTTATTTTAAAAGAAAAAAGAAACTGTACGTTAAAGATGCTGAGAAAAAGCTAAAAGGTATAAAATATCTATCATCCAAAAATTTGCAAGAAAAAAAAGGTAATTATAAAGCTCGCCATATATTTTTCTTTTCCAGCTAAAATATTAATAGCCAAATCCACGTCTTCGTGGACCTTCAGTTCATGTTAATAAGTTAATTAATTAGTAAAATATATGCTTCACTGCTTGGTTACATCACACAATGATATGATGATAGTAATAGACTAATAGTTAATGATAAACTATATATATAAGCGATATAATAACAAGAATAATAAGAATTAAGAACACAGAAACGTACAACTACTAAAAACTATTATTAATAACGCTAGAAATTTCAGTTCATCATGTGAGACATGGTCATGTTATCATCTGGACGATTATTCCCTTTTTTTGTGTTTATTTCGTCGTTTCCTTTGAAAATTTCCCTTCTCTTGAGAGTTTGAAGAGTGCATGGACACACGTGCATGGCTGTTTTCTAGGAAGCTAGAGTTCAAAAACATGAACAGATAGATAGCTGTTCGATGTTTAAGATGGAAAATTTGCTCTTTCTCTTTCCTTTCAATATCCTGTGGCAAGCAATGGCATTTTACGATATTTTGGTATCTATGATATCAATCTTCAACGATAAATGACGTGCACTTTCGCTTTGACTAGGTTCAAAAGACTCAATATTTTGCCTTTTGTGGAACATGAACGTTTAAATAAAGAAAGGTCTATGGGACTGGGTAGGCTTCTCTTTCCAAGTCATACTCATCAACACATGAGACACAATGATTTCTCTTTAGGATAGAAATAGGACTTACCTTTGATTTAATTAAATAGCTGCAGTAGTTAGGGTAGTTCAAGCTGTCATATATTATATCTTATATATCTTCTAAATGCACCAGTTAATGCTTTTGAACAACCACTTTTACATAGGCATGATTATACAACTTTATATATATAAAAGAGTTTGATGGTGATGCAGTATAATATAACCTTTAATCACAAATTAATATTAATATTAATATATTTTTAAAATAATTATTAATAAAATATTTAATAAATTTTGATTAAATAACATCATAAAATTATTTAAGACATTAATACATAAATTATTTTTTCTATATGTTAATTATAAGTATGACCGAGGTAACTATATCGAAAGTAGCATAAGCTAGCTAGCTCTGTATTCAGTCACTAGTTAGTCTTAACTCACCAAAATTCTTGTTGAAGAAGAAAGTTTCGGCTTTGAGAAAAGATTTGAAATGTGTAATTTTAACATCGTAAAGTGTGTAAATTTCGATGAATGAATAAAAGTAAAACAAACAGATCTTTATAGATGGCAGTGACTAATTACACTTTTGTTTTCTTTTTCATTTCAATTCAAACGGAAATTGAGACATCTAAAGAAAGTTGTATTATTATTTTGGCGTATAGAGAAAACAAAAAATTGTATTGTGAAACAAATTTTTGTAAAGTCAATGAAATTAAAAGAAAAAAAAAACTAATGTTTCTTTCAAACCAACAACAAAATTTTAACACCTGTCAGGCTGTTATAACATGGCTTCACTAGAAATTAATTTTGATGGATTCACCTTTTACGATAAGATCTAGAGTATTGTTAGGTATAAGTTTGGATTGCATTTCAAATTACCCCAATTTACTTCTATGTTTTTAATTCTTTCAAAATTTATATCTTTTTTAATAGGCAAATTTATATTTTTGGTCCCTCAGTTTATTTCCAGTTTCAGATTTAGTCCTCAATAATTTAATTCACGAATTGTGTTATCTTATTTTGTAAAATTGTGCAATGTTGGTCCCCACATCACAATTGAACATTGATCGTTACAAATGATGTTGACGGCCACATGTCATGTTCTTATTGGATGATGACGATCACGAGTCATGTTCTGATTGGTCAATGAAAATAATAATGCATTTTATCTTTCATGGAGTTGACATCCAATCAGAATATGACACGTGACAATCATCATCCAATAAGAACGTGACACGTGGCACAATTGCTAACTATCAACATCCAATTGTGACTTGAGGAACCAACATTGTACGATTTTACAAGATAGGAGGACCTAATTCGTGAATTAAATTATTGAGGGACCAAAAATACAATTTTTCCTTTTTAATAACTATGTATTGATAATATTTTTTTACTTAATTGATAATATTTTGTATATAGTATGATATCGTATTCATATTGATATTATTTGTTTTGAAATAAGTACTATAAAATATACTTTTTTAATTTCATACTTTATTAAATTTATTATATATATATATATATATATATATATATATATTACAAAAATGTTATTTATTAACAGGAAAAAATGTCAAATGTTAGGATTGTCTTTATCTAGTATAATTAATAATTAATATTTTTTAATATAAAATTAACTATTAATATAGATATTATACATTAGATTAATATTTGATGTAATATTATATATCAATAATATTGTGTACCGATAAATAATTTGTTTGTATATCTTATTATAATACTATTAATTATAAACTTATAATGTTTAAAACAATAGTTTAATTATCATTTCTGAAAAAATAGTTTTGTTTTATTAGACACATTCTATATTAATAAATTCCAATCAATACAAAATTTTTAGTAAATGACATTTGTTTTAGTTTGTTGTTTAAAAAAAAAAAAGCAGCTAAAAGATACCTTTACCAAAAACAAAAGTTTGAAACTAGTGTAACATAAATTTTGAATGATTTGGATGGGAAGCTTCGATGGTCACATGTACACAACTAAAGCGATGAAATACCATATATGTTGCTTCAATGTTTTTCTACTTTCTAGCTAATTGAGTATTACTACACCGCAGTACATACACTTTAGCTTTCAATACACACATATAGTAACAGCATAGGGATTTCTTACTATAAAATAAACAAACCAGCTACCAGAAAGGGTTATTGGATGAGAAAGGATTAAAATAATAAAGAAAACATAACACAACAACAATTATGGGATAATCATTCCAAATGGAGATTAACTTTCTTCCGACCTCATCATATGTGTCATCATACACCTTTGCTTCACTTCTTCACCCTTTCTTTTCCCTCTCCCTTATCTCTCTCTTTCTTCTTTAACTTTTCACTGCCTCTCACAGCATCTTGAGTTTATTTTATTTTATTTTATTCCACCTAAAAAGTAGATAATTAAATCAACTGAAACATGAGAGAGATCTCCCATCTTGAATATACCACTCTGTGCTGTTTAGGGTTGGAGGCATATATAATTAACAAGGCTACCTGCCCATTCTCTTGGGTCTTTCTTAATTCAGCCACTAATACTTCTTCCCTCACTGAACTCTTTGTGTGAGTTTCTTATTGAAATTTGAGTCAAACTTAGAATCTGAGACACAGTTTTGAAGCTAAGAAAGATGGATGAAGGAGAAATCATCACACATACTGCTTTCCCTCAGAACCTAACTGCTTCTGCTGCATCTAATGATCATAACAAACCTCCTTCTGCTTTGAGGAGGAAAAGAAACCTCCCAGGAAACCCAGGCATGCTTGTTTCTTTCATAGTAGATTCTCTATTTTCTCTTCATCAATATCGCTTATATATAAGCTTTATTATTATATATAGGTATCACTACTAGAAAAATTAAATTAATAATGAAACAATTTATATATATGTAAGTTTTAGAAAAATTAATATCACTCAATTTTTTGTGAATTAGTATTAGTAATGAAAAAGAAATTTTGTTGTCACAAATTTTTGTCATAAATTCTTTGATTTTTTTTGTAGTGTATATTCAAAGCTAAAATGCTTTCTCATCAAGAGAAAAGAAAAAAAAAGTTATACAAAAGATTTAATATGTGAATCTTTTTTCCCTATCTGCACAGATCCTGAAGCAGAAGTCATAGCCTTATCACCAAAGACCCTGATGGCTACGAACAGATTCTTGTGTGAAACTTGTGGGAAGGGTTTCCAAAGGGATCAAAATCTCCAACTCCATCGACGTGGACACAACCTTCCATGGAAGCTTAAACAGAGAACGGGTAAAGAAGCAAGAAAAAGGGTTTATGTGTGTCCTGAGAAGAGTTGTGTCCACCACGACCCTTCAAGGGCTCTTGGAGACTTAACTGGGATTAAAAAGCACTTCTGCAGAAAGCACGGTGAAAAGAAGTGGAAGTGCGAGAAGTGCTCGAAGCGTTATGCTGTGCAGTCAGATTGGAAAGCACACTCCAAGACCTGTGGCACTAGAGAATATAAATGTGATTGTGGAACTATCTTTTCAAGGTAACTAATAATTATTAACCTATTCATCTGAGTTATAGATTTGCTCATGACATACCTCTCTTACCAGTCTTATAGCAACAAGTTATTTTGTTTTGCAAGAGTGCTGTAACTTGACCTTGAGTCCTAGATTATATATAGTGGTATAAAAACAACAACTCTAACTCAAAGGATTAATTGGTCTTTGGCTTTGGGTCGATGAATATTGGGTTCACATAAAAAAAACTCTCTTTCTCTAGGTTTATTCTGACTATTTGGCTTTCAGAGAAAAAAAAGAGAGAATATCGAGACCTAGTTCAAACAAAGGATTTGAAAGAAGCCAGTGCCACACAAGTTTTTGATAAACCTTTTTGGCAACCTTAGCCCTAAACGACAAAAGTTCTTAGTTTGGAATTATCTTAATTATAGTTACCTATTATGTGATTTTTAATTCAGATTTTCCTTGGTATATATAGTTTGAGGCTATAGACTAGTTATTAGTATCGTACAAGTCATAATGTCTTAGTCATGTTACCATGTTACTCATGTTGGACTTTTGTGGAGCTAATGTTAGAGGCGTACGTTTGTCTTCACCTAAGTAAGAATAATGCATAAAAATCCAAAAGTAACAACTTGTTACCAAGAAGCAAATAACATTATTTGAGTGATTAGGAAGAGGAAAACAAACATATTTGAAGTAAGTTTTATTCTACACGAATTCCAATGCACCAAAATGGGGAAGCAACATTTTATTAGTATCAATTATAACACATTACATAACCTTTGAATGTGTGTTTAATTTTTTTTTCTACAAATAGTCTAGCAACTAAATAATTTACTTTGTTATTTACTAAATACTTGAGAAATCATATTAACAGAAAATTAAACATACTTTGAGTGGTTGTTAAACAGATAAACAAACACCCATAATTTAGACTTCTTAAATGTATATATGTTTCTTTAGATTATTGTTATGATTATTATATATTATTAAAATTATTATTATTATTATTATTATTATTTGTTAACACTTTTGGTTGAGCAGGAGAGACAGCTTCATCACACACAGGGCCTTCTGTGATGCATTGGCAGAAGAAACGGCTAGGGTAAATGCAGCCTCAGACATAAACACATCCTTAGGGGGCAACAACATTGGTTACAACATAATGGGAACATCCCTAGGCCCTAATATGGCAACCCATTTCCCTTCAATTTTCAAGCCAGTTTCAAGCACTGATGAAACAAGTAACCAAACCTCAAGGGGACTACCCCTTTGGATGAGTCAAATAACATCTTCTCAGGCTCAAGAAAGAATAATGGTCAACACAAATTTGCGTGAGATTCATCAACTTGGTTCTGCCACAAGCTCATCATCAGGAACAATATATGATGGCAACTCAATTCTCCAATGCCCAAATCTTCCACCTTCTAATAACTATCAACTAAGTTGGGTGTTTGGAACTAAAATTTCCAATAACAGTAACAACCAAGAGTTAACAACTAGCACTACTACTTCACTTCCTCTAGGAAACACAAGTGCCATTCCTTCTTGGTATAGTTCCCAACACCAACCTCAACATCAACAAGCATGTCCATCAGCAAACATGTCAGCCACAGCTTTGTTGCAAAAAGCTGCTCAAATTGGAGCAACCTCAAGTGACCCTTCATGGCTTGGGAGCTTAGGTTTGAAATGTGGTAACAATAGCCAAGGTCAAGATGGTAATAATAATAAGTATAGTGGCATGTACGGATCAAGCTTGGTGCTCACAACCACTCTTGGGAGTGAAGCAGATAACTCTGGATGTGAATTGTCACAAATGCACCCTCACAAACGAAGACACGTGCTCAATGAAGAAAGTGGAGGGGGGCAAACTAGGGATTTCCTTGGTGTTGGTGTGCAAAACCATTTTCCACACTTCATCAACCAAGGGGTGGACTTGATTTGAAGATATGGGTTCAATGAAAAATGATTTTTTCCACACTCATTTGAGAATGTACACTTTGGAAGGAGGACCAAGAGAGTGATAATGTGATGAAGAAAAGGAAAGAAGAGATAGGCAAATGTGTAAGTAAATTAATTAAGTGTAAAATTGGAGTGTGAAAAAATCTTTTAAGTTGATATTTAATTGTGAAATTTAAATTAAATGTCTTTCTTTTCTGTATATATTTTCTCTGTCTATGTGAAATGGGATAATTAATAACAGTAAAAGCAAAGGTGGATGGAGTTGAAGTTAAAATTGGAGGAACAGAATTTAGTATCTGGAAACTTTGCAGAGAGGAAAAGGTGGGAATTGAGTGCTTGATGAGGCCTAAAAAGTTTGCTCTTAGAAAAACTATTGAAGGGTTGAAAGGAGAGAGATCCATGCATATTCTTTTGAATGCTGAAAGCTGACCCCTTTTTAAAAAAAAATTGGTGGCTTTAATTAATTTTTGATAAAAGGGTGGGACGGTTGTGGAGTAGTGGGGGCAAAGTAAACGACAAGCTTTGGAGTCCATTATTATTGCACAGTTGTTTCATTTCATCTGTGTTGTGGTTCATGTCTTTGTCAAAATGGGCTTAAAAGGAGAATTTCCAGTGACAAAAAAGCATCATTCTAGTACAAATAGGCTTTTAGCTTATAGGTTAAAATAAATTAATGTACCCCTTTTCGTTCACCCTGCAATGCATATTTGTAGTGTGACCAGATTGGCTAAGTTTTCTAAGCTAGCATGCGGAAAAATTGAGCTAAGAAGATCGAGGCACATTATATTATCTGTTTATTATTATTACAAGTTTTTCTCTTCATTTTAAATTTCTCTTGCTTTTTCTTTGTTCCATCCCTCCTCTTCTTTCCATGCACTCAGCGCGGAAAGTGCGGTAATATGCCTTTTTCATTAGTCTTTAGGGTTAATTATTATATATCGGTTTTATTTTTTAAGTAAAACTTTTAAAATAATTATTATAAAAATAGTAATTTTATTATTATTTTCTCATACATGAGATACCATAAAAAGTTTTATATGATAAATATATACCTAAATATATTCTTAATGGATATATCTTGTTGTGGTACACAGTGAAAATAAAAGAAATTAAGAACCCACCACGTAACATAAATAGTTAGTAGTTTAGATCTTTTAAAGTATATGATAGAAGTTTGATTATTGACTATTTGATTACAGTAATGCATATGTAAGAAATAAATTGTCCCTTGACTAAAAATCCTCCAAAAAACAAATGGACGAGCTACCTGTGGGTATAAGTTAGTGACTAGCCCTCGGTACATTTGACAAGAAACAAAATTAGAAGAGAGGGAGAAATATTAATTTTAAATTAAAGAGAAAGATATAATGTAAAAAATGAATTTTTATGTTTAAAATTCAATTTTTCATTTTAATATATAGTTATTCACACTCCTCCAACCACACGAGATGATTAAACCTTTCGCTGTTTTGGGTAATGTTTTGAGAACACACACATGTACATCTATCAATATATCCAGAAAGATAAACGTACAAAACTAGAAAAGTAGTAGAGAAATGGACAAAGATGGAAATATCACATAAGTGTTTACTATAAGAAAAATATCTATGCATCATTAGTACTCATTAAACTTTTCACTGTTTTATGTTGATGGATTTAACAGTGACCATCCACTATATATATTCGGTTGGTTGCATTTTATCAATCAAAATGTAAAATAAGCATAAGTATCAAAAGAAAAAGTATTAGGGGGAAAGTAAAAGGGAAGCCATATTCTCCAGTCTTGACGGCCGTACCCTCTGCTCTTTGATTTTGCTTTTACTTTTGCCTACGCTATGGCTTGTAGGGTGGGACAAGTTATCCAATGATTGTTCACGAGTATACCACAAAATCTATTTAATCCAAAACATAGAAAATATTTGAAGATTTGCAAAATGATAAGATGAGTATATATAAGGAATATGGGTCGATCGAAAGATGGTTGCCATTATTAGTCTAGGTTGTAAAAGCTTCTTCATGTCACGATTCACATTTTTCATTTGATCTGACAACAGCAATTATAGTTCGGCCTTTGGGTACGTACCAATTAAAATTTGTGTATGAAATATATCTTATTAATAAATAAAATTTAGCTTGTGATTTTTATGTTTCAAAGGGAATAAGAAATTTGATTTAGACTGTTCGCTACATTTTTTATTTTTTTCACTACTACAACTTTTTTGAACTATAAGGACACTTCACAGTGATGGTAGTGATGGTTTTGAACATAAAAAAGAAAGTCATTTTAATTAAGGTGACATATGCTTTTACCCACGTACACTGCACAAGTTGATAAAGTTTATATATTGCTTAAAACAATGACTTTTTTTATTTAATGGCTAAATAAATATTTAGTATATATATTGCAATTATAATTAATAATAATGAAAAAATTATAATATTCGAAAGAGAAACTTTGGTAAAAAAGAGATTTTAAATTCATTATATACTGTGAAATTTCTATTAAACTTGTTATTATATATATATGGATAAAAACCTTAATACCTTTCCACAAAAATATTATTAACCTTAGCTTGTCCTTGGGTAATAAAAAAAACGGGTCGTGTTTCTAGGATTCAACTTAGAATAAACCTGGTAAATAGTATGAAAATGGTTCTTCAAAACAAGAAATTTGACTTAGATCGAGTTACACCCAAAAATTGTCCATGCAAGTTAAAAATCTATAAGTATATGTCAATTTGATAATTTTAATTGTTGCTATAGTTTTAATGTAAGATTATTTTAATTGTCATATAATTAATTGGACAGACAAATATCACCAAAAAAAATTAATTGTGATTTTTTTTTAAAAAAATTAAGTCTTTTCGCAAGCAAAGTTATTGGCTGAATGAAATCTTTATAAGACAGATATACAATTTTTTTAAAAACACATTGCACAAAGACTAACTCACTAAGTGTCTTATAGCCGAATATACAATTTTAACATTTAATTTAATCTCCTAAGATGTTCAAAATATTTTAAGAACTTTTCTAAATTTTATAAAAATTTACCGATAATTTTTTACGTAAAGAATTTGAATGAATGTGTGTAAGGTTAATAACCTATTTCTTCAAAGTTTCTAGTGTTGGCAGAGGCAAAGGAAGTTGGGGAGTGCCTACAAGAGCCATGACCCCCTCAAGATTTTAAATTTTTGTAATATTATATATATATATATATATATATATATATATATATATAATTATTTGTGGCCTTCTCTTCTTAATTCTCTTTAGTATTTTTAACAACATATTTTAACTAAAAGTAAAAAATTTCTTCATTTTTTATTTTCCTCTTTTTTGACAATTAAATTTAATTTCTCATATACTTTCTAGCTTCTACAAGATGGTAAGCTTTTTTCATTGTTGTTGTTCTTGGTACTTTGTGTAATGAGTTATTTTTATTATGCTTCTAATATTTTCATCTTGCATTTTTAATCCTAGGTGATTTTTTTATTGTCTAAATATCTAATTATAATTATTGGTTTTCCAATTGCATCCCAAATGTATGCTAATTTTTCTTGCATCTTGTACCTTCTTTCTTTTTAATGTCTATTAAAGGTTTTTGAATTGCATTCCATTTATTATGAACATTTTTTTCTTTTTCTATTTTTTTGCATTCTTACTTATTAACTTTCTTTCATATTAAATAAACTATTGCGGTAGTGATAAGATTAGGCATCCCACTCAAAACTCCACACATGTGCTTAAGCTTTATTGTAATTAAATACTCTTTTTTGTTCCTATTTGTTAAATTCAATGACCTAATTCCTTAAGATTAAGAAAAATTATTAATTTAGTTAATAGAAACACATTTGTCCTAATTCTTTTCTTCAAAACATCATTGCTATTAATATTCATCACTCTCTTATAATTGTTTGATATATAACATACAATTAATTATAGATATTTTAGTATAAAAATAATTAATGCAATAAAAATTATGAATTGGATCATATAAAATAGAACAAACATCACTCTTAATTTGAGTCTTATAAATAGGAATGAAGGCGGTTATGAAATACTTAAAATAACTTAGTCTCTTTCGTAAAATGATTAACTTATAGAAAAATTACTGTTAAACAAATAAAATAATTGGTTTCTTGTAGTAATGTTTTTTGTTTTAGATTTATGATATGATCTCTATTTTTGTTAATGATACATCTATAATTAGTTAACTTATCTAAGCATTTATGCATTTATCATATGTAATTTATTCAATCAAGTAGTTTCTAAGAATTTTTCATGTGTGACTCAAATATTCATTTTTGAAATATTTTATATAATAAGCTTTGACTATAATAAAATTTTCTTTTCACCTAATTAAATGTTTTTTTTTACTTTCTTCTCATTTTGCTAAAGGTCTTTGGACGCTTATGTGTTGCTGAGACTCGTTAATTAGTATCTTTCTTATGCTCACAACACATTACATATTTCTTTTAGCTCATAATAAAATATTAGTTACATATATTTTAATTTTTTTTTATAAATGTCCTAATGTAAAATTTGAAATATTTTTTTTAGTTATGTTTTTTTTTCTATATTGGCTTTCCTTATATAAAAATCTTGGTTATGTCCATATTTATAAACATTCATCTTCAAGTGTCCATTGTCTTACAATGGATGAATTTCTTTACTTAAGTTCTTATGGTCGTTGAAGCATTTAATGTTTGTATTAAATGCAGGTCATTCCTAATGCAATGAAATCACTAATATTGTCTTTCATGTAGAATACTTTAGCAAAAAAACCACTTCCCTTTGCCTAGAGCAAGTTTGCACTATTTAACACATCTTTTTATGAAGATGGTGACTTTTAGATCTTGAACTTTCATTTATTATTCATAGGTTTCAACAAATCATAGAAAAGTATCTCTGCAAGACAAATCTTAGACACATAGTATTAAATAAAGTCTTAAAAATCATCCGATCTTGTGTTAGATCGTAGTTTTACCTCACTATCATGTGATACTTCAAACATAGACTCACGAAGCAAGCTCTAATATTGCATAAAATGAAACTTTCAACATTTGTACATATTTAATTGCATCTAATCAAAATAATTAGAAGTCTTGACTCATCTTAAGACACAAATATTTGTTGACTTAATATTAATTATAATTTATTGTATCTCGTTCAACATATCTATAGGTAAAAGTTATTGACTTATTGTTACAAATTTTAGCATTGAGAAAAAATTGATATTAGTAAAAAAAAATGTATACCCATAATTATTTTTAATATTAATTACATAAATTTTAGATAATATTAGTTAATATCCGAGATTGAATATCCTTTAGGGAAATATGATGCTTACAAGATTCATTAAAAGAAATCAGAAGTGCAATATGGGATTATGAGGTAGCAAGAGCCTTAAATCAAATGGTTATAACTTCTAGTTTATCAAATCCTTTGGTCTACCTTGAAACCTGATATTTAGAGAGTTCTGGGGGAGTTCCATGACAATGACTCAATGAGGTAATTCCTAAAGGGGAAAATCCATCTTTCATCGATCATCTAGAACCCCTAAAAATGATAATGCACATAGTTTAGAGAGAATATAGACATACTTATGTCATCGAGTATGTGTACAAAATAATTGCAAATATTTTATCCAAGAAGTTAAGGATGGTACATGATAATTGTCACCAATACTTACATTTTGTAGTATTTCATTAGCTATAAAAGGGAACCTCTTGACACATGAAGAAGGATTCTGAAATTGTGATTTTTTAGGCTTAGGACAAAGATCAGATTTTGTGATGGCTTACATGCTCAAAGCTTCTCATTGAATCATTCCTCCACCAGATTCTTCATTAATTATGGTTATAAGTAGTTAATTTTATCTTCATTGGGGTTTAATGTAATTAGACTACAACATGTCTACATCCATGTAATTACGTTTTATTCTCATTGTTATACAACAAGATTCTGCCATTTTGGGACCTAAGGGTCATGGTAATACTCTTGTTAATTGGGGAGTTGAGATAGATGTTCGAACTTGTCAACTTTTTTGTTGGGTTTGTAGCACCAACTGGTATTCTCTAATTCTCTTTGTGGTTGCGCATCTCTCACTTATACTAATATATTTTTGCTTATAAAAAATTATCTATAAAAAGAATCACAAAATTATTAGTTATATAACTTTTCTATATCAAATTTCTAGTTTACAACTGAAAAAAAAGTTGGTTTTCAAGTATGTGGAGAAGTTTTGACAACGGGAATTGGGAAGTGACAATTGAATCGATCAGATAACAACAATATATGGATAATTTTAAAGTGCTTCATGAGTACCATACCATAATATCTAATTAATGTTAACCTTACTCTTTTGGGAAGGAGAAATGAGGATAACAAATAAGAATTAACGGTAGAAATAAAGACAAATTAAAAAATATATATTAATCATCGATAAAACTGATACATATTTTGTAAAAATGTCATGATGGCTAGTAATTACAAAAATAGATAACTAATTAACATTTTAGAAAATAAACATTATGAATGAATATTCAAAATTAAATGAAATCAAATACAAATCTTAATGTTTTATAAAGTTGAATATGTGAATATGTCTCTTAACAATTCATGTTTCAAAGAGAATATTTTGAAAATTATATATATATATATATATATTAGGAAAAGACAGGAGAATTCTTTACTTAAATCGATATTCGTGATCAAATCATATATTAATTGTAAGTGTATGTTTTGTTTTGGTGGCAGACAAGAATTGATTCTGAGTTTAAAATTGACTTTTGAATGTATTTTCACGTACTTAGTCTCATGTTAGAAAATTTTAAAATTGATTATAGGTTGAAATAATTTTGAGTAACTTCAATGTTGCATCCAAAATTTTGTATTGAATTTTATGCCTAACATAAATCACATCACTTCAAACTCAATTTTAATCAAAATCAATTTTATCAACACTCATCCAAAGTCACACTAAATAGAAACAAACAAAAGTTGTTGTCATTCCTTGGTATTCACTTCTCAACATGACAAATGGAGAAAAATTAATAAAAGGAACAAATGACCACATGTACTTTAGGGAATTCATGTTGATTGGCACAAGACCTTTAGACCTTTTGTTTTTATCCGTAACAAACTTGCCAAATTCATCATCTTAATTAGAAACCATGTTACGTTTTTTGATTGACAAGAAGAAAAAAATATTGTCAAACTCTTCGGCCTTCAATATTGCTTCATTCTCACTTCATATTGCAAAATAAAAAGAGCAAAAAAATCTTTCAACTTGGACACAAAACTTTGTTGCCCATCCTATATATACACGCATGCACCTTTCATCTTTTGCACTTACCACACTACTCATTAATTACTTCTTAGATCATAATTAATAATCCAACTTATTTTGTCTCATTATTATAGCTTCTCTAGATGGAAGCTAAAACTAAGTCATGGGTAGTTCTACCTTTTCTTCTATTGGTTGCAATTTTCATGCAACAAAGTGTGCATCGAGAATCGTGAGTGCCCTACCTTTTTGTCTTTAGGGACTCTTTGTCTGGCAATGGAAATACAATGACCTTCCAACAACTACAAAGTCACACTAAATAGGATCAAATAAAAGTTGTTGTCCCTTCTTGGTGTTCAATTCTCAACATAACGAATGGAGAAAAATTAAAAAAAAAAGGAACAAATGGCCACACGTACTTTTGGGAATTCGTGTTCATTGTGCAAGTCCTTTAGACCTTTTGTTTATACTTGTAACAAACTCGCCGAATTCGTCATCTTAATTAGAAACAACGTTACGTTTTTTGATTGACAAGAAGAAAAAAAATCTCCTCAAACTCTTCGGCCTTCAATATTGCTTCATTCTCACTTCATATTGCAAAATTAAAAAAAGCAAAAAAATCTTTCAACTTGGAAACAAAACTTTGTTGCCCATCCTATATATACAACAATGCACCTTTCATCTTTTGCACTTACCACACTACTCATTAATTACTTCTCGGATCATAATTAGTAACCCAACTTAGTTTGTCTCATTATTATATCTTCTCTAGATGGAAGCTAAAACTAAGTCGTGGGTAGTTCTACCTTTTCTTCTATTGGTTGCAATTTTCATGCAACAATGTGTCCATGGAGGATCTCAAGTGCCTTGTCTTTTTGTCTTTGGGGACTTTTTGTTTGACAATGGAAATAACAACAAGCTTCCAACAACTACAAAGTCCAATTACAAACCATATGGCATCGACTTCCCAATAGGCCCAACGTGAAGATTTACCAATGGACAAATGTCTATTGATCTAATTGGTAACAGTTTCTTTTGGTCTGCAAAATATATTTTGTATTAAAATTAGACTATTGTATTCTTTAATTTCTCTATTACATCTTGGATATGTGGTAACAATTTGTTTTGGTATGCAAAATATATTTTGTATTAAAATTAGGCTATTGTATTTTGTTCTTTCACTATTACATCTTGCATACATGATAACAGTTCCTTTTGGTCTGTAAAATATATTTTTGTATAAAAATTATACTATTGTATTGGGTACTTTCACTACTACATCTTGCATATGTGGCAATAGTTTCTTTTGGTCTGCAAAATATATTTTGTATTAAAATTAGACTATTATATTTTGTACTTTCACCATTACATCTTGCATATGTCACAATAGTTTTTTCTTGTCTGCAAAATATATTTTGTATTAAAATTAGACTATTGTATTGTGTACTTTCAGTACATCTTGCATATGTGGTAACAATTTCTTTTGGTCTGCATAAATATATTTTGTATCAACATTAGACTATTGTATTTACACTTTTACTATTACATCTTGTATATGACATATATCACACTCCTAATAGTGTATTTAAACATGCTTTGGATGGTCCAAGATACAACACTGAAAGTGCATGAAAAAATGCCTTAAAATTGGCACCAAAGATACCTCCTGCAACTACATTTTTAACAGGTCCATATAGGTTCATCTACAAATTAATTGTAGATTTAAGGCTCCCCCATGATGTAAACATTGAACTAGTTAATGCTTATTTATGACAACCTTGGTCATAAATATAGCTAGCCCATAACCCACTAAAAATCATTAAATGTTCCATTTAATAACTATTGACCCATGATGTTATCTTTGGAAGCATAATTCACCATTTATCTGAAGATTATGATTTTATACATTTTTAATATAAATATTTTTATACTATCAACTAATCATAAATCATACTAGATAGTATAATTTTTAGTGTTGATATTATGAAAATCAAAGAACTTATCATACTTAATAAATTTTATAGAATGAATGTGTAAATAATCTTTAGACTATCCGTGCATGAATTGTTTTAGTGTTGTTCTTCATGCTTTGTGTTATGACTTATTTTTATTATACTTCTAATATTTTTCATCTTGCATTTTTATCCGGCATATTTTTTTTTATTGTCTAAATATCTAATTATAATTATTGGTTTTCCATTAGCATTCCAAATGTACGCTAATTTTTCTTGCATCTTGTACCTTCTTTCTTTTTAATGTGTATTAAAGGTTTTTGAATTACATTTCATTATTCTGAACATTTTTTTCTTTTTCTATTTTTTTTTGCATTCTTACTTATTAACTTTCTTTCATATTAATTTAACTTTTGTGGTTGTGATAAGATTAGGCATCCCACTCAAAACTCCACACATGTGCTTAAGTTTTATTGTAATTAAATATTTTTTTTGTTCTTTTTTATTAGATTGAATGATCTAACTCCTTAAGATTAAGAAAAATGATTAATTTAGTTAATAAAACACATTTGTCCTAATTCTTTTCTTCAAAACATCATTGTTATTAATATTTATCACTCTCTTATAATTGTTTGATATATAGTATACAATTAATTATAGATATTTCAGTATTAAAATAATTAATGCAATAGAAATTATGAATTGGATCATGTAAAATAGAAGAAACATCACTCTTAATTTGTGTCCTATTAATAGGAATGGAGTTTTGAAATACTTTAAATAACTTAGTCTCTTTTAACTTATAGAAAAAATAGTTTTAAACACATAGAATATTTGGTTTCTTTTAGTAATGTTTTTTGTTTTAGATTTATGATTTCTATTTTTGTTAATGATACATCTATAATTAGTTAACTTATCTAAGCATGTATGCATTTATCATGTGTAATTTATTCAATCAAGTATTTTCTAAGAATTTTTCATGTGTGACTCAAATATTCATTTTTGAAATATTCTTTTCACCTAATAAAATAATTTTTTTTTTTACTTTCTTCTCATTTTGCTAAAGGTCTTTGGATGCTTATCTGTTGATGACACCTTTTAATTAGTATCACTCTTACGCTCACAATGCATTACACATTTCTTTTTGCTCATAAGAAAATATTAGTTACGTATATATTAATTTTTTAAATAAATGTCATAATGTAAAATTTGAAATATTTTTTTAGTCATGAATTTTTCATATTGACTCCCGTTATATAAAAATCTTTGCTCTACCCTTCTTTATAAACATTCATCTTCAAGTGTCCATTGTTTCGCAATGAATGAATTTCTTCACTTAAGTTTCATCTAATGCTTATGGTCGTTGAAGCATTTAATGCAAGCATGAAATTCTCATCATTCCTAAGTCAATGAAATCACTATGATTGGCTTTCATGTAGAATACTTTAGAAAAAAAAACCACTTTCCTTTGGCCAGAGCATGTTTGCACTATAAAATGTGTCTTTTGATGAAGATTGTGACTTGTAGATCTTGAACTTTCATTTATTCTTCGTAGGTTTCAACATAGTATTAAATAAAGTCTTAAATATCATCTCATGTTGTATTAGATCTTAATTTTAGCTCACTATCACCTTATACTTTAGACACGGACTCATGAAGCATGCTCTCATGTTACATTTTCAACATATATATATTATTGCATATAATCAAAATAATTAAAACTCTTTATTCATCTTAAGACACAAATGTCTTTTGACTTAACATTAATTATAATTTATTGTATCCTGTTCAACATGTCTATAGGTAAGAGTTATGGGGGAGTTCCTTGACAATGACTCAATGAGGTAATTCCTAAAGAGGAAAATTCATCTTTCATCATCTAGATCCCTTAAAAATTACAATGTACATAGTTCAGAGAGAATATAGACATACTTATGTCATCGAGTATTTGAACAAAATAATTGCAAATATTTTATCCAAGTTAAGGATGGTACATGATAATTGTCACCAATACTTAGATTTTGTAGTATTTTCGGTGCAATTAATATTAAGTGATGTGTCTTGTGCTTTTGAGTTATGTTTGTTCTCAATTTAGTTAAATTTTCAATAAATGCTTCTTTTGTTTAGAATTTTCATTTTATTGTTTTTTACAATTGATCATTGGTTGTTTAATTTGTTGTTATTCTGTAGGAAATTTGTTGAAGTATCAGTTTGAAAAAGAGTTAAAGAGCATTGCCACCCAATACAAAAAGAAATAAAATATTTAGATTCATTGACTTGGCTTAAGCGACCCCTAAATGAGAACTTGCTTAAGCTAGCTGCTGATGGAATAGATTTGTTGTAGACTCATCATGCTTAAGTGTCCCCCTCCCCCCATTTGGTGACGACTTAAGCACAACCTTGAAAAGATCACGAGCCATTGACTTAAACATGTCTCCATTTAGGGTCTGCTTAAGCCTGTTTTAATGAAGAAACATATGCGTGAAAATTTCATTAGCTATAAAAGGGAACCTCATGACACATGAAGATTGATTCTGAAACTGTGATTTCTTAGGCTTAGGGCAAAGATTAGGTTGTGACAGCTTACATGCTCAAAGCTTCTCATTGAATCAGTCCTCCATCAGATTCTTCACCATTCATGATTATATGTAGTTAATTTTATCTTCATTGTGGTTTAATGTAATTAGACTACAACATGCCTATATACATATAATTACGTTTTATTCTTATTGTTATACAACAAGATTTTGTCATTTTGGAACTTAAGGGTCTTGGCAATACTCTTGTAATTAGGGTGCTGAGATAGATTTTCGAACTTGTCAACTTCTTTCTAGTTGCGTTCGTAGCACCAACTGGTATTCTCTATTTCTCTTTGTGGTTGTGCATCTTGCGCTTATACTAATCTATTTTTCTTATAAAAAATTATCTATAAAAAAGAATCACAAAATTATTATTAATATAACTTTTCTATGTCAAATTTCTAGTTTGCAATAGAAAAAAAAGGTTGATTTTCAAGTCTGTGGAGAAGTTTTGACAAGAGGAATTGGGAAGTGACAATTAAATCGATTAGACAACAACAATATATGGATAATTTTAAAGTGCTTCATGAATACGATACCACGATAAATAATTAATCTTAACCTTATTCTTTTGAGAAAGAGAAATGAGAATAACAAATAAGAATTAACGGTAGAAATAAATACAAATTAAAAAATATGTTGATTATCGATAAAATTGATACATATTTCATAAAAATGTCATGGTGACAACGTGACAAATTATCCTAGATTGTGACACGTAGACTGGACTTTGATGCAAAATTTAAAAAGTTGTTAAATATTTTTTTCTTCACTTGCTTCTTCTTCCTCAAATTAGGGTTTTTAAAGCTTTTCTCCTCTCAATTCCAACATGGTGGATTCTTAAGTGTGTTTCTCCCTGTTCTTATTTGTCCCCCTCGCTCCATCTTTTTCCTCCCCTCACTCCATCTTCTTCCTAGTGGGCTTTGATTTCTCCATGTCTGCAAGTGGCAGTTCTTCTGCATTTTCTGGTAGAACCATTCGCCAATGCCACCATGGAAGACATGCAGCTATTCGAACTGCAAGAACAAGGAGGAACCCAGGAAGGTTATTCTATACTTGTGCATTGCCCCAAGCAGACCTAGATAACTGTCAATTTTTTCAATGGGTTGAAGAAGAAAACCAAGTTTCTTATCCTTCTTTTGTCACAAGAGAATCAATGGTGGTGACTGATTTGAACTTACAAATTGAAGCATTGTAGAAGAAAATGAGAAATTTAACAAACATTGTGTTGTTAGGTTTTTCAATTTTAATTATAATGTTATTTTTAGGGGGAATATATTTTAGGAAAAATTTGTAGTAGCATTTTTCTGATATTATAAGTGTTGTTTTGCTGAAGAAATATTGTGAATGAAGTTCCTCAAGTTTTTGTTGCTACTGTCAGTTACTTTGCAATTCCTTAAGTTTTTCATTTGAAATTTGATTTGGGTCTATCTACTGTCAATTACTTTGCAGAACAATAGAGTGATGCTCAACTTGATCAAATATCATATAATTGGTTATACTTTTCTGGTGTTGATTACGTTGTTGTTTGCTAATTAAAGGGGAAAAATGTAGTTTAATTAATTCACCTAAACCCACTTCAATTAAATATATTTTTTATTTATTTATTTATTTATCATTATCTAAACATATTCATTTAAGTGTTATAAGTGCAACTTCTATTGCTTCTGGCTTTCTGCCACCTCTTCACCTTGCCTCCGCTCTTATGTGTTATGTGCGTGTTGATCAGTTATGTGCGTCTCATTGGCCTGCTATGCATTGACAGAAAAATATAAAGATCAAGTTAGGATTAAAACCAATTCTATACTCCCTAGGCAGATTTAAATTCAGCCAGAGTACGAAACTTCATCCTTACTTCCAACTTCATTTCACCAAATCGACTACTTTCATTATATTGAGGATAAACTTTGTGAACATCCTCATCTTCATCATCACTACTAATGGGGTTTTTGAGCTCCTCTAAATGATAACCATATGTTTCATATTCAACTTCAATTTTCTTCCTCATACAAAAGAAGTCTGTAAACCACATATCATCATCATTGTCATCTTCATCATCAGGATTACCAACATTTTCCTCTTCATCACCACCAACATCTTTCTCTTCACCACCACCAACATCTCTCTCTTCACCACCACCAACGTCCACATTAATACCTTTCTCTCCACCACCAACATCTGCATCAATGGTGACCAAGTACAAATAAGTTATATTAATCAATTATAAACATTAAATTCCAAAATTATTCAAAATTATGCTAACCATGTTGGACCAAGTAGAGATCAATTAAAATTTACCTTCCTTATGGCCAGAAATAGGTACATCATCTAAATCATCCTCATTACTAGCTTATGGAATTGGATGACATTTCAAGTCCAACATCAGTGGGACTTCTTTTGGAATTGGATCTACTTCATGATGAAAATAAATGTTTATCTCATTATCATTTTCCAAAACATCCTTCACTAAGTATAATATATCTCCATCTGTTGTACAACTCCTTAACCCATGATTGAAATCTAAGTCCTTATCAATCAACCAAAAAAAATCTCATGTCCTGCTATACTTCTTACATGCTTGCACCAGATCACATAGGATAAATGTGTTCATGTAATTTGCAGATATATCCTCCCAAACGTCAAATTCTCCGCCTATATATTCAACCTTTCCATCACTGGCACGTGGAGTGAATCTTCCTCCATGGTGCAATATTAAAGTTATCTTGGCATCCATTCTACACAATCAAAAACCACAAACAATGCCATATATTAGGAAATAAAAAACCTAACTCAAACATAAGCACATCGCACAACAAAATGCAATGTCATGTATAAAAATAGAGCACCATAAATCAAAATAATAAAGGACCATAAAACAGAGTAACAATGAATCCATGCTATATCAAAACCCTTCAACATATAAAAGCCCAAAAATACAAGAGAATATAAATCGTTCTTCATCAAACCTTAATCAACACATCATAATGATTTATATGAATGAAGAGCAAAACGACGAACTGGTTCACCAAAACAGAGACCAAAACAAAAAACAAAAATGCGAAAACCCAAAACAATCACGAAACAAAACCTTTCACGCAATAGGGCGATGAACACAAAAACAAAAATGACAACATAAACAGCTGCAAATGAAAATGATAATGTACATTATGTGAACCTGGAGCAACAATGAAAGCAAACACACAAAAATTTCAAATGATAACGTACATGATGTGAACCTAAGTGAAGAGCGAAGCACAAAGAGTGACAATGACCAATGAATGCCGAGAAACGTTTGCTACTGGCAGAGGGAGGGGTTGATAATGAGAACGAGGGAGACCATGAATGGAAAATGGAAGGAATACAAAGAGACGTTCTTGGACCACAGTGAAAAAACCCAATGCAATCGTAGTCTAAGGCAGTGAAACTGTTTTTGGAAAAATGGATTTACTTAATTTTGGAATGGTTTTTATCCTAACTTATCATAATTTTTCAATTTGGTCCAAAGACTTGCCACATGGGTTTGCTTACATGGACAAAGATTTGCCACATAGACATATAGACAAATGACTAATAGTGGAAATTAGATTTTAACGGTCGGGACTTATTTGCATAATGGATGTAAAGATAGAAAATACTTTTTACATTTAAAAAAGATAGGAACTAATTTACAAAGGGCCAAAAGTTAGGAACCAAAATACCTATTTACTAAAGAATTGACGGTAGAAATAAATACAAATTAAAAAATATATATTAATTATCGATAAGAATTGATACATATTTTGTAAAAATGTCATGATGACTAAAAATTACAAAAACAAATCACTAATTAACATTTTAGAAAATAAACATTATAAAGAAATATTCAAAATTAAATGAAATCAAATACAAATCTTAATATTTTATAAATTTGAATATCTGAGTATGTCTCTTAACAATTCATGTTTCAAAAAGAATATTTTGAAAATTATATATATTAGGAAAAGATTAGAGAATTCTTTCCTTTAATCGATATTCGTGATCAAATCCTATATCAACTATAAGTGCATGTTTTGGTTTGGTGGCATTCAAGAATTGATTATGAGTTTAAAATTGACTTTTGGATGTATTTTCATGTACTTGGTCTCATGTTTGAGAAAATTTTAAAATTGATTATAAGTTGAAATAATTTTTTGAGTAATTTCTATGTTGCATAAAAAAATTTGTATTGAATTTTATGTCTAACATAAATCACATCACTTCAAAATAAATCACTAAATAGAAACAAACAAAAGTTGTTGTCCCTCCTTGGTGTTTACTTCTCAACATGATGAATGAAGAAAAATTCAAAAGAAAAGGAACAAATGGTCACACGTACCTTTGGAGATTTGTGTTCATTGGTGCAAGTACTTTAAACCTTCTGTTTTTATTTGTAACCAACTTACCAAATTTGTCATCTTAATTAGAAACCATGTTGTTTTTGATTGAAAGGAAGAAAAATATCTCGTCAAACTCTTCGGCCTTCAATATTGCTTCATTCTCACTTCATTTTGCAAAAAATCTTTGTGGTTGTGAATGTTGTGCTTATACTAATATATTTTTGCTTATAAAAAATTATCTATAAAAGAGAATCACAAAATTATTATTTATATAACTTTTCTATGTCAAATTTCTAATTTGCAATAGAAAAAAAAACTGATTTTCAAATATGTGGAAAAGTGTTGACAAGGGGAATTGGGAAGTGACAATTAAATCGATCATACAATAATAATATATGGATAATTTTAAAGTGTTTCATGAATACGATACCACAATAACTAATTAATTAATGTTAACCTTATCCTTTTGGGAAAGAGAAATGAGAATAACAATAAGAATTAACGGTAGAAATAAATACAACTTAAATATATATATATATATATATATATATATATTAATTATCGATAAAACTGATACATATTTTGTAAAAATGTCATGATGAATAAAAATTACAAAAGCAAATCACTAATTAACATTTTAGAAAATAAACATTATAAAGAAATATTCAAAATTAAATGAAATCAAATACAAATCTTAATATTTTATAAAGTTGAATATGTGAGTATGTCTCTTAACAATTCATGTTTCAAAGAGACTAGAGAAAGACAAGAGAATTCTTTATTTTAATCGATATTCATGATCAAATCATATATGAATTGTAAGTGTATGTTTTGTTTTGGTGGCATTCAAGAATTGATTGAGTTTAAAATTGACTTTTGGATATATTTTCACGTACTTAATCTCATGTTAGAAAAAAATTTAAAATTGATTATAAGTTGAAATAATTTTGAGTAACTTCTGTCTTGCATCAAAAAATTTGTATTGAATTTTATGTCTAACATAAATCACATTACTTCAAATCAATTTTAATAAAAACTAATTTTGCCAACACTCATCCAAAGTCACACTAAATAGAAACAAACAAAAGTTGTGGTCCTTCCATGGTGTTCACTTCTCAACATGGCGAATGGAGAAAAATTAAAAAAAAAAAAGAACAAATAGCCACATATACTTTTGGGAATTCATGTTCATTGGCACATATCCTTTAGACCTTTTGTTTTTATTTGTAACAAATTTGCCAAATTCGTCATCTTAATTAGAAACCATGTTACATTTTTTGAATGACATGAAGACAAAAATCTCATCAAACTCTCCGGCCTTCAATATTGCTTCATTCTCACTTCATTTTGCAAAATAAAAAAAAATATTTCAACTTGGACACAAAACTTTGTTTCCCATCCTATATAAACATGCATGCACCTTTCATCTTTTGCACTTATCACACGATTCATCAATTACTTCTGGAATCATAATTAATAATCCAACTTATTTTGTCTCATTACTATAGTTTCTCTAGATGGAAGCTAAAACTAAGTCATGCGTAGTTCTACCTTTTCTTCTATTGGTTGCAATTTTCATGCAACAATGTGTCCATGGAGAATCGCAAGTGCCCTGCCTTTTTGTCTTTGGGGACTCTCTGTCTGATAACGGAAATAATAACAACCTTCCAAGCACTACAAAGTCCAATTACAAACCATATGGCATCGACTTCCCAACCGGCCCAACAGGACGATTTACGAATGGACAAACATCTATTGACCTAATTGGTAACAATTTCTTTTGGTTTGTAAAATATATTTTGTATTAAAATTAAACTATTGTATTTTGTACTTTCTATATTACATCTTGCACATGTATTAATAGTTTCTCTTGGTTTGCAAAATATATTTTTTATTAAAATTAGACTAATGTATTTTGTACTTTCACTATTACATCTTGCGCATATGATAACAGTTTCTTTTGATCTGCAAAATATATTTTGTATTAAAATTAAACTATTGTATTATGCACTTTTACTATTACATCTTGTATATCACATATATTACACTCCCAGAAGTTTATTTCAAAATGCTTTGGATGGTCCAAGATACAACAGTGGAAGTGCATGAAAAAAATGCCCTAAAATTGGTACGAGAGGTACATACTGCGACTTCAATTTCAACAGGTCCATCCACAAATTAATTGTAGATTTAAGGATCCCCATGATGTAAATATTGAATTAGTTAATGCTTATTTATGACAACCATGGTCATAAATATAGCTAGCCCAAAACCCACTAAAAACCATTAAATGTTCCATTTAACAACTAGTTAATGCCTATTTATGACAACCATTGTCACAAATTAATTGTAGACTTAATGCTCCCCCATGATGTAAATATTGAACCAGATAGTATAACTTTTAGTGTTGGTATCGTGAAAATCAAAGAATTTATCACTGCATGAATTGTTTTTTTGTTGTCTAGTTGAGCTCGTTCGTATCCTATCCCAATTCTATTTATTTTCTTACACCCCCATACTTTTTATTTGGTTAATTCACTTATTTGCTTTTAACTTTTGCAGCTCAACTACTGGGATTTGAGAATTTCATCCCACCCTTTGCAAACACTAGTGGCTCAGACACACTTAAGGGTGTGAACTATGCATCCGGAGCAGCTGGGATTCTACCAGAGAGTGGTACACATATGGTAATAATTGTATAAATTAATGTTTTGAATACCGTCCAATATTACTTTCTTTAAGAAAAATATATATTTTATTATTGATTTAAATTTATTGAATATCACAAAATTTTGTAGGTTTAATTTCTTATTTAATTAATCTTACTCATTATTTAATAACTTTTAATAATTTTTAACTAATAATAAAAATATAAAAAATGTATTAAAAAATATATTATTAACCATATTACACTCATAAATCAAATATAACCTTTATCTATCTTTCTTTGTTGATTGATCTCTACCTTTAATTGATTTAGAGGATTTGTTTCAATGCTAAATTATTGTTACACAACGTATGCAGGGTGCCAACATCAATTTGAGGGTACAAATGTTAAATCACCTATTCATGTACTCCACAATTGCTATCAAACTTGGAGGTTTTGTCAAAGCTAAACAGTACCTCAACAAGTGTTTGTACTACGTTAATATAGGAAGCAATGATTACATAAACAATTACTTCCTTCCCCAGTTTTACCTAACAAGCCGCATCTATACCCCTGATCAATATGCCAACATTCTTATTGCCCAGCTATCTCAGTATATGCAGGTATTTTATAATTTTCTATATTGTTTTCACTTTGTGTCACAAATTCGCTTGGGGTTATACTCAATACACTCTATTATAAACTGAATTTAAACTATATTGGATCAAGTATTTATTAAATTATGGTAGGGTGAGTTTTGGAGGTACTTTCTGGTCTTATATATAGTTTAAATGGCTGTTTTTAGGTCTATTTGAAGGGCTTTTTAGAAGCCTCCTGACTTAAAGTTTATCTAGGGTTTAGTGAAAAAATAATTTCATTTAATAATTAATAAACATAGGACACAAATAATTAAAAACTAAAAAATTAATAAAGAGTAACATGAAATAAGATGTGTGATTCACAGGTTTTTTTTTTTATTTTAAAACAATCAACTAATAAGAAAGAATGTGTCCAAGGAAAATGTATTCTTAACATTTGTCTATTTCAAAATATCATAGTCAAAAACTTGTCAAATTTAGAAAGATTAAATAAGAAAAAAAAAAGTGAGAGGATTCGATACATAAAATATTATATAAACTATTTATTTAAAAATTAAAAATTGGGGAACCAAATTAAAATAATGTAAATATTTTAGGAGTCAAAAACTTAATTATAAGCTTATACATATATATATATATATATATATATATATATATATATATATATATATAATATTAAAAAATATATGAATATTGATGTGTATTTAAATAATTTTTATATCCATGTATTTCTTATATCATGCATTTTAATTTATATAAATTCTAACTTTAAAAAATATTAATTTATTTCTAAAATTTCCATATTAAGGTCTTCTACACTGTTAAAATACATGTATTATTTTCTCTTATAATTATAAAAAAAATATTGTTTTGGGGGGTATGCAGACACTGCATGACGAAGTTGGGGCCAGAAAATTCGTGCTAGTTGGGATGGGTCTTATAGGTTGCACTCCAAATGCCATCTCTACCCATAATACAAATGGATCTTGCGTTGAGGAGATGAATAATGCTACGTTCATGTTCAATGCAAAGCTTAAATCTAAAGTGGACCAATTCAACAACAAGTTCTCTGCTGATTCCAAATTCATCTTTATAAACAGCACATCCGGAGGCCTTGATAGTTCTCTTGGTATATATACTAGTATTTTCTATAGACTAAAATAATTGAATGTCTTACAATTTGATTTGGATGCAAGAATATTATATAATTAACCATGGTTTCATGTGTTTTAGGTTTCACTGTTGCAAATGCTTCTTGCTGCCCATCATTGGGGACAAATGGGTTATGTATTCCTAATCAAACGCCATGCCAGAATCGAACCACTTATGTGTTTTGGGATCAATTCCATCCCACCGAAGCTGTCAACCGAATCATTGCAATAAATTCATATAATGGTTCTAATCCAGCCCTCACTTACCCAATGGATATCAAGCACCTTGTTGGGTTCTGAATGATGATTCAATTCAAACTATGATTGTGTCCTTGAATAATTTTTATCATGCAATTGTAATTTGTATTGAGCTAATCATAAACATGAAGTTACATGTTCAAAGTCTTGTGTGCTTTTTTCTTTATTCCCGACATATTTACAACTTCATCCATATCTTGTCTTCAAATTGACCAAATCTAACACGGCTAACAACCACCTAAAGCTTGTATACCTTGGATAAAAAGACTTATTCAAATTGTTTTTGTAATTTATGACCCAAAAGTGCATGTAGTTGTCAAAATGACTATTGTCCATGGTGTGACAACAACAATATATGGATAATTTTAAAGTGCTTCATGAATACGATACCACAATAACTAGTTAACATTAACCTTATTCTTTTGGGAAGGAGAAATGAGAATAACAAATAAGAATTGACTTTAGAGATAAATACAAATTAAAAAATATATATTAATTATCGATAAAAACTTATACATATTTCGTAAAAATGTCATGATGACTAAAAATTACAAAAACAAATCACTGATTAACATTTTAGAAAATAAACATTATAAAGAAATATTCAAAATTAAATGAAATCAAATACAAATCTTAATATTTTATAAAGTTGAATATGTGAGGATGTCTCTTAACAATTCATGTTTTAAAGAGAATATTTTGAAAATTATATATATTAGAAAAAGATTGGAGAATTATTTCCTTTAATTGATATTCGTGATCAAATCCTATATCAACTGTAAGTGCATGTTTCGTTTTGGTGGCATTCAAGAATTGATTATGAGTTTAAAATTGACTTTTGGATGTATTTTCATGTCCTAGTCTCATGCTAGAGAAAAATTTAAAATTGATTATAAGTTGAAATAACTTTGAGTAATTTCTACGTTGAATCTAAAATTTTGTATTGAATTGTATGCCTAACGTGAATCACATCACTTCAAAATCAATTTTAATCAAAAATAATTTTACAAACACTCATCCAAAGTCACACTAAATAGAAAAAAGAAAAGTTGTTGTCCCTCCTTGGTGTTTACTTCTCAACATGATGAATGAAGCAAAATTCAAAAGAAAAGGAACAAATGGTCACACGTACTTTTCGGGATTTGTGTTCATTGGCACAAGTCCTTTAAACCTTCTGTTTTTATTTGTAACAAACTTGCCAAATTTGTCATCTTAATTAGAAACCTTGTTACATTTTTTGATTCAAAGGAAGAAAAAAAATCTCGTCAAACTTTTCGGCCTTAAATATTGCTTCATTCTCACTTCATTGTGAAAATTAAAAAAAAAAAGAATCTTTCAACTTGGACACAAAACTTTGTTGCCCATCCTATATACACACACATGCACCTTTCATCTTTTGCACTTACCACACTACTCATTAATTACTTCTCAGACCATAATTGATAACAAATTATTTTGTCTCATTATTATAGCTTCTCTAGATGGAAGCTAAAACTAAGTCATGGGTAGCTCTACCTTTTCTTCTATTGGTTGCAATTTTCATGCAACAAAGTGTCCATGGAGAATCACAAGTGCTTTGCCTTGTTGTCTTTGGGGACTATGTGTATGCAATGGAAATAACAACAACCTTCCAACAACTACAAAATCCAATTACAAGCCATATGGCATCGACTTCCCAACAGGCCCAACTTGAAGATGTACCAATGGGCAAATGTGTATTGACCTAATTGGAAACTGGTGTTCCATTTAGAGCTCAGGCTATTATTTCCAATCCTACTGCGTGTGGTGAGTGGTTAGAACTTATAAGAATATTGCATTGTGTATTTCTTCACTTCATGTCTTGATTACTATTCGTTTATCTTTTGATTTAATTGCTATTGTTATTTCAGTGTGACTTGATAATGGTATTACTTGCTTTGCAAGTACGATGTTGATGGTTCCACCATTTGACTTGGCTCTATGTTTGATAATGTTATTTTATTGTTATCTTTTTCTAATATCCTTCACTTATGCATTGTACTCCAATTTATATTAACATAGAGTGTTTAGTGTGGACCCTGTGCTTCATAAGGAAAAAAAGAGACTTGGACTCTTGCATTGGAACCTTAAAAATGACTGCTAAGACTAAATTCTGGAGTTGAGGGACATTCATTTCAAAAGCATGAAGAATGATGCTAATTTTTTCTAAACGTCATTTGTCAAATACTCAAATTCATAGAGTTATTGAATATCATTCCTTTTTTTCCCCATAGAAAAATATTCTTTTCATTTTACAAGAGCATGCTTGTTTGTTCATTTCACAACCAGCTTGATGAATATTGAATAAAATAATCTAAATATCAAAGTCTTACTATAATATGTTGATGTTCCCACCTCCCATTTTCAACTTATGACTATGAAGAGTCATAAGTTTGTGTGGAGTTATCTTTCTATGTTAAATAGTAGAAGGAAAGAAGAACAAAAGAGATACAATTACACCAAAAAATGATTACATTCTACATCGGTTCTGGAAAGACCGTCGTAGAATGGTATCCATTCTATGATGGTCACGTGTGAAGGACCATCTTAGAATGAGTATCATTCTACATCGGCTCTTGGAAGACTGTCGTAGAATACACTACATTCTACATCGATTCTAGGATAACCGTCGTAGAATGCGTACCATTATAAGGCGGTTCTTCACATGTGGCTGTCTTAGAATGGATACCATTCTACAACGGTCTTTCCATAACCGACGTAGAATAGCCTATCCTTTTTACGACACCGCCTATGACAACAATCATAAACCGATGTAGAATGCAACTTTTCTAGTAGTGTTACATCCACATACTCAGTGTGGGATACCATTAGCATGTATGACAATTCACCATGTCATACCCATTTTTTATAACTCAAAATGATCCCCTCACATATGAGATGCGACCTTATTTTGTTCACTACATGTTGTCTCCCATTCCCACATTTAACACATGAATAGAAATATTTTTCACTCATAACTGGTGCATTTTGTTCACCAAATTTCAAGAATTGTTCAACCTCATTCTCATACTCGTCATTGATGTCTGATGCTTTCATCCAACTTCAATCCATGTTTCATCTTCTATCATACTCACAAGGTTATCAGATATGCATGAAGATCTTACTTTTTCATAAAAGGTGTTGCCTTATCCCATTCAGGAAGACATTTTTGTATATTTTATTCTTACGTCAAGGTTAAATCTCTTCACTTAAATCTAACAAAATTTCGATAACATTTCGCATTGGTTGTCAAGTAGACGAAATGAAAGTAGTGACACCAATTCCACCACAAACAAATATGCACTTGAAGAACAATATGAATTGCACTTTATCAAAATTTCATCAAATTTTTTTAAAAAAAGAGACTTAACCTTCACATAAGAATCAAGTATAAAAAATGACTATTCTCAAATTATCCAAACGAACAATTCAAGATTAAATACACTGATTAATCCAAATTATACATATTAATCCTTGTATTCAATTTCAAATAAGAATCTAAAGTTCACTCATAATGCACACAAATTTAATATAAAACAATAATAAGATGTGAACAAACATGTAATAAAGCATTAAGTTAAGGATTGAGATACTACCAAACACAAATTTTATGAAATAATTTCACACTTCTAACAAGCACAAAAGTGTTACAAAGAGATACGTACCTCAGAAGATGCTCACTAACAAAACAAAGAATATGGTGATGACAATCATATGTTATACAAAAGTTAAGATTCATAGAAGTTGAATGGAGCCTGGACCAGCACAACATGACAGAGGAAACAGAAAAATAATATTTCAAATCCAAACATAAAAAATAAGGCTATAGCTGAATGATATTAGATATACAAGATCAACAATTGTACCTCAACAAGAGAATGTCATAGCAATACTAGTCCACAGACTAGTATTTGCAAGCACATAAAAAAAGATTTCAAAGTAAATAAGAGCTCAAATAGCCAGATTTCTACCTTAGTAATTGCAAGCACA
The DNA here is from genome assembly GCF_004193775.1 of Glycine soja. Classification (NCBI taxonomy): domain Eukaryota; kingdom Viridiplantae; phylum Streptophyta; class Magnoliopsida; order Fabales; family Fabaceae; genus Glycine; species Glycine soja. Next base: position 45,137,415 of record NC_041007.1, read on the forward strand.
TACCTGCACCTAGTTCAACTAATGATGTGGCACAAATTCATAAACCTTCCAATGCTTCATGCACATATAGCATTATATCTCCACCCCCACCAAATCGGTAATATAGTTCAACATATGTTCTTAATATTGACTAAGAAATCTAACCAAAGAAACACATGAGTAGCAAGGTGTCATGTATTCATGTAAGGAAAATGAGTTATTTCTTGGCTTGGTGCTTGCAATTAATTTGATGGAACTCTCTTTTATGCAAAGAAAATTAAGAACTTTGAATTATTAACTTAAATAGTTCCTCCAAAGGAATAAAGTGGCAAATAAAACTACACGTGAAGATATGTGATTCCTTCAAATTACCTATCAACAATTATATTCCCTATTTCGCCACCCAATGCATATACTTCATGAACAAGTTGGGACTTGTAGAACCAGAGGAATTCTTGGTGAACATTGTTGATAAATACTAGCACAATCATATGAACTTATCATTATTATCAAGAGCCGGTTTGACACCTTATAATGATCATTCAACTAACAATTACGAAAGGTAAGAAGGTAATCCATGGTTGAAATCTTTCGAAATGTACAAATTAACAAATAAGGTGCCAAAACAAATTTTATTTAATTACTAACAGTATCCTATTTATAGTCCAAACATACTAACTAACCTTTAAAACCAATGCTAATAATTAACTGCAAGGAACTTAAGTGAATAATTGTCATCTACATCCAAGATTAATAACTTAAATATGATTTGACTTAATAAAATGGTTAGGTATGCTAGAGAGAAAAACAGAAAGAGAATGATAGCAAGAGAAAAGTTCCCTTATGTTACTTAACATCATAGGTAGTGGATCCTCTTTTTTGCTTTCCAAATTTTACAGTGACATGATTGATTCATTAATTAAATCACAACCACCATGACTAAAAGCTTCTGGTTTCTGCCCTTAATTCTTTTTCTATTCTTCTGTATTTTTATACTTTTACATCATCATTGTAACTAATGCTACCTATTAAAAAACAGCTGAAATGATCCAATGATCCAATTCTAAATTGCACCGCAACAAATCAAATATCCCAATTCAAGGCAGAAATTAAGTTTGAATATCCTATACATGCATATCCTGCTGAAGACCAATCATAAATATCTATACATCTACATCTAATCCTGCTAAAGTTACCCCTTAAGACATTTTTACTTGACATTCAGTTCTAATCACGCATCAATTCAATATAGCTCTTTTGGTTATGAAACATATACAGGCTTTTCAAAAAATAACAATCACACACCATGACAGAAACAGAAAGAGTGAAACATAAAGAGGGTTTGAGGGTGTTCTTACCTTCGTCGAGAGGGAGAGAGCTTCGAGTGGCACATGATGGTAGCATGGGAGAGGCAGTGAGAGGGCATCATCATGATGGGCTTGGTCAGAGAGTGAAGCTTTGTCGCACGAGAGTGAGAGCGTCATGGCAGTGAGCTTTGGGAGTGAGGGCATGAGACTAACGAGAGTGAGGGGTTCATAGAAGGAAGGTTAGAGGGTGAGCGAAATAGAGAAAGAAACGTAGAAAAGGTATGAGGGTGTTCTCACTAGTGAAACAGATTCGAGTGGTAGCTTTGACAGCCACACTGGAAAGAAGGCGCCACCACCACGTTTTAGGGTGCATGAGAGACAAAGTGAGAGAGGGCACAAAGAGAGGGATCGAGTGAGACTCTCAAAGAGGGCATGAGAATCAAAAGCCAAAACTCGTCCCTTTCAAAGACGTTTGTTTCTTGATTTTGGTTAAAGTTTGGTTTTTAGTAGGGCATGTTTTTTAAACTCAAGAAGTTGAAACTTGAGGAAATCGAATTCTGTATAACTGAAACCAACTACTTGATTACACTATATATCTCATGCTCTTATATTGAAATGTAAAACTTAGTTATTAAAAAAAAATCAACAAATAATTTTATTGTAATTTATATTTTCAAATACTAACAAATCTTTTTTATAATTAATGATACCCATTTCTTTCCTTTATTAAGGAGACACGCATGTTTTAAAAAAATAATAAGAACCAAATATAATATAAAATATTTTAATTATTAATATTATTTTTTAAAAATATGTATGTTTAAATTTAAATTATATACAAATGCAAATGTATTTATAAAGATGATATTTTTTAAAACAAACATTTATTAAATTAAAATCATATAGGACATGTGAATTTAAACTTATATATAATATTTTAAAATAATTAAGAAATTAAATGCATAAAAATTAAAATAATATAAAAGAAATTATGAGTTGTAAACTCAACACACATTTAGCATACAAGCTATTACATTAATTAAATATATTTTAACATTTTATTAATTGAGTCGTGAAACTTCAACTACTACAATTTACGCCTATATAAATAAATTTGAATCTTTAACTTTCAATAAAAGCATATATATTTAGGAGTTATTCTTGAATAACAATATTTTTAGGAGTTATTTTGAATGAGAGCATTTTTAAAGCTTATTTTCACTCTTATTAGTCACATCATATTTTTTTTTTATCTTAATCCTATATATAAGATTAAGTTATCTTAATCCTATATATACCCTGAACATTTTTTTATTTCTTTTGAATATATTTCTTAATAATATTTTAATTCAAATTCAATTTGATTTAATAAACTAGCCCAAAAGGTTCCTTTGTCAACATCTTAAATTAATTACTCTTTTTTTATATTTTTATCTATATACTTGATTTTCTTAACTACTTATTACATGATTGAATTAAAATTTGCAAATATAAATTTGAATCAAAAGTATATTGGTAACTCAAGTTTCATAAAAAAAGAAATAATTTACTGTAATATGATTTATGTTTATATGTTGAAAAAATGAAATTGATTTAGATAAACTAATATTTAAAAGTACTTTTACTTGTTGCTATTGGATATCCTTCCGATGGAAAATGAGTTTTTAAAAGGAACTCCCAAATTGCTTATGTTTGAATCTCTGTTTAGAGCGAAACGTTGGTAAGAAAATGACTTTTGGAAGCAACCAAACATTATTTGTAATCCGTTTGAGGATCCAAAAGCATGTTTGAAGCCATTAAATGGTGAATCAAACGTACTCTTCTATCTTTCAATTTACAGTTTTAATCTTTATTTTTAAATTAAATTTTAATAATTTTTAAAAATAAATTGAGAATAATTTTCTATTGTAATTCCAAAATATAAATAACTTGTTTAAAAATATTTATTTATTACAAATTTTAATTATAATATAATTTATAATTCAAAAATATATATGTATTATAAATTTAAATTATATGAAAAATACTAATTTATTTTTAACTACACACTATATCCAGCTCATTTTTAATTCAAATTTAAATCTATAGTCAAGAATTTAGTTTGAATCGCATACTTAGATGTCTTGAGAATATTTATTTTCCTTATTTTACATTTAGGATTTAACTTTAATATATTTTCAGTCTAAAATTTATTTATGTTATTAACTAATTAGTTTCAAATATGACTTTTAAAATAATAATTCAAAAATCATCACCATACATGTTAATCCGTGATTGGATAATAAAAAAAGAAATCGGTTCTAGCTATATTTTTTTTTTGTTTTTTTATCTGTTATTCTTGTTATTAAATTTCTAAGAAGTAGTATTATTTATAATATAAAAGCCAATTAATTGCTTCCTTTTATAAAATTTCAAATTTGACAATGAATTGAAAACAAGTCAACAATATACCCGTTTGTTGAATTAAAAGAATAACATATATTTAGTAATTAAACAAAACAAACAGTAGAAATACATTAAGGACCTAATGTAATAACATGTGTATATAGATGATCCAATTTCACGTCACATATAAATTACAGAACAATCAACCTCTTTTTTTTCCTCGAGGACAAGAGATTACATTTATAATTGTGATTGTTACTAATTCTCTCAGAGGCAGGATATACGGTTTAATCTGTTGAGACGCTAAGTCCTATTATTATAACCATAGAGAAATGACATTCTCCAGGTTAGAAATTTCAAAATTAGTGACAACACATTTATTTTGTTATAAAGGCAAACATAATGACGTTTACAATAAATTAAAACTTCAGGGAACAAGGAAAACAAAAATATTCTATAGTTCGATCAAGACTTCTTAAGGTAAAAGTCATGTTTGTACAGGTTGATGGTTAGTCTTTAATTACACAAGCAAGGGCATGATGCATTTTATGTTAGACTAAACTTTTTAACCTGTGATGTTACATATTACAAAAGAGACACATGTCATTAACAAAATATGGAAAAATAAAAGTCAAATTATACTTTTAGTTATTGTCATGAAAGACTTGTCTTGTTTTAGTTTCTTCCAAGCGTGTTCTCGCTCTCTCTAGACGGTGTATCAGATGAATTGGAAGAGATAAGTTCAGGGACCAAATACATGTGCTATATATATGCATTCTACCATAAAAAATGAATTTATTAGCCATTACCATTCATTAGTGGTCATTACCACTCATTAGTGGTTATTACAACCCATTAGTGGTCATTACCACCCATTAGTAGTCATTCAATCTGACTTCTCAATTACAAAACTGATGAGTCTTTCATTTTCCAAAATGTTAAGACCAAAATTATTACATTCTCTCACTTGGTCCAAACATTTTGACTCAATGCTCAATCTTCCTAAGAAATGAATATACGAATCATAGTGATAGTTCATCTTTTAACGAGTAATATCATTCATGTATTACAATATGCTCAATTTTCCAAGCAGTATACTCAAAGTGATAATAAAACTTAATGAATAAACCCAATGTTTATTCTTGGTCCAAAACATAATTTTTCTCAAAAAAATCAATGTGCACATAAATATAAGAAAATATCACAATATAAAAGTTTCAATTTTAACATTGTAAGTATACAATCATAAAGTGGAACCAAGTCCCATTCTTTCTACATGATCTTTAAATTTAAATGGTGGCATGCCCTTAGTTAAAGGATCAACGATCATCAACTCAGTGCTTATATGCTCAATGACAACTTTCTTGCCTTTTACTCTTTCTCTAATGGCTAAGTACTTAATGACGATGTGCTTACTTTGACTTCCACTTTTGTTATTCTTAGTCATAAATACAGCAGCTTAGTTATCGCAAAAAATTCTCAAAGGCCTTGAAATAGTATCAACTATTTTTAGCCCAAAAATGAAACTCTTAAGCCATACACCATGTGATGTAACCTCAAAACAAGACACAAACTCAGCTTCCATGGTGGAAGTAGCAGTCAAAGTCTGCTTAACATTCCTCCATGAAATAGCTCCACCAACCATCATGAAAATGTATCCAGATGTTGATTTGTGAGAGTCAACACAGCCAGCAAAGTCTGAGTCTGAATAACCAATCACATCTAGATTGTCTGTCTGTTTATACATAAGCATGTAATCTTTGGTCCCTTGAAGGTACCTCAACACTTTCTTAGCAACTCTCCAATGGTCAATACTTGGATTACTCTTATATCTTCTTAACATTCCAACTGCAAAAGCAATGTCAGACCTTCTGCATTCTTGAGCATACATGGGGCGTCCAACAACTGAAGCATAAGGAATATTTTTCATTTGTTCCCTCTCAAAGTCATTCTTTGGACATTGGTTCAAATTAAACCTATCACCCTTCACAATGGGAGCAACACTTGGTGAACAATCTTTCATCCAAAATCTCTCTAGAATTTTGTTAATATAGGTTTCCTGTGATAGACCCAAAATACCTCGAGATCTATCTCTATGAATCTTAATGTTGATAACATAAGATGCATCACCCATATCCTTCATGTCAAAATTCTTATAGAGAAATTGTTTTACCTCATGTAGCAAACCCCGATCATTGGCTGCAAGTAAAATATCATCTACATATAAAACAAGAAAACAAGTTTTACTCCCACTGACCTTGTGGTATATGCATTGATCCATGGGGTTTTCATCAAAACCAAATGAAGAAATTATCCCGTGAAACTTAAGATACCACTGACGGGAGGCTTGTTTTAAACCATATACAGATTTATTAAGCTTGCAAACCAAATGCTCACCATTACTAGAGGAGAAGCCTTCAGGTTGTTTCATATAAACCTCCTCCTCTAAATCACCATTAAGAAAAGTTGTTTTCACATCCATTTTTTGCAACTCAAGGTCAAAATGAGAAACTAATGCCAAGATAATACGAAGAGAATCTTTCTTAGATACTGGAGAAAAAGTCTCTTTGTAGTCGATTCCTTTTTTTGAGTAAATCCCTTAGCAACAAGTCTTGTCTTGTATCTATCAATGTTACCTAATGAATCCCTTTTGGTCTTAAAGACCCATTTACATCCAATGGCCTTTGCCCCATTAGTAAACTCTACAAGGTTCCAAACTTTGTTGCTCTGCATGGAATTCATCTCATCCTTCATGGCATCATACCATAAATTTGACTCTTTACAACTCATGGCTTGATCAAAAGTTTCATGATCATTTTCAGCTCCAATATTATAGTTAGATTCTTGCATATATACAACATAATCACTAGGTATAGCTGATTTTCTTACTCTAGTAGACCTCTTTAATGTTGCATCAACATTTTCTTGGGGATCATGTTGTTCAATCGATTGTTCATCATTTTCACGAATTTGATGATCAACTTGATCTACTGGATTATCAACAATAGTTTTTGGAATGCCAATAATCATGTGTTGTTCATCATCCCTTTGAACTTGAGGGGTATGAATTACAACCAATCTTTCACTTGATGTGGAAGGTTAAGACTCTATATAATCAATTTTAGAACCTGAGTCCCTCAATTGATCACTCCCACTGATCAAGTCATTTTCAAGAAACTTGGCATTTCTTGATTCCACAATCCTAGTAATATGATATGGATAGTAAAACCTATAACCTTTAGACCTTTTGACATATCCAATGAAATACCCACTAATAGTCCTCAGGTCAAGTTTCTTCTCTTGTGGGTTATATATTCTCACCTCAGACGAACAACCCCAAATGCGCATATGTTTCAAACTCGGTTTCCAATCTTTAAACAACTCAAAAGGTGTCTTTGGGACAGCCTTGGTTGGAACACGATTTAATATATACACTGTCGTCTTTAGTGCTTCTGCCCACAAGGACTTAGGAAGATTGGAGTTGCTAAGCATACTCCACACCATGTCCAATAATGTTCAGTTCCTTCTTTCTGCCACATCATTCTGATTTGGAGAACCAGGCATAGTGTATTGGGCAACAATCTCATGTTCTTGAAGAAACTTTGCAAAAGGACCATGTGCTTGTCCATTCTCAGTATATCTGCCACAGTATTCTCCACCTCTATCTGATCTCACTATTTTTATTTACTTGCCACATTGATTCTCAACTTCAACCTTAAAGACTTTGAAGGCATCCAATGCTTCATTTTTGTTATGAAGTAAATAAACATTCATATATCATGAATAATCATCTATAAAGGTGATAAAATATTTCTAACCACGTACATCTATATCTGGACAACAAATATCAGTATGAATTATTTCTAATATGCTTGAACTCCTATTAGCACCTTTCTTAGACATGTTGGTCTGCTTGCCCTTAATGCAGTCCACACAAGTCTTAAAGTAAGCATAATCTAGAGTATTGAGTACCCCATATTTCACTAACCTTTTAATCCTCTCAATGGAGATATGTCCTAATCTCCGATGACATAACATAGAGGAATTCTCATTAATATTACACCTTTTAATACCAGTTTGAACATGCATTGAACTATAAGTGGCACAATTTTGTAAACCAAGAAGACAAAGACCATCAGACAAGATACCATTCCCAACACATTGAGAATTATAAAATAACTCAAATGACGTGTCTTTAAAATTAAAGGAATATCCAAAAGGTACAAGTCTAGAAACAGAAATCAAGTTTCGAGAAAAACTTGGTAAATAAAAGGTCCTTTCTAATTTTAAAATAAAGTCACTATTTAAAGTTAAAATGCAAGTTCCAATGGCCTCCTCATGTGAGCTTAGCGTATTGCCTGATAAAATGCTTTGCTTACTTCTCACTGGTTTCCTTAGGTTTTGCATACCCTGTAAAGAATTTGCAATATGAATAATAGATCCAGAATCAATCCACTAGGTGTTAATATTAACACTAACCATAATAGATTCATAACATACTAATGAGATTAATTTACCTTTCTTCGCAAGCCATTTCTGGAATTCGGGGCAATCCTTCTTCATGGGTCATTTCTTCTTGCAAAAGAAATCCTTTGCCACCTTCTTAATATCAGCTTGAGGTGGTATTTTACCATTCCCTTTCTGATTAGCTTGAGACTTACTTGTTTTGTTCTTCCCATAAGCAGTTGTCAGCAATGCACTCTCACCCATCTCCATTACAAGTCTTTCTTCTTCCTGAACACACATGGTCATTAATTCATGGATAGACCATTTGTCCTTATGTGTTGTAGGTTAAACGACCCATATTCATGAGGAAGGGTGTTCAAAATGAAGTGCACCAAGAAGGACTCAGACATATCAACCTCCACTTTCTTAAGTTAAGCTGAAATATCTTGCATTTTCATTATGTACTCACGCACACCTTTCACATTGTTGAGCCAAAGAGAGGAGAACTTCATGATCAAGGTGCTTGCTAAAGTCTTATCTGAAGTGATGAATTGGTCACCAATGGCCTTAAGCAAGTCTCGGACCTTTTCATGCTGGTCAACAAAACCACGTATCCCATCCGAGATTTTGGTCTTAATGAACATCACACTGAGCCAGTTGGATCGCTCCCACCGCTCATATAGCACAACATCAGCTGGGCTACTTTCATTAGTGATTGCAAGTGGTTCATCTTTCCTTATAGCATAGTCTATGTCAGTCCACCCCAATTGCAGAAGAAGTCTCTCCTTCCATATCTTATAGTTATTTTCTTTGAGTTTGGGAACATCACATTGAATATCAAAAAAACTAATAGTTTGAGAAGCTGCAAAATTCAAAGGCTTATGTCAAAATTTGAGGCATACTAATCTTAATTGTATCTTTTACCAATGTAAACATACCATAAAATTGAATCTTGTGACATAAAAATTGCTTGTGGGCTAAATTTTTAATTCAATAAGAAAAAATTAAACCTTATGATAGAATAATCAAATTGCATGCTCAAATTCATGCTTTTATGGGTACAACATGAAAATAATTTAATTTCTATCACAAATATTTACTTTATGATAAAATCGACAAATTATACATACCTCATGATGCCTGTGGGTAAACCATGAAAAATAATGTCATTTTATCCCAATTAATTATACAAATATAATGAAAATTCATGTGGGATAAAATTCATTATATAAGTACAATTAATTACAATATTATGTCTAATTCCTTATATGATCTTTAACCAACTTAATATATAATTTCAATCAAAATATAGATGTTGTGACTAATCCATAATTAATCAAAATTATAAAGATCACTTAGACATAAAACTTAATTATATGAGGATAAATCATATAATGCATTTCAAGATCAAGATATAATATAATTATGAATAAGATTCTCATATAATTTCATAATTGAAACATAATATTATGCAATTGATTTCATATATATATATATATATATATATATATATATATATATATATATATATATATATATATATATATATATGCATAGAATAAAATTTTCCAGAATATGTTCATGCATAAGTTAAATCAAAATTCCATAAATTGTAAAGCAGAATAAGGCTATAAAATATGAAAAACAATTATTATCAAAAAATCTTCACTGATTTAGTGGTGTGCACATGCTACAATATCTTGTCATGGGTTCGACTGCTAGGTAGAACAAAATCTAGGAATGTATTTAGTAGTCATTATCACTCATTAGTAGTCATTAAAACCCATTAGTGGTCATTACCACCCATTAGTAGCTATTCAATTTGGCTTCTCAATTCCAAAATTGATTTCATTTTCCAAAATGTTAAGACCAAAATCTCTTTCTTCCTTAATCGAGTATCATATCTCTATGCATTAGTTTTCAAATAAAGCAATCTCTCTCCTTATTCTTGCCCAACTTTCCCCATCCTAATGACAGTAGGTTATTAACTTATTTTATTTTTGCATAATATATAATTGTAATGCCTCAATATTATGAATATTCTATGTGTATATATTCAATATATTTTCTCCATAACCTTTCACCTTATAACTCTCCACCACTTCATTCAAGGAATGAAAGGAGCACCTTCATGGACAGGAAAGTGAGAAATTACTCGAGCATTTTGCCCTCCTTGATCAAAAGATATGAAATTTGAAGAATGGTAGTATTCAACATACCCATTATTGTTGTTGTTTTTGTTATTATTCATTACCTCAGCATGCACACTTTGACCCTTCATATGTTTCCCAGGAGGAGCTGATGAATCTTTCATGAGGGAACCACATTGTCTAGGCTGTGTTTGGTAGAAAACCTTGGAGACCACTATCTCCCATCCTTTCTCCTCTTCATCACTGCCAAGGTTGTATTGATGCATGACCCAATTTGTTTTCCATAGTTTGTGTAAAGCACAAGGATTTTCTTGTAACCTTTCAACTCGGCACTGTTGTAGACTGGTATGTTTTACCAGTTTTGTGCCAACATGTCCCACTTCCATCTTCATCTAAGTATTAGAGATAAAATTAGTTTAGTGAGTTAGAAGTTACTTATTAGTTTAGTTAGTTACAATTTAGTTTAGTTAGTTACAAATTATTTACAAGTTTAGCTATATATGACTCAATGTACTCATGTAAAAATTGATTTACTCATTTTGAGCATTATCCAGTAATACTAAAATACTAAGTTTCTCTTTTCTCTTCCTTCTATCTCTCTACCATAAGTTTTAACATGGTATCAGAGCAAAGTCAAACTTCACCTATATTTTTTTTTCCGCTGCTTGTTCATTTTTTTTGTTGTTGCTTGGTGCAAGCTCCTCTTAGGCAAACTCTAGCGCTTCTACTTTTCCATTCCGGAAGAGTTCTATCAATCGTTGTTGTTGAAGATGGAAAATAATTGGGGAGTTGTATCCAGTATCTCTGGATTTAAGTCATTCAATTTTTCAATTGCATCTTCAACGTTACCACTTTGTACTACCATTTTTAACAGCCATGCGATATGTTATTGTTGCAAGATCTATGTCTGGTTCAGTTCCAGACTCCATTCGGAATTTCTCAGCAGCTTCAACATAGCCTTCGGTGATGAGGAAATTCATTACCAATTTATTCATGTCTTCTTTGCTTGATGGTTAAGCTTTGATGCTTGCTTTGGACTCTTGGAAGAAGATTGAGAAAGTCGAAGTTGGTCAAAGATTTCTAGAAGTTTTTGTTTTGCCGGATGTATTTCCGGCATGTTTAACTATATTCTAAGTTTTCAAATTTTTCATTTCCTTTGATGTTGATGTATTGTCTTCTCTAAGCTGGAAGTGTTTTCAACACCTTCCAGCTTGTGGGGGGTATTAGAGATAAAATTAGTTTAGTTAGTTACAAGTTAGTTATTAGTTAAGTTAGTTACAATTTAGTTTAGTTAGTTACAGGTTTAGCTATATAAGACTCAATGTACTCGTGTAAAAAATGATTTGCTCATTTTGAGCATTATCCAGTAATACAAATAGTAAGTTTATTTTTTCTCTTTCTTCTATCTCTCTACCATGAGTTTTAACACTTAGTGCACCTTTCTCCTTTTCCTTGTTCCTGTTGTGTATGCCTTGGAAGTCCTGTGAAAGAAATGTTGGATTAGGCTATCTTAGCCTGCACTAAAATTTCAATAAATTGACAATCAGATGTGAATCCATATGATGAAAAATATAATAAAACTATATGTTTTCTTCTTCACCAAAAATATATCCCGACTAATAATCAGAGACTAATCATTTTGAGATTGTGTAAAGATCGCTAAAATGAATTTTGTTTTTCAATGAAGTTGTTTTTTTGTTTGCATGGTTATAAATCAAACCTCTTACACTAGTTTGAGAAAATTAATTATCTATTAATTATATTAGATCTTGTTGGTAGTAAAATTATATTTTTAAATTTTTTTAAGCATCTTAAAATATTAAGTCTTCTAAAATTAGGTTTATTTGAATTTTATTCATTTTCTTTTAAAATCATGTGTTTTTAATAGTTAGTGAGAGATTAAAAATATTTTTATTTTTGTGGAACCTAAGGAGAGAGAGACTAGAATAAAAAACAACATATTTTTGAATTATATGTTTTCAATAAGACTAATAATAACTTAACAAAAGAACATTTTGCACAACTAGCGTATGTGCATAATTAAGATAGGGAACAGAAGATAAGAAGCTAGGTACTACATAATAGCAAGGTTAGTCGAAGGGTAATATCCCCTTTCTCTAAATAGCATTCATGTCGGATGGAGATTTAGTCCAAGTTAAGGATAAGATAATATAAATAATTTAAACTTAATAAAGTGAATAATCACATCTTCTACCACAAAATTGTTGCTTCAATAAAACTGATATTTTCAGCTACTTAGTCTCATGTTAGAGAAAAATTTAAAATTGATTATAAGTTAAAATAATTCTGAGTAACTTCTATGTTGCATCCAAAATTTTGTATTAAATTTTATGCCTAACATAAATCACATCACCTCAAAATCAATTTTAATGAAAATTAATTTTACCAACACTCATCCAAAGTCACACTAAATAGGAACAAATAAAAGTTGTTGTCCCTTCTTGGTGTTCACTTCTCAACATGACGAATGGAGAAAAATTAAAAAAAAAAGGAACAAATAGACCTTTTGTTTTTATTTGTAACAAACTTGTCAAATTTGTCATCTTAATTAGAAAGCATGTTATGTTTTTTTATTGACAAGAAAAAAATCTCGTCAAATTCTTCGGCCTTCAATATTGCTTCATTCTCATTTCTTTGCAAAATAAAAAAAGCAAAAAAAATCTTTCAACTTGGACAGAAAACTTTGTTGCCCATCCAATATATACACGCATGCACCTTTCATCTTTTGCACTTACCACACTACTCATTAATTACTTATCGGATCATAATTATTAACCCAACTTATTTTGTCTCATTATTATAGCTTTTCTAGATGGAAGCTAAAACTAAGTCATGGGTAATTCTACCTTTTTTTCTATTGGTTGCAATTTTCATGCAACAATGTGTCCATGGAGAATCGCAAGTGCCCTGCCTTTTTGTTGTTGGATGTCCGACAATGGAAATAACAACAACTACAAAGTCCAATTACAAATCATATGGCATCGACTTCCCAACAAGCCCAACAAGAAGATTTACCAATGGACAAATGCCTATTGACCTAATTGGTAAAATTTCTTTTGGTCTGCAAAATATATTTTTTTTATTAAAATTAGACAATTGTATTCTTTACGTTACTATTACATCTTGCATATGTGGTAACAGTTTCTTTGGTCTGCAAAATATATTTTGTATTAAAATTAGACTATTGTATTTTTTTCTTTCACAATTACATTTTGCATATGTGGTAGCAGTTCCTTTTGGTCTGTAAAATATATTTTGTATAAAAATGATATTATTGTATTGTGTACTTTCACTATTACATGTTGCATATGTGGCTATAGTTTCTTTTGGGTTGCAAAATATATTTTGTATTAAAATTAGACTACTGTATTTTGTACTTTCACTGTTACATCTTGCATATGTCGTAATAATTTCTTTTGGTCTGCAAAATATATTTTGTATTAAAATTAGACTATTGTATTTTGCACTTTTACTAATACATCTTGTATATCACATATATTACACTGCCAAAAGTTTATTTCAAAATGCTTTGGATGGTCCAAGATACAACAGTGAAAGTGCATGAAAAAATGCCTTAAAATTGGTACCAGAGGTACCTACTGCAACTACAGTTTTAACACAGGTCCATATAGTTTTAACAGCCTCAAAAGCACAAGAGACATCACTTAATATGAATTGCACCAAAAATACTACAAAATGTAAGTATGGGCCACAATTATCATGTACCATCCTTAACTTGGATAAAATATTTGCAATTATTTTCTACACATACTCGATGACATAAGTATGTCTATATTCTCTCTAATTTTTAAGGGATCTAGATGATGAAAGATGAATTTTCCTCTTTAGGAATTACCTCGTTGAGTCATTGTCATGGAACTCCCCCATAACTCTCTAAATATCAGGTTTTAAGACAAACCAAAGGATTTGATAAACTAGAAGTTATAACCATTTGATTTAAGGCTCTTGCTACCTCATAATCCCACATTGCATGCACTTCTGATTTCTTTTAATGAATCTTGTAAGCATCATATTTCCATAAAGGATACTTCATCTTGGATATTGACTAATATTATCTAAAATTTATGTAATTAATATTAAAAATAATTATGGGTATACATTTTTTTTTACTAATATCAACTTTTCAAAATTTATAACAATCACTACTAAAAATATCCTATTTTACGACGCACATTCTACGTCGGTCATTCAGTAGCCGACGTAGTAGTCAACGCGGTGGCATTTACGTAATTATATACAATTTTTAAACGGTACATTTCGTAAACGACGACGTTTGAATATAACCCCGGCTTTGTACGTTTGGTTCAACTTATCGAAGACGGTGCTTTTGAATACACCGTCGTAGAAATAAAAGGATACAAAGACGGTGTTGCTTATACACCGTCTTAAATTTTGTACTATATATACTCGTCTTTCCATTGATTCAACACTTCATCTCCTGTATTCGAAAACTCTACGACGAAAACCTAAAACGTAGCGCACATTCTACTCATCCCACTCGATCTCTTTTGTGCCCACCCTCACATCGCCGTTCCCTGACCTCCGTCGTGCCCACCCTAGCTACCTGTTGTTCCCACCACCGCCATAGCCGAAGTCGTGCTCTTTGGAGTGGTGTCGCGATCTTGCTACTGTCAAGGTAAGGATGTCGAAGTACTCAGAGTTCTTGTTTGCTGATATATATGTGTTATAGTATTAGGGGTTTACTTAAGTAAGACTTTTAAAATGTGATTATTAATGTGTTGAGTTGCCCTAACAATGTCATCGTTGAATATGCCAAAAGGATTATCTAGTCTTGATATATATAGTGTCAGATTAATGGTTTAAGCCATGATACATATTGAGTTTTATCTAGTCTTTATTGTGAATTGAAAAACTCAACTACGTATCACGTAGAGATTGACTAAAACTATAGATACATAGATCATATCATAATTTCTACCAGACAATAGTATAATTTTCAAAATGAAGAGCTTCCGGTGAACATGAATGTAGCCAACATGAACAGTAGAAGTTGAAAACAATTTCAGTTGTTTTTTTGCTATATTGTCACTTATAAATGTGAAAATCCAATCATATATATTAAGAAACAAAACAGTGAAAAAAGTTTGGTGTTTCTTACTTGCAAGCCTAGCAACAGAGTTCCATCTGCCTTCACCATGCAACCTGACATACTCAACAAGCAACCTGTCCTCTTCAGCAGTCCAAGGTCCCTTCCTCCATACCTGCTCCTCTATGACACCTCTACCCATATGGCCAGTCATAACTTCCCCCCAATACATGGAATAAGGCTTGAAGTTTGTGCTTGGATAAAATATTTTCTTCCAATTTCTGTGACACTGATTTAGGTCTAGTGTTTGTTGCATATTTTGAGTCTAGTATTGCATATTTATACCTGCTTTGTTTTGATCAATAGTATGACACTGATTGTTAAGCTTGAACTGAAACTTAGAGTCCAACAACTGCTATTCGAGTTGGATAATTATTTGGCACTAGGTTTTGGAAAAGTCTAAAAGAAATGCTCTTGGGTCATGGCTGGAATAGAACTTTGAGAAAGAAATATGTCTGAGCTTAGTCCTAACAAATTAGAGTCATTAATTGTAGTTATTATTCAATTGATACCATTGTTAGGAACAACATAGTGTTAGGAACAGCATAGTGTTAGGATGCAGAGATGGCAATGCTGGTGGTTGGCTCTAACTTGGTCCACTTGGAAGCTTAGGAACAACATAGTGTTCTCTAATGCAACCTTTAATGCTAACAAACTGTTTGAAGATGCAATATTCACTCTATGGACGTGGCTCAAGCACTTTGAGAAAGATTTTACTATCCATTTTAATCAATGGTCAAGTAGCATTAGACACGGCTTTTGCATCAGTAGAGGATACATATTTTTGACTAATAGATGTACATTTACTGTACCCATATACTGGTTCCCTCTCAGACCTGTTTTGTCTGACTTTGGAACCATTTCTATGGTACCCATACTGCTGTAATATAGTACCTCTGGTAACTCTTTACATATCTATAAAATAATATCTTTGCTGATCAAAATAAAAATTGATACCATTGTTTTTGTTTTCATATAGTGACTCAGAATTTATTTTTAACATATCATCATAAAAATCTTATACTTTGTAGCTTGATAAATTTAAAGTGTATAAATAGTAATGTGCTTAACAACAAACAATTAAATATTGTTATATGATTAGGGATATTATTAGAAGAACTTCAATCTCGGTAATTTGAAGACGCGACTTTCTTAATGTGGACTTGGCTCCATAATTTGGAGAAGGACTTTACATTACATTTTAGTCAATGGTCTAGTAACTTGAGACATCATTTTTTGCAGCAGTAGGGGTTTCATTAGGGAGTAGGGATCAATATATGTATACTTTGCTTCCCATATTTTGGTTCCCAATCAGACTTATGATGTCTGACTGAGGAACCATTTTTATGGTGACTAACTCTGTAATCAGTACCTCTGGTACTTCCAGGTTATATATATATAATTTATCTTTGCTGATAAAAAAAAAGAAGACTAATAAAGCAGAAATTTGAAACTGCAGTGAACAAAGCTTCTTATTGTGGGTTTGAATTAATTTCGTTACATTTTTTCAGAGGAAGTTATATCAATTGGAAGAGTTACTCAAGAAGTTTTTGAACGTATTGCTGCCACAAGCATAAGGACTGAACAAGCTTTTGAATCTATTGCTGCCACAACCACAAGGTACTTTTTGTTTATTAAATATACTTTGTGCGTTTAGAAATGATTAAAAATATAAAATTTTCTTATGAGTTGTTATTGGTTGGTAACTTTGTGTATCTTAGTTTTTTTTGTTGATTGGTAAGTTGGTATTAAATGCATGCGTGTCAATTTTGATTGATGCTTTGCCAAGTGATTCAAATGTTTTCCATATGTAGAGTCACGTTCAAACCGGCTGTTATGAATGTGGATATTACATAATGCATTGGATCTGGAACATCATAGCCAACGACATAAAGAGTGATTGGTCCATGGTATGCATAAACTTCAGTACAATTGGAACTGAATTTTTATATTTGCAGTACTAACTTACAATTATGAATACTTGCAGTGGTTTGCTAATGACACACCGTTGGACATCGGCATCATCACCACAATTCGAAAGAAATGGGCAACATTTTTTTTAAAGACAGCAATAAGTCAAAACGGCTAATGATGGCGTTGGAGTATTTTTTTTCTCTGTATTTGAGACAATTGTTATGTTATTTGACACAGCGGCTATTTTATTTTCGGTCATGCTACTAATATTCTATTCTTAGTATTACCTACTCAATTTCATATAATTGTAGTAATATATTGTCTTTACCCCCTTCTACTGCATTGCATCTGCATTTGATTACCACAACAACAATTTAGTGCAGCTATAGTACCACCAAGCTTGCCACTGCAGCAGTTAAGTGAACAAATGAAGTGTCCACAGTCATTGGATGGTTGCTTGGTAGAGGTACATGCTAATAACTAATAAGATTTCCTGTGCAGGGTATCATTGTTTTTGCATGACTGATGGCTACCTTGGGGCTGGAGATTTTGGTTGAATCTGCCTCAAGTGTTATTTTGAAGGTAATTGAGATAATCTTTTGTTGTTGTTTGTTTATTATATACCTAAATTTGGGTTCAAGACTAGTTATTCAACATGTGGATTATCTACCATAAGATTGTTCTAATAAGTGATTTTATCATTTGAGCAGATGATATTATCATTTGACCTTGCTTTTGCTTTGATTCCGCTCCTAAAGTTCAGTAGCAGCAAAGTGACTAGCAGCACAAGCATTGAAGAGGTGTGTTTCCTCCTTGTTTGTGGATTCATGAACTATAAGTTAATACATGAAACTGAAAAATGTTCTAGTTCTAAAATTTGATTAGCTAGGCTTACATGAATTGTTGAATTGATCAGCTAGGCATACATTATATCAACTGTTAGTGTCATTTTTTCAGTCTAATAATATTTTGGTTGATATTATCATTATTATGTTTGCTGTATATAAATGTAGCTTTGTTTTTGAAATTTGAATGGTATAACCCAAATTTTGTGAGCAGGCAAAATACTTCAACGATGGTCCTTATGAAAACCCGTCTTTATAGTCTTATTTACCAACAACGACGGGTGCTCGAGCCACCGTCGTTGAAACCTCAAAGAACAATGACGGTGTCCTCACCACCGACGTTGACATACTACCAAACAACGTCGGTGGTGAGCCCGCCACCGATGTTGACAGGAAACAAAACAAATACGGGTGTTATGCATACCCGACGTTGATATGGACAACAACAACGACGAGTCTTGCTAACCCGACGTTGAAATGGACCAAAACAACGACGGGTTGTCTAATATGTGCGTCGTTGAATCCTTTTTTATAACGTCTATTCTTTTATAGCCACTGACGTTGTATTCTTGCATTACAAAGACGGGTCCTAGGATGACCGATGTTGTTGTTGTCGACATACAACGACATCTGGAACAAAGACGGTGTGGGGCCCGTCGTAGATATCGGTTTTCAACCGATGTAGAAGCTTCTTTTTGTAGTTGTGAATAAGTCAATAACTTTTACCTATAGACATGTTGAACGAGATAAGTAAATTATAATTAATGCTAAGTCAAAAGACATTTGTGTCTTAAGATGAATAAAGAGTTTTAATTATTTTGATTATATGCAAATAAATATATATATATATATATATATATATATATATATATATATATTGAAATTTGTGTTTTATGTAACATCAAAGCATGCTTCATAAGTCTATGTCTAAAGTATCAGGTGATAGTGAGCAAAAACTACGATCTAATACAACATGACATGATATTTAAGAATTTATTTAATACTATGTGTCTAAGATTCATCTTGCAGATATATTCTTCTAGGATTTGTTGAAACCTACGAAGAATAAATGAAAGTTCAAGATCTAAAAGTCACAATCTTCATCAAAAGAAAAATCATAGTGCAAACATGCTCTGGCCAAAGGAAAGTAGTTTTTTTCTCTAAAGTATTCTACATGAAAGTCAGTCATAGTGATTTCATTGCATTAGGAATGACGTGCATTTCATGCTTGCCTTAAGTGCTTCAATGACCATAAGCATTAGATGAAACTTAAGTGAAGAAATTCATTCATTGTGAGACAATGGAAACTTGAAGATGAATGTTTATAAATAAGGGTAGAGCCAAAATTTTTATATAAGGGGAGCCAATATAAAAAATCATAACTAAAAAAAAATATTTCAAATTTTACATTATGACATTTATAAAAAAATTAATATATATGTAACAAATATTTTCTTATGAGCAAAAAGAAATGTGTAATGCATTGTGAGCATAAGAGAGATACTAATAAACAAGTGTCATCAACACATAAGCGTCCAAAGACCTTTAGCAAAATGAGAAGAAAGTAAAAAAAAAACATTTAATTAGGTGAAAAGAATATTTTAAAAACGAATATTTGAGTCACACATGAAAAATTCTTAGAAAATACTTGATTGAATAAATTACACATGATAAATGCATAAATGCTTAGATAAGTTAACTAATTATAGATTTATCATTAGCAAAAATAGAAATCATAAATCTAAAACAAAAAAAATTTACTAAAAGAAACAAATTATTTTATTAGTTTAAAACTATTTTTTCTATAAGTTAAAACTAAGTTATTTCAAGTATTTCATAACTATATTCCTATTTATAGGACACAAATTAAGAGTGATGTTTAATTTGTTCTATTTTACATGATCCAATTCATAATTTCTATTGCATTAATTATTTTTATAATGAAATATCTATAATTAATTGTATACTATATATCAAACAATTATAAGAAAGTGATAAATATTAAGAACAATGGTGTCTTGAAGAAAAAAATTAGGACAAATGTGTTTCCATTAACTAAATTAATCATTTTTCTTAATCTTAAGGAGTTAGGTCATTGAATCTAATAAATAAGAACAAAAAGAGTATTTAATAACAATAAAACTTAAGCACTTGTGTGGAGTTTTGAGTGGGATGCCTAATCTTATCACTACCACAATAGTTTAATTAATATGAAAGAAAGTTAATAAGTAAGAATGCAAAAATTAAAAAAAAAGAAAAAAATGTTCACAATAATGAAGTGCAATTCAAAAACCTTTAATACATATTAAAAAGAAAGAAGGTACAAGATGCAAGAAAAATTAGCATACATTTGGGATGCAATTGGAAAACCAATAATTATAATTAGATATTTAGATAATAAAAAAATCACGCAGGATAAAAATGCAAGATAAAAAATATTAGAAGCATAATAAAAATAACTCATAACACAAAGCACTAAGAACAACACTAAAACAATTCATGCATGGATAGTGTAAAGATTATTTACATTGTCATACTATAAAATTTATTAAGTATGGTAAGTTCTTTGATTTTCACAATACCAAGACTAAAATTATACTATCTAGTATGATTTATGATTAATTGATAGTATAAAAATATTTATATTAAAAATGTATAAAATCATAATCTTGAGATAAATGGTGAATTATGCTTCCAAAGATAACATCATGGGCCAATAGTTATTAAATGGAACATTTAATGGTTTTTAGTGGGTTATGGGCTAGTTATATTTATGACCAAGGTTGTCATAAATAAGCATTAACTAGTTCAATATTTACATCATGGGGGAGCCTTAAATCTACAATTAATTTGTGGGTGGACCTGTTAAAACTGTAGTTGCAGTAGGTACCTCTGGTACCAATTTTAAGGCATTTTTTCATGCACTTCCACTATTGTATCTTGGACCATCCAAAACATTTTGAAATAAAATTTTGGGAATGTAATATATGTTATATACAAGATGTAATAGTAAAAGTGCAAAATACAATAGTCTAATTTTAATACAAAATATATTTTGTAGACCAAAAGAAATTGTCACCACATATGCAAGACATAATAGTGAAAGTACACAATACAACAATCTAATTTTGATACAAAATATATTTTACTGAGCAAAAGAAACTATTACGGCATATACAAGATGTAATAGTGAAAGTATAAAATACAATAGTCTAATTTTAATACAAAATATATTTTGTAGACCAAAAGAAACTATTGCCACATATGCAAGATGTAATAGTGAAAGTACAATACAACAGTATAATTTTTATACAAAATATATTTTATTGACCAAAAGGAACTGTTACCACGTATGCAAGATGTAATAGTGAAAGAACAAAATATAATAGTCTAATTTTAATACAAAATAAATTTTGTAGACTAAAACAAACTGTTACCACATATGCAAGATGTAATAGTGAAAGTAAAGAATACAATAGTCTAATTTTAATACAAAATATATTTTGTAGACCAAAAGAAACTGTTACCAATTAGGTCAATAGACATTTGTCCATTGGTAAATCTTCCCGTTGGGCCTATAGGGAAGTCGATGCCATATGGTTTGTAATTGGACTTTGTAGTTGTTGGAATCTTGTTATTTCCATTGTCGCACAGATAGTCCCCAAAGACAAAAAGGCAGGGCACTTGCAATTCTCCATGGACACATTGTTGCATTAAAATTACAACCAATAGAAGAAAAGATAGAACTACCCATGACTTAGTTTTAGCTTCCATCTAGAGAAACTATAATAATGAGACAAAATAAGTTGTGGTATTAATTATGATCCGAGAAGTAATGAATGAGTGGTGTGGTAAGTACAAAAGATGAAAGGTGCATGCGTGTATATATAGGATGGGCAACAAAGTTTTGTGTCCAAGTTGAAAGATTTTTTTGCTTTTTTTTATTTTGCAATATGAGGTTAGAATGAAACAATATTGAAGGCCGAAGAGTTTGACAATATTTTTTTCTTCTTGTCAATCAAAAAACGTAATATGGTTTCTAAGTAAGATGACGAATTTGGCTAGTTTGTTACAAATAAAAACAAAAGGTCTAAAGGACTTACGCTAGTGAACATCAATTCTCAAAAGTACATGTGGCCATTTGTTCTTTTTTTTTTTTTTAATTTTCTCCATTTGTCATGTTGAGAAATCAACACCAAGAAGGGACAACAATTTTTATTTGTTTCTATTTAGCGTGACTTTGGATGAGTGTTGGTAAAATTAATTTTGATTAAAAATGATGATTTTGAAGTGATGTGATTTATGTATAAAATTCAATACAAAATTTTGGATATAACACAGAAGTTACTCAGAATTATTTCAACTTATAATCAATTTTAAATTTTTTTTCTAACATGAGACTAAGTACCTAAAAATATCAGTTTTATTGAAGAAAACATCAGTTTTATTGAAGCAACAATTTTGTGGTAGATGTGACCATTCACTTTATTAAGTTTAAATTATTTATATTATCTTATATCCTTAACTTGGACTAAAGCTCCATCCGACATGCATGCCATTTAGAGAAAGGGGATATTACCCTTCGACTAACCTTGCTATTAAGTAGTACCTAGCTTCTTATCTTGTGTTCCCTATCTTAATTATGCACGTATGCTAGTTGTGCAAAATGTTCTTTTGTTAAGTTATTATTAGTCTTATTGAAAACATATAATTCAAAAATATGTTTTTTATTCTAGTCTCTCTCTCCTTAGGTTCCGCAAAAATAAAAATATTTTTAATCTCTCACTACGTATTAAAAACACATGATTTTAAAAGAAAATGAATAAAATTCAAATAAACCTAATTTTAGAAGACTTAATATTTTAAGATACTTAAAAAACAAATTAAAAAATATAATTTTATTACCAACAAGGTCTAATATAATTGATAGATAATCAAAATTTTTTAAACTAAGAGGTTTGTGAACAAAAAAAACTTCATTAAAAAAACAAAGAGGTTGATTGTTCTGTAATTTATATGTGACGTGAAATTATATCATCTATATACACATGTTATTACATTAGGTCCTTAATGTATTTATACTGTTTGTTTTGTTTAATTAGTAAATATATGTTATTCTTTTAATTCAACAAACGGGTATATTGTAGACTTGTTTTCAATTCATTGTCAAATTTGAAATTTTATAAAAGGAAGCAATTAATTGGCTTTTATATGATAAATAATACTAGTTCTTAGAAATTTAATAACAAGAATAACAGATAAAAAAACAAAAAAATATAGCTAGAACCGATTTCTTTTTATAACGATGTTGATTCATCAATGGTTCTACCAAAACAAAGAATTCAACGACGATGGTTCTACTAAAATCAAGAATTCAACGATGATTTCGACAAATGCCTTTGAAAGAGATGAATTTTGGCTTTTGATTCTCGTGCCCTCTTTGAGAGTCTCACTCGATCCCTTTCTTTGTGCCCTCTCTCACTTTGCTCTCTTGCACCCTAAAACATGGTGGTGTCGCCTTCATTCCAGTGTGGCTGTCAAAGCTATCTCCAGCGCCACCGTCAAAGCTACCACTCGAATATGTCTCACTAGTGAGAACACCCTCATACCCTTTCTACATTTCTTTCTGTATTTCGCTCACCCTCTAACCTTCCTTCTATGAACCCCTCACTCTTGTTAGTCTCATGCCCTCACTCCCAAAGCTCACTATGATGATGCCCTCACTCTCGTGCGACAAAGCTTCACTCTCAGACCAAGCCCATCGCGACGATGCCCTCTCACTACCTCTCTCGCACTACCATCATGTGTCACTCGAAGCTCTCTCACTCTCGACGAAGGTAAGAACACCCTCAAACCCTCTTTATGTTTCACTCTTTCTATTTTTGTCATGATGTGTGAATGTTATTCTTTGAAAAGCCTGTATATGTTTCATAACCGAAAGAGCTATATTGAATTGATTCGTGATTAGAATTGAATGTCAAGTAAAAATGTCTTAAGGGGTAACTTTAGCAGGATTAGATGTAGATGTATAGATATTTATGATTGGTCTTTAGCAGGATATGCATGTATAGGATATTCAAACTTAATTTCTGCCTTGAATTGGGATATTTGATCTGGCTATTTGAGCTCTTATTTACTTTGAAATCTTTTTCTTTATAACACTTGCAGAGTAGTATTGCTACAACATTCTCTTGTTGAGGTACAGTTGTTGGTCTTGTATATCTAAAGAGTGTTGCTATCATTCAACTATAACCTTATTTTTTGTGTTTGGATTTGAAATTTTATTTTTCTTTGTTTCCTTTGCCATGTTGTGTTGTTGCAGACTATGTTCAACTTCTATGAATCTTAACTTTTGTATAACATATCACTGTCATCACCACACTCTTTGTTTTTGTTAGTGAGCATCTTCTGAGGTACATATCTCTTTGTAACACTTTTGTGCTTGTTACAAGTGTGAAATTACTTCATAAAATTTGTATTTGATAGTATCTCAATCATTAACTTAATGCTTTATTACATGTTTGTTCATATCTGGTTATTGTTTTATATTAAATTTATGTGCATTATGAGTGAACTTTAAATTCTTATTTGAGATTGAATACAAGGATTAATATGGATAATTTGGATTAATCAGTATATTCAATCTTGAATTGTTCGTTTGGATAGTTTGGAAATAATCATTTTTTATACTTGATTCTTTTGTGAAGGTTAAGTCTCTTTTTTTAAATTTGATGAAATTTTGGTAAAGTGCAATTCATATTCTTCTCCAGGTGCATATTTATTTATGGTGGAATTGATGTCACTACTTTTATTTTATGTACTTGGCGACCAATGCGAAAGGCTGTCGAAATTTTGTCAATTTAAGTGAAGAAACTTCACCTTGAAGTAAGAATCAAGTATAAGAAAATGTCTTCCTGAATGAGATAAGACCACACTTTTTATGAAAAAAGATATTCTTGCATATCGGATAACCTTGTGAGCATGATAGAAAATGAAACATGGATTGAAGTTGGATGAAAGCATCAGGCATCAATGACGAGTATGAGAATGAGGTTGAACAATTCTTGGAATTTGGTGAACAAAATGCACCAGTTATGAGTGGAAAATATTTCTATTCATGAAATGTAGGAATGGGAGACAACGTGTAGTGAACGAAATAAGGTCACATCTCATATGAGAGAGGATCATTCTGAATTATATAAAATAGGTATGACATGGTGAATTGTCATACATGCTAATGGTGTCCCACACTGAGTATGTTGATGTAAGCATTAGAAATGATATAGAGGACGTGATAAGTGACCATGGACAATAGTTGATCATTTTGACAAGCTCATGCACTTTTGTGTCATAAATTACAAAAAAAATGATTCGAATAAGCCTTTGTATCCAAGGTAAACAAGCTTCAGGTGGTTGTTAGCAGTGTTATATTTGGTCAATTTGAAGGCAAGATCAGGGTGAAGTTGTAAATATGGCGGGAATAAAAAAAACACAGAAGACTTTGAACATGTAACTCGACATTTATGATCAGCTCAATACAAATTACAATTGCAAGATAAAAAAATTATTCAAGTACATAATCATAGTTTGAATTGAATCATCATTTAGGATCGAACAAGGTCCTTGATATCCATTGGGTAAGTGAGGGTTCGATTAGAACCATTATATGAATTTATTGCAATGATTCGGTTGGCAGCTTCTGTGGGATGAAATTGATCCCAAAACACATAAGTGATTCGATTCTGGCATGGCGTTTGATTAGGAATACATAACCCATTTGTCCCCAATGATGGGCAGCAAGAAGCATTTGCAACCATGAAACCTGAAACACATGAAACCATGGTTAATTATATAATATTCTTGCATCCAAATCAAATTGTAAGACATTCAATTATTGTAATCTATAAAAAAAATACTAGTATATATACCAAGGCAACTGTCAAGGCTTCCGGATGTGCTATTTATAAAGATGAATTTGGAATCAGCAGAGAACTTGTTGTTGAATTGTTCAATGCAAAGCTTAAATCTCAAGTGGACCAATTCAACAACAAGTTCTCTGCTGATTCCAAATTCATCTTTATAAACAGCACATCCGGAAGCCTTGACAGTTGCCTTGGTATATATACTAGTACTTTTTTATAGATTAAAATAATTGAATGTCTTACAATTTGATTTGGATGCAAGAATATTATATAAGTAACCATGATTTCATGTGTTTCAGGTTTCACTGTTGCAAATGCTTCTTGCTGCCCATCATTGGGGACAAATGGGTTATGTATTCCTAATCAAACGCCATGCCAGAATCGAACCACTTATGTGTTTTGGGATCAATTCCATCCCACAGAAGCTGCCAACCGAATCATTATAATAAATTCATATAATGGTTCTAATCCAGCCCCCACTTACCCAATGGATATCAAGCACCTTGTTTGGTCCTGA
This sequence comes from Glycine soja, assembly GCF_004193775.1. NCBI lineage: Eukaryota > Viridiplantae > Streptophyta > Magnoliopsida > Fabales > Fabaceae > Glycine > Glycine soja. The sequence goes on from NC_041007.1 coordinate 45,164,029, forward strand.
ATGATGATTCAATTCAAACTATGATTGTGTCCTTGAATAATTTTTTTATCATGCAATTGTAACTTGCATTGAGCTTATCATAAATGTCAAGTTACATGTTCAAAGTCTTCTGTGCTTTTTTTTTATTCCCGCCATATTTACAACTTCACCTATATCTTGCCTTCAAATTGACCAAATCTAACACTGCTAACAACCACTTGAAGCTTGTGTACCTTAGATAGAAAGACTTATTCAAATCATTTTTTGTAATTTATGACACAAAAGTGCATGTGCTTGTCAAAATGAATATTGTCCATGGTCATGTATCACGTCCTCTATATGATTTCTGATGTTTACATCAACATACTCAGTGTGGGACACCATCAGCATGTATGACAATTCACCATGTCATACCTATTTTGTATAATTCGGAATGATCCTCTCACATAAGAGATGCGACCTTATTTCGTTCACTACATGTTGTCTCCCATTCCTACATTTCATGAATAGAAATATTTTCCACTAATAACTGGTGCATTTCGTTCACCAAATTCCAAGAATTGTTCAACCTCATTCTCATACTCGTCATTGATGCCTGATGCTTTCATCCAACTTCAATCCATGTTTCATTTTCTGTCATAGTCACAAGGTTATCCGATATGCATGAAGATCTTATTTCATAAATGGTGTGGTCTTATCTCTTTCAGGAAGACATTTTCTTATACTTGATTCTTACTTCAAGGTTAAGTTTCTTCACTTAAATCTGACAAAAATTTTGACCGTCTTTTGCATTGGTCGCCGAGTACACAAAATGAGAGTAGTGACATAAATGACACCACAAACAAATATGCACCTCGAGAACAATATGAATTTCACTTTACCAAAATTTCATCATTTTTTTTAAAAAAAAAGAGACTTAACCTTCACAAAAGAATCAAGTATAAAAAATTATTATTCCTAAACTATCCAAACAAACAATTCAAGATTGAATACACTTATTAATCCAAATTATCCATATTAATCCTTGCATTCAATCTCAAATAAGAATTTAAAGTTCACTTATAATGCACATAAATTTAATATAAAACAATAATCAGATATGAACAAACATGTAATAAAGCATTAAGTTAATGATTGAGATACTATCAAACATAAATTTTATGAAGTAATTTCACACTTGTAACAAGCACAAAAGTGTTACAAAGAGATATGTACCTCAGAAGATGCTCACTAACAAAAACAAAGAGTGTGGTGATGACAGTGATATGTTATACAAAAGTTAGGATTCATAGAGTAGAACGTAGTCTGCAACAACACATGACATAGGAAACAAAGAAAAATAGAATTTCAAATCCAAACACAAAAAATAAGGCTATAGTTGAATGATAGCAACACTCTTTAGATATACAAGACTAGCAATTGTACCTCAACAAGAGAATGTTGTAGCAATACTACTCTGCCAGTGTTATAAAGAAAAAGATTTCAAAGTAAATAAGATCTCAAATAGCCAGATTTCTACCTTAATAATTGCAAGCACATAACTGCACCTAGTTCAACTAATGATGTGACACAAATTCATAAACCTTCCAAGGCTTCATGCACATATAACATTATATCTCCACCCCCACCAAATCGATAATATAGTTCAACATATGTTCTTAATATTGACTAAGAAAACTAACCAAAGAAACACATGAGTAGCAAGGTGTCATGTATTCATGTAAGGAAAATGAGTTATTTCTTGCCTTTGGTGCTTGTAATTAATTTCATGGAAGTCTCTTTTATGCAAAGTTAATTAAGAGCTTTGAATTATTAATTTAAATAGTTTTTCCAAAGGAATAAAGTGGCAAATAAAACTACACGTGAAGATATGTGATTCCTTCAAATTACCTATGAACAATTATATTCCCACTACTAGAATTACTGTTTTCCATGTCGGTTATATAAGACTTTTTATGATGATTTTGAGCCGTCATAAAAAAGGGTGTAATAAAATGGTACAACATATATAACGACGGTTGTAGAATCGTCTTAGAAAGTTGACTATACTAAGACGATTATACAAATAAACATCTTAGAATGTTTGCTCTTTGAAGTCGGTTTTTGGTGCTAACTTGTCTTGGTATACTCGACATTCTAAGAGGGTTATTTGTATAACCGTCTTAGAATGTTAAAGATACTAAGATGATTGTTAAAATAACCGTCTTAGAATATCATTACTGTAGTTGTCTTTCTACAACGGTTATTTTGATAACCACCTTAGTATTTCTAACATTCTAAGACGAATAACCGTCTTAGAATGTTTTTTTCTTTTTTTTGGGGGGGGGGGGGTGGGGGCTCTTTTATTTTTGCTAGAATAAGCAAATAAGTACTTTTGTAGGTCATCTTGAAGATCTATCAACTCAGGCATAACCAATGCAAAAGCACGAACCTTAAGTACAAGTACCACTTATAAGTTTCCAAGAAAAGATGAATCACCAAAATTAAGCAATACTTATAAAAAAAATTCGATAATAATCAAAATAGACAAGCAACTTGGAATATCCCATGCATCATCAATGAGCAAGCATTACAAATAGTGATGTGATTCATTAATAAGGGTTGAAATATCCTGCGCTGATCCCTAAATAAGGGAAACTACAAGTCCATGTGATGTGATTCATTAATCGGACAGAAAATAAATTAGTGAACCAGTTTACCAACTACAGAACATATCCACCACATATAGTGTTTGGTATGGATTTTTATTCTTTCATTTTTTAGGTATTTTAAGAGCAGGAAATTACTACCAACTTAGAAAATAACAAGCCTTTTCACTAACAACTAGATAGAGTCCAGCCATCTAATGCTACTAATAATTTATGATGAATCCAGTGTCTAATAATATTTAAATGCAGAAAAGGACCAAGAAGATGAAGCATATGATGAATCCATAGTGTCTAATAATTTCTTGGAAAAGAAATGTAAAAGCAAATAAGAACAGGAGCACGCAGCAACATAGATAGAGGATGATGCCTTTTTTATCCTAACCTGTTATGACAACATCTCTAAGATTTTGACCATGAATTAAACTGCTATATCGAGGACCAGGATGCTCCCTTCCATACTCATATGAAGGCAATGCGGGCATCAATGGCCAATACTTTTCATCCTGTTAATCATCACATAGGATAACAAATATAAAGTAAGTAAAATGTTTTAATCAAGAGTGTGGAAAGAGACATAGGTTAGATGTAAAGCAAAATAGATAGAGTTCGAGTGGAATAGTGGGACCAACATTTGGTTATTATTATCAAACTCCTTGATTAAGGAAATTAAAAAATTAATTATAAGAGAATTTTGTTAAAATACTTCACAATGTAAAAATGCAAGATTTAAAGTTTGTAGTAAAAATATACTAACAGCCTAATGGCTTTGAGCTGATCTCTAGATAGCTAGTGAGGCTACTTTTTTTTTTTTATTATTATTATTATTATTATTATTATTATTATTATAATTGCGATGTACCTTTTAATTGGAGTGAGAGAAAAAAATGTACCATGTTATGATTACTTATAGAAATTGCACATTTGAAATATTACTAGTACCATGTGAACAACTAGTAGAAGCTCGAAAAGTAAGAACTTACCCTGATGGTATCATAGTAGCTCCATCCAACTTCAGATGACAACCTGCCCAGTATGCAATACTTGTGTCCTAACATATCAATGCATTTATTTCACTATCACAGAACAAATATTCTTCAATCAATCTCACCACAAAGAACACATTTCATACTAATGATCTAGAAATAGCATTATCTAGTGTAGGCTGAATGGCGGATCCTCCAAGAAATGTATATAATCATTTCCTATAATTATTAGAAATTATTTATTATTTATTACTGTTACTATTGTTTGAATTAAATTAAAAAGAAAATAATATACAAATATGACGAGGAATCTTTCCTAAAAGAAAAAAACAGACAAGAAGGGGTACCATAATATAAGAAGACATAATGGTTTCATTTATATCTCTAGCTAACAAACTCTCACACACAAGCCATTTGGGTTTTGAAACCTAATAAAAGCACAATACATAACTATTTTGTGCTGAAATTTACTTTAACGTAAACTGGGCTTATAATATAAGGATTGATCAAAGGGGTGAAATAAATTAAATATGACTACATACACAATTCTAAAAAGTAAGGGTAAATCTAACATATAGTAAACCTTTGCTTGACGAAGTTCATAGATCTCTAAGAACAATTGCTTCGTGTTGGATATTGTTTATTTTCTTGTATCTTGCTTTGTATATAGAGAGACAGTAGGGTTAGGTTATTTGTGTGTGAGTTGTCTCTCTCTTCTCATGTACTCTATATATATGCCATTTGAGAGTAATAAAGTTTAAGCTAAGTGAGAGAACTTTTCCTCACTAAAATATCTCTAGCTTCAACTTGGTATCAGAGCCACGTTCACCCCCACGCCGTCGTCCATCGCTGCACCGCCGCCGTTCGCCGCCACTTTTCTCCGGTGACAGTAGGGTTTGGTGCACCTCAAGAAGCACAACCTAACCCCACAACTCACATGGCCAACCAGCCACTCACGCGCCGTCGCTCATTCTTGCGCGTGGCCACCATATGCCGCCTTCCTGGCGTCGGAATCCCGCCAGACCGACATCAGTCCACTCGTCGGACCCTTCTGAGCCCATTCTAGTCTTCATTTTCCAGTTTCAACACTTGGAACGTGTTGGCCTGGTTCTTCTCCCATTTTCTCCACTAGGGTTTTGTGTTTTTTGAGTAGAAATGGCTTCATCTAGACCAGTGCTTTCCTTTTCCGGAACTCCAACCATCACAACTGGAAGAATTATTTATCTTGGTTTGCTTCAATGGAGTTGTGGTTTCTCGGCCAAGGTCACCACAACCACTTGGAGAAAAGTGTTGATGCTGTCCCAAATGATAAAAGACCTGAGTGGGAAAAGCTGGATTATCAACTCTGTGTTGTTTTATGGCAATCAGTTGAGCCAAATGTTTTAGAGATCCATAGATCATTCAAAACATGTCGTTCTTTTTGTGAAAAGGCCCAAGATATCTTTGCCAATGACATCCAAAGTCTGTTTGATGCGACTATGAAGGTTACGAATCTCAAGCAAATCAGCCATGACATGATTGCACATATGGGAAAAGCTAGGGCTATTGTTGAAGAGCTGAAGAGGTTTCTTGTGGTTGATTCATTAGAGGAAGTGAATAGAAAGCTGGATAAATTTTACATGGTTCTTATCTTGAGGAGTTTATACTCAGATTTTGATCATGTGCATGATCAAGTTCTTGTTGGAGATCAAGTTCCTTCAATGGACTCTCTCATCACCAGACTTCTTCGTGCCTCATGTATTGAAGGATGAAAATCTTGTTGATGTTGTGGAAGCCTCAGCCATGGTTGCATCTCATGGGAGAGGGGGAGGCCATAACAATAAAGGAGGTGGTAGTGGAAGAGGTGGATGTCTTCATTGCACTTATTGCTAGAGGATGGGCCACACTCAAGAGAATTGTTACGCACTGCATGGTTTTCCAGAAAAAGTAGCACTAGTGTCTAAGTTAGAGAAACCAGAGTCCAAATTCTCTGATGAGGAGTATCAAGAGTATTTGAAGCTCAAGTCCGAGAAATCCAGCAATCAAGCATCATCTTCATCGGTACCATGTTTCTCAACAGCTTGCGTTTCTCAGTCCATTGCTTGGATACTTGACTCAGGTGCCTCTGATCATATCTCTGGTAACAAGTCATCCTTTTCATCCATTTCTTTCTCAAAAATTCCTCACCTTGTTACTGTAGCTAATGGCTCCAAAGTTATGTCTCAAGGAAGTGGTCAAGTTTCATTATCTCCTTCATTGAAATTAAATTATGTATTATTTGTTCCTCAGTGTCCATATAATCTAATCTCATTAAGTCAGTTGACTCGCTCTTTAAATTGCTCAGTAACCTTTACCGCTAATTCTTTTGTTATTCAGGAACATGGGACGGGTCGATTGATTGGAGAAGGACATGAATCACAAGGACTTTATTATTTAGAATCCAGATTTCCGGTGTCCTGTTTTGCATACTCAAAACCCAAAATTTTGCATGATCGTCTGAGTCATCCAAGCCTACCAAAATTGAAAATGATGGTTCCTAGTCTCAAGAATCTTAGAGTCTTAGATTGTGAGTCTTGCCAACTAGGAAAACATGTTAGGTCATCATTTCCTCAAACTGTACAAAGATGTAACTCGGCTTTCTCTACCATTCACTCTTATATTTGGGGACCAAGTCGGGTTACATCTTTTGGTTTTTGATATTTTGTAACCTTCATTGATGAGTTTTCCATATGTACTTGGGTTTATTTAATGAAAGACAGATATGAACTTTTGCCTATATTCATGTCGTTCTTTAATGAGATTGAGAATCAATTTGGCAAATCAATTAAGATTTTCAGAAGTGATAATGCTAAAGAGTATTTCTCTCATGATCTATCTTCCTTTTTATCTTCAAAAGGTATTCTGTATCAGTCTACATGTCCTCATACACCTCAACAAAATGGTATAGCAGAAAGGAAGAATCGTCATCTTCTTGAAACTGCATGTTCCCTAATGTTAAACTCTAATGTTCCTACCCACCATTGGGGAGATGCAGTGCTTACTGCTTGTTTCTTAATTAATAGGATGCCTTTTTCTTCCCTTGAAAACCAAGTTCCTCATTCGATTATTTTTCCTCATGATCCACTATTTCATGTTTCTCCCAAAGTGTTTGGTTGTACTTCCTTTGTCCATGATCTTTCTCCTGGCTTAGATAAACTTTCTGCTAGGTCAGTCAAGTGTGTCTTTTTGGGGTATTCTCGTCTTCAAAAAGGTTACAAGTGTTATTCTCCAACCACCAGACGATACTATATGTTTGTATATGTAACCTTCTTTGAAGACACACCCTTCTTTTCACCTTCTATGGATCATCCCTCTTCTCTCCATGAAGTTCTTCCAATTCCTTCTAATTGTCCTCCAGGTAATTTAGACCAAAATGTCAGTGTTGTCCCATCTTCTCCTCCAAATTCACTTGAAGTTACATATCAAAGCAGTACAAGGCAAGTTGGATCTACCGTACCTGAAGTTTCTTCTCATGATTCACATCTTTCTTCAACCAGTCTTCACCTCATGGATCCTCCTTCTCCTTCCACTTTTTCTCATCATTCTGACTCAGACTGGCCCATTTCCATCAGGAAAGGTACTCGTTCTACTCGTAATCCCCATCCTATTTATAATTTCTTAAGTTATCACCGTTTGTCTCCTACATATACTTCCTTTGTTTTCTCATTGTCTTCACTTACTATTCCTTCTACTGTCCATGAGGCACTTGATCATCCTGGATGGCGATAGGCCATGGTTAATGAAATCCAGGCTCTTGAGGATAATGGTACTTGGGAACCATTTCCCCTTCCTCCTGGCAAGACAACTGTGGGTTGTAGATGGGTCTGTACTGTTAAAGTTGGGTCCAATGGTGAGGTTGATCAGCTTAAGGCTCGCTTGGTAGCTAAAGGCTAAACACAAATATATGGTCTTGATTATTGTGATACTTTTTCTCCTGTAGCCAAAATCACTTTTGTCCGCCTGTTTCTTGCTATGGCTGTCATGCGTCATTGGCCTCTCCATCAGCTTGATATTAAGAATGCCTTCCTCCATGGTGATCTTGAGGAGGATATTGATATGGAGCAACCTCCTGCATTTGTTGCTCAAGGGGAGTATGGTCTTGTGTGTAAGCTTCATCGATCTCTCTCTGGGTTGAAGCAATCTCCTCAAGCCTAGTTTGGTAAATTTAGTCATGTTCAACTTTTTGGGTTGAAACGAAGCAACACTGATCATTATGTATTTTACTGTCATACATCTCCTGGAAAATCCTCACTCTAATGGTTTATGTTGATGATATAGTGATTGCAGGGAATGACACTACTAAGATTGTTCAACTAAAAGAGCACTTATTCAGCCATTTCCAAACCAAAGATCTGGGACATTTGAAGTATTTTCTTGGTATTGAGGTGGCTCAATCTGAAGATGGTGTCATGATCTCTCAAAGGAAGTATGCTCTAGATATTCTAGAGGAAACAAGCATGCAAAATTGTACACCTGTTGATAGCCCTATGGACCCAAATCTGAAGCTTATGGTAGATTAGAGTGAAGTTCATCCTGATCCCGAGAGGTATAGGAGACTTGTAAGAAAGCTCATTTATTTCACCATTACAAGACCTGATATCTCTTTTGTTGTTGGAGTAGTTAGTCAATTCATGCAGAATTCTCATGTTGATCATTGGAATGTTGTCATGCATATTCTTAGATATATTAAAAGAGCTCCTGTACAAGGATTGTTGTATGAAGACAAGGGTAATACACAACTATCAGGATATTGTGATGCAGATTGAGCTGGTTGTCCTATGGATAGGAGATCTACATCAGGTTATTGTGTCTTCATTGGAGGGAATATTATTTCTTGGAAGAGCAAGAAGCAAGTTGTTGTTGCTTGGTCCAGTGCAGAAGTTGAATATCGATCCATGGCAATGGTTAAATGTGAGCTCATGTGGATTAAACAAATTCTCCAAGAATTGAAATTCTGTGAAGTTGTGCAAATGAAGTTATTCTGTGATAATCAAGCTGCTCTTCACATTGCCTCAAATCCAGTCTTTCATGAGAGGACTAAACACATAGAGATTGATTGTCATTTCATTCAGGAGAAGCTATTGTCCAAGGAGATTGTCACTGAGTTTATTAATTCTAATGACCAGCATCAAGATATTTTGACTAAGTCCTTAAGAGGACCTAGAATTTAGACCATTTGTTCCAAGCTTGGTGCATATGATTTATATGCTTCAGCTTGAGGGGAGTGTTGGATATTGTTTATTTTCTTGTATCTTGCTTTGTATATAGAGAGACAACAAGGTTAGGTTATTTGTGTGTGAGTTGTCTCTCTCTTCTCATGTACTCTATATATATGCCATTTGAGAGCAATAAAGTTAAAGCTAAGTGAAAGAACTTTTCCTCACTAAAATATCTCTAGCTTCATCTCTTCAAAGCTCTTCTAAGGCCAGAACTTCTCCTTCCAAGCCTTTAATATGTACAAATTTGACAAGAATAGTTTAAAATTCGTAATTAGTAATATCTCTAACATAATTACACAAAAATAGGATTAGACAATTAGAAATACCACTATTAAGGAAATCACTGCATAATAAGCATTCCAACAAAAAGTTTGCTTCTGAATTCCAATCAGATTTAAACACACTATCTTACAAATGTAAAGACAGAGACATTCCATTTCTCTAAATATTCAATATGGAAATCACTATAAAATAGCCACTAGCCAAGAACCGCCAAGAAACTACAGATACTTTTCTCGAATAAGTTGTAATGGTTGGTAAGAGATTTTCCAAGAAAACTCAAGCACTAGTCTCCGACCATAGGCTCCAAATCACTGCATAAATTCACCCTCTTTATATAATTTTCAAAAAAACATATAGATGCTTTTCAGCCTCTCTGTCGTACTTCAGTAAACAGCTTTTGCTTGCTTTGTTCTATTCTTAACACTATGGATCCCTGGAATTTAGATTTCAAAAGTGGAAGGTTCAAATGGCCTTTTAAGAGTTAAAGAAAATTGACCTTGCTCTTTTTGATCCTTTTGCACAGATCGAACCACCGTACCAATAATTCGTTTAATTAAAGATCATAGATATGGTGAATAAATCATAAACCATCACGTCATAACTCTAAAAGAAATAAAGAAATGTAGAACAATAGGTAGTAGAAATAAGCAATGGACAAAATCAATGCAAGGCATATAATGAACTACACCAATGAATACAGGGTTTATACAATGAAGATTTGCAAATGGTGACAAGAGATTGGACTCAGTGAATTTTACACCATTCATCAAAGGAACTTATGTGAATTGTCCTCCATCATTTTCAAGGGATTGGGACTGAGGAAAGCACAAATGGTGACAGAATGTAGAGCAAAGGTTTATTTCAATTCATAAGTTTCACGTAGCATCGTATAAACCAATACATAAAGGTTAATAAATTAGATGGAGGAGGAAAAAAGTTTAGTGCACAAAAGCTAATGCAAAAAATATATATATAGGATTGAGCTGCAGCCAGCAGTGGATGAAAGCCACTTAATAATTTGTTTTAACTTCGTAAGCTGGAAAACAAACATTAGTAGTAAGAACATTACCTTAACATTCTTCAACTCAAACTCTGGACTATGAGCTAGACATTTGTTTCCAAATGTGTCAGAAGGCCCACTAGTTCCAGATAACCTTTTAACCAAAAAGGATGCATTCAAGAAGAGATTCCACTAGTGTACTTCAATTACAATTAAAATGTACTGGAACAAAACTAAGCAGCACTATTAAATACTTACAAATCTTCTTCTAAGCATAAAGCATAATTACCCCCACCACCAAGTGCAAGTAGGTCATTCAAACACATGTTGTAGTACCGGTTGACACCTGCACAAAAATATATACAATTAGAACACCACAAGTTCAAATAAACTCAAAAAGGAAAAAAGAAACTTCTCATTCATATAATAAAAGTTGAGAGCTTGTACAAAAACAAATTCAAATGAAATTTTACAAAATCATTAATTTACAAAATCAAATGAAATTTACAAAATCAAATTCTTTTAATTTATGAAACTAAAGCAAGTGTCAATATATTTATTATATATGTAAATCATTAATTGTTATTAAGACCATAGATATCAATATCAATAGAAAAACCCATCGACCATCATGAACATGCCGAAAGGAAAACATAAAAATCTAATCATCTCTTCAGATCCTTGCTTGTTATCCATCTCCATTTGGCAAAGAATAATTTTCTTTTTCTTTGACACACAAGTCTCAATCGATTGCATTAGTTGTCTTTCCAAGAAAAACATATTCGCCAATTAAAACAATTAAGCTAACAAAAACTAAATCCAGAGAAGAAGAAATTACTCTTGAGGTGGCGGAGAAGAAGCCTTGTTGGGAGGTTCTCTAAGGCGTGGTAGCCGTGGTTGGTGGCGGCAGAAGCGAATCACCCATGGAAGAGGGGACACAAAGGTGGCACACTGTGTTTGGTGGAGGCTCGGATTTGGGTGTTTTGGGTTCGCATCTGGACAAAGATGATGTTTATTGGGCGGATCTGGCTGGTTTGGTGGTGTTGGAGGTGGGTGTTCGCCAAGTAGGTTCCGATCTGGCTGATGGTGGAGGTGTGGGAGGTGCGGGAGAAAAAGAAAGAGAAAAGAAAAAAAAAATGGAACTTCACATGTCCCTTGGAAAAGTAGGGTCCAACGGTGATGTTGGAGTCGGGAAAGACCGTGGAGTCGCCGACCTCGTCGGAAGGAGAAGAGAGAGGTGGCGGAAGGAGAAGATAGAGAGATGGAGGTTTTGCGGGCATTCCTTGAATGGGTTGCGCGACACAAAAGGTTATATAGCTAGGGTTTTTTTTTGTCTTTATAATTACGACAATTTTTTACTAAAATTTGTTGTAAATTTTATTAAATATAACATTTTAAGGTGGTTTTCAATAACCGTCATAAAATATATTTTTCATTACAATAATTACAAAAATGCCACTGACTTTTTAAGGCAGTTCCCAGGGAACCGTCGTAAAATAGGTGTCGTAAAAAATTAAATTTGTAGTAGTGTCCATGTTTCACCACCCAATGCATATACTTCATGAACAAGTTGGGACTTGTAGAACCAAAGGAATTCTTGGTGAACATTGTTGATAAATACTAGCACAATCATATGAATTTATCATTATTATCAAGAGCCGGTTTGACACCTTATAATGATCATTCAACTAACAATTACGAAAAGTAAGAAGGTAATCCATGGTTGGATTCTTTTGAAATGTACAAATTAACAAATAAGGTGCCAAAACAAATTTTATTTAATTACTAACAATATCTTATTTATAGTCCAAACATACTAACTAGCCTTTAAAACCAATGCTAATAATTAACTGCAAGGAACTTAAGTGAATAATTGTCATCTACATCCAAGATTAATAACTTAAATATGATTTGACTTAATAAAATGGTTAAGTATGCTGAAGAGAAAAACAAAGAAAGAGAATGATAGAATGAGAGAAGTTCCCTTATGTTACTTAACATCATAGGTAGTGGATCCTCTTTTTTGCTTTCCAAATTTTACAGTGACATGATTGATTCATTAATTAAATCACAACCAGCATGGCTAAAAGCTTCCGAGTTCTTCACTTAATTCTTTTTCTATTCTTCTGTATTTTAATACTTTTACATCATCATTGTAACTATTGCTACCTATTTAAAAAAAACAGCTGAAGTGATCCAATTCTAAATTGCACCGCAACAAATCAAATATCCCAATTCAAGGCAGAAATTAAGTTTGAATATCCTATACATGCATATCCTGCTAAAGACCAATCATAAATATCTATACATCTACATCTAATCCTGCTAAAGTTACCCCTTAAGACATTTTTACTTGACATTCAATTCTAATCACTCATCAATTCAATATAGCTCTTTTGGTTATGAAACATATACAGGCTTTTCAAAGAATAACAATCACACACCATGACAAAAACAAAAAGAGTGAAACATAAAGAGGGTTTGAGGGTGTTCTTACCTTCGTCGAGAGTGAGAGAGCTTCGAGTGGCACATGATGGTAGTGCGGGAGAGGTAGTGAGAGGGCATCATCACGATGGGCTTGGTCTGAGAGTGAAGCTTTGTCGCACGAGAGTGAGAGCGTCATGGCAGTGAGCTTTCGGAGTGAGGGCTCGAGACTAACGGGAGTGAGGGGTTCATAGAAGGAAGGTTAGAGGGTGAGCGAAATGGAGAAAGAAATGTAGAAAGGGTATGAGGGTGTTCTCACTAGTGAGATAGATTCGAGTGGTAGCTTTGATGGTGGCGCTAGAGATAGCTTTGACAGCCACACTGAAATGAAGGTGACACCATCATGTGTTTAGGGTGCAAGAGAGACAAAGTGAGAGAGGGCACAAAGAGAGGGATCGAGTGAGACTCTCAAAGAGAGCATGAAAATCAAAAGCCAAAACTCGTCTCTTTCAAAGACATTTGTCAAAATCGTCGTTGAATTCTTGATTTTGATAGAACTGTCATCGTTGAATTCCTTGTTTTGGTAGAACCGTTGATGAATCAACATCGTTAAAGTTTGTTTTTTTTTAAAATTCAAGAAGTTGAAACTTGAGGAGATCGAATTAGGTATTGCTGAAACCAACTACTTGATTACACTATATATCTCATGCTCTTATATTGAAATGTAAAACTTAGTTATTAAAAAAATCAATAAATATGATAACGGCTAAATATGAGTTATTTTGATAATAAAAATATATTGAAAATATCTTTAAAAATATTTATTTAGCAGTTATCTTTGGCTTAAATATTAAGATTTGATATTTTTCTTATTTATGACTTGCAGATATGAAAAGGAGAGATTAAAAGAGAAAAAGATTGAGGAAATATCCAAAATACCAGGAAGTCTCAGGAAGATATGATTAAAAGCAAAACAAACCCAAGTCCACTACAACAACTATAAAAAGGAAGTCAAACCAAGCAGAAAAAAACACCACTATAGAATCCCCCTTCAAGGGAAATCATTTACTCCCTTTCTTTCACCCTCCTTATTCCATCTGTTCTTATACCCCATCCATTGTAAAGTCCTTAATGGTCATGAGTGGTTAAACCCTTAGTTAGGACCGGCATGCCTAAAAGTCAAAAGATGTATTGTACACTTCATATTTATCAATGCAAATAAGTGTTTTCTTTCCTATTATCCTTTCTTACTTTTAATTTCATACATTATTCATCCTTGCATCATCTTTTATGGTTAGGTGCTTGAGAGAAGGTAGTCCTTAATAGAAAACAAGGAAAGTTTTGCATGCATATGTTTTGGGAATTAGTCGTTCGAAAAAATATAATTACTAATAGAACTAAAAGGAAGAGATATGTTGATAAAATCATTGTTAAACATAGAGTGATTGCATCATGCCCATGCGTCAAAGCAAACATCTAGAATACTTCATGCATATTTCTTATATTGAGTCTTTGCAAAGACATTTGGGAGGGAGATAGATAGGTGAGATAGGTTTGTCATCGTAAGACATCAGGGGCAAGTATTTTAACATAGTTGGGTAGGAAAAATTCACCAAATTGACAGAGAAAAACCTAAAATCATACATCCTAGGCAGGCTAGGTCCCAATATTATCAAATTCTGATTTTATTTTATTTTTATCTTCTATTTTCTTTATCATAACTTAGTTTAAATATTTTATCTTCTCTATCTTCTATTTTTATCTTTAAATCTTTTATCTTTTCTTTTAAATCTTTATCTTATCTAATATATTTCTTTATCTTTATTTTAAATTCTTTATCAGTTACTTTTAAATTAGGTTTGCATTAATCTAATTACAAATAAAGTCTTCGTGGATTTGACACTCGGACATTCGAATACTTTATTATTGGTGACAAATTTGGTACATTTGAGTTAACAAAATAATTTGAATGTAATCTATATTTTCAAATACTAACTAATCTTTTTTATAATTAATGATACTCATTTCTTTCCTTAATTTATTAAGGAGACACGCATGCTTTAAAAAAAATAAGAACAAAATATAATATACAATATTTTAATTATTAATATTATTTTAAAAAATATGTATGTTTAAATTTAAATTATATACAAATGCAAATATATTTATAAAGATAATATTTTTTAAAACAAACATTTGTTAAATTAAAATTATATAAGACATGTGAATTTAAACTTATATATAATATTTTAAAATAATTAAGAAATCAAATGCATAAAAATCATAATAATATAAAATAAATTATGAGTTGTAAACTAAACACACATTTAGCATACAAGCTATTACACTAATTAAATATATTTCAACATTTTATTAATTGAGTCGTGAAACTTCAACTACTTCGTACAATTTACGCCTATATAATAAATTTGAATCTTCAACTTTCAATAAAAGCATATATGTTTAGGAATCATTCTTGAATAACAATATTTTTAGGAGTTATTTTGAATGAGAGCATTTTTAAAAGTTATTTTCACTGTTATTAGTCACATACCCTGAACATTTATTTTTTTATTTCTTTTAAATATATTTCTTAATAATATGTTAATTCTAATTCAATTTGATTTAACAAACTAGCCCAAAAAGTTCCTTTCTCAACATCTTAAATTAATTACTCTGTTTTTTTATATTGTTATCTATATACTTGATTTTCTTAACTACTTATTACATGATTGAATTAAAATTTAAAAATATAAATTTGAATCAAAAGTATATTGGTAACTCAAGTTTGATAAAAAAGAAATAATTTACTGTAATATGACTTATGTTTAAATATTTTCTATTAAAAAATATGTTGAAAAAAATGAAATTGATTTAGATAAACTAATATTTAAAAGTACTTTTACTTGTTGCTATTGGATATCCTTCCGATGGAAAATGAGTTTTGAAAAGGAACTCCCAAATTGCTTATGTTAGAATCTCTGTTTTAAGTGAAACGTTTGTAAGAAAATGACTTTTGGAAGCAACCAAACATTATTTGTAATCCGTTTGAGGATCCAAAAGCATGTTTGAAGCCATTAAACGGTGAACCAAACGTACTCTTCTATCTTTCAATTTATAGTTTTAATCTTTATTTTAAAATTAAATTTTAATAATTTTTAAAAATAAATTGAGAATAATTTTCCATTGTAATTCCAAAATATAAATAACTTGTTTTAAAATATTTATTTATTACAAATTTTAATTATAATATAATTTATAATTCAAAAATATTTATGTATTATAAATTTAAATTATATAAAAATACTAATTTATTTTTAACTACACACTATATCCAGCTCATTTTTAATTCACATTTAAATCTATAGTCAAGAATTTAGTTTGAATCGCATACTTAGATATCTTGAGAATATTTATTTTCCTTATTTTACATTTAGGGTTTAACTTTAATATATTTTCAGTCTAAAATTTATTTACGTTATTAACTAATTAGTTTCAAATATCACTTTTAAAATAATAATTCAAAAACCATCACCATACATGTTAATCCATGATTGGATAATAAAAAAATAAATCGATTCTAGCTATATATTGTTTTGTTTTTTATGTGTTATTCTTGTTATTAAATTTCTAAGATCTAGTATCATTTATCATATAAAAGCCAATTAATCTCTTCGTTTTATAAAATTTCAAATTTGACAATGAATTGAAAACAAGTCAACAATATACCCGTTTGTTGAATCAAAAGAATAACATATATTTAGTAATTAAACAAAACAAACAGTAGAAATAATCAACCTCTTTTTCTAAAACACGTCACATATAAATTACTGAACAATCAACCTCTTTAATCTGTTGAGACGCTCAAGTCTTATTATTATAACCATAGAGAAATGACATTCCCATGTTAGAAATTCCAAAATCAGCGACAACACATTTATTTATGTTATAAAGGCAATAATTAAACATAATCACGTTTACAATAAATTAAAACTACAGGGAACAAGGAAAACAAAAATATTATGTAGTTTGATCAAGACTTCTTAAGGTAAAAGTCATGTTTGTACAGGTTGATGGTTAGTCTTTAATTACACAAGCAAGGGTATGATGCCTCTCATGTTAGACTAAACTTTTTAAAGTGTGATATTACAAAAGAGACATAGGTCATTAACCAAATACGGAAAAATAAAAATCAAATTATACCTTTAGTCATTGTCATGAAAGAGTTGTCTTATTTTGGTTCTTCTAAGCTCTCTTTCTTTCTCTTTTTGGATGGTGTATCGGATGAATTGGATAAGCACTATTGTATAAGGTTTTTTTTTTTTAATAATTGAAGAGGATATAGGGTTAACTTCTTTTCATATAAATGGTGAGCTTTTTTTTTTTTTTTAGTTTTCCCAGCAAGTTAATTGAAATAAGTTGAAAATAGCTTATGGACACAAAAGCTAATTTTATAGGTTCTCTCAAACACTTACAGAAGTGTTTGTGTCTTAATAAGCTATCGATAAGCATTTTCAAATGCATATTAAATTTTGACTTTTTTCTGAGTGGATGAATTACAGGAGGGTCAGTTCCACTGTGGAGGTGGTTGCTTGAACATGAATCCTAATTTTCTTAAAACTTTTGGATGAGTAAATGGCACATTTTCTGCCATTAAAGCTCGCAGTAGATGCCTGCTTCTATAGAAATTTCTTGGTGAAATGAAAGGCTGATCAAGTGACTAAGCCTGCAGGTGAATACGATGCATTATTCTATCAATCTTTGAACATATGGTGTATATCATGAAAGTACATCAACCTGTTACACTGAATTTAGGCACAGTTACAGACTACATTTCTTAATGTTACAAAAGCTATTTATCATAAAGCAGCTGCACTACTAAAGTTAAGGATTGTGGCTTCCATTATAAAGTTGAGTTTATTGTGTATGTACATATATATATATATATACAGGTATACAAGATTAATCGCATATCAAGTATCTAATTTGATATATTATTACTTGATAATCTATTATCCATGTTTAAATTATCATAACTTAATTACTATCCTACTTTTCAGCCTTGGTTCATATTTTTGGTGTGAATTGTACACCATTAATTATCTCTTTGTATTGTGTCATTTAATTGAGTGTGTATTTTAGCAATCAAGAATAATTAAGCATTAGGACAAACTTTTCCATCATTACTTTTACAACAAGTTTGTTTTGTATGAGATCAACAAACAATATGATGTGGTGAAAGATATGACGCTGATATGTAACCATATTATTTAAGAAATCAGGATTTATAGATTAATCAAAATTAGGTATACTTTTTTTTGTGAAAATATAAAATTGAGATTTTTGTGTAAATGAGATGAGATTATATTAAACTAACAATATCAAAATGTTGTGTTGTGGTTGAGAAAGGTCATTTCTTTAAATGGATTGGTGTATATTGGGAAATTGGAGGCCTTGTACTCGAATGTTAACCATATGCAACTACAGCCTATAGGAAGTGTGCATATTTAGAAAGCACCATAACTATCTGTTTGTAATGCAAGTTTGGTTTGCACCCACTTTGATTTGCGTGTGGGGTTAAAAATGTATGGAAGGAAACAAAAAAATAAAGCTGCAAAGAACTATTAACAATAGTAGTCTTTTCCCCCTGGAAAAATAAGCTACGAGCTATCGTCACTAATTCCAAAGGCAGCTTTCAGCTTGTTAATATCTGGCAGAAACTTGATGTTTTCCTGGATTGCCTGGTCAAGACAGGAAACCAAATCAGGCCCAGCACCAGCTTTCTGTTGGAGCTTAGCTTCGTCATGCTTTAGTTGACACACCAAAACTGATTTACCCATCTTCTGCTGCACCATGTTGAAAACAATGTTAGACCAAAGAGGAAAGTATAAGGTCATCGAATTATTCTATTATTTATAGGTATTTTAATATTTTTTAACTTAAAAAAAATTAAAATAAATTCTTACAAGTTTACTAGTCGAATTTATGAGTTGAGTTTACGGAATTTTCATGCGTTTATATAAACTCTCGAGTTTGATAAGCTTAATTATATGTCAAAATACTTGCAGGAAATAGAACATGCTGTGGATGTCAGATGCTAAATTCATCCAAAATGTACAAATAATTTGGATCATCCACTAGCATAGCGGATAACCAAAGCAAGTTGAATTTGCAACAAGTTAACAGAGACCTCATTCAAGTAAAAAATCAGCACCAAACTTTTGGCCAGCTAACAATTCAATGATTGATTTGTATCATCAAATCAAACTGCACAATCAGTATTACAAATAGTCAAAGTTCAATATCATGGTCTTCACAACCTGTGTTTTTCACTGGCCAACAATCCACAACTTCCTTCCTCCCAAGACAGATAAAACAATTTCCAAGGATTGCAACTATCAGAAAATTGCAAAGAACCAATTTGGAATGCACAAAATACAATTTAGAAAAACCAACACACTAAGAAAAGGAAATAGAGAAGGCCAATCATCAAAGCATACAGGAACCAGAAAGTATAAAATTGTATGATGTCAGCCAAACCTCAATCATGTTTCCATGAATCCAGCTAGAATCAGTCCCCAATTAATCATCCTTGCATATAGGTTCAAAGCTTCTTTAGTTTATAAGACTTTTAATAATTTTATACACTCTTCAAAATTTAAATAAGAAATAACAGATAATAAAACTAAGAGAGAATATGATAACAGAACTATGGAGTAGCTTACCTCAAACATGTTTATCTCATTATTCAAAGCTTTTTGCACTTTAGTAAGACGATCAGCGCAATTATTGACACAATTGATTACTTCTTCCTGCCTTTTGCTTCCATCAAAGCACTCATATCCACATTTAAAAAAATCTTTCTGCAATCATTCAATCAAACAATCAACTAGATGGAATTGAAAGTCTGCTTTATCAGGGAAACAAATTACCAAATATGCTCATTTTATGCAAAACTAATATCAACGTATAATAAATCAAACTGGTGGAAAGGAAAATACAGGACTTAAGGTACAGATAGTCAAAACCTTTAATACCTAGAAATATAAAATCCATGTCATTTGCATTTATGACTTATAAGACCAGAAGAATCATACAATAATTTGAACTAAAACCAGAAACCAAGAAATAATGCGAGACAAAAATCAGCTAACCAAAAGAATACAACTTTCTGGTCCCAATTCTTATTCCATTTCTATCATCAAGACATAAAAACCATCCAATCTTCTGAGGAAAAATTAAGTACTAGCATCCAATAGTAAAAACAAACACTAAATTACTTATTGCAGAAAAGGACCAGAACTAACCGGAAGAGTAAAATTGGCATAGTCATAGACATGGGAAATCTTAGTTTGATAAGCCTCATCCAATTCTTCGAGTTTCTGATTCAGCAGCATCTCTGAAGCTAATTGCTCTTCAGCTTCTGTGTTATCCATGTGTTACTCACTGTCAACAATGAGGTCTGCACCCTTAGTTTTGAGGGTAAAAAAACTGCATGATCTGGTTTGATTTGCTTATTAAAAAGATTGCCTACTATAGCATTTTATCTAGTTGACTTTTTTATAATAAGCAAACCAAAATTCCTGAAAGCTAGGATTTACAATATGCAATGTAGAATCAAGCCACATACCATAGTTTTAAACAAAGTAAATCAGTGAGTTGAGGCAATTGCAGATATATAGAGTCAATATTCAACTGTGTAAACTAAACTTTGACAAAGAAAAGATACAATGACAGAGACAATAGGATCTGAATAAGCAAGAAATATTTATATGATAAGACTTAAAATTATGGCAAATAGTTTTGTTATTCTCAAATGAACCCATAATCTCTTTAAAAAAAATGAACCCATAATCTTTTATGCATTTATATTCAAAGGATAAAGAATTTTCTCGCAGAAAATCAATAGCACTATAGAGCCAGGCACGGTCAAATCAATAAGAATCTTCTATACAAATAACCTACACTTCCAATTAACATGATAACATCCAAAATTTGAGAACAAGGACTAGTCATAAAAAATACTCATTGAAATGTCGCAAGAACAAGGACTAGTCATCAAAAATTTGAGAAGTTGGCATTAGAATGACAATATGTAAATAAAAATTTGAGAGTTGGAATTAGAATGAAAGTATGATTGCAAGAACAAGGAAAAACAGATAAGGAAATGTAATAAACAATATGAAGAATAGTCATCATGAATAAAAAAATACACTTAAAAAGAAATTTATTGAAAAAAAACTATTTTATTTGAGGGGGGAAAAGAAACAAGTTAATTGTTAAAATTGATAATATAGAAGATAGTCACAGTATGTAATTAAAAAAGATTTCACCAAGATGATTGCAAGAACAAGATTTCAGTAAGAGATTAGATAAAGAATTAAAAAGAAAATAGGAAAGGGACAAGAATTTCTCAACAGAAATACCATCTGACTCATATACGAAGGAAAATCATTTGAAATTATTTTTAAGGAAACATCACAAACATCAGGTTTGAAAATTTGTATTTTCCATAAAAATTATAAAAGCATAACACAAAAACAAAATTAGGGGCAAACAAAGAATCAATTAAGCGTCAAAGACCATCAAAATTCGTAGCACTGATGCCATTAAAAGACAGATAATGTGTCTCTCATGCATGAATATTACAGAAGATGAATCTTGCATGCAATTGCTACCATAAAAGCATAAAATGAAACTCTTTTTTATTTTAGCGTAAAGAAATAAAAAAAGAAAGCAGAAGAACAAAGAAATGGAAGATGATCCTAATCCCTCACCTGAAAACGTACGTATATGGGGGTTTAGGCGTTGGCTGTTGCAAATTCTTCTCGAAAACTCTCTCTCTCACTCTATCCTTCGTCGCTATTGAAATTCGAAACTCTTCTGCGCGTTCTTCCTCCTTTTATACTATCCTGTTTCAAACGGAACGGTTTAAACACTTCGCGGGGTTTTTTTATACTATCCTGTTTCAATTTTAATGAAATTTAAAATTTTATTTTAAAATATTTATTTAAAACTTAAAATTTTAATATTAAATAAAAATAAATATTAGTCATTTTTTAAATATTTAAAATAATTTTCATGCTAGATAATATTTAATAATAAAAAATGTAAACAAACTTCCGCGCGAAGTTGATATTTAATAATAAAAGAGTAAATGATCCATTTAGCACATCCTTCTTTATGGCCACCATGACGATCTTCTCTCGACGATCTTCTCTCCTTCAACCATCGTTGTGCCCACACCTACCACAAGCCAGGATTGATATTTCCTCGTGGCAAATCGTTGGAGCCAACACCATGGTTTCAGATCAGGTGGTTATCAACGACTTTGTGGGTCTCTTCATCACCACCATAAATATTCATCGTCTTCGTCGGAGCAACAACACCTCCCTGCATGGCTCTTGGTTCGCTTAAATACGGGCTAGGGTTCAGGTGCTTTAGGCTTTGGGTTGGGCTTCTGATTCGATTCCCGACTAGGGTTCAACATGAAGGTTCGAGGTGGCGACGTGAAACGTGTGAGAGAGAACAAAGGGCTACCGTGTGAGAGGAGAGAATTTAAAATTCTTACCAATTAGGTGGAATTTCAATTCCTACTATTTTAGTCTATTAAAATTCTTTTAAAAATTGATGTAAATTTAAATTTTTTAAAATCCTACATCCAAACAAATGACTTATTATATGAATATTTCAAATTCACTAAATTAAAATTTTAACACTTCTACTCTATGTACTTTTTTATTAATATTTATCATTTTAGTATTTATTATCAAGTAACAACATTATTTCAAGTGAAATGAAACAAATTTTTGATGATCCGTTTGGTGGGAGAAAAAAATAAGTGACAAATATGATGAATGAAAATAAGAAAAATAATTAAAAATAAGTGAGAAAAAAGCAAAAATATATATGATCGGTTTAAATAAACATTAATAAAAATAGGATTAATAAAAATAGGAAAAAGAATAAGTAAATGCTTCCTTTAAATTTTTCTCCACTCTCATTTTTCTTCTACTAAACACATTCACCTTTTATTCACCTATTTCTTTTTTCACGATATTTGTCCTTCATGAAACAAAAGATATGGATAATAGTGTCACAGATTAAAGCTTCAATACAACCATTATATATAATAAAAAATAATAAAACAATAAGGATAAACTATATAAATTTAGAAATATACATTATCTTGATAGTCACAAAATCTCACGTCACTTAAGAATCAAGACCACAAGCCTTATAAACATCCTCTCCTCTCTAACCACCTTCAGATTTGAGGATGGAACACATTCATCAAATTTTCATAAATAATCAATCCATACGAAATAATCAAATAAATCAATGCTTTCACGTAGAACAGACTTGTGTCTTTTACCCTGTTTTTAAAAAAAATGTATGTTTGTTTCTTTTAAAGCATTCTAGGTTTATACATATCTTTCATTTGATGTCCCCTGTATTCGAATGTTAACCATATGCAACTATAGTCAAGATTGGAATTGTGCGGCTAAACTTTCTTGCAAATTACAACATCCATCGTGGACTAAAACTCTCAAGTGTTGAGAAAACACCCTTATTATCAATGATCTGTTTGTAATGCAAGTATTTTCTTGTGGGTTAAATTAAATGTAAGGAAGAAGAAAAAAGCTACAATGAACCAATAACAACAATGATAGTCTTTTCCCACTAGAAAAACGTGCTACTGGGAGCCATTGTCACTAATTCCAAAGTAAGCCTCTTGATGCTTTCTGGATTGACCGCTCAGCACAGGAAACCAAATCTTTCATAGCATCATTTTTATTCTGTAGCCTAGCCGCCTTGTACTTATCTTGACACACCCTCAGAGATCTATTCAACCTCTCCTGCACCAAGTTGAAAATACGGTCAGAGTCAACATTATCAATGATGGATGGCGGAAGGCCAAAATTCCGCCATCACCATGGCAGCCTATGGCACCACCATAGTGGACCTCCCTTCACAAATTACCTACGGTGGTAGGCAAAAAATCTGCCATGCCATTCAGTCATGGCAGCTATGGCGCCACCATTCAACAACAATGTGTCAGACCAAAGAGGGAGGTACTAAATGTCAATGCTTCCAGGAAATAGAACATGCTGTGGATGTCAGATACTAAATTCATACAGAATATACAAATAATTTGGGCCATCAACTAGCAGAGCAGATAATCTAAGCAGCTTGAATTTGCACCTAGTTATCCATGACTTGCTATCAGCTTTCATGCAATGTAGAAATTTCAAATGCAGACAAGGACAGAGTCATCATTCAATAAATAAATAAATAAATAAGAGTAAATGACTCTGGCAGATATTAAAACAAATGATGAGGGGGGCATTGACAACTGTAAGAGTCTTGGTTTTTCTATAATATAGACAGGGGTGCTCCCCCCCACCCAACCTTCTTGAAGCCTTTTGGTTGCATAAAATGAAATTATTATGTTCCTCATATTTCATAAGACTCACCTTAATAATTTTATACACACTTAAAAATTTAAATTAGAAAGAACAGATGATGAAACTGAAAACATGATGACAGAACTATGGGTTACCTGAAACTGTGCCATCTCCAATGTATGTTGCAGATTAGAAAGAACACTGCACTTTTCGACACAACTGCTTATTTCTTCCTGGCTTTTGCTTCTATCAAAGCACTCATATGCACACTTAAAATATGTTTTCTGCAATTATCCAATCTAACAATCAACTACATGGAATTGGATGTCTGCTTTATCAAACAAGCACATTACCACATATACCAATTGTATGCAAAACTAATATGGGTATATAATAAATCAATGTGGTGGAAAGGAAAATACAGGACTTAAGGTACTGAAAGTCAAAACCTTTAATACCTAAAAATATAAAATCTATGTCATGTAATAATTTGCATTTATGACTTATAAGACCAGACGAATGGTAAAATAATTGAACTAAAACCAGAAATGAAGAAACAATGTGAGACAAAAATCAGCTGGCCAAAGGGGATACAACTTTCTGGGCTCAATTCTTATACAACTTCTGTCATCAAGGCATGATACCATCCAATCTTCTAAGGAAACATTAAGTACTGGAAACAATAGTATAAGCAAACACTAAATTACTTGTTACAGAAAAGGACTGGAAAAAACCTGGACTATATAATGTAAATGGCTTTGGACAGGGACAAAATTAGTTTGAGCAGCCACATTTACTTCTTCAAGTTTCTGCCTCATTCTCTGTGAAGCAAGTTGCTCTTCATGTGCTGCAAAGTGATCCATCTGATACTGACTGTCAACAATGAGATCTGCACCCTTAGTTTTGGTGATAACAAACTACTAGATCCGGTTATATTTGCTGCTTAAAAGGGTTTCCTAAGATATCGCTATTGAATTGAATTGAAACTCTGCTTCGGCATTTTTTTAAAACTTAGAACTCGTTAAAGAAACCTATTATTACTATTATTATTATTATTTTTCAAGAAAATATATTATTTCTCCAAATATAGAAATGTTATTTTGCACCAAAATCTATACAGTAATTTTATTCATATAACTTGTGTAGTTATTTTGATTTGAGTGAGATGTTTTTGTGTTAATTAGAGTGTTTTTGTCAGGTAAAAAAGAATATTTATCCCGATAAAAATGAATAAATTATCTTTTTAGTTTATGAACTTTTAATTTTTTTTTAATCCCTGAATTTTTTAAGTCTGTTTTTATAGTTTCTTTGACTGTTTTTTCTTTCTTACTTTTAGTCCTTTAATTTTTTTATTCATTTTTTATTATTACAAAAATTAGGAGGAATAGATGGCCCTCAGGTCCAAAAGCCTTGAGGCTTAAAAAACACTTACTATCTTGCTCTTAACCAATCCTTTGGGGTTAATTTTTTTTCATTCTTACTTTAAATTTATTTTAAGGAATCATATTAAATTCGATAAATATAATTAATTAAGTCATTAAATTTGATTAGATATAATTTAAAACAACTATAAAATTTATGTTTTTATCAATGCCTCACCTTAGTTCAAGTCTATTTTACATAGATATTTAGATTTACATTGAAATAAAATATTAAAAACAATGGAGGATGCAATCATGAATACGTGTCAATTGTACCCACAATAAATTCTTTTTACTTAATCATCTTTAATAAAAAAATAATTTACCCCATAAAAAATAGGTATTATCCTACAAGACAATTTTTTTTTAAATGAAGGAAAAAAGTTATAAAAGATAAAAGAAAAAAATACTTTGAAAATATTATACGAAGTAGTTATAATTTATAGAAACTTAAGTATTTTATAACTTTTTTCATGTGTATTTTATAAAAAATTTATATCTTTTTCTATTAAAAAGTAAACTAATGTCAATACATAATAATTTGTTCATTCATTTCTATCCTTAATTTTAATTAAAATAATATATTATAAATTATTTTAAATTTAACTTCATATTTATAAAATCATTAATTTTGATTATTATTTCTTGAAATATATTTTAAATTAATTAATTTAACAAAATTAGCATAAGTAGTAATGCAATATTTAATATTACTTCTTATTATTAAAATTATCAAGATTAATAATTAATTATTAAGGATTTATAATAAATAACATTAATTGAGAAATTTAATAATTCATTAGTTAGATCCGTTAAATTTAAATACTGTGAATCAACAATTATTGTAAAGTAGAAGTTAGGATCCACAACTAATATTTGGTCAAGTCTCGTTTCCTATATATATAAATATAAATAGATAGCTATAGATGTTTCCCTTCTTTCTCTACACTTTGATCCGTACCATTTGGTTGCATGGCTTCCAAACCTCGCAGTGTAGAAGAGATCTTCAAGGACTATAGCGCCCGAAGAATCGCTATTATTCGTGCACTCACTCATGGTACGTACTATTCTTCTCTCTCTCTTGCTTTTCACCCTTGCTTTCATTTTTCCTGCATTCTTTTTTTTTTTTCTCAGATGTTGATAAACTATACGGGCTCTGTGATCCAGGTGAAGGTTTTTTTTTAATCTATTTTTTGGTTAATTTTTAGTTTGATTTCTGTTAAATGTAAAAAAAAATGGACTTTTATTTGTTTTTTTTTGTTGGAATTCATTTTGTTTTGCACATTTGTAATTTTTTTTCTCTGGGGTGTGTGTGAATGCTTGCTGAACTTAATAAGGTAGAGTTTATATGGAACAAAAAAATGAGAAAAACAAAATGGATGTGTAGTGATGAGGAACAAAAAAAGAAAAGAGAGTTCATGCATGGTTCTTGTGCAATTTAGTTATCCTGGAAATGTCAAATAATATCATTGAGTTTGCTCTATGTTATCTGTTTCGGATACTAAAGGGTCACATCTATGCTCACTTTGCTAGGTTTTAATTTCACTTTACTTCCTCTGCTATCAGTTATAAATTAAAAAAAAAATGACATGCTTTACATTTATAAAAAAAAAATAAGTTAATTTCATTGTTATTTTTAATAGAAAACAATTTTTTTCTTAAATTATATTTCATTGTAACTTGATGTTAAGCATTAAAAAAATAAAAATTGAACCTTATTAAATGAAGGATACTCTTGGAGATGATCTCATTAAATAAAACATAAATAATTGAGATTTGTTTATATATGAAAAAAAAGTTGTTTATATTTAAGACCGAATAGAGTAATAGAGATTATTTATTTGTCTCGACTTTGTAATGATTGAACATATTATGTTGTGTCCTTCCATTAAATTTGAAGACTTATGTGTGTTTCTTTAAGGAAAGGAGAATTTGTGCCTCTATGGACATCCGAATAAGGCATAGGAAGTAACTTTGCCATCAGAGGAAGTTCCACCAGAGCTCCCTGAGCCAACTCTTGGAATCAATTTTGCTAGGGATGATGTGAGTCGCAGGGATTGGATTTCTTTGGTTGCTATGCATAGTGATTCGTGGTTGCTTTTTGTGGCCGATCCAACTCTTCGGTTTTTTACAACATTCATTTTACATTGGTCGATCAATAATCGACTTAAAAAGAACACAGTGGGAATCTCGTAAATAAATGCAAAAGTTTCAAGACGGTTTTAAAAAACCGTCTTAGAAAACTATCATTCTAAGAAGGTTTTGTAAAAATTGTTTTAGAATATTTTTTGTTATTTTTAAAATTTGATTTCTCTCTCCACCCTTTCATCCTAACTCTTAGACTTCCCCTCTCATTCTTTACTCCCCCTTTATAGCTCCAAATTCACATGTCGAATCCCTTTTTGTCAATCACTCCTTGTTCCAATAAAGACTCAAATTTTTCACAAGTTGGACTTTGGAACTTGGATCCATGAAGAAGTGAACATAGTGAAGCAAATATTTATCATCTAGTATGATTTATGATTAGTTGATAGTATACAAATATTTATATTAAAAATGTATAAAATCATAATCTTGAGATAAAGGGTGAATTATGCTTCCAAAGATAACATCATGGACCAATAGTTCTTAAATGAAACATTTAATGGTTTTTAGTGGGTTATGGGCTAGTTATATTTATAACCAAGGTTGTCATAAATAAGCATTAACTAGTTCAATATTTACATCATGGGGGAGCCTTAAATCTACGATTAATTTGTGGATGGACCTATATGGACCTGTTAAAACTGTAGTTGTAGTAGGTACCTCTGGCACTTCCAGTGTTGTATCTTGGACCATCCAAAGCATTTTGAAACAAACTTTTGGCAGTGTAATATATGTGATATACAAGATGTAATAGTAAAAGCGCAAAATACAATGGTCTAATTTTAATGCAAAATATATTTTGCAGACCAAAAGAAATTGTTATCACATATGCAAGATGTAATAGTAAAAGTACACAATACAATAGTCTAATTTTGATACAAAAGGTATTTTGTAGACCAAAAGAAATTATTACGACATATGCAAGATATAATAGTGAAAGTACAAAATACAATAGTCTAATTTTGATACAAAATATATTTTGTAAACCAAAAGAAACTATTGCCACATATGCAAGATGTAATAGTGAAAGTACACAATACAATAGTATTATTTTTATACAAAATATATTTTACAAACCAAAAGGAATTGTCACCACGTATGCAAAATGTAATAGTTAAAGAACCAAATACAATAGTCTAATTTTAATACAAAATATATTTTGCAGACCAAACAAATTGTTACCACATATGCAAGATGTAATAGTAACGTAAAGAATACAATAGTCTAGTTTTAATACAATATATTTTGCAGACCAAAAGAAATTGTTACCAATTAGGTCAATAGACGTTTGTCCATTAGTAAATCTTTCTATTGGGCTTGTTGGGAAGTCGATGCCATATGATTTGTAATTAGACTTTGTAGTTGTTGGAAGCTTGTTGTTATTTCCATTGTTGGACAGAGAGTCCCCAACGACAAAAAGGTAGGGCACTTTTGATTCTCCATGTACACATTGTTGCATGAAAATTTCAACCAATAGAAGAAAAGGTAGAACTACCCATGACTTAGTTTTAGCTTCCATCTAGAGAAGCTATAATAATGAGACAAAATAAGTTGGATTATTAATTATGATCCGAGAAGTAATTAATGAGTAGTGTGGTAAGTGCAAAAGATGAAAGTTGCATGCGTGTATATATAGGATAGGCAACAAAGTTTTGTGTCCAAGTTGAAAGATTTTTTTGCTTTTTTTATTTTGCAATATGAAGTGAAAATGAAGCAATATTGAAGGCTGAAGAGTTTGACAATATTTTTTTTCTTCTTGTCAATCAAAAAAATTAACATGGTTTCTAATTAAGATGACGAATTTGGCAAGTTTGTTACAAATAAAAACAAAAGGTCTAAAGGACTTGTGCCAGTTAACATGAATTCCCAAAAGTACATGTGGCCATTTTTTCTTTTTCTTTTTTTGAATTTTTCTCCATTCGTCATGTTGAGAAGTCAATACCAAGAATGAACAACAATTTTTATTTGTTCCTATTTAGCTACGTTGATGTTCAAAGCAAAGCTTAAATTTGAAGTGGACCAATTCAACAACAAGTTCTCTCCTGATTCCAAATTCATATTTATAAACAGCACATCCAGAAGCCTTGACAGTTCCCTTGGTATATATACGAGTATTTTTTTATAGATTAAAATAATTGAATGTCTTACAATTTGATTTGGATGCAAGAATATTATACAAGTAACCATGGTTTCATGTGGTTCAGGTTTCACTGTTGCAAATGCTTCTTGCTGCCCATCATTGGGGACAAATGGGTTATGTATTCCAAATCAAACGCTATGCCAGAATCGAACCACTTATGTGTTTTGGGATCAATTCCATCCCACAAAAGCTGCCAACCAAATCATTGTAATAAATTCATATAATGGTTCTAATTCAGCCCTCACTTACCCAATGGATATCAAGCACCTTGTTCGGTCTTGAATGATGATTCAATTCAAACTATGATTATGTCCTTGAATAATTTTTTATCATGCAATTGTAATTTGTATTGAGCTGATCATAAGTTTCAAGTTACATGTTCAAAGTCTTCTTTGCTTTTTTTTATTCCTGTCATATTTACAACTTCACCCATATCTTGCCTTCAAATTGACCAAATCTAACACCGCTAACAACCACCTGAAGCTTGTGTACCTTGGAGATACAAAGGCTTATTCGAATAATTTTTTGTAATTTATGACACAAAGGTGCATGTGCTTGTCAAAATGACTATTGTCCATGGTCACGTATCACGTCCTCTATATGTTTTCTGATGTTTACATCAACATACTCAGTGCGGGACACTATTAGAATGTATGACGATTCACCATCTCATACCCATTTTGTACAATTCGGAATGATCCTCTCACATATGAGATGCGACCTTATTTCGTTCCCTACATGTTGTCTCCCATTCCTACATTTAACACATGAATAGAAATATTTTCCACTCATAACTAGTGCATTTCGTTCACCAAATTCGAAGAATTGTTCAACCTCATTCTCATAGTCGTCATTGATGCATGATGCTTTCATCCAACTTCAATCCATGTTTCATTTTCTGTCATACTCACAAGGTATCCGATATGCATGAAGATCTTATTTCATAAAAGGTGTGGTCTTATCTCATTTAGGAAGACATTTTCTTATACTTGATTCTTCCATCAAGGTTAAGTCTCTTCAGTTAAATCTGACAAAATTTTGACAGTATTTCGCATTGGTCGTCAAATACACGAAATGAAAGTAATGACATCAATTTCACCACAAACAAATATGCACCTGGAGAACAATATGAATTGCACTTTACCAAAATTTCATCAAATTTAAAAAAGGAGACTTTAACCTTCACAAAAGAATCAAGTATAAAAAATGATTATTCCTAAACTATCCAAACGAACAATTCAAGATTGAATACACTGATTAATCCAAATTATCCATATTAATCCTTGTATTCAATCTCAAATAAGAATCTAAAGTTCACTCATAATGCACATAAATTTAATATAAAACAATAATCATAATTGTTAAGGATTGAGATGTTACCAAACACAAATTTTATGAAGTAATTTCACACTTGTAACGAGCAGAAGTGTTACAAAGAGATATATACCTCAAAAGATGCTCACTAACAAAAACAAAGAAATAATTTACTGTAATATGATTTATGTTTAAATATTTTTTATTCAAAAATATGTTGAAAAAATGAAATTGATTTAGATAAACTAATATTTAAAAGTACTTGTTGCTATTGGATATCCTTCCGATGGAAAATGAGTTTTTACAAGGAACTCCCAAATTGCTTATGTTTGATTCTCTGTTTAGAGTGAAACGTTGGTAAGAAAATGACTTTTGGAAGCAACCAAACATACTCTTCTATCTTTCAATTTACAGTTTTAGTCTTTATTTTTAAATTAAATTTTAATAATTTTTTAAAATAAATTGAGAATAATTTTCTATTGTAATTCCAAAATATAAATAACTTGTTTTAAAATATTTATTTATTACAAATTTTAATTATAATATGATTTATAATTCAAAAATATTTATGTATTATAAATTTAAATTATATAAAAAAATACTAATTTATTTTTAACCACATACTATATCCAGCTCATTTTTAATTCACATTTAAATCTATAGTCAAGAATTTAGTTTGAATCGCATACTTACATGTCTTGAGAATATTTATTTTCCTTATTTTACATTTAGGATTTAACTTTAATATATTTTCAGTCTAAAATTTATTTACGTTATTAATTAATCAGTTTCAAATATCACTTTTAAAATAATTATTCAAAAACCATCACCATACATGTTAATCCATGATTGGATAATAAAAAAATTAATTGGTTCTAGCTATATATTTCTTTTGTTTTTTTATCTGTTATTCTTGTTATTAAACTTCTAAGAACTAGTATTATTTATCATATAAAAGCCAATTAATTGCTTCCTTTTATAAAATTTCAAATTTGACAATGAATTGAATACAATTCAACAATATACCCGTTTGTTGAATCAAAAGAATAACACATATTTAGTAATTAAACAAAACAAACCGTAGAAATACATTAAGGACCTAATGTAATAACATGTGTATATAGATGATCTAATTTCATGTCACATATAAATTACAGAACAATCAACCTCTTTTTTTTTTCCTCGAGGACATGAGATTACATTTATAATTGTGATTGTTACTAATACTCTCATAGGCAGGATATACGGTTTAATCTGTTGAGACGCTCAAGTCTTATTATTATAACCATAGAAAAATGACATTCCACAGGTTAGAAATTCCAAAATCAGCGACACCACATTTATTTATGTTATAAAGGCAATAATTAAACATAATCACGTTTACAATAAATTAAAACTACAGGGAACAAGGAAAACAAAAATATTCTGTAGTTCGATCAAGACTTCTTAAGGTAAAAGTCATGTTTGTACAGGTTGATGGTTAGTCTTTAATTACACAAGTAAGGGCATGATGCCTTTGATGTTAGACTAAAATTTTTAACCTGGGATATTACAAATTACAAAAGAGACATAGGTCATTAACCAAATACAGAAAAATAAAAATCAAATTATACCTTTAGTCATTGTCATGAAAGAGCTGTCTTATTTTGGTTCTTCTAAGCTCTCTCTCTTTTTCTTTTTGGATGGTGTATCGGATGAATTGGATAAGCACTATTGTATAAGGTTTTTTCTTTTAATAATTGAAGAGGATATAGGGTTAACTTCTTTTCATATAAACGGTGAGCTATATTTTTTTTTTTTAGTTTTCCCAGCAAGTTAATTGAAATAAGTTGAAAATAGCTTATGGACACAAAAGCTAATTTTATAGGTTCTCTCAAACACTTACAAAAGTGTTTGTGTCATAATAAGCTATCGATAAGCATTTTCAAATGCATATTAAATTTTGACTTTTTTCTGAGTGGATGAATTACAGGAGGGTCAGTTCCACTGTGGAGGTGGTTGCTTGAACATGAATCCTAATTTTCTTAAAACTTTTGGATGAGTAAATGGCACATTTTCTGCCATTAAAGCTCGCAGTAGATGCCTGCTTCTATAGAAATTTCTTGGTGAAATGAAAGGCTGATCAAGTGACTAACCCTGCAGGTGAATACGATGCATTATTTGATGCAATCCTATCCCGCAAGGGCATTGGATAGAAGACTCCAAGTAGATTGGGCCAGAGATGCAAGAGAAGGCCCTAGGGTTCTCATGAGTCTTAGGGTAGATTTCGGGCCTATGGGCTAAGTATAAGTCCACTTATCTTTGTACATATTAGATTAGGGTTTCATTAATTTTGGGTCTTGTATTTAGGACTCCATATTGTAGGTAGGGTACCCTAGAAATATAGGATTTTCCAGCCCTTGTATTTTAGGGCACCTAGACTAGTTTTTGTATTAGGGGTAGTATTGTAATTTCACATGCACTAAGTGGATATTTGATGTGTGTGGTTGGAAATAAATTTAATTGAATTGGTAGAAGCCCAATCCAATTAAATTTTAGAGGGGGAGGTGAGCATTTGCTTACTACACCCCATTGCCACATCATATAGTCACACTTTGTGCATGTCCTTTGCTTTTCATGCCTCATGACACCTAAGCACACTTAGTGGAGAATCTTGGAATTGATCTTGGATTAGTGGGCTGAACCATAACTAAAATTCACTAATCATAATTAGTGAAATTTTGGCTCCAAAGTTTGGCTCCACAAATTCAATTTCAAATTCAAGTGAAATTTGAATTTTCCTCCAATTTTGTGTGACACTTAGGCTATAAATAGAGGTCATGTGTGTGCATTTTTTTCAACTTTGATCATTTGAATATTAAACTTCAGATTTCAAAGCTCATTTGGAGCACAAAATTTCGTGCTCTTCTCTCCCTCTCCCTTCATTCATCTCCTTCTTCCTCCAAGCTCTTATCCATGACCTCCTATGGTGGTGAGCTTCTTCTAGACTCATCTTCTCCTTGAAGTGGCGTCTCCTCTCTCTCTTCCTTTCTCCATTCCGCTGCCATTCATCTTCCAAGGCCTACAAGTTCCAATGGAGCTTACACCATTATTCTATCAATCTTTGAACATATGGTGTATATCATGAAAGTACATCAACCACCTGTTACACTGAATTTAGGCACAGTTACAGACTCCATTTCTTAATGTTACAAAAGCTATTTATCATAAAGCAGCTGCACTACTAAAGTTAAGGATTGTGGCTTCCATTACAAAGTTGAGTTTATTGTGTGTGTATATATATATATATATATAAGATTAATCGCATATCAAGTATCTAATTTGTTATATTATTACTTGATAATCTATTATCCATGTTTAAATTATCATAACTTAATTACTATCCTACTTTTCAGCCTTGGTTCATATTTTTGGTGTGAATTGTACACCATTAATTATCTCTTTGTATTGTGTCATTTAATTGAGTGTGTATTTTAGCAATCAAGAATAATTAAGCATTAGGACAAACTTTTCCATCATTACTTTTACAAGTTTGTTTTGTATGAGATCAACAAACAATATGATGTGGTGAAAGATATGACGCTGATATGTAACCATATTATTTAAGAAATCAGGATTTATAGATTAATCAAAATTAGGTATACTTTTTTTTGTGAAAATATAAAATTGAGATTTTTGTGTAAATGAGATGAGATTATATTAAACTAACAATATCAAAATGTTGTGTTGTGGTTGAGAAAGGTCATTTCTTTAAATGGATTGGTGTATATTGGGAAATTGGAGGCCTTGTACTCGAATGTTAACCATATGCAACTACAGCCTATAGGAAGTGTGCATATTTAGAAAGCACCATAACTATCTGTTTGTAATGCAAGTTTGGTTTGCACCCACTTTGATTTGCGTGTGGGGTTAAAAATGTATGGAAGGAAACAAAAAAATAAAGCTGCAAAGAACTATTAACAATAGTAGTCTTTTCCCCCTGGAAAAATAAGCTACGAGCTATCGTCACTAATTCCAAAGGCAGCTTTCAGCTTGTTAATATCTGGCAGAAACTTGATGTTTTCCTGGATTGCCTGGTCAAGACAGGAAACCAAATCAGGCCCAGCACCAGCTTTCTGTTGGAGCTTAGCTTCGTCATGCTTTAGTTGACACACCAAAACTGATTTACCCATCTTCTGCTGCACCATGTTGAAAACAATGTTAGACCAAAGAGGAAAGTATAAGGTCATCGAATTATTCTATTATTTATAGGTATTTTAATATTTTTTAACTTAAAAAAAATTAAAATAAATTCTTACAAGTTTACTAGTCGAATTTATGAGTTGAGTTTACGGAATTTTCATGCGTTTATATAAACTCTCGAGTTTGATAAGCTTAATTATATGTCAAAATACTTGCAGGAAATAGAACATGCTGTGGATGTCAGATGCTAAATTCATCCAAAATGTACAAATAATTTGGATCATCCACTAGCATAGCGGATAACCAAAGCAAGTTGAATTTGCAACAAGTTAACAGAGACCTCATTCAAGTAAAAAATCAGCACCAAACTTTTGGCCAGCTAACAATTCAATGATTGATTTGTATCATCAAATCAAACTGCACAATCAGTATTACAAATAGTCAAAGTTCAATATCATGGTCTTCACAACCTGTGTTTTTCACTGGCCAACAATCCACAACTTCCTTCCTCCCAAGACAGATAAAACAATTTCCAAGGATTGCAACTATCAGAAAATTGCAAAGAACCAATTTGGAATGCACAAAATACAATTTAGAAAAACCAACACACTAAGAAAAGGAAATAGAGAAGGCCAATCATCAAAGCATACAGGAACCAGAAAGTATAAAATTGTATGATGTCAGCCAAACCTCAATCATGTTTCCATGAATCCAGCTAGAATCAGTCCCCAATTAATCATCCTTGCATATAGGTTCAAAGCTTCTTTAGTTTATAAGACTTTTAATAATTTTATACACTCTTCAAAATTTAAATAAGAAATAACAGATAATAAAACTAAGAGAGAATATGATAACAGAACTATGGAGTAGCTTACCTCAAACATGTTTATCTCATTATTCAAAGCTTTTTGCACTTTAGTAAGACGATCAGCGCAATTATTGACACAATTGATTACTTCTTCCTGCCTTTTGCTTCCATCAAAGCACTCATATCCACATTTAAAAAAATCTTTCTGCAATCATTCAATCAAACAATCAACTAGATGGAATTGAAAGTCTGCTTTATCAGGGAAACAAATTACCAAATATGCTCATTTTATGCAAAACTAATATCAACGTATAATAAATCAAACTGGTGGAAAGGAAAATACAGGACTTAAGGTACAGATAGTCAAAACCTTTAATACCTAGAAATATAAAATCCATGTCATTTGCATTTATGACTTATAAGACCAGAAGAATCATACAATAATTTGAACTAAAACCAGAAACCAAGAAATAATGCGAGACAAAAATCAGCTAACCAAAAGAATACAACTTTCTGGTCCCAATTCTTATTCCATTTCTATCATCAAGACATAAAAACCATCCAATCTTCTGAGGAAAAATTAAGTACTAGCATCCAATAGTAAAAACAAACACTAAATTACTTATTGCAGAAAAGGACCAGAACTAACCGGAAGAGTAAAATTGGCATAGTCATAGACATGGGAAATCTTAGTTTGATAAGCCTCATCCAATTCTTCGAGTTTCTGATTCAGCAGCATCTCTGAAGCTAATTGCTCTTCAGCTTCTGTGTTATCCATGTGTTACTCACTGTCAACAATGAGGTCTGCACCCTTAGTTTTGAGGGTAAAAAAACTGCATGATCTGGTTTGATTTGCTTATTAAAAAGATTGCCTACTATAGCATTTTATCTAGTTGACTTTTTTATAATAAGCAAACCAAAATTCCTGAAAGCTAGGATTTACAATATGCAATGTAGAATCAAGCCACATACCATAGTTTTAAACAAAGTAAATCAGTGAGTTGAGGCAATTGCAGATATATAGAGTCAATATTCAACTGTGTAAACTAAACTTTGACAAAGAAAAGATACAATGACAGAGACAATAGGATCTGAATAAGCAAGAAATATTTATATGATAAGACTTAAAATTATGGCAAATAGTTTTGTTATTCTCAAATGAACCCATAATCTCTTTAAAAAAAATGAACCCATAATCTTTTATGCATTTATATTCAAAGGATAAAGAATTTTCTCGCAGAAAATCAATAGCACTATAGAGCCAGGCACGGTCAAATCAATAAGAATCTTCTATACAAATAACCTACACTTCCAATTAACATGATAACATCCAAAATTTGAGAACAAGGACTAGTCATAAAAAATACTCATTGAAATGTCGCAAGAACAAGGACTAGTCATCAAAAATTTGAGAAGTTGGCATTAGAATGACAATATGTAAATAAAAATTTGAGAGTTGGAATTAGAATGAAAGTATGATTGCAAGAACAAGGAAAAACAGATAAGGAAATGTAATAAACAATATGAAGAATAGTCATCATGAATAAAAAAATACACTTAAAAAGAAATTTATTGAAAAAAAACTATTTTATTTGAGGGGGGAAAAGAAACAAGTTAATTGTTAAAATTGATAATATAGAAGATAGTCACAGTATGTAATTAAAAAAGATTTCACCAAGATGATTGCAAGAACAAGATTTCAGTAAGAGATTAGATAAAGAATTAAAAAGAAAATAGGAAAGGGACAAGAATTTCTCAACAGAAATACCATCTGACTCATATACGAAGGAAAATCATTTGAAATTATTTTTAAGGAAACATCACAAACATCAGGTTTGAAAATTTGTATTTTCCATAAAAATTATAAAAGCATAACACAAAAACAAAATTAGGGGCAAACAAAGAATCAATTAAGCGTCAAAGACCATCAAAATTCGTAGCACTGATGCCATTAAAAGACAGATAATGTGTCTCTCATGCATGAATATTACAGAAGATGAATCTTGCATGCAATTGCTACCATAAAAGCATAAAATGAAACTCTTTTTTATTTTAGCGTAAAGAAATAAAAAAAGAAAGCAGAAGAACAAAGAAATGGAAGATGATCCTAATCCCTCACCTGAAAACGTACGTATATGGGGGTTTAGGCGTTGGCTGTTGCAAATTCTTCTCGAAAACTCTCTCTCTCACTCTATCCTTCGTCGCTATTGAAATTCGAAACTCTTCTGCGCGTTCTTCCTCCTTTTATACTATCCTGTTTCAAACGGAACGGTTTAAACACTTCGCGGGGTTTTTTTATACTATCCTGTTTCAATTTTAATGAAATTTAAAATTTTATTTTAAAATATTTATTTAAAACTTAAAATTTTAATATTAAATAAAAATAAATATTAGTCATTTTTTAAATATTTAAAATAATTTTCATGCTAGATAATATTTAATAATAAAAAATGTAAACAAACTTCCGCGCGAAGTTGATATTTAATAATAAAAGAGTAAATGATCCATTTAGCACATCCTTCTTTATGGCCACCATGACGATCTTCTCTCGACGATCTTCTCTCCTTCAACCATCGTTGTGCCCACACCTACCACAAGCCAGGATTGATATTTCCTCGTGGCAAATCGTTGGAGCCAACACCATGGTTTCAGATCAGGTGGTTATCAACGACTTTGTGGGTCTCTTCATCACCACCATAAATATTCATCGTCTTCGTCGGAGCAACAACACCTCCCTGCATGGCTCTTGGTTCGCTTAAATACGGGCTAGGGTTCAGGTGCTTTAGGCTTTGGGTTGGGCTTCTGATTCGATTCCCGACTAGGGTTCAACATGAAGGTTCGAGGTGGCGACGTGAAACGTGTGAGAGAGAACAAAGGGCTACCGTGTGAGAGGAGAGAATTTAAAATTCTTACCAATTAGGTGGAATTTCAATTCCTACTATTTTAGTCTATTAAAATTCTTTTAAAAATTGATGTAAATTTAAATTTTTTAAAATCCTACATCCAAACAAATGACTTATTATATGAATATTTCAAATTCACTAAATTAAAATTTTAACACTTCTACTCTATGTACTTTTTTATTAATATTTATCATTTTAGTATTTATTATCAAGTAACAACATTATTTCAAGTGAAATGAAACAAATTTTTGATGATCCGTTTGGTGGGAGAAAAAAATAAGTGACAAATATGATGAATGAAAATAAGAAAAATAATTAAAAATAAGTGAGAAAAAAGCAAAAATATATATGATCGGTTTAAATAAACATTAATAAAAATAGGATTAATAAAAATAGGAAAAAGAATAAGTAAATGCTTCCTTTAAATTTTTCTCCACTCTCATTTTTCTTCTACTAAACACATTCACCTTTTATTCACCTATTTCTTTTTTCACGATATTTGTCCTTCATGAAACAAAAGATATGGATAATAGTGTCACAGATTAAAGCTTCAATACAACCATTATATATAATAAAAAATAATAAAACAATAAGGATAAACTATATAAATTTAGAAATATACATTATCTTGATAGTCACAAAATCTCACGTCACTTAAGAATCAAGACCACAAGCCTTATAAACATCCTCTCCTCTCTAACCACCTTCAGATTTGAGGATGGAACACATTCATCAAATTTTCATAAATAATCAATCCATACGAAATAATCAAATAAATCAATGCTTTCACGTAGAACAGACTTGTGTCTTTTACCCTGTTTTTAAAAAAAATGTATGTTTGTTTCTTTTAAAGCATTCTAGGTTTATACATATCTTTCATTTGATGTCCCCTGTATTCGAATGTTAACCATATGCAACTATAGTCAAGATTGGAATTGTGCGGCTAAACTTTCTTGCAAATTACAACATCCATCGTGGACTAAAACTCTCAAGTGTTGAGAAAACACCCTTATTATCAATGATCTGTTTGTAATGCAAGTATTTTCTTGTGGGTTAAATTAAATGTAAGGAAGAAGAAAAAAGCTACAATGAACCAATAACAACAATGATAGTCTTTTCCCACTAGAAAAACGTGCTACTGGGAGCCATTGTCACTAATTCCAAAGTAAGCCTCTTGATGCTTTCTGGATTGACCGCTCAGCACAGGAAACCAAATCTTTCATAGCATCATTTTTATTCTGTAGCCTAGCCGCCTTGTACTTATCTTGACACACCCTCAGAGATCTATTCAACCTCTCCTGCACCAAGTTGAAAATACGGTCAGAGTCAACATTATCAATGATGGATGGCGGAAGGCCAAAATTCCGCCATCACCATGGCAGCCTATGGCACCACCATAGTGGACCTCCCTTCACAAATTACCTACGGTGGTAGGCAAAAAATCTGCCATGCCATTCAGTCATGGCAGCTATGGCGCCACCATTCAACAACAATGTGTCAGACCAAAGAGGGAGGTACTAAATGTCAATGCTTCCAGGAAATAGAACATGCTGTGGATGTCAGATACTAAATTCATACAGAATATACAAATAATTTGGGCCATCAACTAGCAGAGCAGATAATCTAAGCAGCTTGAATTTGCACCTAGTTATCCATGACTTGCTATCAGCTTTCATGCAATGTAGAAATTTCAAATGCAGACAAGGACAGAGTCATCATTCAATAAATAAATAAATAAATAAGAGTAAATGACTCTGGCAGATATTAAAACAAATGATGAGGGGGGCATTGACAACTGTAAGAGTCTTGGTTTTTCTATAATATAGACAGGGGTGCTCCCCCCCCACCCAACCTTCTTGAAGCCTTTTGGTTGCATAAAATGAAATTATTATGTTCCTCATATTTCATAAGACTCACCTTAATAATTTTATACACACTTAAAAATTTAAATTAGAAAGAACAGATGATGAAACTGAAAACATGATGACAGAACTATGGGTTACCTGAAACTGTGCCATCTCCAATGTATGTTGCAGATTAGAAAGAACACTGCACTTTTCGACACAACTGCTTATTTCTTCCTGGCTTTTGCTTCTATCAAAGCACTCATATGCACACTTAAAATATGTTTTCTGCAATTATCCAATCTAACAATCAACTACATGGAATTGGATGTCTGCTTTATCAAACAAGCACATTACCACATATACCAATTGTATGCAAAACTAATATGGGTATATAATAAATCAATGTGGTGGAAAGGAAAATACAGGACTTAAGGTACTGAAAGTCAAAACCTTTAATACCTAAAAATATAAAATCTATGTCATGTAATAATTTGCATTTATGACTTATAAGACCAGACGAATGGTAAAATAATTGAACTAAAACCAGAAATGAAGAAACAATGTGAGACAAAAATCAGCTGGCCAAAGGGGATACAACTTTCTGGGCTCAATTCTTATACAACTTCTGTCATCAAGGCATGATACCATCCAATCTTCTAAGGAAACATTAAGTACTGGAAACAATAGTATAAGCAAACACTAAATTACTTGTTACAGAAAAGGACTGGAAAAAACCTGGACTATATAATGTAAATGGCTTTGGACAGGGACAAAATTAGTTTGAGCAGCCACATTTACTTCTTCAAGTTTCTGCCTCATTCTCTGTGAAGCAAGTTGCTCTTCATGTGCTGCAAAGTGATCCATCTGATACTGACTGTCAACAATGAGATCTGCACCCTTAGTTTTGGTGATAACAAACTACTAGATCCGGTTATATTTGCTGCTTAAAAGGGTTTCCTAAGATATCGCTATTGAATTGAATTGAAACTCTGCTTCGGCATTTTTTTAAAACTTAGAACTCGTTAAAGAAACCTATTATTACTATTATTATTATTATTTTTCAAGAAAATATATTATTTCTCCAAATATAGAAATGTTATTTTGCACCAAAATCTATACAGTAATTTTATTCATATAACTTGTGTAGTTATTTTGATTTGAGTGAGATGTTTTTGTGTTAATTAGAGTGTTTTTGTCAGGTAAAAAAGAATATTTATCCCGATAAAAATGAATAAATTATCTTTTTAGTTTATGAACTTTTAATTTTTTTTTAATCCCTGAATTTTTTAAGTCTGTTTTTATAGTTTCTTTGACTGTTTTTTCTTTCTTACTTTTAGTCCTTTAATTTTTTTATTCATTTTTTATTATTACAAAAATTAGGAGGAATAGATGGCCCTCAGGTCCAAAAGCCTTGAGGCTTAAAAAACACTTACTATCTTGCTCTTAACCAATCCTTTGGGGTTAATTTTTTTTCATTCTTACTTTAAATTTATTTTAAGGAATCATATTAAATTCGATAAATATAATTAATTAAGTCATTAAATTTGATTAGATATAATTTAAAACAACTATAAAATTTATGTTTTTATCAATGCCTCACCTTAGTTCAAGTCTATTTTACATAGATATTTAGATTTACATTGAAATAAAATATTAAAAACAATGGAGGATGCAATCATGAATACGTGTCAATTGTACCCACAATAAATTCTTTTTACTTAATCATCTTTAATAAAAAAATAATTTACCCCATAAAAAATAGGTATTATCCTACAAGACAATTTTTTTTTAAATGAAGGAAAAAAGTTATAAAAGATAAAAGAAAAAAATACTTTGAAAATATTATACGAAGTAGTTATAATTTATAGAAACTTAAGTATTTTATAACTTTTTTCATGTGTATTTTATAAAAAATTTATATCTTTTTCTATTAAAAAGTAAACTAATGTCAATACATAATAATTTGTTCATTCATTTCTATCCTTAATTTTAATTAAAATAATATATTATAAATTATTTTAAATTTAACTTCATATTTATAAAATCATTAATTTTGATTATTATTTCTTGAAATATATTTTAAATTAATTAATTTAACAAAATTAGCATAAGTAGTAATGCAATATTTAATATTACTTCTTATTATTAAAATTATCAAGATTAATAATTAATTATTAAGGATTTATAATAAATAACATTAATTGAGAAATTTAATAATTCATTAGTTAGATCCGTTAAATTTAAATACTGTGAATCAACAATTATTGTAAAGTAGAAGTTAGGATCCACAACTAATATTTGGTCAAGTCTCGTTTCCTATATATATAAATATAAATAGATAGCTATAGATGTTTCCCTTCTTTCTCTACACTTTGATCCGTACCATTTGGTTGCATGGCTTCCAAACCTCGCAGTGTAGAAGAGATCTTCAAGGACTATAGCGCCCGAAGAATCGCTATTATTCGTGCACTCACTCATGGTACGTACTATTCTTCTCTCTCTCTTGCTTTTCACCCTTGCTTTCATTTTTCCTGCATTCTTTTTTTTTTTTCTCAGATGTTGATAAACTATACGGGCTCTGTGATCCAGGTGAAGGTTTTTTTTTAATCTATTTTTTGGTTAATTTTTAGTTTGATTTCTGTTAAATGTAAAAAAAAATGGACTTTTATTTGTTTTTTTTTGTTGGAATTCATTTTGTTTTGCACATTTGTAATTTTTTTTCTCTGGGGTGTGTGTGAATGCTTGCTGAACTTAATAAGGTAGAGTTTATATGGAACAAAAAAATGAGAAAAACAAAATGGATGTGTAGTGATGAGGAACAAAAAAAGAAAAGAGAGTTCATGCATGGTTCTTGTGCAATTTAGTTATCCTGGAAATGTCAAATAATATCATTGAGTTTGCTCTATGTTATCTGTTTCGGATACTAAAGGGTCACATCTATGCTCACTTTGCTAGGTTTTAATTTCACTTTACTTCCTCTGCTATCAGTTATAAATTAAAAAAAAAATGACATGCTTTACATTTATAAAAAAAAAATAAGTTAATTTCATTGTTATTTTTAATAGAAAACAATTTTTTTCTTAAATTATATTTCATTGTAACTTGATGTTAAGCATTAAAAAAATAAAAATTGAACCTTATTAAATGAAGGATACTCTTGGAGATGATCTCATTAAATAAAACATAAATAATTGAGATTTGTTTATATATGAAAAAAAAGTTGTTTATATTTAAGACCGAATAGAGTAATAGAG
The DNA here is from genome assembly GCF_004193775.1 of Glycine soja. Lineage (NCBI taxonomy): Eukaryota > Viridiplantae > Streptophyta > Magnoliopsida > Fabales > Fabaceae > Glycine > Glycine soja. The sequence continues at coordinate 45,208,004 of NC_041007.1, forward strand.
ATTATTTATTTGTCTCGACTTTGTAATGATTGAACATATTATGTTGTGTCCTTCCATTAAATTTGAAGACTTATGTGTGTTTCTTTAAGGAAAGGAGAATTTGTGCCTCTATGGACATCCGAATAAGGCATAGGAAGTAACTTTGCCATCAGAGGAAGTTCCACCAGAGCTCCCTGAGCCAACTCTTGGAATCAATTTTGCTAGGGATGATGTGAGTCGCAGGGATTGGATTTCTTTGGTTGCTATGCATAGTGATTCGTGGTTGCTTTCTGTGGCCGATCCAACTCTTCGGTTTTTTACAACATTCATTTTACATTGGTCGATCAATAATCGACTTAAAAAGAACACAGTGGGAATCTCGTAAATAAATGCAAAAGTTTCAAGACGGTTTTAAAAAACCGTCTTAGAAAACTATCATTCTAAGAAGGTTTTGTAAAAATTGTTTTAGAATATTTTTTGTTATTTTTAAAATTTGATTTCTCTCTCCACCCTTTCATCCTAACTCTTAGACTTCCCCTCTCATTCTTTACTCCCCCTTTATAGCTCCAAATTCACATGTCGAATCCCTTTTTGTCAATCACTCCTTGTTCCAATAAAGACTCAAATTTTTCACAAGTTGGACTTTGGAACTTGGATCCATGAAGAAGTGAACATAGTGAAGCAAATATTTATCATCTAGTATGATTTATGATTAGTTGATAGTATACAAATATTTATATTAAAAATGTATAAAATCATAATCTTGAGATAAAGGGTGAATTATGCTTCCAAAGATAACATCATGGACCAATAGTTCTTAAATGAAACATTTAATGGTTTTTAGTGGGTTATGGGCTAGTTATATTTATAACCAAGGTTGTCATAAATAAGCATTAACTAGTTCAATATTTACATCATGGGGGAGCCTTAAATCTACGATTAATTTGTGGATGGACCTATATGGACCTGTTAAAACTGTAGTTGTAGTAGGTACCTCTAGCACTTCCAGTGTTGTATCTTGGACCATCCAAAGCATTTTGAAACAAACTTTTGGCAGTGTAATATATGTGATATACAAGATGTAATAGTAAAAGCGCAAAATACAATGGTCTAATTTTAATACAAAATATATTTTGCAGACCAAAAGAAATTGTTATCACATATGCAAGATGTAATAGTAAAAGTACACAATACAATAGTCTAATTTTGATACAAAAGGTATTTTGTAGACCAAAAGAAATTATTACGACATATGCAAGATATAATAGTGAAAGTACAAAATACAATAGTCTAATTTTGATACAAAATATATTTTGTAAACCAAAAGAAACTATTGCCACATATGCAAGATGTAATAGTGAAAGTACACAATACAATAGTATTATTTTTATACAAAATATATTTTACAAACCAAAAGGAATTGTCACCACGTATGCAAAATGTAATAGTTAAAGAACCAAATACAATAGTCTAATTTTAATACAAAATATATTTTGCAGACCAAACAAATTGTTACCACATATGCAAGATGTAATAGTAACGTAAAGAATACAATAGTCTAGTTTTAATACAATATATTTTGCAGACCAAAAGAAATTGTTACCAATTAGGTCAATAGACGTTTGTCCATTAGTAAATCTTTCTATTGGGCTTGTTGGGAAGTCGATGCCATATGATTTGTAATTAGACTTTGTAGTTGTTGGAAGCTTGTTGTTATTTCCATTGTTGGACAGAGAGTCCCCAACGACAAAAAGGTAGGGCACTTTTGATTCTCCATGTACACATTGTTGCATGAAAATTTCAACCAATAGAAGAAAAGGTAGAACTACCCATGACTTAGTTTTAGCTTCCATCTAGAGAAGCTATAATAATGAGACAAAATAAGTTGGATTATTAATTATGATCCGAGAAGTAATTAATGAGTAGTGTGGTAAGTGCAAAAGATGAAAGTTGCATGCGTGTATATATAGGATAGGCAACAAAGTTTTGTGTCCAAGTTGAAATATTTTTTTGCTTTTTTTATTTTGCAATATGAAGTGAAAATGAAGCAATATTGAAGGCTGAAGAGTTTGACAATATTTTTTTTTCTTCTTCTCAATCAAAAAAATTAACATGGTTTCTAATTAAGATGACGAATTTGGCAAGTTTGTTACAAATAAAAACAAAAGGTCTAAAGGACTTGTGCCAGTTAACATGAATTCCCAAAAGTACATGTGGCCATTTTTTCTTTTTCTTTTTTTGAATTTTTCTCCATTCGTCATGTTGAGAAGTCAATACCAAGAATGAACAACAATTTTTATTTGTTCATATTTAGCTACGTTGATGTTCAAAGCAAAGCTTAAATTTGAAGTGGACCAATTGAACAACAAGTTCTCTCCTGATTCCAAATTCATCTTTATAAACAGCACATCCAGAAGCCTTGACAGTTCCCTTGGTATATATACGAGTATTTTTTTATAGATTAAAATAATTAAATGTCTTACAATTTGATTTGGATGCAAGAATATTATACAAGTAACCATGGTTTCATGTGGTTCAGGGTTCACTGTTGCAAATGCTTCTTGCTGCCCATCATTGGGGACAAATGGGTTATGTATTCCTAATCAAACGCTATGCCAGAATCGAACCACTTATCTGTTTTGGGATCAATTCCATCCCACAAAAGCTGCCAACCAAATCATTGCAATAAATTCATATAACGGTTCTAATTCAGCCCTCACTTACCCAATGGATATCAAGCACCTTGTTCGGTCCTGAATGATGATTCAATTCAAACTATGATTATGTCCTTGAATAATTTTTTATCATGCAATTGTAATTTGTATTGAGCTGATCATAAGTGTCGAGTTACATGTTCAAAGTCTTCTGTGCTTTTTTTTATTCCTGTCATATTTACAACTTCACCTATATCTTGCCTTCAAATTGACCAAATCTAACACCGCTAACAACCACCTGAAGCTTGTGTACCTTGGAGATACAAAGGCTTATTCGAATAATGTTTTGTAAAATATGACACAAAAGTGCATGTGCTTGTCAAAATGACTATTGTCCATGGTCACGTATCACGTCCTCTATATGTTTTCTGATGTTTACATCAACATACTCAGTGCGGGACACTATTAGCATGTATGACAATTCACCATCTCATACCCATTTTGTACAATTTGGAATGATCCTCTCGCATATGAGATGCGACCTTATTTCGTTCCCTACGTGTTGTCTCCCATTCCTACATTTAACAGATGAATAGAAATATTTTCCACTCATAACTAGTGCATTTCGTTCACCAAATTCGAAGAATTGTTCAACCTCATTCTCATACTCATCATTGATGCATGATGCTTTCATCCAACTTCAATCCATGTTTCATTTTCTGTCATACTCACAAGGTATCCGATATGCATGAAGATCTTATTTCATAAAAGGTGTGGTCTTATCTCATTTAGGAAGACATTTTCTTATACTTGATTCTTTCTTCAAGGCTAAGTCTCTTCAGTTAAATCTGACAAAATTTTGACAGTATTTCGCATTAGTCGTCAAATACATGAAATGAAAGTAATGACATCAATTCCACCACAAACAAATATGCACCTGGAGAACAATATGAATTACACTTTACCAAAATTTCATCAAATTTAAAAAAGGAGACTTAGCCTTCACAAAAGAATCAAGTATAAAAAATGATTATTCCTAAACTATCCAAACGAACAATTCAAAATTGAATATATTGATTAATCCAAATTATCCATATTAATTCTTGTATTCAATCTCAAATAAAAATCTAAAGTTCACTCATAATGCACATAAATTTAATATAAAACAATCAGAATTGTTAAGGATTGAGATGCTACCAAACACAAATTTTATGAAGTAATTTCACACTTGTAACAAGCAGAAGTGTTATAAAGAGAAATATACCTCAAAAGATGCTCACTAACAAAAACAAAGAAATAATTTATTGTAATATGATTTATGTTTAAATATTTTTTATTCAAAAATATGATGAAAAAATGAAATTGATTTAGATAAACTAACATTTAAAAGTACTTGTTGCTATTGGATATCCTTCTGATGGAAAATGAGTTTTTACAAGGAACTCCCAAATTGCTTATGTTTGATTCTCTCTTTAGAGTGAAACGTTGTTAAGAAAATGACTTTTGGAAGCAACCAAACATTATTTATAATCCATTTGAGGATCCAAAAGCATTTTTGAAGCCTTTAAACGGTGAACCAAACGTACTCTTCTATCTTTCAATTTACAGTTTTAGTCTTTATTTTTAAATTAAATTTTAATAATTTTTTAAAATAAATTGAGAATAATTTTCTATTGTAATTCCAAAATATAAATAACTTGTTTTAAAATATTTATTTATTACAAATTTTAATTATAATATAATTTATAATTCAAAAATATTTATGTATTATAAATTTAAATTATATAAAAAATACTAATTTATTTTTAACCACATACTATATCCAACTCATTTTTAATTCACATTTAAATCTATAGTCAAGAATTTAGTTTGAATCGCATACTTACATGTCTTGAGAATATTTATTTTCCTTATTTTACATTTAGGATTTAACTTTAATATATTTTCAGTCTAAAATTTATTTACGTTATTAACTAATTAGTTTCAAATATCACTTTTAAAATAATTATTCAAAAATCATCACCATACATGTTAATCCATGATTGGATAATAAAAAAATTAATCGGTTCTAGCGATATATTTCTTTTGTTTTTTTATATGTTATTCTTGTTATTAAACTTCTAAGAACTAGTATTATTTATCATATAAAAGCCAACTAATTGCTTCCTTTTATAAAATTTCAAATTTGACAATGAATTAAAAACAATTCAACAATATACCCGTTTGTTGAATCAAAAGAATAATACATATTTAGTAATTAAACAAAACAAACCGTAGAAATACATTAAGGACCTAATGTAATAACATGTGTATATAGATGATCTAATTTCACGTCACATATAAATTACAGAACAATCAACCTCTTTTTTTTTCCTCGAGGACAAGAGATTACATTTATAATTGTGATTGTTACTAATTCTCTCAGAGGCAGGATATACGGTTTAATATGTTGAGACGCTCAAGTCTTACTATTATAACCATAGAGAAATGACATTCCACAGATTAGAAATTCCAAAATCAGCGACAACACATTTATTTATGTTATAAAGACAATAATTAAACATAATCACGTTTACAATAAATTAAAACTTCAGGGAACAAGGAAAACAAAAATATTCTGTAGTTCGATCAAGACTTCTTAAGGTAAAAGTCATGTTTGTACAGGTTGATGGTTAGTCTTTAATTACACAAGCAAGGGCATGATGCCTTTGACACTACTGTACAAAGCATGATATGTAGAAACTAAGTGCGTACCATCAAAAAAATATAAAGAGAGGGAACAAAGGAAGAAAAGTGTTACATACCTAAATCTTCTTCTTTACCTCCCGATCTCTTTCTTCCTTAATCGAGTATCATATCTCTATGCATTAATTTTCAAATAAAGCAATTTCTCTCCTTATTCTTGCCCACCTTTCCCCATCCTAACGACAGTAGGTTATTAACTTATTTTATTTTTGCATAATATATAATTGTAATGCCTCAATATTATGAATATTCTATGTGTATATATTTAATATATTTTCTCCATAACCTTTCACCTTATAACTCTCCACCACTTCATTCAAGGAATGAAAGGAGCACCTTCATGGACAGGAAAATGAGAAATTACTTGAGCATTTTGCCCTCCTTGATCAAAAGATATGAAATTTGAAGAATGGTAGTACTCAACATACCCATTATTGTTGCTGTTTTTGTTATTATTCATTACCTCAACATGCACACTTTGACCCTTCATATGTTTCCCAGGAGGAACTGATGAATCTTTCATGAGGGAACCACATTGTCTAGGTTGTGTTTGGTAGAAAACCTTGGAGACCACTAGCTCCCCTTCTTTCTCCTCTTCATCACTGCCAAGGTGGTATTGGTGCATGACCCAATTTGTTTTCTCTGGCTTTCTTTGCTTTCCATAGTTTGTGTAAAGCACAAGGATTTTCTTGTAACCTTTCAACTTGGCAATGTTGTAGACTGGCCTGGTTTTACCAGTTTTGTGCCAACGTGTCTCACTTCCATCTTCATCTGAGTGCACCTTTCTCCTTTTCCTTGTTCCTGTTGTGTATGCCTTGGAAGGCCTGTGAAAGAAATGCCGGATCAGGCCATCTTTGCTAACTCCTGCACTAAAATTTCAATAAATTGACAATCAGATGTGAATTCATATGCTGAAAAAATATAATAAAACTATATTTTTTCTTCTTCACCAAAAATATATCCCGAATAATAATCAAGAGACTAATCATTTTGAGATTGTGTAAAGATCACTAAAATGAATTTTGTTTTCTCAATGAAGTTTTTTTTTTTTCACAAACCTCTTAGTTTAAAAAATTTAATTATCTATCAATTATATTAGACCTTGTTGGTAATAAAATTATATTTTTTAATTTGTTTTTTAAGTATCTTAAAATATCAAGTCTTCTAAAATTAGGTTTATTTGAATTTTATTCATTTTCTTTTAAAATCATGTGTTTTTAACAGGCAGGCAGTGAGAGATTAAAAATATTTTTAATTTTGCGGAACCTAAGGAGAGAGAGACTAGAATAAAAAACATATTTTTGAATTATATGTTTTCAGTAAGACTAATAATAACTTAACAAAAGAACATTTTGCACAGCTAGCGTACGTGCATAACTAAGATAGGAAACAGAAGATAAGAAGCTAGGTACTACGTAATAGCAAGGTTAGTCGAAGGGTAATATCCCCTTTCTCTAAATGGCATGCATGTCGGATGGAGCTTTAGTCCAAGTTAAGGATATAAGATAATATAAATAATTTAAACTTAATAAAGTGAATGGTCACATCTTCTACCACAAAATTGTTGCTTCAATAAAACTGATGTTTTCTTCTTCATCGTTATGATATATATATATATATATATATATATATATATATATATATATATATATATATATATATATATATATATATATATATATATATATATATATAACAATGAATATTATTAATGGGTTGGTTCGAGAGAAATTGAATTGAATATCTTGTAAATGAAATTTTGGATTAAAATCTTGTGAATTAAAAAAAATATAATTTAAAAAAGAAATTTTGTTGAAAGTATTTTTCATTAGAAATTAATTACTACTGAAGATTAAATATATCTTAATGAACATATAATATAATGATTTCGCTCAAAAAAAGATTAAAATTTGAAAGTTAAGATTCACTAGAAATTAAGAAAAAAAATTGTATTGAATTAATCAAGATGTATATATTTTTTCGCATACTCTTTATTAGTTAAATTGCTGAAATTTATTTGAAATCTAAAAGTTTTGTAAGTGATACATTTTATTTAATGAATCCTTTTCATGATTTTTGTCGGAATTCTAAATAAATTTAACCTATAATAGTAAAAAAATGTTTAAAAGAGTATATTTGCACACTTCTCACGTAGAGGATTTGAGAATTGAGAGATTGAACATATTGTATTTGACCTGGCAACTTCTCTGGATGAGTATAGCAGATTCCATTTTCGCCTTCAAGAGTTGGAATGAACTCATCAATTAGGGGATGAAGCTTATGAATATCAGATCGCACCTTCGCTTCTAAATGTTCAAGAATCTCTTGATCCGTGGGATCAAACTTCACTCCAGCAGGCAGTCCAGGCAAGTCATGAATTCCACCACCCTAATAATTAATCAATACCACAATGAAATATATTTCTTGCATAAAGAACACCCAAAAGATAATGGAAAATGAATCTAGCTAGATCAAATTAACTAAACAATTACATAATGGTACGTCACCCTCAAAAGAAAAAAAGTAATTAATCAAAAGGTTAATGATATCTATTACATGTTTATTCACAAAAAGGTTAATTAATAATAATAAAACCTGTTCTTGGCATTTGATATGGTGACCACAAGTAGGACAAGTTCTGATTAAGCTATCTTTTCGTCCCTCCACTATGATGTTATGATGATTGTTTTCAGAGTCACTGCACTGAGTCATTTCCTTGTAATTTTCTGTTCTCTCCCTCACTCATTTCATTTATGGAGACCCTCTTTTCCTTTGTTTCCCTCTTCTGCTGCTATAAAACAAATGGTGAAATGGAACCCAAACTAAAAGAGATAGAGGGATAGACAAGAGAGAGAAAGAGGGAGGGAAACGTTTGAGTTAAGAGAGGGATTTAAAGTAGTAATAATTAATAAAAGGGACAAAAGGGAAACTTGTCTCTTCTAAAGCTTGCTACCTTCATGCCACTACTTGTTAAGGTGTAGTGGAAAAGTATTAAATTCTCTCTCACTTTTGCATGAGAAGTGAATAATATTGCAGTCCTTCCCAATAACCTGTGCTTTGCACTTAACGAGAAAGTGAGAAAGAGATGCTAAAAAATCTAAATAGAGAATGAGATTAACAATTAGAGACAGGGTTGGTTGCACAGGGAAAATATTAAAGAATAAAAAAATAGGATTGCTTTGATCGCAAGTTTAGTCATACTTTGTATATATGGTATGTGAAAACTTGTAGAAGAATAAATGAAGGGTTTTTCGTCCCCTTTAGTTTTTGCAAGTGATTTTGTCCCTTTTACTCTGACTAAAGGTAGCTCTGACGAGTTTCTTAAATAAATCGGGTTTTAATTTGGAAAAGGTGTATTAAAATATGGATAGTGAGTTGAGTGGGATTAGGGCAACCTAATGTATAAGCACAAAGAATTTAGGTCCAATGTCACCCTGGAGTGTAGATAAAGTTAAAAAATATAAATACCAAAAAATAATTAAGAAGAGAAATTAAATTGAAGCGAACAATTTTCAGCCAACCATAATTCCATTCCTTCACGTAGACTTCTCATGCATACCAAGAAACCCCTCATCTCTCTCTCTCTTTCATATCCTAAGGTGACTTAGACAGTCTTAGCTCTCAATGTCAACAATGGTTGTAGGCATACATTATCTTTTGCCATAGGGCAAAAGCAAACGTGATTTTGTGTCAAGAGTTTATTATTAAAATACTGGAAATAAATAGTCTTCAATAGTTTTCAACATTTTTTTCATCAAATAAGATCTTTACTTTTCAAGTTCATATTCTGCACAATTGATTTGTCTAGATGAACAAGACAGATTTTGTAAATTAATGAGTTTCCCTAAGATTGGAAGTACTGTCCCTACGTTTGTTTATGTGCTGGCAGTTGTTGAGTTCCGATCAATTGATGCATATTTGTATATCTAGGTGAAAATAATTAAGCCCACTTTGGTGATGACCCTCATAAGGTTTGCTTTGCATGGAATTAAATATTCGTTTGGATTAATTTATTTTATATTCAAAATAGTGTAAAACTAAAATTTTATGGAGATGATTTTTAAAACAGAAAATATTTTTATTTTTAAAACTTTTTTTTTACCAAATATGAATATATAAATAGGTGGGTATGTAACCTTATTTTTCTTATTGTCTATACTATCCATAAATCCGTCCAACCACTACACACGTGCAGATTGTTTGTTTAAAAAAAGTTTTCCGCTCAATTTTGGTTGGATTGTGTTTTTCCTTGCAATGATAAGTGTTTTGAATTGGGGCCAGATTTTACCGTGCGAATGCATATGATAGGCTGATATTCTAGTTCATCTTAAAAGCAATAATTTATGATTTTCTAGTCGTAAATTACAGAACAAAGGTGACGAAATAATTTTACTTTTCATTCATTCTTTAGTTTCACTAAAATTCATTTTATAAATTTTAAGTCTACATTTCATCTAGCATAAATGAAAATTTTTTACACTAATAAATTAAATTACTTAGTATAATATAATAAATAAACTTAGAATATTCATATTAACAGTTTATATAATTCACTAATAATTTAATTATTAGTTTAATTAATTAATTATTTAAGGTTAGGCTATATAGAAGAATATTTTGATAAATATTTTTAGTATACATGCGCTTCTTTAAGTTTAACCCAATAAATAAATAGCTCGAGATCGATAACCGTCAAATTAAATATATATTGTTGTGTTTGTTATACATTATTCACCTAGAACCTATAATATAATATATTACCAAGATACGTAAGAAATATACTAGTGATATATAACTTATTTTTCTTTTAGGAGAATATACTAATAATAGTTAAACCTAGCTTAATTAGCTTTAGCTAGATTTATATAGTGTCTGATTATACTAGTTAATATTAGACAATATGATACTTGTGATACTTAGCTTGCATATTTAAGTGTGACCAGGCATCAGCCAAACGTGTATCATGACCAAGAACTAGCATATGGAACCCAAATAAATAATCTGAAATTTTCACTTTACTTTCATTATTAAAGTTGGTGATCCTTTGTCGTCCTTGCCAAATATAGAACCCCCAGCAATCATAAAAAAAAATAAAAATAAAAATCATAAACTTCCAGGCTAATGGGTGGCGTATTTTCCATATAGGCCAGTATTATCAACCATGGAAAGAGAAAAAAATATAGAACATGTATTTCTAACTCTTAAATTAAGATCAATTGTGTCCCAAGTTTTTTCTTTTCCATACTTTTTTATTTAATTTCAAGAATGATATCCCAATGTCAATTATTAGCATTTTGTTTCTTTTGCCCTCATCCTCCTTTTTTTTCTGCTCATGGATTATTCTAATTCCTAAAAAAAATCAACGTACTTAGATTATATTGTTTACTTTGTTTGTGATGATGTTGTAAATAACACTCCTCCTCCTTTTTGTTCATTAAGAAAATTGATAATTAAATATTTCTTAGTTGAGATGTTGGACCCTTAATTAAAAGATTAAAGTGCAACCTTAACAGAAATAGGCCCAAGGCAACTGGTAAATGCACCTATTTGTTTGCTAAATACACCTCCCTCTTGTAATTTCATTTTTTTCCCTCAAAATGACCCCTTTCCATAAACTAAATTAGGGAAAGTATTATAATTTTAAGACTTCCAAAAACTATATTCTGAAAATTAGGGAAATCTTTATTAATGGATTTGACACCACATTCAACCCTAAAATCTTTTAAGATATTAGGTTTGCAAGTCTTTCTTGCTTATTAGTTAGTTAACTTGTTTATTTTTATTCAATATGAGATTTTATTTTTATACTTGAATTCTAACAATCTTCCTCTCAAGTGTGGATCATCTCTCTCACATTTAACTACCCCTCCAGCGAAAGCCTTTTTTGTCACTAATGAGTATTCATTGGTGACTCTTAAAGATTGTCCATTATTGTCAATTTATTATTATTATCATTAAATTTGTTTCAATGAACTTTCTGCATCATTTTTTATTTTTTATAATTAAGATAAAATCATTAAGATAGAGTTTTCAAAGTTATAATATATAAATAAAAATGTGTAATTTTTTATAATATAAATATGTCATTAAATATTTTAAAAATGAATCATAATTGCGGTGAATTTTCCCTAAAATATGTATAAACAAAGTTGAGAAATGAATATAAAATAAAATCTTAAATAAATAAACATATTGTAAACAAAAATATTTTATAAAACTATAAAATTGTGCAGACAAATTCATTTGTTTTTTTTAAAAGATTTAATAAACTAAGTAGTATAGTTATATTGCTAGTATTACGCAAAAGGAGAGTCAATGAGGCAGACACTTTTGCGAGGTTGACAATGGACCTAAACATTAATCTATGGTCGGCCTTATAAAATAAGCTCATCACTTATAGACATTTGTACCAAACAAGTAAGCAACTTGCTGCCAAGGACTCGAGGACATGTATATATGTTGTTGTAAATTTCTAATCATATAATATCTTTTTTATTTTTTTCTCTTTTGGGTGATGTAATTATACCTTTCCGTTCAAATTAAAGAATTAAGACGAGAAAGAGCTCATTATTCAAATTTTGTAGGACACATTTGATTTGAAGCTCATGCATAATAACTTTGAAGGGGAAACTTAATTAAAGACACCAATGCAAAAAGCTCATCACAAAATTAAGCAGCAAAAATTTTCAAATATATGATACTCAGTATGTATATTCGAGACTAATGTTATACATTTATCAAATAAACAGTTCCTATGAAGGGGAAACTTAATTAAAGACACCAATGCAAAACAATTAATTATACAAGCATGGTAGAAAAGAACTTACCAACGCCATAGCCAATTACCAAAGAAATTAAAGAAAATATCAATTACATTTTCCTTGAACGTTCAAGGAAACACATGGGTCCTCCTTCTCTAATGGGGAGAGCAAGACTAAAATTTATACATCTATGATCTGTTTCCCATGTAATCAATACATAAAATTTATTGGGTGGTCAAAATTGTGAGTTTCTATCAATTTGACTAATTTTAATAAGCCAATTTACAAAATGGGAGTATATATTTTCATTCAAACTCAATTTAATGTTGTTATTCACGATAATGTTAGTTGCGTTAACATTTTAAAGGGAAAAAATTTCTGTTTATCGTAAACTTATTCGAATGTTTAATATAATAATATTAATGGTAGCAGCATATATACTCTTTTCTCAATATATTTTTATTGAGAGTCTAGTAATACACTTCTTCTAATACATTATTAATGATTAAAATTTATTAAAAAAATATAAAATAAGACTTGTTAAATAGGAGATGAGAATCAAAAAATTAATCAAAAATAGAAAATAATAAGTGATACTCGTTAAACAAAAAATAAGAACTACAAGATTTATAAATAAAATACAAAATTACAAATGAGACATATATATTAAATAGAGAACCTTTTTTTACTGCAATAGAGAACATGTTCAAAAATACTAACGTTAAATAATGTATTGTTAGAATTTCTCTACTCCTTTAATTTGTTAGTTAAATTTCATGTAAATTTGATAGTGTAAATATGAAACCAACTAAATAAAGAATGAGACTCAATTATTTAGTAAAGCCTACATAATTTCACCCACTAAGAAATTTTGCCCAAAAAATGTGTTGCTAATCTCTTACATTTGTATGGTTTAAGACAAAACAAATTTAAAAAAATTGTGTTTTAGCTCCTCAATTAATTTAGAGTGAATCTAGTTTTGGTTCCCTAAATTTATAAAAATAGTCTCTATTTCAAAAAAAACAATATGTCTTTAGCTCTTAAACACTAAATTGAGAAACTAAAATGATTTTCATAACCGTCTTTCAGTTCCTAAATAGTATATTTGAGGGACAAAAATCGTATTTTTTTAATTTAAAAAACGAAAACAATTCTTTTTAAATTTGAGAACCAATATTGGATTCATTTCAAATTTATGGACCTAAAGCATAATTAAGCAAAAAATGATTTATAAAAATTACACTGCATCCATGTTCTACAGCACAAAAACATTTCAGGTTAATGAATGACTTTCGCATGTTACTGCATCCATATATAAAAGATTTCTTGCAGTTGTTGTATATGATACAATACAACTACTATCCCCTAAAACAGAATTAAGCGATCCTAGACTATAAGATAGATGAGCTTCAATATTTCACCCTTGTCAAATACTCCACCCTTTTCACTATGCAATAGAGAAAAGCTAAGCTATCTATTATATATTTTCACATCATTGCTCAAACTACACTTCATTGATAGCATGAGATGCCCCTTCATAGGAACATGGAACATTTCCACCGTTTACACTTCTAGATTTGGGAACTTCAGTTGTTACCTCCTGAAGCATTTTAACCACCTTTCTCATTGTGGGGCGAGTTATTGGGATGGAGCTGGTACAATGAAGCCCCACACTCAATACCTTGCTGATTTCTTCCCTGTATTTGGAGTCCAATGTAGGATCAATCACATGATCTAGTCCTTCATGTTCCAACATGGAGGAAACCCATTTGACCAAATCACTTTCACCATACTCTGGATCAATTGGGGGTCTTCCAGTTACCAACTCCAAAAGGACCACACCAAAGCTATATATGTCACATTTCTCATTCACACGGAGAGTGTACGCGTACTCTGCACATAAAAGAAAAAGTAGCACTTATATAAGTAACTTATGCATGTTACAAAGTATGTTAATTTAAGTCCATTTCCTTTCTATCTAGACAAGAATATGTTACATGATAGAAATAGCAACATATTGACAAATGAAAGACAAATACGAAGAAATGCACACTGATTTAGGGATTTGGGGATTTGTCTCTTTAAAGTGAGCAACTCACTTCAGAGGAAAAGTGAATTATCTTAATTATTGACAAGAAAATTAACTACATATGCATAATAAATCACAAATATATTAGAATATACTAGTAAACCGTTAATTTTTCCTTAACCACTGAATTTACTTATTTACACTTATTAACTTTGGAGAAGACTACAAATTCTAACATTTATGTGCTAGCTTTAACATTTAAGGTTCGGCTCCTTTAAAGCTAGCAACTCACGTAAGCATCTTAATTGTTGACGACAGTTGATATATTCCATAGAGATGCATAACAAATCTAAATCTAAATATGTTACAATATAAACCTATAATTTTTCTCAACCATTGAAATTAATTACTTATTTACTTTTTCTTAAAGGACTTATTTACACTATAATTACTTATTTACACTTATTCACTTTAGAGAAAGCATATTTTAACATTTGTGTTATAGGGTTTAAGAATTTAAACAGAATGAAATGAGAATGATTTTTTTTTTCTAAACTTAATTTCACAAACCTGGTGCAATGTAGCCATAGGATCCTGCAATCACAGACATTGACCGTGTCCCTTGGCTGATTCCTGTAACCATTTTGGCAACTCCAAAATCTGCAACTTTAGCCGCAAACTCTGCATCAACCAATATGTTGTTGGATTTCACATCCCTGTGAACAATGGGAGGGACGCAATCATGATGCAAATAACAAAGCCCCTCAGCAGCATCAACAGCAATTTTATACCTTGTGACCCAATCCAACAAGCTCTTCTTGTTACCCTTTAACAAATCAGCCAAACTCCCATTTGGCATGTACTCATAAACCAAGAGCCTTTGTTCCCCACTGTTGCAACAACACCACAACTTCACAATATTCTTGTGCCTAATCCTCCCCAGAGTCTCAACTTCAGCATCAAATTCATCTTTCCTAGCACCAACATTTCCATCAACATTCATAGGTGCTCCACACAGTTTCTTCACTGCCACAACAACCTCACCATTGCTGAGCACCACCTTGTACACCTTCCCAGAAGCTCCACTTCCTATCACATTGTCCTCGCTCAGCAACTTAGCAACCTCGAACTCGCTAAACCCGAGCTTGTGAAACGACTTCCACCGCGAAACGCTTAACCCCTTCTTCAATTTCTTCGCCTTTCTGTACCTAAAGTAAAACCATGCCACCCCAATAATGAACACAACTACAGCAAGTGCAAACGTGGACCACAAAATCCACACATACCTCCGATTCTTACTCTTACCGTGACAATCACAAAGCCCAAGTAGATGATTACATATCCCAGGATTCCCTATAAAACTCATCTTATACTTGTCATTGGCATAAAGAGGAGGAATGTCCCCAGAAAGCTGATTGTAAGACAAATTCAGCCCAGTGAGCTTCAAATTCTGCAACATCATAGGAATCTCCCCAGAAAAATTGTTCCAAGAAAGATCAAGATTATTAAGCACAGGAAATTTTGCTAATTCACTTGGAACACTTCCATTAAACATATTATGTGACAAATTAAGGTCAGTGACTTTACTCAATTCACCAATTCCACCAAAATTAAGTTCTCCAGAGAGTTGATTATAACTAAGATCAACATTAACCAATTGACTCAACTTCACCACACTCTCCGGAATCTTTCCCGAGAGATTATTATTACTAGCAGCAAACTCCACAAGATTATCCAACATCCCAATTTCCTCAGGAATCGACCCAGAGAACATGTTATACGAAAGCAACAAATTTGACAGGTTGTAAGCGCCCGAAATCGCCTTGGAAATTTGCCCAGAAAGAGAGTTTTCCAAAAGCTCAAGCAAATTTAAATGTGGCAAACCCCACACCCCATCAGGAACACTCCCAGAGAGGTTATTGTTCTTCAACCGAACCCTCTTTAAACTCTTGCAGTCGCCAAGACTCGCCGGAATTTTCCCGGAAAAATAATTGTACATCAAAATTAACTCCTCAAACTCCCCCCGCCGGCAGATGTTCGCCGGAATCTTGCCGGAAAACCGGTTAAACGAAACATCAATGTGGTTCAACGGCGAGTTATTCCCCAAATCACTCGGCAATGTCCCAATAAGTTTGTTACTGAACAATTTGAGTTCGTAGAGGTTCGGAGAACGCGCAATAATCGGCGGCAAAACCCCTTCGAGCTTGTTCTCGTATAAATTCAACGACGCGAGTGGCAACTCGCATAACTCGGTCGGAATCGTCCCAGTCAACTCGTTCGTGGACGCGTCGAAGAATCTTAAACTCGTCATGTTCGACATTCCTTTGGGTAACTCCCCGGAGAGTTTGTTTTTGAAGAGTTCTATTTGGTTCACGCGCTTCAAGCGCGTGAGCCACTGCGGAATGTGACCGGTGATTCCGTTCTGCGAAAAATCTATGTTCGTTAAGTGAGAGAGGTTACTGAGAGTGTCAGGGATGCGGCCCACGAGGTTGCAGCCAGCGAGAAAAAGCGTTTCGAGGTTCCTGAGGTTACCGAGTTGACTCGGTATGCGACTCGGCGAGAACGGGTTGTAAGCGAGTTGAAGGTGTTTTAATGAAGTGAGGTTACCGAGTGAAGAGGGTATTGTTCCGGTGAGGAGGTTGTTGACGAGGTTGAGCGTCTTGAGGCAAGGGAGTGCTGCGAGGCTCGCCGGAATCTCGCCGGAGAAGTTATTACCGGAGAGGTCGAGGTGCTGGAGAGTGGCGATTCCGGCGAGAGAGTCCGGGATGGGGCCCACGAGGTTGTTCTGGGAGAGGTCGAGGAAGACGAGGTTACGGCACGCGGCGAAGTTTACGGCGGAGAGGGTGGAGTTGATGAGGTTGGAGGCGAGGTTGAGGGTGGTCAGGGAGGCGATTCGGCAGAGGACGGCGGGGAAGGGGCCGGAGAGAGAAAAGTTGGGGAGGCTCACGGAGGTGACGGCGCCGGTGAGGGGGTCGCAGGTGACGCTGCGCCACCGGCATGGGGTGGTGGCGGCAGGGTTCCAGGAGGAGAGGGCATTTTCCGGGTCGGAAAGGTGCCGTCTTGCTTCGAGGAGAAAGAGACCGTCTTGGGTTAGAGAGAGAGAGTGCGGAAGAGGAGAGAGAAAGCAGAGGAATAGCAGAAAAAACACGAACATCCTGCGAGAGATCAGAAAGATTGTTCGGTTTGGTCGTTTGTTTCACTTCACTGCTCTCTGTCTCGGTTTTGTTTTGTACTTTTGTTATTTGGAAGATAAAAAGAGAAAAACACAAAAGACTAAAAAGAGCAACAAAGTGGGTCCCACTGTGACTCTCTATTTTAATGGAAATTGAACCTGTTAAACGCATGGGCACGCGAGAATTCTCCTATTCCGTGCTAGAATGCACGTTTTTTCTGCATGGGTTGTGATGGGTTTATCTACTATTTTCTGATTAGTAACTGTTTGAATAGAAGTCACTTTCCTGAATTATTCATGTGTTCACTTTTCTTGTTGTGCTGTTACTACTTTTTCCCATCTTCTCTTTTGTGTTTGATATGATTCACGATTTTAGTCCCACTGTTTTGCAAAAGAATGACGGTTTCTTAAAGCTACGTATGGTATGTGAAAAATGAAAAGGAGATAAGAAATATAGAATGTGTTTAATTGTGATTCTGTGGAGAGATATGCAAAACAGCGTGAAAAAACTGCTATGGGGAAAAACGTTTCCCATTAGGTGGTTTTGTTAGCTAGGTAACAATCTTTCATTTTTCAAGAAAGAACGATTGCTTTTTTTTTTAATAAACAATTGATGGTTTAAAAAATCATTTAATTACCGTTGAAACTTAGTACTGGTAAGGTAATTTTTCATTATTTTTTTTGGTGAATTTTGCATTGAAATTTGACATCTTAAAATTTGGATATATGCTTGACATATTTACTACCTTATTGATGTGTCCGATAATAAATGACATTCAAGATCATTTATGCATGTTTGACTAGACCAGGAATCAAGATAAGAGTACTAAAATATCATGCAATTAAAGTACTAGTAGAATAATAGAACTTTACTCAAGCATAAAAGATGCCCAATCTGGGTAGACCTCATCATCAATCGATTTTTGTCAAATTTAGGGGTGATTGGTTTGATTATTTTTTGTTTTTATTTTCATTGGAAATAAAAAATATTGATGAAAATATGTTTGATTGGATTTTTAAAAATATTTTCAGTGAAAATGAAAACACAAAACAACCAGGAAATGAAAATAATAAAATATCATTTTCAATGTTTTTAATTGAAAACAGGAATCTCATTTTGGGTAAAATGAAAATGCGATGACAAGGAATGTAATTTTAAGCAAATCTAAAAATACAAAAAAAGACAAGAAGTCAATATATCATAAATTTTCAGTATTTTTATTTCCTAAAAATAGAAAATAAGAAGTCAAACCAAACATATTTTCAGAATTATAATCTTTTGAAAATGAAAACAGTTTTCAAAAAATGAAAACAGTTTTCAAAAAATGAAAATGTAAACCAAACACACCCTTAGGTTTTAGATGTTCAATTCGACCAAAATTGAACACTTTAGGATTGTAGTCAACCATGAACATCTTCAGATCAGTTGGATTCGGGTTTGTTGGGTGGCGGCTGAGTCGCACGGTTTGTGGGTGTTTAGAAACGATGCCAACACATAAGAGAATCACAACTAGAAAATACTCTCTTCAAATGTAAATTGAACTACCCTGCACATCAATTAAAGAATTTAGTTAATAAATTTTAATTCAAAAATTCTTCCTAAAATATCTTTCATAGTCGTAGTGCTTGGAGAAGAGGAACAAATGATTCACGGAAAATAAGATTTTATTATAATAGGAATATTATCATTAAATGAGATAAAAGTTAGTTAGCATTTGCTTATATTTAAATCCAAAATTATTTTTTTTTGTTTACATTTAGGTCTAGAGTAGTATGAATTTAACATCGGCTAGATAATATTGGTACTAATGAAAACCGATGTTAATAAAAGCACGGTGACGTTTTTGTAAATAAAATATCATTGTTAACATCGGTTATAAAATAATCGATGTTGTAAGTTTCCCTTAACATCGGTTATTTTAAAACCAATGTTATGAGCACAAAGTTAACATCGATTTTTAATAAAATCAATGTTTTTTTGCTTAACATTGATTTTTAATAAAATCAATATTGTCCATGAGCATTTCTAATTAATATCAATTTTCAGTGTTATTTCTCTCTCATCCAAACCTCTCACACACCCAAAACTCTTGAGGCTTAGCCTCTCGCCTAAACCTCTTGGATTTTTGTCTTAAAATGCGAAGAAAATGTTTTGTGTTTGATTATGATACTGATTTAAAATGTTAAACAAGTGCTTTTTAAAATTCTCATTATCTTATATATAGTATATTTGTTAAAGCCTAAAACTTGTACCTACCACTGGATTTTAAGCCTTGCTATAAACTTTAATCTACAAGATAACAAACCAGCTAACAAGGACAAATAGGTTGGAAAAGTCAACTTTGTTGAGATAAGGTCATGTTGGCATATTTTCAGAAGTTTTGATCGCATGTGGGGTTTTTTCAAATTGTACTTACAGGTAATAATTTGTTTGTTGCATGATAAGATTCATGTGAGTGATTTTTCCCTTTAATACCTTGCATGATAAGATCCATTTATGAAAAGAGCTAATTTATTTTAGGCTATGATTATTGTTGCATGGAATGGATCTGGCGATCCAAGTGCAATCTTTAATGTGGATGTTTTCAAGAAGGTGCTTAGCGTGTTTATAACAGCAGCTATATTGAAGCCTGGACAAGGTAGGTAATAGCAAATTTTACCAGCACATTTATTGTTACCATATTCAGTAGCCAGTTTTATCTTCCTGTATTTAGTAGATTGTTATTGTATAAAATTGTAGCCTACATTGCTACTTTGGCCTTTATTTTGGAGCCATTTGTTCTTCTATTTTAAAGTTAGTATGTTTAACATATAATTGCTCAATTGACAAACATCAAAGGAAGATTTATTTAGTGAAAAAATTTCTTTTTTACTTTACTATTTAATAGATCATTTTAAAAAGTTTCAAGGTGGTACTTTGTAGGCAAAGCAAACAGAGAGCCAGAAAAAGTAGAATAAAAAAATGCTAGTAGAATTTAATAGTGGGGAAAATAGGACGGGAGGGCCTTGATTTAATAGTGGAGAAAAGATGTGAATATTTTATTAGGCTCTCAAATGAACTGTACTATGTTTTTCAAAAGAAAAAAAAATAGACCATGCTTAGGCATCATATCTTGGAAAATATTGTATTTTCACTTCTCTATTGCATCTTTTTTACAATCTTGATGTTCGAAACATTTTTCTACATTACCAATTGTGCATAGATGTTGATACGCTTTTGAAGGATTCAGTGGATGCATCTTCTAAATAAACCATATTGTGCTTGTAGAGAAGTGGTTCAGAGTCCCATGGTAGAAGCACAGTGCTCGGTGCATATATGCTAATTATAAATATAAAAACATTTATAATTTGTGTTTTGTATAGGGGTTGGGGGCTTGATTTGGCAAGTGGAAGAGATTCACTTTGTTGGGTTCTTGAGCAAGCTTCTTGAAACAAAAATAATGCAAGTTCTCTATTTCAAGCATCAGTAGGTGTATATGCTTTACTATCTTTTTCCTTCCGTTGTCATATGATGATTTTAGCCTTTATCATCATATATGGTATTCTATTATAAAATATCTGTAGGTGTTTTAGTATTTCTTGGTGGTAATAAACAATCAAGGATAGGTGATGTTCATGGAGACATTATCATAAATTTATTTTCTAATCCAAAGATATATTTCAAGCTGGCAAGCTTCCTTCAAATGTAAAATAAGTGAACTTTTCAATACTTTGTGAAAATTATTGTCTTGTAAATCTTTTACAGGTAGATATTGCTTTGGATGAAATGCTACATCTTCAAGAGGAAGGGCCTTCATAACAAGATGTTTCAACCATACTTGAAATTGAGCAACGAGCTTGTGAGAAAGGACTGCAGGTTAGTTGGTCTCTTGAAGTTTGTCTTGTTAGCATTGTAGCCTTTTACTATGCAATCAATGGAACAAAATAGAAAGACCAAGACATACGAATTCGTATAACCCTTAATTCTCAACTGTAAACAATGATAAAAGTTATAAGCTTTTTTTTTTCTTATTTGCACATGTCTTTTAGGAAAATTATTACTGGCTGGATAGGATTTTGCACAATTATCAATCAAGAGTCTATTCTAGTGATGTTGACACTTCTTTTGAGGTTAGTGACTATTACAATGTCTTTGTTTTTGTATTTTACATTTCAATAAATTGAGATGCCATCTATCATGAGGATTACTATTTGCATTTGGATTTTCCTCAAACTATCAGAAAAGAATTGATTCTAACTTTTAATTCTAGTGCGTCGCTTTATGGCCGTTGTTTAGTTTGAAATGAAATGTAGCATGAATATATGTAAAAAAAAATCTATCTCTTTTAATTGATTTTGATTCTGACAATTGAATGTGACATTGAGATGTTGCTCGGAAGGTATCATCTAAAAGTAAATAATCATTCTTCCCCAATCATTAGGCTGCATGCATGAAGGTAAGTTGCATGCATGTGTTAAAAGGAGTGTTTTTTTTCTTTATCAAAACCATCAAATCCTAACGTGCATTTGTAATTGTACAATTTAATATCTTGATTGTTTCATTGTAGTAGGTGCTAAATTTGGTATTCTTGTCACAACTGCTTTTAAATTTTGATGTGCTTTCATTGCAGTGAAATAATCTTGAACATTTATGAATTTGGTGTAATGATAATGACTCATGTGATTTTGGTGAGTTCTTACAAACTATGGTGATTGGAATTGTGTTAGTGCTCACACAAATTAAAGGTAATTGTGGTCACTTAAAGAATGAGTTAGTGTTAGATGATTGACAAGTACACCAAATTATCAGAAGTAATAAAGTTAAAACAAAAGTTCAAGTGTCGAATCTATAGAGACTTTGTTTATACTTAAATAGATGAATATTTAATTAAAAAGATTTAGAAAAAGATGTAGAAAAACAATAAATTAAATTGGCAGAAAATTAAATTAAATTAAACAAGGAAATAAATCAAACATGAATTTAAATTAATTAGTTAAAAACAAAAAAGATAAGAAAAACCAATATTATATAAGTTAATTTTAGAAGATGAGAATGTTGGGAACTCAACTTACAAAAATTACTCTTGATATAATATTAATGATTTTTTTCTAATTATGTTTATTCCAATTTTACACCTGCA
This sequence comes from Glycine soja, assembly GCF_004193775.1. Taxonomy (NCBI): domain Eukaryota; kingdom Viridiplantae; phylum Streptophyta; class Magnoliopsida; order Fabales; family Fabaceae; genus Glycine; species Glycine soja. Next base: position 45,230,464 of record NC_041007.1, read on the forward strand.
TCTACTCATATACTCTAACCAAGATACCTCAAGTGAAAAAGTCTAACTTATCTATTTTCTCTCTCAAATCCTTTTGTAAAGATAAAATAATTAAATTACATTAAGAATATAGATGTATAACAGGCTAAGTAAAATCAACATATCCCTAGTGATGGAGTTATTTAGATATCATTTCCTAGTTCTATTAGAAAATAATGTTTCCCAATGCTACTCCTAAAACTTACCATACAAATGAGTGATCAAGCTATAAACAATAAAATTAAGCACAGGAAAGGATAATGCAAAAGTAATATTCTTAATAGATAAGAAAAGAAATTATATCAAGAGCAGTTGGTTGTTAAGTTTCCAACAAAGGGGGTTTAACATCTCATTGTCATAGAAGACTTTACAATTGTAAGAGGGGAATATTTAGTAAAGGGAGGAATTGAGAAAGGGAATGAAGGGAAGGAATAGTTTCTAATGCTTGCTTCTCCTTCTTCTAGCCTTTGTCTTCTATAGAGAATTGTATTTTCTTGAGTTTTCTGTGTGTTTTTTCCCTCATCTTCCTCCTTCTTTTATAGGTACAATTCAGCTTGGTTTTCATGCAACCTTCGCACTAAGCGCAATTGTCGTGCTCAGTGAGTATGGCGGTAACCTCGTGCTTAGCGCGTGTCTCATGCTAAGCGCGCCTTCACTTTCCAGAATTATCCATACTTCCTAGCACTAAGCGTGTTGTGTCTACTGAGCATGTGCTGAGTGTCGAGGGCTTGGGACGCGCTAAGCGCGTATCTTCATATCACTAATTTGCTCTTTCGGGCTTTACTTTATTTTTTTTGCTCCAATTATTCACTACACATCTTAAATTTATCAACTTTTAATATTTTCTGCACAACAACTTAAATGATGTTAAAATTCCAATTATTTGCACAAAAAGGAAGAAATAAGAGAGAAAAATTACCAATTCCTATATACTTTAATCACAAAATATACCTATACATAGAAGTTATGAGTTACTTAGTAATTAACATAACTTAATGTCACTTTTCCTTGATGCTTGACATAATGTTGCACTACCAAGTCAATGAGAAATGATGGTGGCTATGATCCTTGGGTCTTTCTTTCTATTTCTATTAATGTCATTGATATGTAATAAGCCATTGTTTTCCTCCCAAGCAAGTAAATGTTCTCACAGTTTCTATATTATTCTTAGAAGAATATTATGATGCTACAACCCTATATTATGGTGGCTATGAATCTCTAGACACAAAAGTCAAGGTATTGTTCTATATTATTCTTAGAAGAATATTATGATGTTATCACCCTGTATTTTAAATTCTTCTATTTTTCCTTTTGTTTCTTACTTTTTTTATCCTTTCACTAGAATGTCATATTCTTTTTTTAATGTTTGCTTTCAAAATGAAATTATATGTATTTATTTAATCACATGACTCATCATATTCTTGTCTTTTCATACCACAGATTGTTGGACACTCACTTGGTGGTGGTACTACAACACTAGTAACATATATTCTTAGAGAACAAAAAGATTTATCTTTCAACACCTATGTCACATTTGCCCTAGGCATGTAATTATACTAACTTGACATTTGAAGTTATTATTGAATTGAGTGATGATAATCGTGCAAATTACATTGAATTATCCTTTCATTTAATAATGGTCAATGTTGGTGTTCAAAATGAGTCGGAGCTATTGTTATAATCATTAATGAGTTTGGGTTGTGATATGAGATTTCAAATTTCTCAGTCAATCACTATCATTTTGACATACAAGCATGAGATTTATATATCTATTTAGCGTGATATGTATTTTGTTATAAGTAGAAATGCATAATTTGACTTCATAATTGCAAAATTAAAGTCAAAAATCTATTTTCTTCAAATCAAACTTAAAGAAGATATATCATTTTCATTTTTGCTTGTGGAATTTGCTTTACAACATTGAATTTTCTCTAATATTAGAGTCTTGCCTGTGTTCTAATCATTATTGCTAAGACCTTTCACTATTGTCTCTAATATAGGAGTCTTGCCGATGTTGTATGATACTTATAACATCAATTTTTTCAGAACCAATATCATTTTTGTTTTTCTTTTGTCTATTTGCTACTATACAACTTTGGTTTTGGCAAAACCGATGTTGTATGATACTTACAACATTGGTTTTTTAGAACCGATGTCATTTTCTTTTTTTATTATTTGTCACTATACTACATCGGTTTTAGGGAGAACCGATGTTGTATGATGGATTTCAACATTGGTTTTTATAACCAATGCTAAAAATGACCTACTTTTAACGATGGTCATTTCAACATCGATTCAAAACTGATGTTGAATGTCCAAAAAAATCGATAGTAAATACCAATTTTGTAGTAGTGAATAAAGAATGCAGTTGTGATGGAGGGAGACTAATTGGTGTCAGAGAAAATGATGTTGATGATGATGCAGTTGGTGGTGTACCAACTGGTGTCATAGAAGACATTGTTGACATTTTTGAGAAGGGGACCAAGACCGGTGTTGGTGGTGAATACTTGTATAACATGTTGATCTTGAACGAGGCTTGGTTTGATTACAAAATGGGAGAACAATGAAGTAAAAAAGGAGAAAGGAAAAAAAAGAAGGAAGGAAAAAATAAGAAGGGTCTCACAAAAGGATTCAAGGATAAAGAGAAAATACCTTGTCATTGTCAAGTCTTTGAGAGTCTTGGCGCAGAGTGCATAGTCATAGGCTTGTAGCACATGCTATGCAATTTAAAAATTTAAACTAGTTGTGTGTTGGGTTCGATCGGGTGCAAACATAAATGGATTTCTATTTTCAAACTGCATATGCCTGAATTATCCATTTCTATTTTGTTGAGCATACTCACTTATTAGAATCGAGGATTCATAGGGTTTGTTGTTGAATTTGATTCACAAGTAACTAATAATTTGCTACACATGCAATGGTTGTGCGAGAACTCACCTTTGTTATGGTCCTTTTCATAATATCTTATGGTTTCTTTCTATTGGAGGTAGTTTCTCTTGATCTCATACTTAAAGTAAAATTTGTGGGGATTTTTTTTTTTACTTTAAAGAAAAGAATGATATGTGGGGCCTTTTAGTCAACATATGTGACCTTTTTTACTTTAAAAAACCAATAACAAATAATTTTTTTGTTATTAGGTCTAAAACTTAAATTTTAATTGTTTTATCTTTGAGTCAGTCTTGCTTATAGGGAAGCTAATCAAGTCATAGATGCATTAGAGCTAATTATGCTCAATCCTTTAAGGATATACTTCATATTTCTTTTATCCTTCGTATTTTTTTTTTATGTTGGGCTAGTCTTGTCATTTTGACTAATGTAACATCTATCATGTTTCCACGCCACTTTTAGTGGTTCTTGTGGGTCTTTTGCTTTATTTTACCAAAAAAAACATAGAAGCACATAATGAATTTTCATGTCAATTCTATGAAAAAGACATGGAAGCTAATCCTATTGGCTTCATAGTAGATGTGAATCACATTTGAAAAAAAGAGGAACAAAACATATGGTAGTGTTTTTTATTATGATAAAAAGAGAAGACAAGGAAAATAAATGGAAAAATTACACAATTTTTTTAATTTTTTCTTTCTTTTGATTGTCGTTAAAACTAGGCACGAAAAGCAACCAACAATGGGTCCCACCCCAAATTGCAATACGCTCAGATTGGATAGAAAAAAGTGAAACACAACTTAAAATTATGCATAAATTACAATATAAACTTAATGGGCAAAAAATTGTTTTTTGACATTAAGTAATTAAATAATAAAATTATGATTAAAATATTATTTATCAAAAAAATAGAGTAATTATTTACTAAGTTAAAAATGTATATTATTTAATTTCGTGTCTTCTCACTATCTCTCATACCAAACAATCCAAAAATCATCCCATTTTTTTTCTCATTTTCTTTCATAAACTAGACAAAGTCGTGAAAATAATTTTAAAATTAGTGAGACACATTATATTATTTTTCACATATTTCCACTCATTTCTCCATCTCTCTCATGACCATGTCTCCTATATTTCTCTTCAACCAAATACTTTAAATTTTTATATTATTTTTCACCTATTTCTACTTCTTTTTTAGTTCCATTCGCCCTATTTTTCTCCTTTCTACCAAAGTAGACATAAAGGATGACAAAACAATTATATTTTTCTTAATTGCACTTTTGATCTCTTAGGTATATATTGCAATTTATATTGTGAGACTTTAGTTTCTTTGGTTTCAATTGTGCCAATTAGATTCTCATTTATTGCAAATGTGTCATTTTAGTCCCTAGGATTGCAATGGTACCAAAGCAAGGCTGGTACAACAGCCAAATGGGCCTAAAGCAAGTTTAAAGAGAAAATTTTTTACTTGAAAAAAACTATATATTGGGTATTTTTGCCAACATGAGACATTTTTGTTAACGTGTGTGATCTTTTTTACTTTATAAAAATCAATAACGAATAATTTTTGTTGGCGAAGTTAAAACATAGACTTTAATTGTTTTACTATTGAACCCACCATGTACCAAAGTATAACAATTGTGCGATTTTAGCCTCTTACATATAGATTAACAAGAATGACATTGGTTTATTAAATGAAGTGACAAAAATCGCACAATTACAATACTTGGAAACCCAATTGATCAGTGCTATGCTTGAAGAAAAAGTATAATTAAGCCTTTAGGACTCCTTCATTTCTTTGTATTTGTTTAATTTGAAAATAAAATAAAATTACCATTAATATGTTTAATTATATGAAAAAAGTGTAAACATTCGTAATGTAAAGAATTTTTATACTATTATTCAATCATAAATTAACATTTATTATATTTTTAATAACAATCTTAAAAAGTATATTTATCATCATTTCTCTTGTTCACGATCTAAAAAAACTCACACTGATAGTGTAAAGAAATTAAATTTTATTCATTATAAAATTATTTTTAACTTTGTAATCATAAAAATATTTTAAAATAAAGTAAAAATAAATATATAATTAAAAATAATACTTTTTATCCCATAATAATTGACATTTTAAGTTTCTTTACAAATATCAACAAAAACTAATAAATAAATAAAAGAGAATCATTATTTCATTAAACTAATCTTATTATTAATATTATATTAAAAAGTTAAAATGACACATGTTATTCAATTGAAATTTTTATCCTTATAAATAATTTTTATTAGCTAGTGAGTTGTTTTGTATATTTTTATTACGTAGGAATTGAACTTAAATACTAAAAGGTTTAAAATTATTTACATACATTATTTATTTTTTTGTCTGCAATTTAACCATTATAGATCCATGTGTATGATTGTGGGGCAATTGACCACAAACTTTTTTTAATATAACACGCATGTATTCCACAAATTTATTTTCAGTACTCAAAATATAGTAAAAAATAACTTCATAATATGAGTACTGTTATCACAAATTTATTTTGAGCTAACTTCATTCTTTTTACTTTCCCAATTCAACAGTTTTTTCTTTTCTTTATTGGATATGCATCATTTCACAGAATATCCTCACAATTAACAAAAAAAGTTATCTCTTAACCAGTTCAAACTACTTTTTTCACGTTTATATTTTTATTTTTTAATTGTATATTAATTTTAATCTAGCTTATTTTATCTTCATCTCTAAATTAAATTTCAATAGTATTTTTTGAAAAAAAGTAGTAATAATTAAAAATAATTTTTATATTATAATTTAAGTTGTTCATTCTAATTTCTAAATTTAAAATCTAAATTATATGCACTAATAATATAATTTTTCTCACTGGTATATATTCAATTACCAACCATGTATAATAAATTTAAAGGTTTTAATAACAATCACCCTAAAAATAACACTAAAATTTATTTTTAATTGGTTAATAATTTAACACTAGTACATATCCATTAAATGCTATAATATTGTTCCTATAACTAAAAATTTCGGTAGCCGTTACTGTCTTTTTTCTTTTCTTTTCAAGTAACAGTTACTGTCTAATACCAACTATTAACATATTAAATTTATGCAATTTTCTTTTCCAACTATTCACATATTTTATATACTCATTCCAATTACTACTTTCACAGCAAGTTTGACTTCCATCATGACTGTTTCACAACTAGAGGCATCTGTATTAAATATTTAAACTTATGAGTAGAGTTGGCCAAATGGGATTAGGTTATGGGCTGCATGTAAAATTTGGAGTCCACATGATATATGGGTCTCATTTTTTTAATCCGTTTTAAAAATGGACTTTTTATTTCATCTTGTATAACTCTCAGATTAAATGGGTTTTACCTATAAGTATTTTAACTTTTACTATAAAAAAAAAAAACAAAATAGTATGTGGTTTAACAAACACAAGAGTTTTTTAGCACTTAAACTTGTTTGGATTATTTGTATTATATTATTTTACACTTGGATTTGTTTGGATTTAGATTTTACACTTCACTTAATCTAAACTTGAGTACTTGATAGTTGATATTACCTATTTATATTGTATTTATTTATGTGTATTTAAAATAATTTATTTAAATAATTCACAATTTTTAAGATTTTTAATTTTTGTGTGTGAATGCAAGATGGCCCGCAAAACCCGAAAGCTATGCGGGACGGATGCGGGTTAAAAAAACATAATCGATTACAAGTTTCACAGGACAAACTTACCTACGTTCTACTTGTTAAGGAAAGAAAAATATTTTTATAAAATATCCAATTAGCCTACTAAAATTCATTCTGAAAACACATTAACATAACAATGATGTAACAATAATGGCATTGACATTCCACATTCCATTTGTGATGACAAACAAACACTACCAAAACCAAAAGATTAGAAATGTCGTAGAAAAAAAATTAATAAGTAACAATCTAAAAAATGGTCATATCTGAGGTATAAAAAAGATATTTATAGCTTTGTTTAATTTTGAAGAACTATTCTATCTCGATGAAAATTAATTTAACAATTTCTATTCAATTAAAATTATTAATAAATAAATATGTTTAAATTAAACATTTAGATTTATACTACTAAACAACTTGAGCAGTGGGATATAAAGTTACTGAAAAACCCAACCTTTTTAATGTCTTTATGAACCTAAAGTGCATTCTTTAAACTCTACAATTGTGCATTTTGATAGCAGCCCTGGTGAAGAAGGTTTCAAGTTTTGAAACCCCCATACATATCCTAACCCACTTCGTTGATTACGGTAAGTCCTAATTGATCTGAAGCTATTAACAATTAAACATGTATTAGTTGAATAGTTAAGTTCATCTTCGTTGGTTGCCATCGAAACCCAACACTGAATCAAGGTCTTAATATTAATAATAATTGTTTTTGTGAATGCCATGACCCGTAAATGCTACTATTATATAATTCGACTCACATTCTACGTGGCAAGGTTCGTTCTTAGCAATTCCTCTGTGTTCTCAAAGGCCGTTTTTTTTAGTGTGTGTGTTTCACTTTTATTTCCTTTTCGGTTCCAATCTATGTTTGAGTCGTATTGTAATCATGTTGAGTCTTGGTCGATGCCTTGTATAATGTGTATGGTGGGTTGTATCTTCCTTGGATTTTATTGAACATGCCTGCCTGCCCGCCACCTGTTTGATGAAATGCTTGAACTTTTCAGAAATGAACTAGTGTGTGATATATTGGCGCTTGAATTTGTGATGCTACACCTGTTGGCTTTCTTGTTTGCATCTGAAGTAATTTAACAAAAACATGAGTTTTTTTTTTGTTATTATTGTATTGATGTTGATGTTACGGCTGAGTTTTGGATACATGACTGTTTATGTGTTCTTAAAGTGCAAGGTTACCGTAATACTATCTTTGTTTTTAGACCTGAACCTGAAATCAAACCAATAAGGCCTCAAGGTTGTTGTTGGATTGGTTTAACCATAGGTTACCCAAGGCTTTTTGGCTTCGAATTTGGTTCTTATAACATTAATAATAATGTAATACATGGAATTGCACATCACAAGAAGATCTGTTGCTATTCTTATTCTTAAGAAGCTTAACCACAGTGTTTATTTTTGAAAATAAAATGAAATTTGTTGGTTTGATATTGATGGTAATTTGTTCTGGCTCTTAACAGTTACAAAAGAAGTGACTGTGAATCCGAATCCAAATCTGAATGGGTTATCTTCAATTTGGCAGACATGGTGTTAGGCAGGTCCTTAGATTTAGAGATGCTAGTTGTGATAATGTTGTGGTAAACCCACTCTTATATGCTTCCCAAGGACTTCGTTACAAGAGGAAGCTCCAAGTCATCCTTACAAATGTAATTATTTATCTTGAGTTGTGATGCTTTTTTTTCTGGAATTGCATTTAATTCAATTTTCTGAAAGTTCTAATTTCCAATTTATAGGACATAGATAAGCTGGGAAAGGCAGGTGACACTGTCAAAGTTGCCCCTGGATATTTTCGCAACCACCTAATGCCCAAGCTCCTTGCTTTCCCTAACATTGATAAGTTTGCTTATCTCCTCAATGAGCAGCGCAAGGTTTTTCTTTTCATTAATCTCTGTTTTATCCATTTATATATGCTACTTCTTGGTCAATGTCGTTATTAGGTAAATTATTTCCACTTACAGTTTTCTGCATTTTACTATCTTCTGGAATAAAATTTTAAATTCTTGATATGATAATTCTGTTAGATGTTTCATCCTAAGAACAACTGCATCCTATGTATTTATTCCTGTGGTTATGTGAATGTGTGTGCGATTCACACTGTCAACATTCTATGCTTGTATACTTGGTGCATAAGCAGTCTCCATAATATTCTTCTCTGTATTCACCATTTTCCAATGTTGTGTTTTAAATGCTTCAGATCTATCAACCAACTGAAGAAGAAAAACAAGAAGATGTCACTCTAGTTAAAGAGTCCAAGGAAGATATGATGAAAGAGTATGAAAAGGCAGCATTACGTCTTGATAAAGCTCAGCTGGTTTGTAGTTTAGTGTTCAAAGCTTTTCATTGTTGTTTTAGACTATTTCTGCTATTGTTTCTGGGATAATTATTTTCTTTTTCTGGTAGAGTATTGCTTTGTATTGATTATCACTCCTTGGGGAATTGGGTTCGGCTAAAGTATAGATGAACTATTCTGGGTTTTTTTATTTTTTAAATGTATTACTTATTAAAACTTCAATTTAGACTAAATGTTTGTGAAGATACCCCCATAGTTTGTAGCTGTTAAAGTTTTAAAATAGAAATATGCATTTGATAATTTGTAATTCGATAGAATATTTTATGTTAAAACCAAGTTAATATATAATTTTAATATGGGTTTGGATGTGATGATCTAATAGGTTTTGCGGAGGTTAATTAATGTTCAAAAAGCCAAGTCACGTGAATCAAAAGAAGACCCCTTGGAGTTACGTTATCCTGTGACAAAAGATACTCTTGTGGCTGAGGTAATATTTGTTCTTTGTAGTTTAAATGTTTTTTTGATATTAGCTAAGTAACAAATTAAGAAATAAGAATATAGTCTGTAATATATGCACCTTTCTTGACATTATTCAGAGCATGGAATAGAGAATGATTCATGTTAGAATACCTGGATAATATTTTATAATATTATTACTGTATCACTGTATCTTAAAATATTTTAGAGCATACTAGATGACCTCTTGTGAATGGTTTTCATATTTCATGATTTGTTTCCTTATTTAATTATAATTAGAAGTCTAAATAGGGGCTAATACTCTGCCTTTTATTTCATCAAATGAAATAGTCTTCTATTTTCTCATTTTCTTCTATTCCTTCACCTAATACTCTTTACATTACACCAACAAGTTGTTGTTCCGAGTGGCCTTGAGCTTGGTCCCCTTAAGTTAGGTCTCGGGTTCGAGTCTTGTGGATGGAAAAACATGGTTGGGAGAAACCCACTAAAGGTGGGCTAGTCAGGTTCCCCAACAGAGATTACTCGACAGTAAAATTGGTGGATACTCTACACCAATGTCATGGTGATAAAAAAAATACTCTTTACATGACGTCTTGGATTAACTTTAGTTTACATTTCGCCTTTGGTTATAGGGTATTTATCAGTACATGTCTGTTTTAAATGCTTTGTAACCTAGGGAGTTATTATGCACAGTGACTTCTAGTTCTAGGTACTTCTGATGCCAGTCATAAGAATTTGTTTGCATTCCAAAAAAAATTACAGTTGGTGTGATGTTACTGTTCACCCTACTACTTATCTTGACATGTTAGTAAAACTAGGGATAGCTCTATTTTTTTTTTTTTTTTGTAATCAATGGAAAGAGAGTTGGATGATATATATGACAATGCTGGAAATAAAGAATTTCTGTGAAAATAATCCTTATTTGCCACCCAAATATTGCTATGAACAGAGATGATTGTTCTCGCAGGGTGCATTGTCTCTAACATCCTTTTTTTTTATTGTCAAACTAATGAATCCAAGTTTGTTACTTTGAGGTGTTAGTATTTCTGTTGCAAATCGTATTTAATTTAACATTGGTTTCTTATCAAAGAAAAATAGGATTTAATATTTTGTGTTGCTTCAAAGTAAATGAGTGAAAAATTACTTCTTGATAAATTGTCTGAAATTACCAAAATGTATGTGCCTAATGCTAATTTCATTCTAGAAGGGTGAGCTTCACTCTTCTTTTTTTTTCCTCATTATTTCTCTGGTACTGACTTTTGTATGTTGTTCTAATTTAAGGTGGCAAGACAACTTTGTGTGAACGTTGCACCTGATAACCTGCATCTTCCATCACCTCTATCCACATTAGGAGAATATGAGGTGCCACTGCGTATACCAAGGTCCATCCCGTTGCCAGAGGGCAAGGTTAACTGGAGTTTGAAAGTTAAAGTCAGGAGTAAATAAATCACTCATCTTGTTGAATTCAAGTTCACAAGGGATGGAATAGTGGTTTTATGCTAATAAATCATTAAATTGAATCCGAGGATTATAAGATTTTGACATTGCTTTTATTTATAGAAACAGAAACGCCACTCATTTAACAATGTCTCTTGAATAGTCTGTTTTTATTGAGTGGAGTCTCATGTGTTATTGACATTCCTTTGTATAAAGTTGTCTAGGTGTCAAATATATATTTTTGGTAATGGGTGGGGCTTAAAGCCCGAAAAAAAAAAAGAAACTAAGAAATATGCGGAGTCTCAACTCCTAAAGAATCAAAAAGCAGTATCTGAGACAGAAACCCTGGTGGTTGCTCAAAAATCACCAAGTCCTCCTCCAGCTCTCGACATTGATTAGCTAGCAAATCAACATAGTGATTTGCTTCACGGAAAGTATGACTGAGCTTCACATGGCAATCCTTTGTCAACATGTTTCAAATGGCAACAATGACAGTCCTCCCAGATGCACACCCCTCATTAACTCCTTTCAACACAGAAGCAACAGCTTGAGAATCAACAATTATCTCAATAAACTCCCCTATGTCGAGTTATACTAATACCCTGATAAACTCCCCATAACTATGCCACAAAGGCTGGGGTTATACCTAATTTCCTAGCATTTCTCACAATCCATCTCCCCTAATCATCCATGATTAAACCACTGCCTCATGATATATACCATTAGTGCCTTGGACCGATCCATCAGAATTAAGCTTGAACCATCCTGAGTCAGGGGGTTTCCATTTGACCATAATCTGCTTCTTAGAAAAAGTCATAAACATTAGCCATTTGAACCATGAAATTCTTATAATTTTTCCAACTCTACAGAATAATATCCCATCGTCTAAATGGCTTAATAGTGGAAGGGTTGTGAGTCTGTCGATTAAATCTACTTCTGTTAGCTGGGTCAAGCAAATGATACCACACCAATGATGCTAAGGGACAGTCCCTCAGAACATGGATGGATGGTGGTTTCCTTAGGAATCACACAATGATGGCACCTTGGGTGGCCAGAACTCCAGCGGGTAATACGACTATTAGTGGGAAGCCTATTATAAGTTGCCTTGCCTGCCAAATGAAAATTTTAACTCTCTCTGGTGACTGAGTTCTCCAAACTTTCTTTAACACATGATTTTGATTCAAATGAAAACTTTAACTCTATCTGGTGACTGAGGAGGAATGTCTTCATGACATTACTTAATTTGAGATCAGCATTAATCCACTTGTTACCCCCCTTTCCAACTGCCCAAAATTCACCGGCAACTAAATTTGTGCACTAAGGTGTCAAATATTTTATCCGAATAGCTATTGATTTTTGTTTATCTATTAACTTCCAATCTTGGACAAAATACTCATCTTATATATCTACCTCCTTGCCAGAAAAGATGGCTTCTGCAGATCCACCTTGCTCTCCCCTTGTGCTGCTATCTCAATCAACATGTATAGCTTCATGATAAGCATCTGAGAAAGAAAATTGAACACAAAATTACAGAGTCAGAATAAATAGGTACCGATAACATCATGCAATCAATGTTCTTTGCCAACCATTTGGTTTCCAATTGAAAAAAAAAATCTGCAAGTTAAATTAATAATAACCAAACAATCAATTCCCTGACAATAACTAAATTGGGCACCTTCATTTTGAAAGAGACGGACGAAAGTAAAAATAAAATAAATAAAACCTCATCTATAACATGAGAATTATTAATATCAGATAGTAGACCAACAACTATTCTACTAGTAGCTAGTTAGTAATGTGTAAATTATATATAAAATTGATAATGCTATCCGTCCCCATGTTGGCTACATATCAATTAGTTGGTTACTATATAAGATCGATATATAGCATTATAAAACATTTTTTGGTGGTTATGAGGTGCTACAAGTCGAAAGGAGAGAAGGCGGGTTTTGGATAAAAATGGGTCATTTTTGCTAACTAAATATCATTTTGAGTTGATCTTCAAAGTATTTATTAGAGTCACTGATTCAAGTCACATAGGATTTTGATAGCGTCATTCAAGGACTCTCCACCTAGGTGGCGTCATTTTGCAAAGTGTCTCTAGTTCAAGTGATTAAGTGACTTATTGGCATCACCTTGGGTGATTTCACTTAGTTAGACACGCTTCTCCAAGATAGTGAAGTTTTCTTGACTGGTGACACCACCCTGCATGACTTCACATAAGTGGTGTCGAACGGGGTGTTTCACCCAATTCGTATTTAATAATATTTTTATTAAATATTATTATAAAGTTATAACTTTACCTATTAAAATTTTTAATTAAAACTATTTTTTCTACAAAATTAAAAATAGAAATATTATTAAATAAGAACTGAGTGAAGTCATCCAGTTTGGCATCACCTGTGTGAAACCATGTAGGATAGTACCACCAAGTCAACAAGACTACACTATCTAGAAGAAGTGTGTCTCACTAGGTGAAGTCATCCAGGGTAGCGCCACCAAGTCACTTAGTCACCTTAATCGGTGGCACTTTGCAGAGTGGTGTCACCTAAATGGAGAGGAGTTGACTAACACACCAAAATCCTGAGTGACTTATATCATCCACTTTGAAAATACTTCGGAGACCAACCAAAATGGTATTTAGTTAGCAAAAATGACTCATTTTGATAAAAAAAAAAATCCAGGAGAAGGCCACACGATGAGTTCGTGAAAACACATGGAGGCAATGTAATGGAGAGGAAGAATCTTTTTTTTTCCACTAGTTTGTGATTTTGCTTATTCTCACCGATTTTAATTACCACAAGTTGTTGATTTGTGTTGTTGTTCATGATTTTATGAGTTGTTGATTTGTTCATATCCTTCTTTGTGATTTATTGATTTTGTTTATTGGATCTCCTTCTTTGTTATTTATTCAAAATTTTAAACCTTTTTTTTTCAATAGTTTTACACAATCTTGAAATTTTGTAACACCTTAGAAAGTTAGAAAATATCTTAAATCAATAATATTATATTATGTGGATGTTAATTTATATTAATAATTCATATGTGGCAAGTCAAATGGTTGCACATCATTGCTTGATGGCATGATGAGAATGACTAAAAATAATGAGCAGCAAAAGTTGAGGCATTAAGATAAAAATTGTTGAGTAATTAATACCAATCAAAAAATTGTTAAAAGACTAAAATCACTCAAAAAATTAGTGAAGAACTAAAAGTGAATTTTATAAAAGATGAATAACTAAAACATAATTTATCTAGAAATTAATTTAACATGTGATTGCCACATTAGTTTAGTATGTCACATGGTTGTCATGTTATATTTATCAAAGAAACTTAATGAGAGGAACTAAAAACATTAATAAATAAAAAATATAGAGACTAAGACTAGCTAGCTAAAATTTTGTTGAGAGACTAAAAACAAAAATCACCAAAAGTTATATAATCTTATAATCAGTTTTTATTTATATTTATAGAAAAATATATCACAATTTAAATTTAATTTATTTAATGAAGCATTAAATAATTTAATTTTTTTATAAAACCTTTTAAACCTGATTTATTCAATAAGAACTTTTAACTTAAGTAATTTTAAAAATAAATTAGGGTACTTTCTTCCCTTTTAAATCTACTTCTATATATATATATATATATATATATATATTATAAATTTAAATCATTATCTCGAATGAGAATATTGATTTTAGAAGTTATTCTTCAACAACAATGTTTTTAGAATTTTTTTAAATGATGATATTGTTAGGAGTTTTTCTTATCCTTTTATTGTTTCAAATCTATATCCTTTTTATTTTTATTTTTAAATTAAATTTCAATGTTTTTTAAACAATAATTATCAATAATAATTATATAAATAAGCTTAATTACATTTTTTATCTCTAATTTTTTTACTTTTTCGTGAATTTTACTTCTAATAAATTAATTTGACACCTTTTATTTTCAATTTTTAAAAAACTTACAAATTTTATCTTATGTTGTTGACATGATGTGGTAACATAAAAGTTAAGAGTAAAATTCACTTAAAAGTGAAAAATTATGGGTAAAATTTGTCATAAAGTGAAAAATATAGGATTGAAATTCACCAAAAAGTATAGAATTGAAGATAAAAAATGTAATAATTTTAGTATGTCACGTAAGTTCAACGATGAAAGATAAAATTTGTATTTTTTTAAAAAAAATTAAGGATAAGATACTACAAATTAATTGATTAGGAGAAAAATTTATCAAAAAGTAAAAAAAAAATAGGAGTAAATAAAAAATGCAATTAAACATATAAAATAAAACCTACGCACTTAATAAAATTAAAAAATTTATAACTTAGCACGCAAGATATAATCCTGACATTCAAGTATAACCAAAATCTTTTAACAACGTCCCCCCAAAAGTAAGAGAATAATAAGGTAACTGTTTTCAGTTATCTGTTAAAAATCCTTACCAGAACACAATCGCATGACACAAATTAATTGAAGGAAACCTGAAAACGCCCCTAATAAAAGCAAATGGCCCTTACACCAAAACGAAAAACAAAACCTTAATTAATATTCTTACTTATATGTGTAACCTCTTTTTCTTTCCATCACCAAACATATAGCATATTTCTTACCATAAATAGCTCAATAACAATATAACATATAGTTCCATTGCAGTAACTCAAACATACGTACATTTAAAACGTTGTATTGTTGAGGGGATAACAAAGTAACAAACCACGTAAATGCTTTTCAGTTTCTTGCATATGAATTTCCTACATATATATTTAACAAAGGCTTGATCAGCACACACACGTTTCAAATACAAAACTGACAAAACATTGGAACTATAGATTGAAGAAAAAACTAAAGATTATTATTCCCTCTTTGTTTATTTCATGGATGTTCATGTGACTACTCAAGAACCCCTTTTGGAAAACGCCCCTACACCACTACTACTACCTCAAAAAACGCCCAAAACCCCAACACAAAGAACCATGAGAAAGGCATTCAAAGGCACATCACATCTGGCCAAGCTTCTCCCAACAGGAACAGTGCTAATATTCCAAACCCTATCACCACTTTTCACACACCAAGGCCAATGCCAAACCCTAACAAGCAAAACCATGACCACATGTCTCTTAACCCTTTGCAGCATCTCGTGTTTTCTTCTGTCCTTCACTGACAGCTTCAGGGATGAGAGGGGAAAAGTGAGATATGGGGTGGCCTCATTGAAAGGTTTGTGGGTTTTGGATGCTTCAATTAGGGTTCCTGTTGATGAGGCTGAGAAGTATAGGCTGAGGTTCATTGATTTCTTCCATGCTTTCATGTCGATCTTGGTTTTCTTGGCGGTCGCGCTCTTAGATGGAAGTGTTGTTAGCTGTTTTTTTCCTAAGCCTTCTGAGGAGGCCAAGGAGCTTCTTGTGACTTTGCCTATTGGGATTGGAATTGTTTGCAGCGTTTTGTTTGTTGCATTCCCTAGCCAAAGACATGGGATTGGCTTCCCTCTCTCACGTAATTAGTTTCATTGATCTATCTTGTTCATTTTTTTCTTCTTCTATGGCATGCTTTGTGTAATTCTAATAGAAAGCCTAGGAATTTTTATTTTTTTTTTCATTTTTTGCAACCAAGTGCTGAAAGATATACCAATAGCAACAACAAAAAGTGAGGTTGAGTGAACACATGAATCACACACCATGGCATTATGCCATTGAGTTTGGTAAAAATTAACCAAATTTATTAGAAGTGTAAATAAATGGAAAGACATGTGGCTTTATATAAGATTCAAGCATGGAATACTTAAATACCTCATTTGGGTGGCTGAAAATAATTAACAAAAATTCGGGTGGTTTAATTGGTCATTTATTTCGTTGATTCAATTGTCAGACATTGATAAAATTAAGTAGATCACATTTCCAGGGCCTAACAGTAAATTAATCCTAAGATGGTCTCAGCCATTTGAGCACTTTTTGTGGAAAGATCACACTCATCTTATGGAATGGAGATTCCAACAAAAGGAAAAGTCGCCGCACGTTATTCATATATAAAGGGGTGATACAGATCACCACCAATTCATTGAAGATGTCTAGACAAAAATGGCATATGCATTAATGAAATGTTGTAGATCTGCATTTCTTGACAAAAGATCGAAGCATGGTTTTAAATTGCCACACCGTGATCTGATTGTGATAACTGAGATTGCAAGCAAATGGTAATCAAACCATGTCACAATAACATACATTTCCCACATTTTTTAATTAAAATTATAAAATCACGAGTTTATATTTATTAAGAAAAAATAAAATTCAGGTAATTTCATAAGAATAATGATATTTACACACTTAATTATTTTAAAAATTTTATCAATATTTTTTTAATTTCTCTTTTCATGCTACATCACATCCTTTATCATATATGTCTTTCTTTTCTCTCGTTTTTCAATCTCTCACTAGGTCTAAGTGTCGTTGGTTGTCAAAATATATTTATCTACTTCATAAAATTGTTAACAAGTTTTAATTAATAATATGTGTGTTTGAAATAAAAACAACTTTATAACGTTTCTACGTACGATAAATAATAAGCAAATGTAGTAGTAGAATAGTGGGCAAACCGCCAAAGCATTAATCATTCAACATATTCTTTTTCTGTTTTTTTTTTAATGAATTATTCATCATATTCTGAATCCTTACTGTTACCGCAGTTAATTAAAAGAAGCTTCATTGATCAGAATTGGTAAAAGTAAAACTTTAAAAGCATCCACCACTGTGGACGTGTGTTTTTACCGCGGTAACAAATAATCTTAAAAAGCACGCGCGGGGCAGGGGTAAAACGACAATGCCAGTGTCGTACCGACAATGAACACAAACCATTGAAAACAAGTAACGGGTTAAGATCAAAGGATCACCACGCCCAAAAAAAACAGCAACCCCAAAAAAACGTTAGAGAGAGAAACTCCTCTACGTATTTAGAGAGAGAAACAGTTCAAAATCAAATCATCAATCCATACCAAATCAAATCAAATGAACAAAATCAAATCAAATGAACCACATGACACGTACAATAATAATTTATAAAACCACTATCACACACATTTGTTCGTGAATCAAAGTCACTACTTACTCATTTCCTTTCAACAGAAAAAAAGGCAACAATAACAATTCCACTCTCTCTAATTAATTTACAATTTCTTTTGGGCATTTTATCGAACATTGTACGATAAAACTTAAAAACTACTCGAAAAAGAGAAAAAACAAAAACAAAAAACACAATTTCGATGGCAGCGATTGGGGATGTTGTTGTTCGTAGCTTCTATTATTTCTCTTTCATTAATCAACGATCATACAATTACAATTTACAAACACCTTTTCTATTATTATTATTATTACTATTATTGTTATCGTTGTTTTTGCATAATTTTATTCTTCTTCTTCATTTTCCTCCCTAATGTCTACTCCAATTGCATTAATTATTGCTTTTTGTTGTTCCCCAAATCTAACCGTTCATCTCAATCACAGACTCTCATTTCAAGAGTGAAATTGGAACACCTTCAATTATTTCCCCTAGAGAGAGAGTGGATGAAATGTTAGAGAGAGAAACTCTGAATTCACGCGTCCAGCTACCCCTTTTGGCTCTGATTTTGCTTTCCGTGTTCTTCGAGGGTTTTTGGTTTCTGGGTTGTTTCTGATTTTGGGGTTTTGGGTTTCTCTGGAACAAAAATAGTTCAATTTTGTTGTTGGGGTTTTGTGAGTAAAAAGCTTGATATTTGTGTATGGAGGGTGTTTCTGAAGGAGAGAAGAAGAAGGAGCCAGTGGAAGGAGAGAATAAGAGCAAGCGCAAAATGAAGACGGCTTCACAGTTGGAAGTTCTGGAAAAAGCCTATGCTGGTCAGTGAAAAAAATTCAGCCATTTTTTTTGTGCACCTCTTTTGTGTGTTGTTTGTTTAAATTGTGATTCGTGGTGTGAGTTTATGTTGAAATGTGAGATTGTGTGTGTGTGTGGGGGGGGGGGGGGGGGGGGGGTTGTGATTTGTGGTGAGAATTTATACTGAAATGTGAGATTTTGTGTAATGCGGTTCTGCATTGTGTGGTTCAGCGGAGGCTTACCCTTCGGAGGCTTTGCGGGCTGAGCTATCCGTGAAGCTGAGTCTGTCTGATCGTCAATTGCAGATGTGGTTCTGTCACCGGAGACTGAAGGACCGAAATGCCAAGAAGCTGCAAAATGATTCATCCCTTGCGGGGGCTCCGGCGGTGGGTGAGGAGGGTGTTGAGCAAGTGACAGGGGCTGATGTTGGGCGTGATTGTGGTTTAGCTTCTGGGCCATTCGATCATCTGGATTCGCGGAAAATTGTTCCTCGGCCTGGGATGACGGCCTTTCCTAGTATGGGAGCTGGATTGCCAGCAGTGGTGGGCAGCAGTTACTATGAACCACCTCAGAACATGGATGTGCTGCAAGTTGTTGCATTTGTGGAAAGACAGTTGGGGGAGCCGATAAGAGAAGATGGACCCATCCTGGGGATGGAATTTGATTCTTTGCCGCCGGATGCATTTGGTGCACCAATAGGTAAACTTGACTTTCTAATTGCAGGACTTCTAAATTTTGCCATGCCATATGTAATGATATTGCAAAAGGGTGGGAATGAGGCTATTTTATACTGTAAAAAAATATTTGTATTTTCATGCTCCTGGCTTAGTCAGGTATGAATTCCAATGAGACTGAGAGATGGGCATCTTGTTGCTAGTGCTAGTAAACATAATATATACCAATTATATTCATATAATTCACGGCTATACATGTCAATGCATAGTAAGATAAATAAATAAAAAATATATCCATTTTAATGCAAGAAAACGCGATAGTGAAATAGAAATGCAGACATACAGGCGCTACCCCGCCTGTGTTTCCGCCAGTGTACTGTGTACTATGAAGTTGATATGGATACATCATACATGCATCACTGTGTCTGCCTATGGTGTGTTGCCAACAAGGGTCGCTCGTGCAATTGGGCAATTAGCAAAATCAGCTGGTACAGAAGGCCTTGTTGCAGGTTGGAAAATGTTGTTATATAATAATGCTCAATTAATTGTTAATAATAATAATTAACAATAATATACAATAGTGCTATGATGATGATAATAATAATAGTATAATCACAACATTAACTGAAAAGTGAGGGAAATCAAACAAAGTAGTGTTGGGGAATGAACGGGAAATAGATGAGAAGCTGATACATGTTCGCAAGGGTTATTTTAATATATAGTAAATAGATAATCTTTTATTAGTTACTGCTATGTTTTAGCTTGTTCTTCTCTCTCTTCTTTGCCAATAGTCGGATCTCGTCCATTATTCATAAGCATCAATGTCATGACCAAATTTGAATCAAGATATATCCATTTCAATCAGCATCAATAATTCAATATTGATGAATGGCAAGAAAGAAAAAAAGGACAGCTGTTTTATGTATTTGAAAATAAGGGTAATACATTGTTGATTATATTGTAACTCATGCCATTTTATCCACTTCCCAGACAATGGAATGGAAATTTCCATTCCATCATGAAGTATTCAAGTATCCAAACAATGGAACAATGGAGAGTTGTTTTTATTCTATTTTGTTCCATTCCATTCCACTTTGTTTTATTATGCATTGCTCCTTACACTTAGATATTCTAATGAACCACCCTAAGGATCTTACCTGATTGTGAGTTCAAGGTTGTCAGAAAGCGAGTAATGGGCCTAACTCAACCCTAAAAAACCGGCTTATAAGGTGAGGATTGATCTCCACTTATATAGATTATCTCGGCACTATCTTTAGTCAATGTAGGACTTCAACATGTCCCTGTTTGCCCATGGCTACCCGCCATGTGGGACTTTCAACACCCCCCCTCTATTTAGGGGTGACCACAATTTAGGTGGCTTTTTTCAACATCCCCCTCACGCTTAAGGCTACCTGCTTAGAGCGTGACAAACACAGGGACCCGTTTAGGATAGGCTCTGATGCCATTTTAGAGAGTGAGTAATGGGCCTAACTCAATCCTACAAAATCGGCTTATAAGGTGAAGATTGCTCCTCACTTATATAGTTAATCTTGCAATGTGGGACTTTCAACTCACCCCCTCTATCTAGGGGTGACCATAATTTAGGGGGCTTTTTCCAACAAAGGTCATACATGATATTTGCATTGTTAGACTAGTATAGGGTATGTATGAACTGAATGAATTAACTTATTTTTGTTGCTTTTAAGTGTATGATTCCTATGGATTAATGTGCATTTAAATGGATAATTTTCATAGCTTATTAGACCAAGCAAACCTACCAGCTTTATATAGGTGAAAATTTAAATTTAGTTGCTTATGAAAATGCTCTTGTCATGCAAGTAAACTTTAACAATGCATTTGAATGAGTCAGTCTTCATCTGGATTTGATTGGGTAATTGTTCATTTTAGTTGTGGCACATTTATTGGTTAATTTGAAGAGAATGATATCTATTTAAAAGTTTTCAAAGCATTATCTCCCTTTTGATAACAGGTATTTGGCATTTTTTTGTTGTAAGTAATAGAGTGCCATAACTCACTGCATTTTGGCCCTGAGAATATGATTTTTACGGTCAGTAATCACTCGAGCTCTTCAAAGGTTTAGAAACTGAATTTGGAAATTGGAAAGGGCGCATTAGAAGTAGAACACATTTTTGTCAATGTTGTACATGAGAGAACTTTGGTTAGTGCTTGTTTTGTATGGATTTGGTTAGTTGAAGTCTTTTTTGCAGCCAATAATCACTTTTAGGCTCTTAAAAGATTTAGTTCATGTTTGATTCAACTTATTTTCTAGAGATAATCACTTTTTTTTTTGTTAGCTTTCCAAGAGAACTTTCAAAAAAGAAGTGAATATTTCCTGAAATTAATCTTTTCCAAACATGCACTTAAGGTGCATTTTGATAAGCTTTGAAAAAGTTCTCTTATATTACAACTATTTTCTAGATTTTTTTTCCTCCCAGAGGCTACTATTTTAGCTTTTAAGAGAAGCACTAGAACACTTGTTTTACTTTCTGAAATGCTTGTCCAATATCAAGTTTTCTTTACTAGAAAATGTTTTTCCTTTGCAAAAGCACAACATATATTCTTGTCAATGTTGTGCATGCCAGATGTTTGGTAAACTTGTTTCAGTTGGCATGACTTTGTGCTGTAATTACTACTGTTGAACCCTCAGCAATATTTTCTATTATTTCAGGGATAGTGACAATGGGGCAACACAGGCAATGTGGAGGTCCTTTTGAGGCGAAAATTTATGAACAACTGGACAAGGTTATATTTCTTTTATTCTTTTTCTCTTTCTGCAGTTTCACAGTTTTAAACAAATCTTTTTGAATAATGTAGCAGTAGTACTACTTTAAAAGTCATTAGGTTACAACTGTGGTTTGTACTAGTGCATGCTTGGTTCAGCTTACTATAGAGAAATAATCACTTTTTTTTGTTACTGGTTAAATATTGTACCAAGCATGCTACTAGTTAAATATTCTATTTCATTTGTATCTTGATTATCTCCTTCGTTTGTTGTAATTATATACCTTATCTAGGTGAAAAACATATTTTATATGCATATTTATGGCTTGGCTGAAAAGTTCATTATCTAGGATGTTTCAAGGACTCTGCACGAATACCAATTTATTCCAGAGAAGCCATCTGTTAGAAATGAGACATATGAGAGAGTTGCCCCCTCTATCCACTATAGTTCCCTTGATGGCATTCCACATTCTAGGACTTTATTATCTAGTGGACGATCTTTCCTCAATGGGAATGAATCTGCACCTTATGGATACGGAATTCAAGGTCATTTACCTGGTCTAAATCTTTTGTCTCGGCAAGGTAGGCAGAATCATCTTTTGCCATCTGCTTCAGGAGAAAATGATGGCATTCCACGAAAGAACCCATTTGTTGATGTAACAGCTGACATTCATAATGGGGCTCACCCAATAACTCTGATTGACAGCCCTCTAATGCCATCTGACGGGAGGGTTATCCACGTAGAGGAATTATCAAGGCTTCAAAGGAAGCGAAAGGTATCTAATGCTCGAATCCAACATGATTTATCACTAGACAATGGTTGCTCATTGATTTGTCTTCTTTGTAGAATGATGACACTAAAATGCAACAAGAACTTGAAGCACAAGAGAGAAAAAATAGAAAAGAGCTTGAAAAACAGGATATTCTAAGGCAAAAGGTTTGAGTCAGTCTATTTTTTCCCCTTTAATGAATATATTTGTTCTGTAGCTGATATTGTTTTGCCATACATCAAGAGAGAAGAACAAACAAAGAAAGAAATGGAGAGACATGAACGTGAAAGGCAGAAGGAAGAGGAAAGGTTATTGCGTGAAAGGCAGAAGGAAGAGGAAAGGCTATTGCGTGAGAGACAGCGAGAGGAGGAGAGGTACCAAAGAGAACAGAGGCGTGAACAGGAACGGCGGCAGAAGTTTTTACAGAAGGAATCAATCAGAGTATGTAAGATTGATCTGTCAATTTATTCTGATCTGTTATGTGAAAATTAGTAAAGCTTATGTTATTTGTTCTTGCAGGCTGAGAAACTGAGACAGAAGGAAGAACTACGCAGGGAGAAAGAGGCAGCCAGGATCAAAGCTGCCAATGAGAGAGCTATTGCTCGCAGAATTGCTAAAGAATCAATAGAACTTATTGAAGATGAACGCCTGGAACTCATGGAGTTAGCTGCATCAAAGAAGGAACTCTCTTCGATACTGGCTCTTGACTATGAAACTATTCAAAATCTTGAATTCTATCGAGGTAAATAATTTGCTTAAATTTTCTGCTTGCTTAAGATTGGGCAGTTTGGTAACTGAAGCGCTCAAATTAGAATCTGTTTTGTGCCATTTTTGTCATGCTGATCTGCTTAGCTTCTAACTCATTTTGAAAGCAGTTTTTTTTTTAGTCAGCAGTGAAATTGAAGTTTGTATATGCTGCAAATTGACTTGATACCTGAAAAAAATTGTGTGAAAAGGGAATAATATCAAAAGTATCTTCTTTCGGAGGGGGCATCTAATTCATTTTGAGTATATACATTAATATTTGTATTAAAAAGGGGATGCCTTTTGTTCACAAGGAGATTAAAGGTTATTGTGATCAAAACAGCTTATAATCAGAATCTTAATAGATGGGCTTTGGGGGCGCGGGGAGGGGAATTTTTTTTTATCATTAATTTAGACCAAACATGCACTGGTTTTTCAGATGGACGGGCATCCTTCCCACCCAAGTCTGTACAGTTGAAAAGAATATTTTCAATTAAACCTTGGTCAGATTCTGATGAGAACGTGGGTAATCTTCTGATGGTAAGATTTTTTTCTCATTTTTTTTTTGGATTTTCTTATTAGTAGATGAAATTTGTTGAGACTCTGATTTTATTACTGTCGGCGAGGCTAACCATAGTTGTGAAAAAAACTATCTCCCTTCACCAATATAAAATCTGCAACCTAGTTATGGTTGGTTCAAATTTATTGTATTTTGTGATAAATGACTCATTTTATTTTCTGCATGGTCTTGCTTTCTTGTAGATTGTATTGTTATTGAACAATGTGACCTGCTCACTCACCACTTGGGAAATTTTCTTTTGTCATTTGTGTTAGCTCTGCCTCACTGGTCCATCAAATACCTGGATTGAGCCTGTAATTGTGCTTAGTTTTTATTATGAAGATGTTTATTGTCCTCATTCATTAAAGCTATTAAACTATACCAATATTTTCAAAATATAAAATTAATTCTTTTTATTGCATTTAGTAACTATATGTGGTTTACTGAATTTTCTCTCAACTGTGATGAATATAAATGCTTTGTATTTAGGTTTGGAGGTTCTTGATTACCTTTGCTGATGTTCTTGGAATATGGCCATTTACCGTGGATGAACTTATACAAGCTTTTCATGACCATGTAAGTATACTTTTCTCCACCCGATTTTGCCAGGTTATCTCTTTCTTTAAGATCCCTATTCAAGGTCTTGTTTGTCCTAAAATTATTCCTTGAACTTATGATTTCTGATAGAGATAGAAAAGAGAAGCTAATGCTGAAAATCATGTCTCAACTCACCTACACCATGGATTCAATATTTATCTAATGAATGAATATATTAAATACGAAGATTCAGTTTTCCTGATTACCATATTTACTTGATGCACTGAACCTAGATATTACAATGAGCCTTGACATACTTACATGTTTCTAACAAAGCTTTGTGATGATGGATCTATATTTGCTCTCTTAATAATGCAGGACCCAAGGTTGTTAGGTGAGATTCATATTGCACTTCTGAAATCCATTATAAAAGATATTGAAGATGTTGCAAGAACACCCTCTACTGGGTTAGGATGCAACCAACACAGTGTTACAAACTCTGGTGGGGGGCATCCACAGGTAGTTGAAGGGGTGAGTAATTTTTTTTCATCCCTCCAGCTTTTAAATATATTATCTGTTTTGTTCTTCCCTTCTCAACCCAAAAAAACTTGTTTGGAATCTATTGTCAGGCCTATCTGTGGGGTTTTGATATAAGAAATTGGCAGCGGCATTTAAATCCCTTAACATGGCCAGAGATTTTGCGACAATTTGCTTTGTCAGCAGGATTTGGGCCCCAATTGAAGAAACTGAGTATTGAGCAGGTGCATCCTTGCAATAATAATGAGGTATTTTTTCCCCCACCATTCATCACTATTGCTTTCAATTAAAAATTTATTGTCAGCCATTGTATTTATGATATACCGAAGGGGACTGTTAAGGGTGATGACAGAGGCCGTTGAAGGTTTATGTTACAAAAAATGAAAGGCAGGCTTGATCTATTAGTAGCTTGTAAGCATAGGCAGTCATATTTTTCTCTTTGAGATGGTTATGTTTTTAGTAGGGTGTATACTGTATAGGAAGTTACTGAAAGATGTTTCTTGAAAAGTGTAGTTTGCAAATTTGTGTTTCTATTGAAGGAGGAGACTCTTGTTAGGGGGAAAACCTGTGTTTGTTGTATATACCTAAATCTGCCCTAAATAACACATTACATCAATTATTATTCAAAATTCAGTGTCTTCATTTCTTGAGTCGAACAATTTACCATCTGCAATGATTAACTTTTTTGTCACTTTTGAGAACTTGCATTTTACACATGTCATGAGGAAAAAGTCTTTTACAAACAGTTATGTGGTTCCTTTTTTATTTAAATCTATTAAACCAATGCCTTGTCCAAAAAATTGAACTTGCATAAAAAAAAAAGCATTGGAGGATGAGCCTTGGGGCAATGATAAGGTTACTGCCACCTTGTGACCGGGAAGTTCTTGGGTTTAAATCCTGAAAAAGTCTCCCTGTTTATGCTGCACATTTAGGTGGAAACCTTGAGCATCAAGTTGCCCTTTTTTGTCTGTGGTCCCTAACATTATAATTTGGAAAAATGCTAACCTGGTTAAGGAATCAAAAGTACAAAGTGTTTTTGTTAAAAAGTGTAATAGTACACTCATGATTTCCAATGCAACCATCCAATAAAAACTTTCTATTCATTGATTCCTTAACCATTGCCCTTAGGCACTGGTTAGTTGTACATTTATTAAATGTTAAATTGTAGTTTTTTAAGTATAAATAAAAGATTGGGCAGGTTGATCCAAATGTTGCTACTTTATAATTACTCATGAACATACATTTTCAAATATTTTCTCAATATAATCAATGTTGCTATGCTATGTGCACTGGTGCACCCTACTTTGGTTGCATCCGATTTGCGTCATCATCATCATGCAATAAAGTCGGTTATACATTTGCATTTATTACATATTTTTATTGATCAAATACAATGTCAAGAAACAGAAAAATGAAAGGTATTTAACTTGTTACTTCTGAATTGGGGGGAGGGGGGATCTGAATCACCTCTCTCCCATTCTGAAGCAGGAGAATTTTGAGGAAATTACTCTATAAATTTCAGAAGAATGATTGATGAAATATAGCACATATTTGCTTGTCATGTTTGTGAATTTGTAAATTGTGTTCATAATTGGTATTTGTGTTGTTTTTGAAAATAATTTTTCTAAGCATTCCATAACAAAAGGGATATTAATTTCATTTCTTTGGTTTTGTTGTTGGGTTTTTTTCTCAATCCCCTTCTGGGTTGCAAGTGCAGGGCAATGATGGTAGAGATATAATTTCTAATCTACGCAGTGGAGCAGCTGTTGAAAATGCTGTTGCTATTATGCAAGAGAAGGGATTATCTAACCCCAGAAGATCTAGGCATTGTTTGACACCTGGAACTGTTAAATTTGCTGCATTTCATGTCCTTTCTCTTGAAGGAAGCAAAGGCCTTAATATATTAGAAGTTGCAGACAAGATTCAGGTATAACTATTCTACTGGATGTCTTATTCATAATCTCATGTTAATGATTAAATTTTCTTCATTTTTTTTTGTTTATCTAGAAATCTGGACTTCGTGATCTTACAACAAGCAAAACACCAGAGGCTTCTATTTCTGCTGCTTTGTCTAGGGATACAAAACTATTTGAAAGGACAGCTCCTTCAACATATTGTGTACGTCCTGCATATAGAAAGGACCCAGCTGATTCTGAAGCAATTTATTCTGGTGCCAGGGAAAGAATCAGGATGTTCAAAAGTGGATTTGTGGAGGCAGAAGCTGCTGATAATGGTGAAAGGGATGAAGATTCTGAAAGCGATATGGAAGAAGATCCCGAGATTGATGATTTAGGAACTGAAACAAATGCAAAAAAGGAGAGTTCCAATTATGAGGGATTTAATGCAGACTCTGAGATGAGAAATAGAAAGGACAGCGTTGAGGTTTTGCAAACTCATGATACTAGCCTTGAGAAAGTGGGTGAGGATTTAGCTTCAATTGTTGCCAAAGACTTTAATGAACATAAAGATGTTAGTACCTCTAGTGGAATTGCTGTTTGCAACAATGATGTGGTTGATCCTAATGTCAAAGGAATAGCTGTTGATGAAAGCATTCCAGGTGAACCATGGATACAAGGGCTTACAGAGGGAGAGTACTCGGATCTTAGTGTAGTTGAGCGTCTTCATGCTCTTGTTGCTTTGATTGGTGTGGCAACTGAAGGAAATTCAATTCGTGTTGTACTTGAGGTATTTTCTTAGTTTTTTACTTTCTTTTATCTCCATTGTAGGTGGCCTTAAAACAACATATACAAGTGTGTGTGTGTGTGCGCGTGTGTGTGTGTGTGTGTGCGCGTGTGCACGCATGCGTGGGGTTTTCTGATGAGCAGTGTTTCAGGAACGTCTAGAAGCAGCAAATGCTTTAAAAAAGCAGATGTGGGCAGAAGCACAGCTTGATAAACGCCGTATCAAAGAGGATTACTTTGCTAAGATGCAGTCTGTCTCTTATTTGGACAAAACGAATGAGCTGACTGTTGTATTTCCCTCAGCAGATAGTAAACATAGCCCAGTGCTTATTGCTGATGATAAAAATAGTAAGGCTTTGCTCAATTCTCATGACCTGCATGAACAGAGCATTGAATTACAGGAAAATCAGAATCATCTTCAGAGTTCTCCATTAAAAGTCAATAAGCAGATGCAAGATTGTTCTACTGGCCCAGATAATTATTCTTTCCAACACTCAGGATATGTTGTTGAAAAATCAAGGTCAAATTTAAAGTCATACATTGGTCACTTGGCTGAGCAAACTTACATGTATAGGTCATTGCCTCTTGGTTTGGATCGAAGACGTAATCGATACTGGCAGTTCACAACATCTGCTCAAAATGATCCAGGTTGTGGCAGGATTTTTGTGGAGTTGAATGATGGTCGTTGGAAGTTGATTGATTCTGAAGAGGTATTGCTTCTATGAGGCTGAGTTGATCTTATACAATTTTCCAGTTGTCTTTGCATTTTCTTAGTAGCATCTTTTATGTTCTATCTTTACTCTGTGAAGCTTGATGTAGCTAATGCAGAAAATGTCTATTACTAATTACTAATGATTTGCATGTGGAAGTGGAAGCCATCACTTTTAATGCTACCAACTGCATAGATTATTAGCAAAGTTTTGTGATATCATTATTTCCTGTGTATCTATATATAAATCTTATTTTCATAGATGCTTAAAACTAGTTTTTCATTTCTTTTTTCGCCTCCTTGTATAAAATCTTATATATAAAGTCTTATTTCTGTTTATCCTCGATATTCTGTTGTGTTTGTTTTCTTCATTATTTTCCTTTTACATGCAGGGTTTTGATGCTTTATTGGCTTCTTTGGATGTACGTGGGATTAGGGAGTCCCACTTGCATATGATGTTGCAAAGAATTGAGACGTACTTCAAAGAATTTGTTAGAAAGAATGCCCAAAATGTTAACATGAGAATGCAAAATGGAGACCCTGTCGAGAGACTCAAGACAGAATCTGTTGAAATGGCTTCAAACCAAGATTGCAGTGCTAATATTCATGGTTCTTCCTCTGTATGCATTGATAATCTGGATGCATCAGAGACCTCAACATCTTTTGTGGTTCAGCTTGGAAGAAATGAAGCTGATAACAAAGATGCTTGTATGAGATATTGGGACTTTGAGAAATGGATGCGAAAGGAATGTCTAAATTTCTCAGTACTTTCTGCAATGAAGTTTGGGAAGAAGTGGTGCCACCAACTGCAGTCCATATGTGATTTGTGCCTTCATGCCTATTTCTCTGGGGGAGCTCCATGCTCTTCCTGCTGTAGAACCTTCAGTGCTTGTAAGAGCAACCCTAGTTCTTCCAAACATATTGTTCATTCTGAAGGCAAAGTGAAGATTGACATTGATTGTTTTCATGCTTCGTCCTCATTGTCTTTGAGGATCAGATTGCTCAAAATCTTATTGTCAATTGTTGAGGTGATAACCTTATATTATTTTTTCTTGACTGTGATTTGTGGATTAGTTAGATATATTTTCTTAATAGTTGTTTAGAATTTAGATAAGGTCTCTGTTTATTGTTTGTTTGAATTCACTGGAGCTGATAGTGTTTGGTTATGGGTTTTAGGTAACCCTTCCCCTAGAAGCTCTGCAACCTCTTTGGAGAGACAGCTGCAGGAAATCTTGGAGTACAAAGCTGGATGCTTCCTCATCAAGCGAAGACCTTCTTCAGGTTATAATCTGGTTCATCTTGATAGATCATGCTTTGGAACTTCCAGTTGGTTGCTAATGGTCTCAAGTTAAGCTCATCTTTGATCTTCCCATGTCTGTTGCAGACAGAAAGACTAACTAATGCTGTATCAATACCCTGTTTCCAATAGTGGGGTAGTGGTAATAATTCAATAAGGAGCTGGAAAATATTTAGATAATTAAGACCAAGAAAAATTTAGGGTCGTTGTTCTGGTTGAAAAATTACATTGTCATTTGATAAAACGGATAATGAGGAAGGACAATGCTGCTGGTAATTGTGGATAATAGCCTTCCCTTCAAGTCTTTGCAATTGAACTTCTAAGGAATAGAAGTTACTTCAACAGTATTCTTTTACCAAATTCAATGTTTTAAAAACTAAGCATGGGATTGAACTGGTGTGACCTTTGGGTCATGATTTGATTGATTCAACTGTTTGATTTTGTGGTTGAACTGGATAATGTTCAAACTGGATAGCCAGATCACATCTGGACTGTTCTTCCAGCCAGCTGGTGTGATCCAGTTGAAGATATGCCTAGTTGGCTAGTTATTGTGTTAGTCTAAACATTTTAAAATTTAATGTTGATGCTTTGTAGTGCTTCTTTTCTCAACACATTGTTTCATACAATCATACCTTATTGCTGACCATTTAAGGTTTTTGTTGTTCATCTTAATGTGTTTTCTTGTTTACTCCTTCATTTCTACCATGAAGTGGAATATGCATAGTTTATCTTGAGCTTTTTCATTTATTTGTTTACCCTGATACTGATGTGTAGGATATCATTTCTTTCTCAGATATTGACGGCATTGGAAGGTGCTATAAAGAGGGAGTATTTGGATTCAAACTATGAAACTACTTTTGAGCTGTTGGGTTTGTTTAGTGCTTCTGGATGTCACACTAAGGATTCCATTGATGGTGAAAGGATGTCTGTACTTCCATGGGTTCCATATACATCAGCTGCTGTAGCTCTAAGGCTCCTGCAACTTGATGCATGTATCTTTTACACCTCACAGCAGAAGCTGGAGTCTGAGAAGGATAAGAAAATTGGAATTGTGATGGTGAGTATTCTTCCTTTTCCTACTTTGATTGTGAACTATTGTGAAAATGTTAAAAGGGTTTGAGGAAAATAAACAAATATAACGTTGTTGTGCTCATACATCATTTAAAATGAAAAAAATTTGAAAGGCCTTCCAAAAGCCCTTAGGTGAGGGGGGTGAGGATAAAGAAAATGTTGCACTCCTCTCAGAAGGGTACAGTGGTACACTACTACTAATGTACTAGGTTTGGGAATATGTTTTTGTGCAGTCCAATCATTTTGACTTTGACCCAACACAATCTGATCTTTACCCAAATAATAGGCCAGTTTAAGATTTTGGACCATCCTCCTATTTAAAATTATGGCAAGGGGAACATGGTTGGTGAATGGAGGAAAAATAACTGAATGTAGTATTAAAAAACTGATTCAAAAGAAAAAGACAACTTTAAACTTATTATCTGTTCACTTGATGGAACTTTTGTAATATTCTGTGAAATTATGGTAGGACAATGTTCAGTTTAGCAAAATAAAGAGTGTAGGGTGTGTTATATCATTCTTTTTTTAGAGCAAGGAGAGGAATCTGAATTTCAGTAGGTTTGCCTTGCAAATGGATTTCTCTAGCATGACAACACTTGTAATCTTTGTATGCTTCTATAAGAAATTTAAGAAAAGAAGACAATAATTTGGCTGCAATTTTGTGGGAATCAGCCTATCATAATTTGCATATGTATTTTTAGTTTGAAGTTTGAATTTCCCTGACTTTTTGTTTCTCACTTCAGAAGCTTCCATCAAAACATGCTTCTGCCAGAAAATCTTACAATGCTGGTGCAATTGAAACTTCACATCAGGCTGAACGTGCTGTAGAGAACTGGGTTGATCTTGGAGCTGGTCTTACGAGCTGCAGCAGAGGACAAAGGACCCAACAGGGCCGTGGCCGTTCTCATGGTGGAAGAACATCATCAAAAAGGAGGGTGGTTAGTTCAAGATCCGGTTCTAAAAAGAGAAGCACTACCTCTAGAAGCAGGAAAATGGGAAAATTACTTGAATGGAAAGGGAGACCATGCAGACAAGGAGGAAATGCCCGTGGTCCTCGTAGCATTAGAAGCTGGCAGAAATCAGAAGCCAAGGTGGATGTGATCACTGGTGAGAGGGATACCCCAAAAGATGTCATGGAGGAAGCAGCTGGTATCTTTGTCCAAGAGGAGATTAATGAAGGTGAAATGGAAGCCGCTGCACTAAATGCTAGTAGTTCAGAGAGATCAGGCTATGAAGATGATGTTTATCAAGAAATAGGTGATGAGTATGATTATCTGGTGGACAATAATGATGGATATCAGGGTGTATTTAGTGGGAAGTCTGAGAACTTATTACATGGAAGCCACTATAATGTGGTTGGTAAGGAAGATATGGATATTGATGACAATGTTGACGATGATGATGACGACAACGGGAAAATTGATCTTGATGTTGAAGGTTACATAATTGGGGGCAACTCAGATGCAAGGGACAGGAAAGAAGAAAATGCAGAACAAAACATGGATCTGGATGGAGTTGGTTCTACATCATCAGACTATAGTGATTAATAGTATCAGTCATTGCAAGTGACTCCACAAGAGTATGTAGTTAAATTTTGAAGGTTTGTTTAGTAATGTAGGCCAGTGATTTGTGATATACTTTGTAGATTGCAAAATTATGAAAGAAAATGTTTCTCGTATTTTGAAAGAGAATATCCATCATCTGTGGTTCTCTCGGCTGTAGGTTGCATTCCACTGAGATTTAATTAAATTATTAATCTTTAGGTGGGTTCTTTTATGCTACGGAAAATCATAAACACAAAAAAGCGAGCCTAGTCTAACTATTCCTGTAACTAACAATTGGTATTAAATTTTCGATAATTTTTATATTTTTAGAATTATCCTTAAAATCAATAACATTTCATTCTTTTTACTTAATTATTACATCTTTACTTAAAAGATATTTGTGTAAAAACAAAAACAATTAATGCAGTAAATATTTAAGGAAAATATAAACAAAATTAAGACACTTTCCAAAAATTATAAAAATAAAATAAAAACTGGAAGGGACCGAAAAAGTTTTTAAGGCTATTAAGGTACAAATTTAGTGTTTTAAACCATAAAAAATTACTGTAAAAAAGCCATAATTTTTCTTTTTTGAAAAAATTAGCAGAGGCACCATTGAGATATTTGAAGTGGAAATAATTGGTTTTGTATTTTGTAGTCAAACAAAAATTTTCTTTTTATTTGATAATCGAAATCATAAGATCAATCTTTTCTTTTTGTCTCTTATTGAGTCAATTTTCCTTGATGAAGTGAAGAGATTGGTGATTACTATATATCACAAGGTAAGATCAATGTGGTGGTCGATGCTCTTTCGATGAGATACTCTTTACTAACCATGCTTGAAATTAAAATGCTTGGGTTTGATCACATAAAGGGGTTGTATGCTTGTGATGATGACTTTAGGTTGTTTGAATTGTGTGAGAAAATTGCTCAATGGATTCTTTAGGCATGAAGATTTTCATTTTCTATTTAAAGACAAAAGGTTGTGTGTGCCTAAGGGTTCTTTGTGTGAGTTGTTGATTAGAGAAGTTCATGAGGAAGGATTGGTGAGTCACTTTGGGGTTGACAAGACTTTGGACATTTTTCACCTGCATTTCTTTTGGTCTAAAATGAAACATGATGTTAATAATAATAAATATTGTTTCAAATGCATTGTATGTCATTAAGCTAAATCTAAGGTCTTAAATCATGCATTGTATACCCCTTTGTCTAATCCCACCTTTCCTTAAACCAACATATCCATAGATTTTGTACTTGGTCTTCCAATGTACGAGGGAGGCAAGGACTCTATTTTTGTTCTAGTTGATAGGTTCTCAAAGATGATTCACTTCATTCTTTGCCACAAAGTGAATGATGCTTGTGTGATAACAAACTTGTTCTTTAGAGTGGTGGTGTGCCTACATGGACTGACTACTAAGAAGAATTGCATTAGATAGAGATTTTGAGTTCCCAAGGTATTTTAGGATGATCTTATTGTAAAAAAAATTGTAAAAAATTATATTGAAAATATGATTTTAAAAAAATTGATTGTTACACATTTATTTTTAACTACTTGTATTTGCAGCGCATTTGTCTACAAAAATCATCAAGAAAAGAATATTAAATTATGTAAAAATTATAAAAAAAAATTAACAAGTAATTAATAAAATTTAAATAATTTCATCATCAGAATGGGTACGGGAATAGGTATGGGATGAGTAGTGACATCCCCGTCCTCGACCCTGATCCCAACCCTGATTAAAAAAGTCGGGTAATCCCCGAATCCGAACCCGTATCCGGTCAACTCGGGTATTTCTTGTCAAAATCGGGACGAGTTTGGGCGGATACCCACGGGTACGGGCTTCATTGCCATGCCTACCCATGCCATGTTTTCCATGAAATTTGCTTCACTTATATGCTTGATTTTCAACATATGATGACAAACCCTAATCTAAGCTTGGCATCCACTTAAGCAATGAAAGCCCTTAATTGCTCCTTTTCCATGTTTGTGATACTTGGATCCCAAGTTGAATACTTGATGTTTGTAATCTGTTTTCTCGACTTTGATCATGTTCTTCCTGTTCTCAATAAATTCATGAATATGAAACTTCTTGGAAGGTATCTCATTCCTTTGACGCTCATATTTCTCAATGATGGAGCATACCACTCTGGGATCTTGGGGCCAAGGGTTGGAAATGAGTCACGTTGAGTGAGTTCGGTTCAGCTTGACTTGATTTATTAATATTTAGTTCAATTTGAAGCTTGATTCAATCTCGACATGAATTTTTTTTGGCTCAAACTTGATTTAGTTCAAGCTTGCGAATTGTTCGGTCAACCCATTAGCTCAAGTCACATGAATCAAGATTCAATTTTTTAAAATCCTATACATTTCAGTTTTCAATTTATTAGTAGATTTTAGATTAAAAAAAATGATTGTTTAACTTTTTAAAAAAGATCAAACTAAATTTATTCTATTAGTTTTGTAAGGGCATAAGGTATGACAAAAAAACATAATTACAACCAAAGTGCATAAATAATAACTATCCCACCTTGCATATATAAAATAATAGAAAACTCAATTATAATTATATAAATTTAATATATATATATATATATATATATATATATGTCAAGACAATTTATGAATCTAACAAGTCAAATTATATTTACAGTTTAAGTTCAATTAATTTATTTAACTAGCTCAATTTTTAATTCAAATTCAATTCATTTGATTCATAAATTAAATTCAACGATCTGGATATCAAATCAAGTTTTTAACTATTTTTAAATTTCTTTGGTTGATTATCACCCTAGGGTCAAGTCACTATTTCAACATTGCCATCATCATGCACAATCAAGCAGGCTTCAACTCCACACAACTTGGAAAGTTCAGAAGTTTTTTTTTTTAAGTACTTTCCTTCTCTGCATGAAAGTTGTCTTGCGAGATCTCTAATTTGAATTATATTTTAAGGCTATTCTTGCACGACCCATTTTCTACAAAACAACCACGTACATACAAAAATTGTCAACAATAAGATATATTATATATAGAACTTGGACTATATAGTATATAATTAAATTAACAAGACAAGATTTCAACAGTAATAATTTAAAAATTACATGGCAGAAGGAAGTAGAAACGAGGAGAACTTGAAAGAGGAGATCAAAGCCTAGGCAAGAAAGAGAGTGAGGAAAGAAGCAGAGGCGTGAGAAGCTGAGGTATGTTCTTAATGTTACCATTGGAAGCTGTTCTGTCTCCCAGCTTGCCCTCAGTGATATATATTTAACACAACCAAATCTATTCTCCAAGAAATCAAATGGTTTAGTGATATAATTGATTGATAACAACATCTATAAGATTTGTAAAATTTCAATACAATTATATCATGAAAACCAATCATTCAAGTAAATTTTCTTATCGTTCATTTAATTGGTAAATATTGTTGAAACGTAATTAATTTTCTCTCTATCTATTACATTGATTATTTCTGTCCCTTTTTACCACATCGTATATTTTATCTAATAAATTCTCTCTCTAGTGTTTCTTTATTTTTTTCCCGTATAAATTAAATCATTATTTCTTTGTTTTTCCTATTACATCTATCCCTTCTCTCTCTTCTTGTCAACTTATAAAACCTATTACGCCAACACAATTTTCTCAACTCTATTTCTTTTTGTCTACCCATCTAAATCTTTATATAAAGTAGACAGTACCTAATAAACCACAACACTAAATTCTCTCTAGGTTTTATAGTGAGTGATAAAAACACTCATACTGAAAAATAAGTATATGTATATTAGCAAGGTATATAACTAAAAATTCTTTTAAAGTATACCAATGCTATAATTTATTAACTCACTTATACTAAAAATAAAAGATCATGTACGTTAGCAAATTCATATATATATATATATATATATATATATACTATTTATCAAATGAAAAGAATTGATTTTAATTATTAGATTATAATTAAAAAAATAATGACTAAGATTAAAATCCTAATTTTTAATACATTATTTTTATACTATTAAGAATTTTTACATTGATTATAAGGTTGATGTCTATGCCAAAAAATATAAAAAGTCAAATTTTTTAAATTTGCTAATGGATCTTAAAATTTAACTTTTTATCGATATTTAAGTAACCAATCATAAAAGTTTACTTTTTATTTATTTTTTAAGTGACCAATCAAAAAAATAATTATTTAAATCATTAAGAAAAAAACATAATATATTAAAATTTAGGATTTTAATCTCGACCATCAATTTTTAAAATTATAATCTAACATACGCGCGGGCTAAACATCGATCATTAATTCTCTTATAGACAATTAAACAATTCACTTCAAGTAATTTTCTCATCATTAACCAAACAATTTACTTAAAAGGAACCGAATCTAAATTTGGACTCCGCATCAGGTTGTAAATGTAATCTAAAATAGTACCTTTTATGAGTTTAATTTACATTAATTTTGATTACTATCGCACCCTTACAAGAATGAACTATATGCAAAGTTACTAGGTGCTGAAAACATTGCCTTGTGATTTAAACATTTTGAGCAATTTTTGTTTTTTTGAGAAGCAAACATTTTGAGCATGTTATCCTACCGATAGTTGATCCCATGCTATAATATAACAAGGATTTAAAAGCTTTGCACATTATTAACTGATAAACAACACAAAAGAATCAAATCAAAATTTTTTCGCTAAGTTTACAATCCATATGGAAACATCCAAAGTTTAATGGTATATCTTACATCTTCATAATTTAAAAAGTAATTCCCAGAGGGAAATCTGACAAATACTATACTATCTCAAGCTTAGGCATTGTTGAAGAGTTTCCTGATTCCTGCTTTTTGCTCATCAGTGAGCCTAGTTGGGAACTTGATGTTAAACTTTATCCTCAAGTTCCCCTTCTTTGATGGATCTTTTGGAAGTGGCATTCCTTCTCTTGGAACAACCTCTTCATAATTGGGATGAATAACATTGTTGATTGGTATGGTTAGGTTTCTACCATCTAGGGTAGTGAGGTGCACTGTGTAACCAGTTAATGCCTCTGCAAGAGAAATCTTCTGGGTTACAACAAGGTCGTTTCCATCGCGGGCGAAGACACTGTGCGGTTTCTCATCTATAATGAAAACAAGGTCTGCAGGTGTCACGTTTGGCTGTTCATTTCCCTTCTCGGGGAATGTGATCTTTGTTCCTTTCTTCCAGCCAGGCTTGACATTAATGGTCAAGATTTCCTCTACTGGCATGGTTTTTCTGCACCACAAGGAAAGAGGAAGCGTCAATAATCGGTTTGAGACAGAATGAAAATTAGCAAGTAATTACAAAAGAAAGTGCAAGTACATTCTGAATGTACATTAAAATAATCCTTGAACATCACAATTTCATTCAAAAAGATTATGTGTACAAAAAAACATTAAAGGCCTAAAGGGGCATTGCTCATAAGATGGTAGAAAAAGAACACTTTTCCAGCTCAAGGGTTTATACATTAATGCATTTTTGTCATGTTAGCATAACAAAACTATGATTATAGAGTAGAAGTTCTTGATGCAGCAATTTGCCAAGTACTTACTGACTTGTTAGATCAATAAACCTTATTATTTCAAGCTTAAATTCCATAAAATTTATTAATGGTAACAACAATAAGTACCAAAAATATGTAATGAATTGAAATAAAACACTAAAAGAACACCCATGATCACCATTCGTCAAATGCCTCACAGACAAACTAAAGTAATTTTTGTATACTTAGATTTAGAAGTTTAAACCTGGAAAGGTTTTTATATAAAGAATACCAAGGCAAAACTATCGCAATTAATACAGTGTTTCAATTCAATTCGAAACTATAGTAAACACTTATAGAATGTCTTGAACACAAAGATGAGAGGCATACAGACTTGGTATAATTACTAGAAAGTAGCATGCAATTTTCTTCTTCAAACAATAAAGCAAATGACACTAACAAAAAATCAGTTTATGCATTAACCAATGTGTAAAATAAAACACCATCAATCAAGGCTTGAACATTGCCCACAAAAGATGAAATAGATGCACCAAAAAACAAAGCAAATCACTCAATTGCTAAAAGAGCATTCACAAAGGACAGCCAATGAGCAAGCGTTAGTTCTCAAGGGTAACTTTTCAGGCCAAGCAATCAACATAAGTGAAAATAGCAGATTGCAATCATGAAAATTGGGATCAATTAGTTTCTCCTTAGTGGAAGCATATATACTTTTTCTTGGCCCAAATTGAAAGTTCAACCATTTTCAGTCATACACAAAATTAACTTCCTAGATATCGTATCACATACACAACAACAAAAACTAAGAAAGCTAGAAGATCCTCAAACATAGAAGAAGAAATAGCAAGGCAATAACTTCTACTCACCCACTGGCATCTGCAATTTCTCTAGAGATCTTCATCTTCTTTGTAGTCCCTTTATATATCTCCTCAAGAGTGCAGGGCAATTTGTTCTCAATGGGAGCAGCTTTCCGAGGTGCACCTTGACTCATATGTATTCCTCCTCCTTCCCCAAAAGATGCAAACATATCATCACCAAACATCCCACCAGGGAACCTTGATCTCATGCCACCGCCGCCACCGCCACCACCACCACCTCTCCCACCCATTCCACCAAATGGGCTTGAGAACCCAAAGAACTCAGCAAAAATATCATCAGCATTCCTCGGATTGAACCGAAACGATCCCGGCATATCTCCTGTGGAGAAGAAAGTAGTTCCAGTTCCAGCACCACCAGCATCAGGAGGAGGAACTTGACCCTTCAGACCCTCTTCCCCATATTGATCATAGATAGCTTTCTTTTGAGGATCACTAAGTACCTTCAATAATCACAACAGAAAACAAAGTAAGCACCACCCCCAGATCAACCTCTCTATTAGATTTCACTGTTTCACTCCTAATTTCAGAAGGAAAAAAAAAACCCCAAAATTTTGCAAAACCCTAATGGGAAAACATTAGAAATCACAATAGCAGATGAATTGATTCACTCCTGATTTCAGAAAATGAAAATAAAAAAGCTTGAAGTTTTGCAATACCCTTATGGAATACTCTATCGAGTTTCACTATTTCACCCCCTAATTTCAGAAGAAAAAAAATGCTACAAATTGCAACACACCTATTGAAAAACACATCATAAATCACAACAGAAGAAAAAGAAATAAGCAACACCCAGATGAAACATTTGATCGGGTTTCACGATTCAACCCCCAAATCCACAAAAGGATAAGAAATTTGCGACACCCTTATGAAAAACATACCTCATATGCTTCGGAAATTTGCTTAAACTTAGCTTCAGCTTCTTTCTTGTTGTTGGGGTTCTTATCAGGGTGCCATTTCATAGCAAGTTTCCTATAAGCCTTCTTCAAGTCATCGTCTTTGGCGCTCCTATCAACCTGCAAGATCTTGTAGTAATCCACACCCATCGTTGGTGTTTCTTCTTCTGCTGCTCTTTTTCTCTTCAGGTTTGCGGTTGTTAATACTCCTTCCCTTGTTATGCTATGTGCTATTATCTCACAAAACAACTCAGAGAAATTGTGCTTAGAATTTTGAGGTAGTTGATGATGATGGTGCCGAATGAATAAGGTGTTTAAATCATTCGGGTTATTGAAGTTAGAGTTCTACAGGTGTAGGATCTAGATCCTGGTGGAAAGTTCCAGAAATGGTTGCCGTTGGTTTTCAATAGTTTTGGAAAATCATTGATCGATTGTAGACTGTTATCTAGTTGAAAATATATTTTTTTCTCGGTAAATATTTGTTTTCTCTAAAATATTTCTGAGAGAGAAATATTAATTATAAAAATTAATTTGATCTATCTCGAACACTTACAACATAATATAATCTAGTTTTGCTATCTAACGTGTATCAAATTATCAATTCAAGTGAATAAAAAATCTAATGTGTAAACAACATAAATTACACATAAAAGTTATATATATATATATATATATATATATATATATATATATGGAATTTACTAAGATACTCATAATCATAAATATAAACATAAAATTATCATATTATTTTAAAATGAATTTATTATTAAAAAAAGTAATTAAATTTTTTATCCCACAAATAATTTGATATAAATTACAAAAATATTCGAGAATATGTTAACAAAATATATATATATATATATATATATATATTAATTTATAATATTTTTTTATAATTTCAGGAACACGTAAATTTTTTTAAAAAATGGTTTTTTAGAGGGTTTACTTCTTTTTAACAAAGTAATAAAAAATAACTGCTTCGTTAACATCTTAACATTACAAAACGTTCTTCATAAAAAATAATTTGAGAGAAGAAAGTTAAAAATTGTTTCATATATCAATATTACGAAAACAACATAATGTATCATTATTATTTACCTTTCTAAATTTTTTTTTACTATCAATTGTTTTTGAAAAAATAGTTATTTTTCAAATTCATTTAAATAGAACAAATATTATTAATTTTTAAAATAAATCACAATCAATCACATTTATTATTTTTTAAATAAATATTTAATATAATTTAATGTTTACAAGAAATGGTTAATAATTTAATGCTGAGAAGAAAAGATATTGTTTGGAAATTTAATGATGATAGAGATGAGAGATGAGATAGAAATAATTATTTTCAAATTAAATAATAAATTACTATAATATCCTTAAATTAAACTTATTAGCACAAAAGGAGTTTATTGGTTTTTTTGTTTAAATATTTATGTTGTTTAACCATATATGAAGGGTTGAGATTTAATGTTAAAAAGTCACATGCTTTTTTAAAAATTCTCATAACATTAAATTTTGATAGTTCATGTTTGGTTATAGGTTCATATTTAATCACCTCACACTTAAATAAGATAGTTTCATATATATATATGATATCATAGATCAACGGAGAGGGATCAAACAAACAAATGAGAAGTAAGACTACAAACAAAATATATGATGAATGATGAACAAAAGAAAGACCATAAATCTCTTTTAGTTTGGGCTTTCTCCTTGGCTAGTTATCTTTGGATTTTGTCATCCTGACATATTTTTAAAACTACTTTCTGGACATACGAAATTAATTGACCATAACATAAACTCTCATATGGAATGTCTTCATTGACTGATAGGTTACGGATTTTACCTCTAACCTTATCTCCTAATGATCTTGGAAGACTGGTTAGAAATTTTTTTTTTTCAGAAAGATTGTTGACTATCTTCTCTGGTGTAAACTCTAGTCAAGAAGGTGTCTTTATACCACCTAAAGTTTGCTAAAGTTCTGCACTTAAGATTGGATAATAATTCTGCTGACCTATCTTTCTAGAGTGACGGGTCACCAATAAAGTGTTGAGTTATTGTGAAAATAAGGGTATTAACAGCGTCAGGGATCTCCCTATTATCATTATTTGTAATGATTTTTCCATTAAGATCTATTTTGACAGCGATGTAAATTTTTTATTTTTCATCGTTAGTGAGATAATTATCCCACCATCCTTTTAATTGGCCTGAAAATCCTGCAACTAGGATATTTATGATTGTTTCCTCCGAACACTTTCATGGGATGCCTGGTATGCCTGGCTACCATGGTCATGTGTTGGAGTGTATTCATAATATTGTATTTTG
This sequence comes from Glycine soja, assembly GCF_004193775.1. Taxonomy (NCBI): domain Eukaryota; kingdom Viridiplantae; phylum Streptophyta; class Magnoliopsida; order Fabales; family Fabaceae; genus Glycine; species Glycine soja. Next base: position 45,272,619 of record NC_041007.1, read on the forward strand.
TTTGGGCATCTGTATTCCACTCATAGATATTATTTGCACTAAAGCTTTTAAAATTACGTTTTCCTCTTTCTTCCAGTAAAAGATCAAGGGTAGTTGGTCTTTGGTAATAAAGTTTGGAAGATGTTTTCCAATGTTTGGTGTTTATTGGATTAATATCTTTTCCAGATACTGAACCTTCTTCATTTGTTTGTTCTGAGTTTTGGTCATTGTCATCATTGATAACATTGATTAGTTTGGAGGTGCTTCTGGTCCTCATTTTGGATTATTCCTCCGAATGTTGAGGTGTCTCATGGATGACTTTAAGTAAACTATCAATCTTGTTTAATAATTCACTATTGTTATCACATATCCCTTCTGTAAGGGTTTTGTGCTTCCTAAGTTCCCTAATTTTTTGTTTTGCCTTTTCATTAACTTTGAATGGTTTGAATAAAGGTTTTTCTATCTGAACGTTTGATGCAGATCCTTCATGGGTTTTGTGTTTAAGAGATACCTTTTCTCTACTAATGGATTCTCCTAATACATGAAGATATTTGTTGGTGTAATTAGTCTGTTCCATTAGGCTTTTGATGTATTTTGAAGTGACTTCTTTGTTGATATCTTTTGTCTTAAAGGGTGTGGCCATGACAGGTTTATCATCATTACTGTCTTTGACCTTTGCCAGTTGGTACTGTGTTGTTAGAGGTAATTCCGATTGGATTAACTCTCCATCTTTAATTTTCCAATTGGTAATGGCATTAGTTGTCGGATCCCCTATAATGTCTTGTTTCCAAGGGTAATCTAAATTTTCTCGAATGGTATAAGCATGAAACCAATCAAAGAAAGAAATGTTGATTTTGACTCTTTCGACAAACTCATAGAATTTGTCTTGGATTTGTTTTCTTTTTGTACCCTTAAAATGTTGAAAAATACATCTCCTTTGAGGTTCATTCTCTGGAGAATAAAAGTCTTTTCTAAGGGTTTCCTTATTAATGCTAAATTTATCAGATAACATCATAAGGTTCATGCATAGAAGAATATGTTGGGGATTGGATTGACTTTTGGTCATCCTCTTGTTCCTGATTATATGTGGTTCTAGGTATACTAGAAGTTGTATCTAATCCTTGGAGGTTTATACTAGGAAACTGGTTTTGTGACTCAGATCTAGATAACCCCACTGGAATTGACCGGGTTCTTACCGAGAAAGACCTTCTTGCCAATTTATACTCGGATCTTGAGGCTTCTATCCTAGATGAGAAAGAATTTCTCCTATTGAAGGTTATTTCTACCTTACTAAATTTATCTTGCTTGATTTGTTCTATTGTTGGAGCGGGTCTGGGGACTGACGATGTGGCTTTGTCCATGACCCATTTTTCAGAAAGAGTTACCTCATCCCACTTTATGGTTCTTGGGAGAGAAACATTAGCCTTTGTCATATCAATGATAAACAAAGTTGTCTCTCCTTTTTGAGATTTTAGAAGGACTCTTGATGCACAAGTGTTCATGACCTTATACTGGATCCTATAAATTAAGGCTGATGGAATTGATCCTTCTCTCATGTCAAGTCCATGAAAGTGGATGTTTAAGAACAGGGAGTCAAGAATGTTTTTATCCATCAGACTCACTGTTTTGTTTGGGTAACAGTTGAAATAAATTGGTCCTTGTCCTAGACTTGTTTCTACTGTTCCTATTAAGGAATCTTCAAATTTGTTGTACCTAATATCTCAAAGACACATTAAGACGACGACATCTATACCCATGTCTATTAATGGTTTGATTGCTACCTGGACACATCATATGTGTAGGTATTTGTATTTTCTACTATGTTCAAAAATGGAATTTTTTTAGAGTAAATGAAATTCTTTCCCTGTGTCTTGCCCTAGAGGAATATTATTTTCTACAGTCTTAATTACATAATCAAAACTGTGTTTATCTTTGATTGTCTCAGGAATATACAGTGTGTCCTGAGGGATTTCTGGGATACTCTAGTCATCCATATTTTGATTTATCTCCTCGAATCGAACTTCTTCATCAAAGAGATTATGTTTCGGGGTGACCTCGTGGGTCTGATTGTCTTGCTCAGTGAGCAAATTTAAGTTTCTTGAGCTAGAATTTAAGGATGAAGATGATGAATTTGTTCAGAAAGAAATGCGAGAAAATGATCTTAATAAGCGAAACATATTGATATTCATCCTCTAGTATTTCTGCCATCGCTTCAGTTTCTTCTCTTCTCTCCCCTCACAGATTCTGTTCGGCTCTGTCGTTGTTTCTATTTTCTTTAATGTAGCTTTCATTTTAATTTCTTGTATATTTAATTGTTTTCTTATTTTTAATTTCTTTTGTTCATCATTCATCATATATTTTGTTTGTAGTCTTACTTCTCATTTATTTGACAAGAAAACAGACCTTATCCCAAAAGACAACACCGACCCCAAAGCAAACTAACAGTTACATTTATAAAAATAAATTTTCAACTATTTTGCAGATGGAACTTGAATTATAAGACAAAAATCCTTTCAAAGCCACGACTAGGGTGTTTCCTCCAGGATTCAATTTCAAACCAACCGCAATTAACAAGACAAGAACATTTTATGAGTTCATCCTAATAGATACAAACTCAGTATCTATTAAGCACTTCAAAGGTCCAAATGATCCATCACTAAACACCCATTCAACAATTCAGATCTTAAAGGTTTTACAACCAAGACACTTTGGTCAAAATCTTAATGAAGTTAACAAATTCTTAGTTCCTTTTGATCCAAGAGGATATACATACTGGGATTATATCGATGCCTGGAACAAAGTATTTTGGCATCACAACAATAAGTTCAAACATTCATGGCTCATCTATTTCAAGACCAACACGATCTATAATTTTCCAAATTGGTTTCTCCAGTGGTGGGACTTTTTTGGTCTGATACTCGAGATCTTTCCGGAGCAAGTACAAAAAGGATTTGCCCAATTCAAAAAAATGTATAACTCTCAAGAATCACAAATTCCAGTGGACTTAAAATATTTCTCGAGTTTTGCTTTATCCTGGATTTTCTCTTGGCAATACAAGTACAGTAAGACTGAAGGCAACAAGTAATTCCCATCACTTCAGCGACATGCTTTTGTCAAGTGATGGAATCAATTTGACTCATCCAAGGCTGAACCAGAGCAAGTTAAACTTTGGTTCAAATCCTACCCAGAGTTATTAAAAGAAGTTGATCCTAAGACTTCTTTATTCCTCAACCAGAAGTCCCAATTAGCTGCCTTTCTGGCAAGTTCCAGCTCCAAAGAAAATTTGACTAAAAACTTGAAAGAAGTTTTACAATTACTCCAACAAAATGAAGAAGAAGGATCTTCCTCAAAGAAAGAAGACACCAATTCTTTAGAAGATGATGATGTTTTTTACCAAAATGAGGATGATTGTTTTGGTATTTCTTTAAATTATGATTAATTTGAAATTATTGTTTTTGTATAAATAGTTCCAGTCACATAACTGATATTGTAGCTACTGTAAAATTTTACGTCTATATAAGGAGTCCTCGAATCCATTGTGAGACACCATTTTCAGACACAATCTTAGTCACGTTTAAGAAAGAGAAGCTCTACTCTAAAACTCTTTGTAAGATTTTCTTTCATCAATAAAATTTCAAGTTTTTCCTTCCATTTCTCTTCTCCCTCTTGACTGATCCTGTGCGGCTCTGTCGCCGCTTCAATTTCTTCTCTTCTCCCCCTTCACATATTTGTTTGTCTCTATCATCGTTTATGTTTTCTTTAATGTTGCTTTCATTTTAATTTCTTGTATATTTAACTATTTTCTTGTTTTAATTTCTTTTGTTCATCATTCATCATATATTTTATTTGTAGTCTTACTTCTCATTTTTCTGTTTGATCCCTCTCCACTGATCTCTCTCTCTCTCTCTCTCTCTCTCTCTCTCTCTCTCTCTCTCTCTCTCTCTATATATATATATATATATATATATATATATATATATATATAAGGATATATATATATATATATATATATAAGGATGTCATTTAATTTGATACCACATATGAAACAAACAAGTATTTATGATTTTTTGCATCATTTACCGGCTTAAACAAACTACCATAGACATCGTGTTGCTTTTGGAGTTGCCTTCTTAGTCGATGAGCTGATTCGTTTATTTGGTTGTTTGAAAAAATTCATGGAAGCAATGAGGGGACGTAAACCAAATCTCATAGTGACAAATCAAGATCTTGTCATGAAGATTGTGATAAAGAAAATTTTTTGTTCATCCTCTTATAAATTATGCTTGTGGCATATTATGAAAAAGGTTTTAGGAAAGTTGGGTGTTTCTTCTTTGAATTCCAACAATGAGTTCAACAAAAGTTTCAAATCATGTGTTTGGAGTTCAAAGACGCCAGATGAATTTGAAGCAACATGGAATTCCATGATGATTAAGTTTGATTTGAAAAAAAGAAATGATTGGCTCTCATATATTTGACATTAGAAGTATATGGATCCCAACTTACTTCAAAGACATATTTTTTGTCGAGATATTGAGAATAACATCTATATTATTAATTCCTTTTACAATAATTTTATTAATTCCAATTTTTTTCTTTGGTTGAATTTTGGACAAGGTTTGAGTATGCAATAGAAGCATAGAGGCATAAGAAGTTACTTGTTGATGATGTTTCACTTCATTCTGTACAAATACTTAAGAGGGATAGTAGCTCAAAGAATCAAGGGAAGAGATGTTTATACTCATGAGAATCTTGAAAATTAAAAAAAAAAAGAATTATGGAGTGCATGTCCATAGTGTGGAGTGACAAGAAGATAGGGAGGAAATAATAAATATAGTTGATCACAATGTAGATCATAATATTTCATGCATTCCATGTAGACATATACTTTGTATTCTAAAGGAAAAATACTTAAATGGAATACTAGGTAATTACATTGGCAATTGGTGGACAAAGTTGGCTACTAGTAAGCCTATTTCTGATGTCGATGGAAAGATCTTAGAAGGATGTTCTAAATCAAAAAATGAGAGTCAACTTAGGCATGTAATCACTTATTTTCTTGTATGTATGAGGTCAGACAGTCCAAGCAAAAAATTGCTTCTTCTAGTAAATGGAGCTACTAACATTTAAAAAAAAAACAATTGATTGAATTTAAGGGAGATTGTATGCATGACAAGACAAAAGAAGTAGAGACTTTCATTGGATGCAATCTTCCTAAAGAGGTGCAAATTCATCCACCAAAGATTTGAAAGACAAAAGGAAGTGGTAGACAAATTAAAGAAGGAAAAGAGAAGGCCATTGAACAACAACAAAAAAGAATAAGGCTTTGTAAAGCATGTGGCCAATATGGAAATCATGACTTGTCCCACAAAATTATGTCCCTAATGTGGGTAAGAAGCCTCCTTCTCATGTACATAACTGATACTTATCATTTTTATAATGTACAAAATTATGTCCATATTTTATTTTGTATGCATGGCGGGATCGAGGAACATGTATAAGTTGAATGAAAACCTCATATTTGAAACCACTTGGTTGAAATTGGTTATGACTTCACAAGGATTTTTTTTTGTATTGGTTGGAATATTTTATTTGCAATTGACTAGTAGTTTGTTTTACAAATAAGTCAGTTTAGAACATATTATAATGGTTGTAATGACAATCATGTAAAATATTTCCCTAGGGGCAAGAAAAGGAATGTAAAGATGCACAAGCATTTGGCATGAGTTATGCATAAATGAATGAAGGTTTATATATAACATCAAAGCAAAAATGGTGTTTAATTGTTTATCATAATTTTTAGTATGAATCATACTCTCATGTAAAATGCATTTGATATGGTTGTGACATTACAACTCATATTACATTTATTTTCAGCATGAAGGGACAAAGAAAAAAGGAAACACAATGTAGTGTATGGTAATTTGGAATAAATTATGTACAAACTTTATTCATCAAATATAGGTTTAGATCATATACATCATGTACAATGATAACAGGCAACAATAAAATACAAGTTAAGGTACAAGTTTAAGCTACAATTTGTTGTTCATCCTATACAATTTTGTGTCCATTCTAGATGTTTTTATTTGCTGAGAATACAAGTTGTGTAGACTTCAATCAAGCTTCTTTTGTTGCTGTTCATGTTAGTCATTTTCTGGCTTGGGACATTGACATGTGTGGCCGCGAACAATTTCTTTATCTTTTGCTCAATAAGGGATAAATTTGCAACAGGTTGAATCCAATATTTTTATATGCCAAGAGTTGTTCATGTGTTAAAAGCTCTGGGTTAAGCCAAAGAGGAGACAAATCCAGTAGCTCATTCTTCTTGGCTTGCAAAAGTTGAAAGGCAAGAAAATAAGATTTAACCAAATGTACTTAGCAATGATCTTGACTATGAATGCAGGGATATTCAAATTAGGTAGACCCTCTAGCCTAATGATGGTTCTATTCTCAAATTTTATTGCCAACACTCAATTTTCATGTCCAAAATACACAAAAAAATATTGTGCTATGGATAAAATATTTTGATAGAATGAAGACGACATGAAGTACAATGTACATGGGCTAATGCAAGTTAACTAGCTATTCGTTTGGGTGCTTTTGACATAGGGATGAAAATGAGCCGAACAACTTGTTAAGGGCCTTTGACTCAACCTATTTAAGGTTCGGCTCGGCTTAACTTGTTTATTATAAAGGTTAAGCTCAAGCTTTATAAAATATTTTTTTAAATAAAAAGGTCAAACTCAAATTATAAAAAAAACTTGTTAACCATGACAAGTCGGTCTGTTTAAGTAATAATAATAATAATAACTATTATTAATATTAAATAAAAAACGAAGCTTATCTTTACATAAGGATAAAATGAAACTAGCTACGTTGTTGTCCTCCATAAGTTTGAATTAGAGTATTAGTACACTTTTTTTATAAGTGATATATTTTTTGTAATACACTTTTTCTTATTGATTGAATATCAATTCAGTTAATTTAGAGAAATAAAATTCACCAAAAAGAAAAAAAAAATGAGATCTATATATTTAACAAAACTTAAATAAAACTTCATGCACTCTGGTACATTCCAAAAACTATATATGTTACACTACTCCTAAAATCTACAATTAAAGTTACATAGAAAAGCTAACAAAAATAAACTTCACATTCCATGGAGTGTAAATATTACATTAAATAATAATCCTAATGGAAAACAGTTGACAATATTAAAAGGATAATATCTTAATCATCTACTCTATAAAATTCACATATTAAACCTTTCTAGGCCAATCCTATCACACTCAATAAAAAATAATGTGTCAAAAAAATATTTAAGAATTATAACTAACATTCCTCTAGAAAGAATGAAACAAATATAACAAAGCAGTCCCTGAAAAAGTGAAGTACACCAAACTAATTACTATGAAAAGACCCCTAGGCCCTAGCAAGGAATTTGGTCAATGAACCATCTAAGAACTCGAATTGGAAGCTTTACAAGATTCACACCCACTTTGGCCAATTCTCCGCAGCCTTTGAAACATGAACACAAGCAACTCAATATTGACCTGCATTGCCATCACCAAAATTCATGTTCAAAAAATGGGAAGAAAAAAAAAAGAAAAGGAGGAATTCATAGTACGAAAAATTTTATGCGAGAAACTAACAACAAATTATAGTAAAAATGATTATGAAGATAGTTATTAATAAATTTATTATATGTGATAATTTGTGATATCTCTTTAGGCCGTTTATAGATGAAAAAACTTCTCTTAAATGAATATATGGTATATATCAACCAATCAGCCAAAGAATGAAAAAATAGAGACAAACGGTCAAGGAATGGATTAATTAATGATTAATGAACACAAGTAATGATGTAAACAAAGGAAAATGAAACTTAGAAAAAGAACACAGAAGCATAGAAAATTGGATAGAAATTAGAAAATTTTACATACCCAATAAGCCACATGATTGCACCCACAGGACAAAAGACCAAAGAAACAAGAGCGAAGGGTAATCCAATCACGAAACCCAATGGCCTGCACTCGCAAAATTCACCTTCCATATTGATTTTCTTATCGTTGTGTCAAAGTGGAATGTGTTTCTCTGCGATCTGAATCTGAAGAAGAAGAAGAAGAATGAAGAGAAGTGGAATTGGTTTTTGTAGTATATAATAGTGTTTTGATTTCGATGTAATTTCGTTGGAAGACCCACCGTGAAGAGAACTCCGATGACTTGCTTTTATTCTCACGTTGACCTTCGGTTGGAATTTTTTTTTTCTTTTTAAACTTATGCGATTCATTTAGCGTGCCGTGCATGATATGATAATAATATAAGACCCGAGAATATAAATTCTAGCAGCATAAATTATTATTATTATTGCTATTTCATAAAAAAGTAGCATATATTATTCAAATAAAAGGTAATCAATTAAGAATCATCAATAATAATAAAAAATAGACATAAAAAATCAATAATCAATCAATCACTAATAACAATATATTATGAAATAAGATTTACTATGTAGTCACATGTCACGTAAAAACACCAATAGTATCTTCAGGGAAAAAATCAATTATATATTTTGTTTTAATATTTAATTTATAAATATGCATATTTTTGGAAATTAATGTAATTATAATGAATATATATTTTGATCAAACCAATCAATCATATTATTAAATTTTATAAACTATGGTAAGTGATTTATTAAAGTATATGGAATTTTATTTTATAATTATCGTTGTATATTTTATGAGAATTATAATTTTTTTATAATTACAGTAATATTATATGAATTATTTTATATATTTAAAAATTTATTAATTAAAAAATACATAATTATATTAATTAAAATAATTATTTACATATAAAATAGTTGAATTAATACATATATTAATTAAGGATGTCACTTTGTTTTTTTCTTCTTTTCTCATGTGGCAGACTAAGCAGATGATATTTGTTTCTTAAAAAAACTAAAAATTATTATTTTTAATTAAAAATCGTTTAGAAAAACACATAAAAAAACATAAATCTATTTATTTTTATTATAATATATTTTAAAAAATCATACAAATTGGCCCTTAAACTTAAAAAATGAAATAAGAAGATTTTTAAAAATAATAAAAAAATTCATCTCTGAAAATAAATATTAGATTTTACATTTTACTTAAAAAAATTCTAAATAAATAAATTTAAACAAGCGGATCCATATCACTTTGAATATTTACTAAAACAACTGTAAATTCAGATTTGGATTAAAGAATCAAGATTATTGTTAAATTAAAATAATCATATATCAATTGATCCACATGATTCTCATTGACATTTAAACAATAAAATTCTATTTCCATTCATTTCCTTATTTTCGATCGATTAAAAAAAACATAGTGAATCAGAAACAAATATTCATTCTTATACATAGTTGGATTTGGACACCTTGGTCTTGGGCCTCTCCCTGAATTCCTATGGTTCACTTACAGCTTGGCCCATTTCGAAAGCTTTCTTACTAAGTCTACCATCCACATCTATATGAAAGATGTAGCACTTGCACCACTTCAACCTCTTCCACCACTGTCCATGTCTTGTGTTGCAGGACCAATTCTCTTCTGTTGTCCGTGAAGAACCCTTCAACCTTTCCTTTTCCTTTTTTTGTTCCAATCTTTTATTATTATTATTATTATTAAGAATCCAAATTAGGCCAGTTTGTTGATTTGGACGGGATGTGATATAGGTTCGAAAAGTCAATTAAGTTGGTGTTACAATATGGACCAAAAAACAGGTTAATAATGTTATAACAGGTGGTTGTTTTCACTGGAGGATGATGGAAAGATATTTCTCACAAATAAGGAGGAGGCAATATAAGGTTGGTGGGTTGGTTAAGAAAAAATATCGTGAGTTTAATCCCTCTTACTAATAAAGACTAACAATTAATATTTGTCTTTTAAAAAAAAAATCAAAACCTTATAAAATGTTATAATAAGGTTTTAGTTATCATAAAATGACTTTGGTTTTTAGTCCCAACAATATGACATTTTGATTTTAGTCTACAATTAATTTTTTTATCTTGTTTTTATTCATTTTTTAAATATCTAAATCTTTTTTTGTTCAATTTTATGTTCACCTTACTAACAACATCACATAATATTGTTCAAAAACCTATTAGGAATTAATCGCGAAGGCGAAAGTAAAATCATATGATACGCTCTAACAACAAACAAGTGACTTAAATCCAAGTAGGATGTCAAAAACACTAATTCTCCTTTATGATGTGATGTCATGCATGACCCATTTTTCCTTACCACTTTCATGTAATGAGTTCTACACCATTTTTGTCTTTCTTACCATTTCCCAAATTTAACGGGTAGTAACTTCTAGTAATTAAGTGTGGCTTAGAGCGTGTTTGTTTTGTCATTTTAAATGCGGCGACATGAAGCCTAATGCAATTTCACCATAGAAGTAAGGAAGAGATGGAATGCTTTAGGAAACATACGTTGGATTTATCGAATTGGCAATCCAAACACACACTTAGTATGATGGCTTTAATTTGTGAGGCATGTACTTATGGGTGGTGTTTGAGTCTCACTAATTGGACATTTAAGGGTGATATCATGAGTTGAGTCTATGGTGGGGGTGAAAAGCTTGATGGAAGAAAGTTAGTACATCCCTGTTCAATATTTCTCACCAAAATTGTTAGGTGCGAGAGTGAGTCAGTTTTCATGGTATAAATTTATAGAAGCTTAAGGATGTCACAATATTGAGAATATATATTGAGACAAAAATGATGAGTATTTTAATATTTTCAAGTTATTGTTTTATTTTAATACTAGTTAAAGACTTCAATATCTTTTTTGTTTATGCAAATATGACCATGTTTTGTTTTATTTATTTTTGTGTGACAATAGTAAGGATATGATGTAAAGGAAATTTAGTTCCCTTAATTGAGCAGGTGGGTTATTATAAATTAATTCTTAATAGTATTTTTTTTTATTCTTACGAATAAAAAAATATTAATTGCGTGATAACCTGATAACTTGACATTATTAGAATTATGTGATATTTTACGTTATCAAAGTTAACATGACATTAGACTCAATAACTCAATAACTATATTACTGTTTTTGAAACGAAAACTAATAATAAAAACAAAAGAAGGGTTTGAATCTTGCAGTGATAAAAAAAACGGGAAAAAAATATTTAAACCAATAGAAAAACAAATAAGTCATCACATCATTTGTGACAAACTTTAATTGTAACCGTACTCTCCATTTTGTTAGTGTCATTTTTTCAAACTTATTTTCTGTTACAAGGAGGACAAAGATTCTATCTAACCACACAGTAGAGGAAAACACCCCATTCAGTCATCAAATTCACAACAATGTATAATTAAAACTTGTGAATTGAACACGTACATCAAATTGTTCATATAGCAATACTGAATTCCTAGTATAGCTATTGAGGCTTAACATAATAACATCTAGTACTGAAACCTAGCTCTTTGAATCAATGTCTTATCATTCATTGCTATAAGTATCTTTCGTCCCTTCTTGCATCAATATCATGTCTCATCGTTATTATAGTATCTTACGATCCTTGCTTGACTCCTCGATATATATTAATTGAGCTTGAGTTAAATTTGACGTGTTTGGTTCTGAATAATCCAATATTCCCCACGAGATTTGTGGCCTAATTAAAGGTAAGACATGATCATTTATTCATTTTAACATTAAGAATATTGAATAAAGAAAATATTTAGATTGTAGTAAAAGATTTATACGTACAGAATTCAAAGCTGATACTGTAATTTCAAAAATAAACTTTAATATTAATGAAGCAAATGTACAAGTAATTGAATGCTATAATGATAAATGGAGAAAATGACGAGTTTCTTTTTTAATGATAAACAGAAAAAGAAATGTAGATATAATAAATAATAAGATCGGATAAGAGAAGAGAAATAAAGAAAAATTAACATAAGTGTTGATGTGTTTGAAATGGTTACATATCAAATATCACTACTAACGTAAATGTAAGACAAATTGTTTGTTGTCATTCATTCGAAGCTCAGGTCGAGAACCATTGTTAATTGATAGAAATTTTATGTAACTTGAGAATCAATATTCATTATTAGCGGATTTTTTTGGATGAATTAAAGCATGCCGTATCTGTCTAAGATTTTTTTTATAAAGATTAATCTCCTTCAGTCCTTCTAAGCATAGATATCACCAAAATGCACTTTACCATTTCCAACAAAATCTTTTTCTTACACACAGTCAAAGATGAATTTTAATCAATATATTAACAGATTCAGTAATCTATAAATTATGTTGAGTTCTATTGATATATTACTATTAGGCGTACAGGTTTCTGAAGGTGTTATCCTAATAATTAAGAAATAATTTATTACAGTAATTACAAATCCTTTAATTAGCTTGAAACGCATAATTTAGAATGAACATTTGAGTTTTTTTTTTTACCCAAAAAGAAATTAATATGAGACTATATATCATTTCGCTAGGACAAAATTTAAATGGTTATGTTGTTCTTGTTAATAGAAAAAAGTGTTAGCCAAGAAAACAAATTAGAAAAATAAGCTTAATTTGCCAGTAACAGCCATCATAAAATGAAACATTGATGCTATACAAGTCCGTTTGGTTCCTCCTCTTTCCTCTCATACTTGCGTTGTCGACGTAAATTTTGAAAGCGACAAAAGTAACATTGTCTCATACGTAGTTTGATCTAGACATATGTACGATTCAAAATTTTAACCAAACACACCCTATGTTACATATATGGTGTTGTTGTTAATACAGGTTTTACACTCTTCGGTAGAATACAAGAAAGAGGTAAGAAATTATTGGAAGGGATAGAAGTTGACAAGAAAAAGGGAATAAACCAAGTTGGTATAACACCAAAATTGTTGAGAGAAAAAACAAAAGAGCCCTACAAATTTTATTCAGGTCTTCCCACTCGAATCTAGAGAAAAAAAAATAGTGTCACTTTATTCATCTATACTTGTATTTTAGTTTTACAAGGCTACCCCAAATCTCGTGCCCTATTTAAGTCCGTGGCTTCTAACTTGGTTAAATAATATCATATTTTAATAGTTTAAAATAATATCTAAAGTACTTGAACTAACATTCCAAAAAATAACGAAGTAAATTAGTAAAATATAGAATAACATTAATAGGATATATAAAATATGTTTTTGCCACTATTTTTTTTTCAAATTCAGTTTTAGTCCACAAAAAAATTCTTATTTTCGATCTTCTTCTTCTTGTCCTCAAAGTGTATTTTATAGCAATTTAGACCAAAAATAAATATTTCCAAATTAGAAGCAAGACAATAGGATTTTTTTTAGCAAACTAAAACTGAATTTAGAAAATTTTAGACAAGGGACAAAAACATATTTTTATCCATACTAATACTACATTATAAAACTATATTCCTTACTTTTTACTTAACTAAACAAGTAAAAATAAAATTTTACTGTTCTCTCACTTTTTTTTCATACTAAACAACTTAAAAATCTACTTAGTTTCTCATCATTTTCTATCTTCCTATTTTTTTTCTTTCTATTTTATTTTTATATAAAACAATGCGCAAGTATATTTCCACATCGTTATGAACTTTATAAACGATAATTATCAAATTTGCCCTTTGAGCCACCGTAAGCCTTTAACAACAGGTTTTGTGGCAAACGACGGGTGTCGACTCGTGAAGTGGATTTCAGTCCTTTTTGGTTTTAAATTTTTGGTGCAGTGGTTTTCAGTTGTAGAGTGGCATTTAGCAAAACCAGGATTAGTTTCTTCTCTACAAGTACTGGTGGGCCAGGTGGCCCAATTATCCACGGAACATTTTCTGTCCTTGTCTTGTGCCCCCACAAATTAACAAGAATCGGTGCTGCAATAACTCTAATGGTGCCACTGTGTCCTTTTTCTTGTATACACATATTTATACGGATTTTTATACAACCAAACAAACCGAAATTTGTATACGAATTCAATGTCCAAACAAAATATTTGTCACCACAAAAAAACTCTATTATAAAATAGAATACTTCCATTCATGAAAGACAAAATGTTCTTCTCCACACACACACATATATATATATACACACCTACCGAGATGATTACACGAGACTAGTTTAAAATATCATTTCCAATGATTTTTCCATAGATGGTCAGCATATTAGACTGTGCCCCTCCATATCTGGTATCATTTCGGCTTTTAAAATAATTGCTAATCTTTACACGCAATCTATGAAGCACGGACACCGTAGTTTCTTATCATGTTCGACACGCGTTCGTGTCAGTATCCGACACAAGCACGACACCCATACTACGTTCTATATTTTTGAACATTACAAGTGTTCACATGTCCGTGTCTATGTCGTGTCTGATATCCGTATCAGTGTTTATGTTTCATAGCACGCAACTTTGTTCTCAGAACCCGAGTCTTCAATCATTTGGGTGTTCAACTAATTTGATCATGTTTGAGTGTGGATTTGTCTATTATGAGAGAAAGGTTACTAATAAGACAGTCTATCATGCATTTTCTCTTTTTGACATGTGAAAGCCGAAATGATCCATGAGATTGCTGAAGTTGAAGAAAACATGTTGCTAGAAAAGGTTCAGGATATGTTCTAAGGAGATGATGTTATATGATTCTACTTCCCGTCCGTTCTGTATATAAAAAACAAATATCAAATTTATTAACGTCAATAAAATATCAAGTTTCACCTAAAAATATCCATTTTTCTTAATTCATATCCTATTAAATCTTTCAAATTTTATCAATCTTTTACTAAACTTTCTAAAATTCTTTCATAATGGGTTAAATTAATTTTTATATTCTCTAATTTATTATTTAAATTCAATTTGAATCTGTAAGTTTTTTTTTATCTAATTTAATCCTCTAATTTTAAAATTAATTTAATTTAGTCTTCTAATTTTTTTTTTAATTCAGTTGAGTCTTCTAATTTTTAAAATTGATTCATTTTTAAAAAAAATATGATTTTTTTGACAATTTAAAATCATTTAGTAACGATTTTGAATTGTTAAAAAGTTTAATTTCTTACCATTTAAATTGAAAGATCAAATTAAATTGATTTAAAAAATTAAAGGATCATATTAAAACCAAAAAAAATAGATGATCAAATTAAATCTAAAAAATATTATAGGACTAAAAAATTAATTTAATATTGATAATATTCTTAATTCATCTTAAATTCTCAAACATATTTAAATAAAAACAAGACTTGAAAATCTTTAAATTAAAAAATAAAAGAATCAGATTTATTTAATTTAAAATGGAAGAAAAATTACTTGAAAAAGTTCGAAAGACAAAACAAAAATACAAAATTTAAATTACAATCAAACCTAAATTTAACTGAACTGTTACAAATGTCCTCTAAATAATACAACTTTTTATTCTTATTCTAGCCATTCTAAGTATCCTAAATGCAGGGAAATTGTATCGAGTAATTAAGACTTACGAGGATATCTTGGTTGAATTATTGAGCTTGGATGACTCAGTCACATAGTGGATGACAAACTATGGGGTCATTGGGGCATTGAGAATGACACACCCATAGTTGATAGAGAAATCTAGATTCCTGTTTACAACAAGTAAAATCACCCGCAACAATAATTGTTGTTGCTATTTTCAGGACCCTTTCTAAAAGGAAAAACATGTATATAAGGTCATTGTTAGGACCATTGATCAATAGAGATACTTTTGTGTCATTTTTTATGTAGTAGTAAGAAAGCATGCCGTTTAGCTCAAAAAAATTAATGCTATCCCCCTTGTGATCCCATCATCCACATGGATTGAGTACGAGTTGAAAGACCCATTGCCTACTTAGGAATTAAACTAATTTTCCTATGCATATTAGGGCAAATTATGATTCTTTTCTTCTTCTCTCTTTCTTTTTTAAGCTGAAATTATTTATCAGTCCTTCGTGAGAAAATTATAAAGACATTTTCTTATTTGCTTAGAAATTTAGAAAACTTGTAAAAGAACTCATGTGAAAAGAATACATTACAAATACTTTTATTCTCCGATTACAATAATCTTCAAGCATTTCTCAACATTCCCCTGTAAAAATATGATTCACCAGGGTCAGTCAAAAGATTTTTTGTCCCTAGGCGAAGCGAGAAAACTCTACGTACCCTTGTAATTAATGAATTTTTTATTTCTTAATTTTTTTTTTTGCAAAATTATAGTCAAGATTTTAAAAAAAATCATGTTCAGTATAAATTAAAGCAAGATTATTTAATCTACCTTGTGCATAGTGAATTTCAAATAAGATTTTAACAAATTCAAATTTTATAAACTTCTTTTAGTATATGAGTAGTAGCAAGAATAATCAATATTATTTTATAAGTTTTATATGCTTTTGAAAAACAATTAAATGTCTTTAAATAACTCTATATGATAAAGCTTGATTTTGATTCAGTTGTTGAAGTTGGAATAATAAAGATTGTAATTTTTTTTAAAGATTTTTATCTACGTGATTATGTTAACGCTAATATAAATGAAAGGAAAATATATATCATATTCTTGGCTTTAAGTGAAAACATTATTAGTTGACTAATTAGTAATTGCTAGTAATTGTTTTCCTAAAAATATATTGAAAAATATTTATAAAATTATTTTAATAATTTTGTAAAGTAAATAAAAATAATTTTGGTGTTCCTCTAGAAATGAGATCTTAGGCGATTGTTCAACTTGATCGTACTCAGGGTTACGAGTGTGATTCACTTTAAACATATTTATTTTATTATCTTAAAAAATATAAAAGAAAGAAAAATTGTCAACCATATGGTGTCAATTAATCAACATTATTCCACAATTTAAAATCAAATTATGATTTATCACATTATTTGATAAATTTTCACTAATGACAATTAGTAGAAAAAAACACAATTAAAAGAAAAATAGTTCAAGAACCCAATAAATATATATATATATATATATATATATATATATATATATATATATATATATATATTAAAAAATCTAATTAAAAATTATAAAATATTTCATAAACCTATTAAATAATTTAACCCTTATCCATATATACAAACCGTGGGACACAATGTAATAAATCTATCGACGCTCTAGTCATTAATTATATAATGCATCAAAATGTTTATAACCACAATTTACTTTTGTATATATATTGTTTTGGTATTTTTTTTCTTATATATTATATTTTTCTTAGTTTTAAATGAGATAATACATATAATCCACCAATCCATGATTAGCTAAGCCCAGTTGATATTTCAAATATATTTTTTAGTAGTATTTAGCTTGTGCAATGCATCGGGTAAATATTTTTTTTACAAAACTAAATTTTATAATAAATAAAAGCTTTTAAATATATAAATATTATAATTATAATTAACAATAAATAAATATTTTTGAACATATAATCTTGTTTTAGAATTATGGCCAAAAAATTATATTGTAATACAAGGTTATCTGTAACTATTAACTATTTTATTTTGAAAAAAATATTAAAATTTAATTTATAAATAAAGATGAAAAAAATTAATTAAAGGGAATAAGAGATTAAGAAAAATCCTTAATAATAATCTGGTTGAGGAAAAATTCCTAAAAGCACTCTCATTCAAGAATAGTTTACAAAAACGCACTCATTAGATAGTGATTGTAATTTATATGTGGAGAGAGAATTCAATTTATTATATTATCTTTATTCCTAAATATAATTTTTTAAAAAAATGCTTGTCAATTTCTATAAAACTATTTTTAAATTGTTTCTTACATTATTTGTTATTAAATTACCATTAATTACTTTACAATAAATATCATAAATTAATAAGATAAAAAATTTATATCTCTTATGAGGTTGAAAATGACTAATACATATTAATTAATTAGGTAGAAAGTGATTAAGTGAAAAGAGTGACATAATAAATCCAAATAATTTTAAGAATAATTTTATAAAAAATAACATAAATTATTACCAAATTTAATATTGTTAAGCAAATTAAACAAATTGATGTAAATTAGTTAAAAGAATTTTATATTCAAGAACTAAGAAGTGAAGTAATTTACCTTATCATCTATTTAATACTTTCTCCAAAGAAAAAAAAATGTAAGACTAAAACCGAAAATTGATCAACCCAAATTACTTTAGATTGAATTGAATTTAAATTTTAAATTAAACCAATTAGATAATAAATTAAGAAAATTAAAATGATTAAAAATGATTTTTCTATTAAAATCTGATCTTATTCAATTAACCACCACCTTTATCACTTGACATATCTACAGTGTCCATCATTAGTTGTCTTCACTACTACCATATTACTATTGTTGTATTGTTGTTAGTGTTGCTATATTTATTGCTCCACTTACACCAATACTTTCTAGATTACCATCATCATTATTTATATTATCACCATTAAATTAAGACCAATTCTTTGAATTAACCAAAATATTTTATCTTTATATTTATTAATTTGATATCATCTATAATAAAAATATAAAAAGTTAAAAATGACATGTCATTTAGGCAGAAACAAACATATATTCTTATTGAAAATAGATGGACATTGTTATTGACCATCAAATTAAAGGCATGCGTTTAATGAGTTCTACAGGCTAAATAAAATGTTAAATGAATAAAGTACGTAATCACGTAAGGTTTACGCACTTAAATATTGTTTTTTTAAAAGGTACTTAAATATATTTATTATCGTTAAGCTTAACTTTCTTGCGATGAAATCTAACAAATAATATTTATTATTTAATTCTCTTATTTTCATATAAAAACTCTCTCATTTTTATCTATACACACGCATATTTCTCTTATTTTCATATAAAAAAACTCACTTTTATTTATAACCACCCAACATACATACGTAGTGAGGCCAGAGTGAGGCATAGTCTTAAAAAAATAGAATAGAAGATATATGGTAAAAGTTAAATCGTATACACATGCAGTTAAAACATAATATAATGATGTAATTTATAATGTTAGTCAAGGAATAAAATAGTCCAAACATAAAGACAAAAAGTAGGTATCATGATTATACATGATAATTTTTGTTTGGACTTTCAATTGAATATACAACCTTCTCTAAAAAAAATTCAATATAAACCCATGATAGCATTCAGAACATTAAACTAACTAACTAACTAAGGTTGATATATTCAATTGTAATGACACATCTAAGAAGCTTAACGACTTGGATTGCATATACCAATTCATTAGGATTTGGAAAAAGATATATAATTACTTTGGCAAACTAGATTGCTTCATATATACTTGAATTGAGCAATTCTCATTCACCAATCATAAACACTTTAGGATTAAATTAATACATTAAATCTTGCAGCATATCTAAAGAAATAGACGGAACTTATTATTAAAGAATATCTTGAACGTGAAAAAACGGGCACCGTGATATCTTTAAGAAGCAGAAGCACTCAAACGATGCTGGCCGTTGGGATTGACACGATAACATCTTGAAGAATATATTTATCTGGAATTAGACCACGCATTGTTTGTCTGGACTCTGAACGTATGCATTATATATTATTTATATAAAATACTCGTGTCATCATTTGTTGACATTTTAAATTCAATTTGTGCATGTGTACTTTTTTGTTGCAAAGTAAAATTAATCAAAGCTACAAATAAGAAAAATAATAAGAAACAGTCGAGCAATGATATTGGTTGTAAGCAGAGGGAAAAATTCTGGTTGCAATTGATTTGTTGCCTGCATTCATGCCAAATGCGAGAAAAGCAAAATAAAAAATAAAAAAAATCATGAAAACAAACAAGAAGTGAATAGTGAATCTTATACATTATTACAAAGTTCGCTCCAGAGCGTAACGTAGTGTAGTTATGGCCACTGAATAAAACAATGCCACTTTGCTTTGCGTGGCTATAATGGTTATAATATCTATAGATGACAGAAACACCTGGCAGTTCAATGCACTTCTTCACAAACTTACAAAGTGATTTTGTAAAATGATGATCGAAATAGAAGATTGAGTTTGATTTCTCTAAAGTGAGAATTAAAATAGATACAAGTATAACTATATTTGTTAATCAAAAGTTACATCAGCTTTTTCATCAAATATATATTTTCTCCTAGAATAAAATTTCAATGTGTAACACTTTCAATAAAGTCGTGCTTTGGCTATATTCAATTTGAAATTACTACAGAAACTTGTTTCATCCAAAAAATAAAAAACTACATAAACTTGTTAGCACAATTGAATCGTGTAGTTCAGTGATAAGTAATTAAGATACTTTATCTTTATTACATTTCTTGCAATCTAATATTTTATTAATATTACTTCTAATTTAATTTCTGATCTCTATTGATTGTTTATGGGATGTTCTTTTATGCCAATTAAATTGATTATATAAGAATTTAATTTTTACACATAAGTATATTTCATTATTATACATATTCAAAGAATATAAAATAAAATTGCAAAAAGGGCTTTGATTATCCTTTGGCACTTTGGATATCTAATCCTGTTGCAGTCCCTCGGTGGTGTTGCAGCATCAAGTCATTGCCAATATTGTGTTTTTTGCTTTGTACAAATACATTGTTCTTGACCAATGTTTTATAGACCGGTGCAGTGCTGTGAATAAAAAGTAGGTATGAATTTTAAAATAGTTATATTATCATAAAAATCAATAATTGGATGACAAAAGAAATACAAGAAGAAGAGGAAGAAGAAGTGGAGGAAAGAGGACGAGACATCTATCTATGTTGCAGTTCAAATTGAAATATTTAACTTTGGAAAGGTGAAAAGAATAGTATACTTTTAATAATAAATTACACCTATAATAATTATTAATTCAAAATGACTAAAGAAAAAAAATGTGCATATGTAACAAACTAAAAATTTGTTAAAATGTTAATTATTAACTTTTTATCATTAATTATAGTTATATTTTATTTTCTAAAATTCAATTCCTAAAAAGCTAAATATTAGAAGTTGATATCTTAACAGATAGTAGATAACACTAGTTATATTGAATCTCTTCTAGCACCCCAAAAATCTCAGCTTACACTCCCTTTCATTACGGAAAGGTTAATATGAAATGAAGGTTTTACATTATGGATTATCTTATCCAAAATTTACAAGGAGTGTCTCTTTTCATTATGGAAAAGATGATATGGAACAAAGGTTTTACATTCTGGATTACCTAGCAAAAAACAATGAAATGAAATCATGAAAATATGGAAGAAATAATAGGAATAGGAATGCTCTGAATGTGTTATGAAACCAATCACACTGTTCAAGTGAAGTAATCATTGAAATCTTGTTTCGTTTGCCAATGAAATTGTCCATCCGGTTGAGAAGTAAAATTTATGTGGTGGCAAGAAGCATATATAGCTTAAGCCCTAGGTTCTCTACGACTACAACATCATCATGGACTATCTCAAACAGTACAAATTAAGGTTGCTCTCTTCTACCACACTTATGATTCTTTATGGTAGCAACAACATGATTTTATTTCATAAGTGATAGCTTCCTTATTTACCTCGATCTCTCTATGCATTGTTCTTGCCTCTACTAGCTTGACCTCCAAGCCCTAATAAGCCCCTCAAGCTCACCCATCCCCTCATGGTCCTAGGTTCTTTCAATGGAGCCACCTCTACATCTCCAACATCATTGATAGCATTGCCTTTTGGAAACTTAATTTCCCTTCGCAAGCCTTCAATTATCCCTACCCATATTCACTTCCATTGCTTTAATTTGAATCTTCCCACTGCTCTGTTATTTTTTTTTCTAAACATTGCTTCCGGAAAGAAGCTTATGGAAACAAAATGTTATTTTTGAAAAAATAAAGTACAAATGAAAGATATATTAGTAAAAATGAGGTGTGTAAATAGCAATTGCCTAAAGCTTATTTCTTTCAAGTAATGATGTAATGTGTTTGTTTTTTTTGTTTTTTAAACGGTCACTTAAGTTTTCATGCGTTTGGTTCAAGTTTTCAAAATAACCAAAAAGGTAAGTATATATATAATCTGATTAAAATAATAAGCTATTTTGAATAAATTCTCATAAAATCATCTTTTATATATATATATTTACAAACAAATATAAATTAATTATTTGTTTTTTAAATCTCTAAAAATAATTACTAAATTAATATATTTTACAATAGAATCACTTGTTTTTAATCTAACAAATTGGCCAGAAAACATTCTCCTTGGCTGAACATATATATGAACATATAAAATGTTTTATTTTATGTTTTGGTTAAAAAAGATAATCAGAAATTAGTATTTTTTCGGTGAGCATTGAAAATTTAATTACTTTGATAAGCAATAAATATAAGGTTATGAAACTCGAGATTTTACATAAACTTTTGAAAATTTTATAGACTCAACTCATGCATTTGAAGTCTTAGACTTATAAGAGTTTACTTTATATAAAAATAACAACAAAATATTTATAAATAATATACCAATTATACATTTCCATAACATAATAAAGTAAAATAATAAATCATAAATTTCACAATACTTAAACAATCAAGTCTAATAATGTATCGCTATTATTAGATAATAACATACCGATGTTATCATAGTGGTAGAGTATTCTCATCAAGAGTTTGATATTATTAGAGAATAAGATTTTAATGTTATTAGAGGTGAGAATTTTTGAATTCGAAAATAATACACTAAATAAGGGTATGTTGAATATTAAACAAACAAAAAATAATTTAAAATGATTTACGTTTTAGTCTAATTTTTTTTAACTTGTTGACTCGTTAACTTAGGAGAGTCTATCAAGTTTACTTAGACTTTATCAAGTCTACCCAGAATCTATTAAAAAAAATTTATTTATAAAAATTAACAAATTAATTAAAGAGTTTGATAACGATACCTATATATATATATATATATATATAAACTTTTTAGACAAAATTATTGCGTCTTTGAACTTTTAGGGGGCAAAAATTTGTAGTTGTTGGATTCGGAGCTGGCAAATATCTTATCCGGATCTTCATGACCATCACACGGGTTTATGTTAACAATATTTTTAGATCATGCATCCTATTTAATAATTTTTTTTTGTAATTTATAGTTTTTAATAAATTTTAATCAATAAAAAAGAAAGAGCATATTAAAAGAATGTGTTCCTAACGTTCATCTTTAAGATATCATATAAAATCAAATAGAATACACAATATGAACAAAATTTATATATATATATATATGTGTGTGTGTGTGTGTGATGCCAGATAATATTGTATATCAGTTGAATATTGCAGTGAAAAAAATCTCAGTTGAAGCAAAAGTTTTAACTACTAAACATATTAAAATTACTAATAAATACTCAATTACATGATAGAAGAAAACAATATCATTAACAATAATTGAAAGAGAAGTTTAGCCAGGAGAAGCCAGTGCTTAATTTCTAAGCAAAAGTAAAAAATAGCCAAATTAGGCTTTCACTAATAAATACAAATTAGAGAGCACAAAAATGTGCAAGAATGAACAAAACAATTTTAAATTAGCTCCCAAAGTGAAGTTAAATCGCGATGAATATGAAAACTAACAGAATCTTATCATAGTCAAAGGTACCATCAAGCCATTATTATTAACTTTACTATAGGCAATTGTGGTCAAGTGAAGAGCAATGTGGCTCTTTTATGACAAAATCAGTATGTACGGTTAGTATTTTTCGTTTTTCTTATTTATTTTTTCTCCAATCAAACTGATATTCAATTTTAAATATCTAACATCTATTTATTACAGAAAATTTGGTTCACTTAAACTAGCTCATTATTGAAGCACACACAATATTTTTTTCAAACATACAAATTTATCCTAGAATAAGTCGCACTAATAAGCTAATTCACCATGTAAAAAAAAATCATTCAGTATAATTTTCTTTTTATGATGAGCTTGGGGTATCTTTGAACAAAACTAATCACTTAAGATGCTTAAATTTATTTAGAAGACTGCACTTTTCCACAAATAATTTTCTATACATAAATTTAAAAATTAGATATCTGAAATTTCATTTAAAGAATAAAATAATTTAAAAGTTATAAGATAAACTTGATGACGAAAAAAAAATTATTCTCTTGTTAATAAAAAATTAATAATTAATATTAATCAATAAAAAATGATAAAATTATTTATTGACATGCATATGTCACGGCATATTGATAATTCATTCAATATTGTAATTTGTTGTTTGTCAAAACCAATCCTAATTTCAATATCGTACGGAACAAATGTTGCTTGGTCAATTAAAGAAAAGAAAAGATTAACTAACGTGGCTAGCAAACCCATCAGAAAAACATCAGAGTTTGATACGAGAATTGAGAACAAATGTGGTACCACGTACATATATGTGTAAAGTGTGAGACCTGTCTAGGTGATAAGTAATGAGAAGTAGGAGGATAATTAACCGCGGGTCACTCATAAACTTAAATTGATTTATATTAATCAAAATATTGTGTTTGATAAATTTTGTGTTGGAATTATACCTTAATCAATTAAATTTGTTGATTTTTGGATTGAATTTTAATATTTGAACTTGTTAGATTCAATCCGTTAACTTATTAGTCTGTATTAAATTATTATCATTATTAATATTATAATATATAATATATATTTTTAAATTTTAAAAAAATCAAATATGAAGAGTAAACATTAATGCATCAATCTTCAAGATCAAAGCGATAAGAGTTTTATTAATTGAAGTCACTCCATACGAATTTCTAAAAATATTTTGAATCTATTTACAAATAGTATATCTCATTATGTCCATTAATTTTGATAAAAAAAGTATTTAAAATTCAACTTCATTATGCTTAGTGAAAATTCTTATATAAAATATGGTATGTTTAATTTCTTATCTCTCCTGGATAGATAGATGAGAGTTAGTAGAGTGAAGTGTTTTATTAATTGAAGACACTCTATATGAGTTTCTAAAAATATTTTGAAGCAATTCAGTCCTAATTTTAAACCAATTCAGTCCTAATTTTAAAGCAAGGTTCTTTTCAAGCTGACTATGTACGTAGGGTATTTGAACCGGTCATTTGATCGATTATTTGGTCTAACTAACCAATTCAGTCCTAGTTGTAAAGGCAGTTATTTTTAATAGCTGTATGAGCTGAGGAAATCCCAATAAAGGACTTTGATAAAATATTTCTTTTTCGGGTAAACTTCTAATTATTAAGTACACACTCTTTTTTTTAATCTAATTAAGTACTCACTCTAGGCTTTCACATTAATATTCTCATATTTCGATTACACTATCATTCACATCTTACCCATGTTATTAGTGAGAAATATCTACTGCGTTTTTTTTTCCATCTATAAGTATATGAACCATAATTTTATTTCAGAGATCAAAATCTAATTCTACTCAAATTAACCAACTACATATTCACATCCTACATTTGATAATAATATGAGGTGTGCAGAATAGAATAGGGAAATAAAATATGAAGAAAAAATATCTTTTTGAAATTATTACAATAAAACAATGAAAAGGGCAGTGTAGGGTTGTATGAAAAGAAAAAATTGCAATATATATATATATATATATATATATATATATATATATATATATATATATATATATTAAGAGTTTTAGGTTGCATGATAAATGTATAATTTATATACTAATTAACATTTATTCATTGTGTTATATGATTATTTTAAAGTTAAAGAAAATATTTTTAAAATGTTTAAATAAAGAAACTTAAGGTATATATACAAATAAATTTTAACAACAATAAAATCTTATCCTATTAGGTGATTGACTTCATGGATCTATCACATGACGTCATCCTGCATGAATATAAATAAATTTTAACATATCTAAAAATATAAATTAAAGAAAAGAATTGTGAAATTTTAGAAAAATAAACATATATGATTAAAAAAACTAAATTTGAAAAAATAAAAATGTTTTTATTTTATTCTTTAAAAGAAATCAACTAAGAGATTATATATTACTTTTAAAAATATCATAGTGTATTCCAACTTTATGAATAGAAATAGATATATAGGATTTTCCAATTTTAATAGTTTAACTGTGGGTAAATGAATAATGATAATAATTAAATAATATATACATAAAATAATATTAAAAAATATAATATCACAACTTTATAATACTAAAAACTAAAAATAAACATAATTTTGTAGGTTCTTAACATTTAATTTAAATATAATATAATACTTAAGTCGAAGTTTTAACATTACACAACATTTATTAATAATGATAGGTTTATATTTAGAATAAAAAAGAAAATGAAAAAATATTTTAAGTTAAATTTTATTTTTTAAGAAAAAAATGTCAAATGATATTGTATTAAGCATTTCTCATTGACCTGTTGTAAACTGGTTTTTGACTGATTTTTTCTGATTTTATGGTTCTTTGACCAGTTTCTTTTCAAGCTGACTATGTACGTAGGGTATTTGAACCGGTCATTTGATCGATTATTTGGTCTAACTAACCAATTCACTTAAACTAGCTCATTATTGAAGCACACACAATATTTTTTTCAAACATACAAATTTATCCTAGAATAAGTCGCACTAATAAGCTAATTCACCATGTAAAAAAAAATCATTCAGTATAATTTTCTTTTTATGATGAGCTTGGGGTATCTTTGAACAAAACTAATCACTTAAGATGCTTAAATTTATTTAGAAGACTGCACTTTTCCACAAATAATTTTCTATACATAAATTTAAAAATTAGATATCTGAAATTTCATTGAAAGAATAAAATAATTTAAAAGTTATAAGATAAACTTGATGATGAAAAAAAAATTATTCTCTTGTTAATAAAAAATTAATAATTAATAATTAATATTAATCAATAAAAAATGATAAAATTATTTATTGACATGCATATGTCACAGCATATTGATAATTCATTCAATATTGTAATTTGTTGTTTGTCAAAACCAATCCTAATTTCAATATCGTACGGAACAAATGTTGCTTGGTCAATTAAAGAAAAGAAAAGATTAACTAACGTGGCTAGCAAACCCATCAGAAAAACATCAGAGTTTGATACGAGAATTGAGAACAAATGTGGTACTACGTACATATATGTGTAAAAGTGTGAGACCTGTCTAGGTGATAAGTAATGAGAAGTAGGAGGATAAGTATAAGTAACCGCGGGTCACTCATAAACTCGAATTAATTTATATTAATCAAAATATTTGATAAATTTTGTGTTGGAATTATATCTGAATCAATTAAATTTGTTGATTTTTGGGTTGAATAAGAAGTTTTAATATTTGAATTTATTAGACTCAATCCGTTAATCTATTAATTTGTATTAAATTATTATCATTATTAATATTATAATATATATATATATATATTTTAAATTAAAAAAAATCAAATATGAAGAGTAAACATCAATGCATCAATCTTCAAGATCAAAGTGATAAGAGTTTTATTGATTGAAGTCATTCCATATGGATTTTTAAAAATATTTTGAATCTATTTACAAATAGTATATCTCATTATGTCCATTGATTTTGATAAAAAAAAAGTGTTTGAAATTTAACCTCACTATGCTTAGTGAAAATTCTTATATCGAATATGGTATGTTTAATTTCTTATCTCCCATGGATAGATAGATGAGAGTTAATAGAGTGAAGTGTTTTATTGATTGAAGGAACTCCATATGAGTTTCTAAAAATATTTTGAATCTATTTACAAAGAGTACATCTCATTATGTCCATTGATTTTGATAGAAAAAGTGTTTGAAACTCAATCTCATTATGCTTATTGAAAATTCTTATATCGAATATGATAAGTTTAATTTCTCATCTCTCATAGATAGATAAATAAGAGTTAGTAGAGTGGAGTGGAATGTGACAACATCATAAAATTTTGTTAATAAAAAATCTACTAAAAAACAATTGTGTTTGATTAACTAAATAAAAATTTTAACTTATAAAAATTTTGCATTTAAAAAAATAAATAAAATTAAATATTTTAATCCGTTAACTCAACTCAACTCAAATTATTTATAAATAAATTAATTTAAATTAGATTTTATTTTAAAAAAAAATCGACTCAAACAAATCTGTTCAAATTTAATTAACCAAAAACCCCTTTCCCCCTAAAGAAACAGTATATACATAGGTGATAATCATCATTAGTTTCTCCAACTTGAGTTTTCCAATTATGTGATTAACCGATTATATGGAAGCAAGATATATACATTTATACATAATTTTACATATGAGTTTAATATTTATATATTTACTTAATTATTATTCGATCATAAATTATTATTTAAGTTATTTTAAAATAATTATTTTAAAATTAATAAATATATCATATAATATATAATAATAATAATTGAATAAATGTGTAGAAAAATTTTAATGTACGTTTTTTCTCTATATCTATAACTATAAGTACGAAAAATACAGCCGTCAATTTTGGCACCGGCAAACAATAACACAGCACACATCACTTTCACTCACTGAGCAACACTGTGAAGATCAGACACACTTGATGAGCTTATGACACCTATATATTTCTCTCTCTTCATTTTAGAATATGAGAGTGTGCACATAATTACAAAAAGCTCACATGAGCACTTGCGAAATATAAAGAAAATTTAAACCCTTTTATTTTGAAGGTTCAAAAAAAGGCATCCACAAACCAGAATAATATATACAATATATAGTATATATATGATGGATGCCGAGTCCCAACAGTGCAAGTAGCACACGCACACTCCCAAACGAAAAGCACAAAAACAAAACCTCTTTTAAAACTCGACCAAAACAAAGTTGTGGTTCAGATCCAATCTCTCTTCCTTCTTCACAGCACTTCCAAAAAGGGCACTTCACATAATAAACCATTCCATTGAACACACACACCATCAAACACCTTCTTCTTTTTTATACATCATTGCCTCATCTTTTGTAAATTATAGTTTAATTTCATGCACGTGAGATATACTATATAGCAAGCACTGCCATAGAAGGAAAAGGGTTGGTATTGCTTTTGCGTAACATATCATTGGAGTTTCCAATTTAGATTAACATAGTGTGTTGATTTTGGGATTGATGCTTGCGGTGTCACCTTTGAGGAGCAATATCAAAGATGAAAAGAAGCAAGGAGAGATGGAGGGTAATTTCTCAATGGCAACAACAACAACAACCGATGATGTTGTCTTTGGTGACCTTTCTGAAGGGAACTTGTTGGAGAGCATCAACTTCGACGAACTCTTCGTCGGCATCGACATCCACGGAGATGTCTTGCCGGACTTGGAGATGTTCGGCGAGTTCTCCGTGGATGTCAGCACCGGCGAGGAATCGTCGGAGATGAACTCGTCGGCTAAAAGCAGCAAACTTGAGAACGATCAGAATGTCATCGCCACTACTTCAAAGAAAGAAGAGGAAGAAGATAAAACTTCTTGCAATGCTTCTGGTCAAGACTTGGGGTCAAACCGTGGAGAGGAGATTGTGAGCGAGAGAGATGAATCCGTGGTGGTGAATCCAGCACCAAAGGATGGTGGAAAAGGAAGAAAATCTTCTTCGGCTCAATCAAAGAATAATAGTAGTAGTAATAATAATCCTCAAGGGAAGAGAAAAGTCAAGGTAGCTAAAAAGTTTATACTTTGAAATTATCTTCTATTGTGTTTTTTTTTTTTTTTTCCTTTCTAATTAGTGAGTTAGCTAGTTTCAGTGAAGCTAGCAATGGTTCATGTCATGAGACATATGAGTCATGTGCCACTGAGCTAACTCTTAAGGTTCTGTCACTGTCTCAATTATGGGTCTTGACAAGGTTTTCCTTAGTGTCAAAAGAACACTCACGGGCACCCTAGGGTGTAGAGAGAGAGAGAGATTGAAGGGAAAAAGTAGCAGAAGTGTTAATTATAAAAGAAAAAAAACTTAGATTAATTCTATAAAGTACTTTTGAAATATTTTCCCATCATAATTAGTATTTTATCTGGATAATTTGTATTTACTTGCAAATTTTCATTACATAGATAGACATATAGACTATCAAAATAAAACTTCAATTCAAATTTTTTTAAAAAAGTAATACTAAAAGTACTAAAATAACTGCATCTAAATTCTGTCAAATAAAAATCTTGACCCTTAGATTATTTAGGGGTTTTGATTTGAAGTATAGATAGTCATGGGGCTGTTTTTTTTTTTTTGGTCTAACTGAAAATTCTTATTTGAGACCTAACTCGAGTATTAATATGTGAGTATTTATGTTTTTTCTTTTCTTATCTGGGTTGTGTGTAGGTGGATTGGACCCCAGAATTGCACAGACGATTCGTGCAAGCTGTGGAACAGCTAGGAGTGGATAAGGCGGTGCCTTCAAGGATTTTGGAGATTATGGGAATTGATTGTCTCACTCGCCATAACATTGCTAGCCACCTTCAAGTACGTTCTCCAACTTGTTATACTGATTAATTTTCAATATCTTTGTAAGAAAAAATTCCAATCTCCAATTATGGTTATTGTTTTTTTTTAAAGCAAAAGTGCAAATTAATATTATAAAAAGCATTATAGTCAAGCTCCAATTAAGCTTATTTTATTGTTGATTCCAAACTTTGTATTCAATTTGATTCAGTCACATCAACAGTGCTTAACTATTATTACATCTTTAAATTTGAACTACTTTATGTATTATATATGCATGTAGTGGCCAAAAGTGTCGAGGTAATTAAGTGTACTTGGATTTTATGCTTGCCTTATGGTTCGACGGGTAAGAGACTTGGATTAATTTGAATATTAGGCATAAATTAAATAATTCAAAAGAAGCATTTTTGAGGGAAGGGTTCTAAATAGAAAAATATTACACTTCTAAAGCATATGTAGGTTTGTGTTTGAATGCAGAAATATAGATCCCATAGGAAACATTTGCTAGCACGTGAAGCTGAAGCAGCAAGCTGGAGTCAAAGGAGGCAATTGTGTGCTGGTGGAGGGAAGAGAGAAGGGAGTCCATGGTTAGCACCAACCATGGGTTTCCCTCCAATGACTCCCCCAATGCACCATTTTAGACCTTTACATGTATGGGGGCACCCTTCCATGGACCAGTCCTTCATGCATATGTGGCCTAAGCATCTTCCAAATTCACCACCACTCTCATGGCCGCCGCCGGCTGCACCGCCTCAAGAGCCTTCATTTTGGCACCAACTGGTTAACTTTCTAAACATTGACCTATCAATCCAATCTTTGATTTTCTTTTAATGCCTTTTGTTTTGAATAATCATGTTATTAGGGAAAATTAAGTATTTATCTGTTCAATTTTGTAAATGATTAATTTTCACTAAAAAAAAATAGGAAAAACTATCATTAATAGGGTTTTTCTCCCAATTATGTTTTTATTTTTAAAATGAAACCACTTTTGTTAGGTCTCCTTGTCACCCCTTTAACTAAAAAAAAATTTTATTAAAGCTTAAAATTATTTTTTGGTCTCTATAAAATGAGTGAAATTTGATTTTGGCTTCTGAAAAAAAAAATCTATGATTTTTATCCCTAAAATATAAAACTATTGTTTTTTTTTTGTCTTTATTGTCATGTGTCACTCTTGCTTATGTGTTTAACAAAAAGTTAAGTGATCATTCCAAGTGGCAACTCAATAATGTCTATATATAGTACCATGTTGAACATGTTATACTTCTAATCTTTTCTTTTAAATTTCTAAAATAATATTATTATTATCTACCTTAAAATTAATGTTAGAGAAAAAAATAGTGTTTTTATATTTTTGAAAGGACAAAAATAAATATTTCTTTTTACAAGGATCAAAACAAAAATTTGCTCATTTTATAAGATTAAAAACAGTTATTTCAAGTCTTAGAAAAAATAAATAAATAAATACAAGGACAAAAATCAAAACCCGCTTATTTATAGAAACTAAAAATATATATTTATATTTTTAGTAACATTTTTTTAAAGTTTGATTTTAAGAGATTAATGAAAAAAATATTTATTACATCTAAAAAATTAACAATTTGATTTGAGTCTTATTAATTCAAATTATCTGCTTGTATTTTTTTTTCTCATTTCCCATCTCTCAAATTTTTAAAAAAAAACACTTTATTTAAACGTATGTTTAGTTTTTTTTATAATATTTTATTAAAAAAAACTAGAGAGACAGAAAAGAAAATACCCACTGATTAAAAACTGATTTGAGTTTATAACATTGTAATAAGCTTCTATTTTAACACATCATATATAAAAAGTTAAATTTATTATCAAATGATCACTATAGACTTTTTCTATTTTTATTAATTAAGCCATACATATATCTCATGAATACTCCTTTGAAACAGGTTCCTAACGCACTAATCCCAGGAACAGCTTGTTTTCCACAACTTCTGACACCAACGGTAACTACTCATTACAAGCCTTACTACTATTTTGGAACCATGCAAATTGTCTTCTTCACCTTTGAATCTTGGAATCTTTTACAAACATTAACAGTGTAAAATCATTGACATATTTACTGGGGCAACCACAAATACAAACCATATAGTAGCATTAAATTATTGTCATATTTACTTGCAACCACAAACACAAACTATATATATAGTTGTATAATTTTGGCTCACTCACCATAGTGGAAATGCAAATATCATGCAGAGATTTGGAAGTCCCCCTGTGCCCGGCATCCCACCCCATGCCATGTACAAAGCAGATCACGACATTGGCCTCCCTGGTCCCCTTTTCGACTTTTATCCGGTAAATTTCTTTTTTCTTTTTTTAAAAAAAATAATTTTCTCGTACAAATATAAACATGTTTGCATGTGTATAAGAGAGTCTAATTCAGTTGGACAAAATATGTGACTTATTTTTGGATTCTTACATATAACAAAAATTAAAACATGTTTGCACGTGTACATATATATTTATTGAATTGTATATTAGGTTCTTCTGATAAATTTTCTTTTCAGTAATGACACTTAATGTACAAGTTTATATTATGAAGACCGGCCACCACCTGATAATCAATTAACATCCCACTCTAATTGTAACCTTTTATGATGAATCATTATATTGAGTGCCTATCTTAGTACTCCGTTACTTTTTCCAAAATCACACATATCATTGTTCGTCTCTGTCTATAAATAGAAAGTTTTGTGTCGGTTCTCATGGCTTCATGTTTCATTTTCTTTGGCAAATGTTAAATTGAGACGCTTGTATAAAGTGGTAGGATATGGACATGCATTTATGAAAATTTTTCACGCTTCAATTATTACATTCTTAGTTATTATTCCTTTCTTCCTTTGTTTTGATTATATTATTTTTCCCTTTTTCTTTTCACATTTCTTGATCACGTGGGGTGTATTAGTGTATACATTCTGAGGAGTGTCAAATTATCAAATGATCATGTGTTTTAATTTGTTTTACGTGTGAAGAGTAGAATTATTGCATAATTAATTAATTAGTTTATAAATTATGTTATTCATTTTTTGCATCATTTTACAGTCAAAGGAGTGCATAGATGCAGCTATTGGAGATGTTTTATCAAAGCCTTGGCTGCCTCTACCTATTGGACTTAAGGCTCCAGCGCTTGATAGTGTGATGAGTGAATTACAAAGACAAGGAATTCCAAACATTCCACCCTCTAGTGCTTGAAACCAACCCTTCGTGGAAGAGGTTCTTCCCTTTCATATGGTGTCCATTAAAGGCCATTTAACCCTAATTCGACGACTTCTCATCCATTAGATGTTGCATGCATTGCGTATATGTTACATCTAAGCTACTATGTCAGTGATTCATATCTTTCTTCTTTTGCTTTGCCAGTAAAAGGAAAAGAAGAAAAAACTTTTAAGCCTTTTTTCTAATTTTCATGTGCTATAATGTATTAGTTAATGGTTTCAAGTCGTGGTCATTGTAGCCATTTTGTATATGTACGGTTGTAAAGGCAGTTATTTTTAATAGCTGTATGAGCTGAGGAAATCCCAATAAAGGACTTTGATAAAATATTTCTTTTTCGGGTAAACTTCTAATTATTAAGTACACACTCTTTTTTTTAATCTAATTAAGTACTCACTCTAGGCTTTCACATTAATATTCTCATATTTCGTTTACTCTATCATTCACATCTTACCCATGTTATTGGTGAGAAATATCTACTGCTTTATTTTTTCCATCTATAAGTATATGAACCATAATTTTATTTCAGAGATCAAAATCTAATTCTACTCAAATTAACCAACTACATATTCACATCATACATTTGATAATAATATGAGGTGTGCAGAATAGAATAGGGAAATAAAATATGAAGAAAAAATATGTTTTTGAAATTATTACAATAAAACAATGAAAAGGGTAGTGTAGGGTTGTATGAAAAGAAAAAATTGCAATATATATATATATATATATATATATATATATATATATATATAAAGAGTTTTAGGTTGCATGATAAATGTATAATTTATATACTAATTTACATTTATTCATTGTGTTATATGATTATTTTAAATTTAAAGAAAATATTTTTAAAAAGTTTAAATAAAGAAACTTAAGGTATATATACAAATAAATTTTAACAACAATAAAATCTTATCCTATTAGGTGATTGACTTCATGGATCTATCACATGACGTCATCCTGCATGAATATAAATAAATTTTAACATATCTAAAAATATAAATTAAAGAAAAGAATTGTGAAATTGTAGAAAAATAAACATATATGATTAAAAAAACTAAATTTGAAAAAAGAAAAATGTTTTTATTTTATTCTTTAAAAGAAATCAACTAAGAGATTATATATTACTTTTAAAAATATCATAGTGTATTCCAACTTTATGAATAGAAATAGATATATAGGATTTTCCAATTTTAATAGTTTAACTGCGGGTGAATGAATAATGATAATAATTAAATAATATATACATAAAATGATATTAAAAAATATAATATCACAACTTTATAATACTAAAAACTAAAAATAAACATAATTTTGTAGGTTCTTAACATTTAAGTTAAATATAATATAATACTTAAGTCGAAGTTTTAACATTACACAACATTTATTAATAATGATAGGTTTATATTTAGAATAAAAAAGAAAATGAAAAAATATTTTAAGTTAAAATTTATTTTTTAAGAAAAAAATGTCAAATGATATTGTATTAAGCTTTTCTCATTGACCTGTTGTACGTAAACTGGTTTTTGACTGAGTTTTTCTGATTTTATGGTTCTTTGACCAGTTTCTCTTCAAGCTGACTATGTACGTAGGGTATTTGAACCGGTCATTTGATCGATTATTTGGTCTAACTAACCAATTCAGTCCTAATTTTAAAGCAAGGTTTTTTTTTTTTGGTGTTTGTAATGGGATTTATTGTCCCCAGTTTAATTATTGAGATTAATTAAGGCAATTAAAGATAGATATATAAATATCTTATTTGAGCTAATAAAATGAATAAAAGGATATATATATACACGTAATCTTACTTTGTGATGAAATTGGAAAATGTTACTCAAACGATAAGAGCATATCTTGCGATGTGACGAGATAGAGAGATGAAAATAAGTCAACTCAGATTATTTTGAGAGAATATTTTAAAATATCTCTTGATTGATAGCTGCTTATTTTTGAAGGTATTGAAATTTATTTATTTAGAGATTGATTGAAATCTCTTAACAAATATTTTATCATATACACAAATATGATAATTGAACTTCTTGATGATCGATCAATCATATGTGCAAAATTTATATATAGAGAGAGAGGCTTACTATATTCCTCAAATTTATAATATGAGTTTGAACTATTCACATGATATATAGAGTTTTTAATCAAAGACTTCAGTTAGCCTTTTTTAAAGACCAAACATAAAGACTTGTTTTTTTTATTGGAAACATGAAAAATTGTTGAAAAAGATCAAAATATTTATATTACTAAGCGTTTGGATGATTGTTTGTTTTGAGATAAGTCATATCAGTGTTATGACTTTTAAGTTGAAAATCATAATCGATAGTATGATTTTTATTTTTCTAACTGAAGTACTAAATTTTTTTACTACTTTTATTATTTTTATCTTTTAAAGAAACTGTAGTCTTTTTTTGCTTTTATTTTTACAACTTTAAAGTCATTTAGGCCTTTTTGTTTTTGTTTTTATGACTTTAGAGTTGTTTAGTTTTTTTTTTTTTAATATAGAAGTTGTAAATTTACCACTTCTAATTTTTTTTGTTTTACGTATATTTTTTTGAAAAAAATTGTAAATTATTTTTATTTTAATTATTCAATATATATATATATATTAATTTTTTTAGTTTTATTTAATATTTTGTATATATTTTTATATGGTTTTATTTAATATTTTACATATTTTTAATAATATTTTTTAATATATTTTGTATATTTTTTAAAAAAAATTGTATCTTATTTTATTTAATATATTTTTATATTTAATTTTTTTCATATCATCTATATTTTTTACATTGTTTTATTTAATATATTTTCTATAATTAATATTTTCTATATTTTTTATTAATGTTAAGGAATTTAATTTATTTTATAAATTAAAAAAATAGTGCAAAAGACTTAAATTTAAATAAAAATATGAAAATGTTTTGTTATTAATATTAACTTATAATTTATTAAATAATATTAATTTTTTAAAATAAAATTAGTTATTATATGAAAAATATAATTATAGAAAATATATTAAATAAAATAGCATACAAAAATTTTAAATAAATGTACAAAATATATTAAATAAAAAATATTCAAAAAATATATAAAATACATTAAATAAAATAATTAATTAAATTATAAAATTATTTTCAAATTTTTTTGAAAAAAAATATGTAAAACAAAAAGAAATTTGAAGTTGTAAATTACGACTTTATATATATATATATAAATCAAACCCCAATTGATAATTAAAAAAAAATTACACCCAATTGGTTAATTGGCCCAATTATTTATGGGAATGTGATTGTTATGTGGTATTTCTTGGAGGCCATGGGAGTTATGAAAAATGGTCGGTAGGAATACTTTTGGCAGTGGTCATCATGGGTATATTATATATTTTTGTCACTATTTCAATGGTACAAGAAATATTTATTAATTTTAGTTAAAAAATGAAATTGGTCGACCATTTTTAATAAAAACTTTTATTTTCAATTATATTTTTTTATACATGAGACTCAAACCGAAAACTTTATAAAAAAAATTGAATCCAATTCCCTCGAAATAACAATGGGTTGATAGTTATATGGGATATATGCACAGAGCACCGGTTAGGCACATTATAAATGGGTTGGAGTATCTGGGTAATTATCTTTATATTTTTGGGATTGAATTGAACTAGTGCAAGCAGTTTTATTGCAATGTGCAGTATTGAAAAGGTTTGATATTCTTTCATGCTGACAAACAGTGAACGATCACATGGGTTTTTTAGGGCTTAATAATGTGGGATATTTCTCGGTTCAATTATATAATTGGCTAACAAAGGAGAAGATGATGTAGTAAGGAGTAACTCTGGCACATGGTCTCAAATCCTATTGTTTAATTCCTGGTAATTTTGAGGGGGGGTGATGCACTTTTCAATGATTATGTTACTGTTATGAATTCGGTGTGTGAGGGTTCTACTTTCTGTGTTTGATACTGTTATGTACTGTTTGATGTACTTGTTATGTTTTTGGGTGGGACTGTGCTATATAGTGAAAACTCTGTAATGTGCTTTATGTTTCCACTCCTTGCATTTATTGTGTTAAGGTTGGAATGTTTTTAATTTCTTTGTTTTTTAAAAAATTAATTAAGAATTGAAAAGCTAAAAAGTTATAAGTTAATTGATTGAATTAAAAGTGTTTTAAGAATTAGTTAATAAAATAAATGCATAATGACATAAAAATAACAACATTTTTTTAAAAAAATAAAAAGAAATATTCATATAGAGCACTAAAACAAGGAGAGAAACTTAAACATAAAGAGGAACGAACATATTTTTAGAAAGGCATGAGAAATATTTAGGTTTGGCCACTCTAATTAACTTAAAGAGCATCAAACATTTACAACTTAAATTAACCACTCATTGGTAACAAACATATGCTTAAGAATGTTTTGATGAGTAATTTTTTATATTATTCGTAGAAATTGAACTCAAAATACTAAATATTTATAATAACTTATATACTTATTCGATCAATTGAATTAAATTCTTTTAACTTTTGACGTGTTATTTTAGCTATAATTTATAAGCTTATTTGACTAAAATAAATGTGCTTACTAATCAAGCTTATTTTGTTAGTATATAACATATTTGGTTTTAGATAATACTTCAAGCTGGTGGTATATATTTGAGTTTATATTTTATTTTCTTTTTTATGCATAATAATTTAATAAATTATTGATTTAATATTACACTTTTTATATTCTATTTTTCCTTTAATAGCAAAATTTTAATTAATACACTATTTATTTTAATTTAAAAATGTTTGACTTTTAAACAACACTCATAACAACTCCATATATAAAACAAAAAAAATATTAAAAAAAAATCATATAAACATATCTTTTATGTAATTTTTCATTAGTCAATTTGTTCAAACTAATTTTAACGAATACTATAGTAAGTTATCTTAATAATTTTTAACGTCCAAATAAAATTAACTTTTTAGTTTTCAGCTAAATTTTAAACTTTTATATATGAGCTATTTTTCTCCAAACTAATATCAATCCAATCTAGCTAATTGTAATTTACTGTGATTCATCTAACTCAATTTGAATTAATCTTGTATCTAATGTAAGTGATCCTTAAAAAAATGATGATTAAGACAATCATATCACTCATACAAACAAAATTAAGAAAGTTGTCATTTAATTATAATTAACATTCTACAATTTGTATATGCCGTTAAAAAAAACAAAAAAAAAAAAACAACTTGAATATCATCTTGATATCTGATTCATGAAAGCTTGACATGCATGTTTAAAGAATTGAAGGGAGAAGCAAAATAAAGTTAACATTGGACATGAGAAGCAAGATGGGGAGATTAAAACACAAATAGAAAATAATATGAAAACATTTTGAAAAGTGGTGGCGATCTACAGGATATGGTGTCGTGGGGCATTGACCCCCCCCCCCCCTTGTTAATCCGTAGTCAATATTCCAAACCAGTACAAAACAGCCATCAAATCATTCATTCACATCCACTTGTGGACCCCTAGGTGTTGACGTGTGTCATTCCATAGCATGTAGTGTATATGAGGACATACATCATGTGCATGATAATACGAATATACAGCACGGTATATTCCTCATTTTGCAAAATTATATTACCAAACAAGTCACGAGGGTGCAGTGGTTATTGGTCAAATTTTTGGTATTACCCCAAAAATTAAGAGTCTATGAAAGGGAGCCACATGATAGAGAAGGTGGACCACGTTTGGTTGCAATTGGAATTGGAAGGAGCGCAAAATTCTGTCTGTTTGCATAAATTATTCGACAATTACATTTCTTAAGATTTTGAGTTCCATCATTGACATGAACATAGAGATGTGATTGGAGATACGTGGGTGGAATTGGAAGGAGCTCAAAATCCAGTGTTTTGAAAACTTGGAAAATGAGGTATAGGAGGAACATGAGAAGGCCACACCCGGATTTAACAATTTTTTTTTCTTTTCTAACAATCTATTTAGAGTTTTTGAGATATTGAAGTATTTGTATAAGTTTTAATAATTTGAGTCAGTGATAAATTAATTTTTATTTTAAAGTTTAATTATATTTAAAGTCTATTATTTTAAAGATTGGGAAAGTTTTCTCGTATGAATCCCTTGTCATCTATCTACATTCACTGAAGAGTCAAGACTTTCAAGCTTATGCATATTATATGAATTGATCATTTTCATGTACCTACATGTACTCAAGACTATCAAGTTATATATATGGGTTTGAGTATCTCTAGCTTGTATCCATTTTTATTAAATTTCCTTTGATTATGAAAAAAAAAGTTCATTCGTCCTTCTTTAAAAATGTGTTGTAATTGAGTCTAAACTACCCTCAAATTCAGCGAGTATTACCATATAAATCTCACTTATTGAATACAATAACAAAAAAAATTATGCATTTACATAGGGTTAAGACTAAGACCAAAAAAATAGTTAGTGATTAAAAACTATTGAATGAAGATTTTTTAATGAATTGGACATAAAATATGTATTTGAAATTTGAATTGTCTAATTAATTCTCATTTGATACTAATTTATGATTTTGTGAAGTTTGACCACAGGAAATTCATGTCCTGGAAAGGAAGGCATACATGCATGTAATTTGAGTCACAGTATCTTCTTTTCTTGAGACTTACAGTGAGTTTAGTTTGGCGATATATAGAAAATATGGTAAGTGAAAAATCATGGCAAATTTACTATAAAAACAACTATTTGTTGCTTCTAAACTATTGTAAGTTAAACTCATTAGCGATCTAAATGCACACTAATCGTACATCAACCTGTAGGTGTAGTAGAAATATTTTAATTGAACTAAATATTTGTTTGTTTTATTCTTTAAATTAACTGAAAAAATAGATTGAACAAAATTTAAGTAGAGACAAAGTTTAGATACATTTTATGGGTAATTTTCAAAATCAATAAAAAAATATGATCCTATGAATAATTTAAGAATTATAATTTTTTTTTCTCTCTAAAGCTTCAAGTCCGATAGTTTGCAGTGTACGTTAAATAAAGAAGAGCAAAGTGACAAGTAGACACATTTACTGGAAGCTATCAAAAGAGAATGAAAGAAATTCAAGGAATGGCAAATTGATGAAAACTTTAAGAAAATGTTGCTTATTTTATATTTTAAGAAT
This sequence comes from Glycine soja, assembly GCF_004193775.1. Lineage (NCBI taxonomy): Eukaryota > Viridiplantae > Streptophyta > Magnoliopsida > Fabales > Fabaceae > Glycine > Glycine soja. Next base: position 45,313,401 of record NC_041007.1, read on the forward strand.
AATATTATAATTTTAAGAATTACCAATAGTTAAAAAAAATGGTGTACATATTCTGTGGTTAAGGAATGGTTTTATGATTATCAACAATTAAATAAAGTATTGTTATTCTAAGATTTAGAAACAATATATATATATATATATATATATATATATATATATATAAGGGTCAAGTTGAAAATTGAATTCATAATCTCATGCATATCCCATTATTATACCAATCGTAGTTGTTCTTATTTAGAAACACTTTTGCAATTTTTAACAGGAATAATCAAAGGTTAAAACTTTTGTTTCTTATGTTATATTTTAGAAATACTTTTACAACCATTAATTAATAATAGAAATATCTACACTATAAATATATTTGCTTATTACATATTTTAAGAATAGTAGGCAACGGGTGACAACAAATATAGTAGTATCTAAAGTAAAAAAAAATAAAAATAAATGTTATAGTAATATATATCCTTTAATATAAAGTTTTTTTTTTGAAAGGAATATAAAGTTAGATTTAGAGGATATTATATATATATATATATATGTATGTATAGTTTAAAACAAAACCTATAGGTAGTCTACTCTTTTGAATTGGTTTAGTCATCTATATTTTCTTTCTTCTTCCTCACTCACCAATCATCACCTCATCCAATAACGTTAGTTGAGGCTTCTAATCAGGCCATCAATTCCATTTTCATTGTAAATTAATGCGAAATCCAAAGTTTGATTTGTCCTTTTTTGTGTATAACAATTAAAAATGATATCATCACAACTTGCTAGTTTCACTCTAGACCTTGTATATATAATATACAGTGATAAGTTGTGAAATGTTGCAAATGATGCCATGGATCTTATCACGTTTTAGTCATTTTCTCAAAATTTTGCTCATAAACGATTTTCTTGAAATCAATCAAAGATGCTTTGTTTCCTAAAGTAGTTAATGATTAAATTCAAAATAGTAAAAGAAGGGACCACGCCTCATGAATTTTTCTCTTTGAAAAATAAATTTTGCCTAAATATATCATACCAAGCGCAGGACTGCTAGGGCTAGCTATCACGAACAATTCCAAACCAATACCGGCCTGTGGTTTCAGTCTTTCAGAAGTCAGAACAAGCCAATTAATTAATTGAGATATTCAAAATCCATAAGTACGAATTCAACAAGCAAGATGGATATGATAACCTTGGCTTTCTGCTTTTTCCTCATTTCAGTTGAAAGATAAAGAAGAAATTCAAGATGCCATGTTAATTGGCCGAAGGGTTGCATGTTTGGGAGGCTTATCTTGGGTAAATTTATCTACAAACACTTATAGGAGAAAAATAAAATAAAATGAATTTCTTCCTAAACTCATATTAATTAATTTATATAATTTTTTTCATTTTTAGAGAAGTTTTTTTTTAAATATTTTAAATAAGTTATATAAAAAACTTCTACAACAACTTATACATAAGTTTAAAAAGTTGATTTCATTTTAAGAAAAATGCCTTCAATACTATAACAGGCCAGGATTGACCTATTAATAGGTTGGACAAACTAATCCGAGTTATAAGTAGTTTATAATTATATCATTTCTAACTAGTTAAGCTTTTTTTTTAAGACAAAAGTTTGACAATTGATAATATTAATTTATACTATTTCTATTTATTTAAATATGTTAATCTTTTATTGATTCTTTATTCTCAGCTGATGCTAATGGTTGTATTTTCCTTGATGCTGATTAATAATTTTCCTCTACTGGGGCTTTAGCCCCATCTATTCAGAGCAAAAATATTTTAATCTAAATAAAACATGTAATTTATGCATTAATAGTGTAAATATTTTTAGACTCTAAACTTATTATAAATTGTGAACTTTTACATTAAGGTAATATATGTTTTACGAGTCATTTCAATTAACTTATATTACTGTAGTATTTTTTTTTAACTTTGATAAATAATTTTTTAATAAATTCTAATGTTTTTTGAAATGCTGTTAAAATGTTACTTCTAACTTTTAAATTTTATATTTTTTATTCTTAAAATATTTATTAAATTTATTTATTATCATTTTTAAATAAAATAAGATTTTGGAATAATTTTATATTAGACTATTTATTTTAAGTATTACACGTTAATTAATATAATAAAAGTATAGTGTCTAATTTTATTTTATTTTATTTTAAACTTGATTACAAGAATTTTAATAAATAGTATAAAATTAATAGTAGAATACTCAATATGAAAAAAATGTAATAATTAAAAATAAAAATGCAATGAAAACAATTTATCTATGCATAAAAGTTGCAAGAGTTTAAAATTAATTAAAGAAATAAAATTATAACACCACAAACTATATTTTTATCCATAAAATAAAATTAAAGTTTTTTCTAAAAATATAATATAAATATGTTTATTTTTGTCATTTTATATTTTTCTACTATTTCAATAACTAATTTTTACCATAAACTTATGATTTAATAAGTTAGTTAACTGCTTCCAACTACTAATTAATTTTTCATATATATTTTTAACCTATTGTATCAAACATAACCTAACTATTTTAAAAGTCATAACAATAATAATTTTTTATTGGTTGATGTTATAAAATAATCTGCACTACTAATACATAACAAATAAATTGTATCACTTAACATAATTGGTAAATAATTAGATTTTTAAAACATGCTGATTAGGATTTTTAAAAAGGCTTTGTTAAGTGAAATAAAAGCCACTTAAATAGTGTCTAAATCTTAAAATGAATTACTAGTACAAGTAAAATTGAACTTGAATTTCTTAAATAATATTACAAATTTAAATCTTGTGAATGTAAAAATATACTTTAAAAGAAATATGTTATTAAAAATAATTAATCATATTTTATAATAAGAAAGATGATAAATATTTTACATCAATATTATGAGGTTGGAATAATATAAGTTCAATGAATCTTCATGAGTGGCACCATATCTCACTCGCCAGTCAGCATAATTCTTCATTTGTTCATTTCATGGGCGTATGTTGAATCTGAACAATCTAATCACAAGCGCACAACTATGGATAAAGAATGTAGTAATAGCGTGGGCTCTAAACTAAATGGAATTACCATTGTCACCTCTATTTTTCTATTCCCACCAATGTGCTTTAAAACGATTTCATTCTCAAATATCTTTTTAACGAAAATACGTTTTTATTATATATTTATTTATACAAAAAGCTTATTTTTGCTGTGTAAGAGAAGGTGCACAAAAGATACACAAGGGAAATATATTTCTACTGTATATCTACATACAATGAAAAATATTTTTATTGTGCATTTTTTCACCTCCTCTGGTCTTCTTATTGTCTTATACAATACAATAAAAATATGTTTCTATTTTATTATTTTTTATGAAAAAGTTGTAAATAATTTATATATATATAATTTTAGTTTTAATTATTTAATTATGATATAAGTTATCTTTTAGTAATAATTGAATTAATTATGATACAAATTATCTCGATGATGACACACGTTACATTTTTAATAGTAATATTACCTTTTTAATTAAAAAATGAATTAATAACAAAATAAAGTTACCATTTTTAACTGTAATTAAATTAATTATGATAATAATTAGTATCATAATTAATTCAATTACGGTTAATAAAGGTATTTTGTGGAATTATTGTTTGATTATTTTTATAAATTATAACTTATATCAAAATAATTCAATTTCAATTAAAAAAGAGAATGTATATTGTTTCAGTCAAGGTTTCCTCGTAAATAAATAGTAATAGCATGCAAATTTTCTTTTCTCTCACTCTTTCCTTCTCTTTTCTCTCATGCCAAATAATTATCTCATTTTCTCTTCTTACTTTCTTTCCACTATCTTATTTCTTAAACTAAACAATGAATTAGTATAGTATAAGTTTAGAAATTATATATATATATATATATATATATATATATAAAATTAAATTAAACAAAAAAAAAACTAACTATAAATATAAATTAATACAAATTTAGACGTGAAAAAAAGATAATAATGATAATAACAATAACATTAGGAGTGATAACAACAAAAAAAAGACTATTATTATTATTATTTACTAATCCAATTCTCTTTTAAGAATAAGAAATATAATATATCAACAATATGGGCTAGACATCAAATGAGAAACCCATATCTAATTAATACATCAAATAATTAATTACAATAAAACAAAATAATTATCTTATTTTTGTTTTATCCTGGAAGTCTAAAAACATACATCAACCGATAGAAACTATTTTAATTTAATCAATAATCTTAAATTGAGTTCTAAGAGTATAGCTAGTTAAATTTTAGTAAGAAAAAAATATTTTATGGTCTTTAACTTAATTAATGATTTTACTTAACTCGAGTTCCAATAAATAAAGTAACTTAAAAAAAGAAGCATAACGACTCGAATTGTTTTTAAATTTGGGTCCAGTGTTTAGAGAGGAGCCCAAAAGAGTTTACTAATAGGCCCGTACAGAAATTGGTGAAGGCCCATTAAAGTGAGAAAATCCTCGGCAACAAGAAACCTTTCTGCCCAAAGTGTATTCTTCTTACCTTCCGTCGTATTTCTGACACCAGCAACACTTTCTTCTACTCGCGAGATTTTCTTCACTTCCGTCGTATAGTTCAATCTCCTTTCGTTCCTCACTTTTAGGGTTTCCAATTTCTCCGATGGCGCCCGATCCTAATCGCGCCGGCACCAGCGCCAGCGCCAACGCCGCCAAAGACGACGCCGTTACCAAGAAGAAGGTCGAAAACGAAGATCTGGTGAGTCCAAAACCCTTGCTTCAAATTTTCACTCGTTCCAGAACTCAAATTTCTAGTAAGCTTTCTGAGACTCGAAAAATGATTGTCTGTGGAAATTTGTGCAGTCCGATGAGGATTTGGCTTTGAAGCAACAGCTGGAGTTGTACGTGGAGAGGGTTCAGGATCCTGACCAGGGATTGCAGAAGGTTGCACTCGAGAGCATGAGGTAAACCTAGTTTTATGCTCGAACTGAATACATTTTGATTTGAATGGGAATTTTTGGCTATTTATTCTAGTTTTGAATGCATGTTTGAAATTGGAATTTGTGGTTGTGTGTTGCAGGCAAGAAATTCGAACTTCCACGAGCTCTATGACTTCGGTTCCTAAGCCATTGAAGTTCCTTCGTCCGCATTACGGCACTCTTAAGACCTATTATGAAACTATGGTGGAGTCTGATTTGAAGGTATAGTTATTCGTGTGTTGTGTGGATATGGTGCTTCCTTTGTTCAAATTAGTAGTATAGTGTTGTGTTGGCTAACTTGTTTGTCTTTCCTCAATGCAGAAGTACCTGGCGGATATATTGTCGGTTTTGGCACTCACAATGTCTGCTGAAGGAGAACGAGTAAGTTTGCTGTGTTAAAAATTGAAAATCATTTTGGTGATTGTTTTGGTATGGTTGTGTTCTGGCTTAGTGGGACTCCTTCATTAGACGGATTTGAAGACCTTTACAAATTGACTACTTCCTATGACTCTGGCAGGAAAGCCTCAAGTACAGATTATTGGGTTCCGAGGGTGACATTGGTTCCTGGGGCCACGAGTATGTTAGGTGAGAATAATCTGTTTTTGGGGCACCTTTTGTTGTTTTTTAATTGTTATAGAAGGTAATTACTAGGAAAATTAGAATTTTGGTGAAGTCTGATTGAGGAGTTATTCATCAATCTTAATCTTATTAGTTATGTTTTCATTTTTTTGTCAGGAATCTAGCTGGAGAAATTGCTCAGGAATACACAAAACGACAGGTTGGTCATTGGCTAATTTAAATGTTAATATTGACCACTTCAAAGTGCTTAATTTTGTGTCCTATTTGCCCAATGAATAAGCATGAATCGCCTTCTCCATTTCATATAATAATTTACTATGTATGTCTTCAACCAATTGTCTATTTTTGTAATTGGAGAAGTAGGGTCTAAGTATAACTGAAATATTAACTCTATTTGCAAAGTTTAGCTTCCATTGGCTCCCCATTATTATAAATTAAGAATTAAAAATAATGTGTAAATTGTAAAATAAGATTAGTGTGTTCTGTTTAGTATAATATTGATGCTCTGATATCGAATAACCTTTGTGATATGGATTTGTGTTGAGTGGTGTTAACTTTTAACTTTTCATATTTATCTGATTGTTTCCAGTTTCTGTTAAATTTGAAAATTGCTTCTTTTTTTGGTACTTTTACAGAGTGAAGAGGCCCCCATAGATGATCTCATGGAACTTGTGCAACAAATTGTTGCTTTTCACATGAAGGTACAATATTCATTTTACTCAAAAAAATTATACACTCTATGGAATAGAGATGGAACAAGATTTGTTAGAGGAAGACTATTGTTTATTTTAATTAATTTCAATTGTGCTGCAGCATAATGCAGAACCTGAAGCTGTTGATCTTTTGATGGAGGTAATATGCCTAATCTTTTAGGTTGGTGCTTACCTGTGCTACTTCAGTCGATGAACTAAACTCTTTGTAATACATTTTTGTTAGGTTGAAGATCTGGATATGTTGAGTGGACATGTTGACAAAACAAATTTTAAAAGGACTTGTCTATATCTCACCAGTTCTGCAAGGTCAGTGTAATCAGGGTTTGGTTTATGTAGAGAGAATTGAATTGAATTGAATTCATAAGTGTCAAAGAAAGAAAAGTAATAATTTATCATTACATATGAACTTGTGTATCTTTTGTGGTTTAACGAATGATATTTTGTTTGCTTTGCAATCTCGTACTCTTTTATTTGATTTTCTATTTTATCTCTCTGTCTGTCTCTGTCTCTCTCTCTCCCCCCCTCTCTCTCTCTCTATATATATATTTTTCTAAATTCCTATTCTTTAATTTTTTAATAAGTGATCTCAGGTTGGATCTCTTTTAAGTGAAAAGTGTTCCAATGCTTTAGGAATGAAAACTACTGTTAGCTTAAATTGTAGTTGGATCTCTTACTACAGTTGTGGTTGAGGGTACTGAAGATTGGTAGTTCTTTATTTCAGTGACAAAATAATTTTGTGTAGTCATGGACCTGGCTCTGAAGCTTCTAAGTTTGGTTTTGAAAACTTATTTGAGAGTGATATTTTATAAAGGTTTACAAATGTAGTTTGAGTTGCAATTGGAGTGAATATTCTAAAGATATCTTTAGGAGGAAGCTATTTTGACTTGTAAGCATTTTGCATGATAAATCAGATGTCCCTGTCTTGTTTTTTCTTCTATATGTTGTTTGGGGTAAATTGACTCACTTACTCTGACAAACATGTCATATTTTATATTTATATATTTTTATGTAATTTTGTAGATACCTCCCAGGACCAGATGATATGCTAGTTTTGGACATTGCATATTCAATTTACAAACAATTTGAAGAATATCCAAATGCACTCCAAATTGCATTGTTCATGGATAATTCACAGGTATGACACTGGAATTCTTTGCAGTGTCTCTTTTAACACTGTAGTTTCTGTTCAATTCTCCTTCAAGGAGTGTGTGTATCTATCTATCTATCTATATGATTTGTGAAATGATTTCTATCTTTTGTATCTTAAATTCTTGTGGCTTGAAACTAACTAGTTACGGTGCTATTGACAGCATGTGAGGGAGGTGTTCACCTCTTGTAATGATGTGCTGCGAAAGAAGCAATTCTGTTACATGCTTGCACGTCATGTAAGTCCTGGATTCTGTGTTAGTACTTTGTGAAGTTATCTTGGCTCAGGTTTCTTTGTATGTGAGGTAGCTGTGACACATAAGTTTTTTAACTGTGAAGTTATGCACCTAACTCTTTTTAGTTGTTGATGTTGACAAATGGCAAAACTAGAGGGAGATAGATACTGTGAAGATTCTACTACCAGATTTACTTTTAGACTCTCTTTTGACAGATATTTATTTTGTTGATTGTTTACATGCAGGGAATTACTTTTGAGCTTGATGAGGAGATGGTTCCAGATGATGAAGACAGAGAATTGTTGCAGGAAATCATAAACAATTCTAAGTTAAGTGAAGGATATCTCACCCTTGCTCGTGATATTGAAGTCATGGAACCCAAGTCCCCTGAGGATATATACAAGGTGTGATTTTGATTATAATTTTACTTTTGCTATAATATGAACTTTGTACCAGATATAACTTCCTGTTCATGTATAGTATTTAAATCTAATACCCTGAAATTTAATTTTTACTTAACTAAATTATGGTTCAAATTGATAAAATAATGTACAAGTGAATCATGATTTTTTTTTTTTGTATACATTAGTTTTTTCAGCTTGTACTATGGTTGCTTTCTAAGAATTTTTGTTGATAGTTATATGTGTATTGTGTACCAGTTGGTTCTGATTTGCTATATACTTTTGTGGAATTTGAAATAATGCCTTGCTACAGAATTGCCATATCACATTTATTTTTAGTGTTTTGGTACATAGGTTACTTAATCATTTTCTAATTAATATTTCACATGAGATTTTGTTGCTAATTTATAAATGTAACAATTGGGTTTTGATGTGCTGGTTTCTGTCAAATTTGGAGCCTCACTATAAAAAAGAGTAGGTTAGTAACTGAAATAATTTATATTTTCGTCATCAATGGTGAGACATTAAATATTTGAATTATTTGTTTGAGGTGCATTCCATGCTAAAGCAGCAGCCGCATGTTCTGGTAGATGCTTCTGGTACTGAATTGCTTTATGTTGACATTAGCAATTAAACAACTTGAGATTGTGCTTGTATTCCATGTATCAGAAAAAAAAGTTTATAGATGTGCTACTTTTTGTCTCAAGTGTGCCACTTTGTTGATTAGCTGTGAACCTTATGTTTCACTCTGCTTGTTTCTCCTAGGCACACTTGCTTGATGGCCGGGCTAGTGCTGGTGCAAGTGTTGATTCAGCTAGACAGAACCTTGCTGCAACTTTTGTTAATGCATTTGTAAATGCTGGCTTTGGTCAGGTACAATGTTATTAAAGATTCTATATGTTGTATTTGTTGTGATTTTGGGTTAATGATCTCTTCTATTCCTCAATCTTCTACTTCTCACTTCCCATTATCATTGCGCAGGATAAATTAATGACTGTTCCATCAGATTCTTCAAGCAGTGCTTCTTCTGGAAATTGGCTTTTCAAAAATAAGGAACATGGGAAGACTAGTGCTGCAGCTAGTCTGGTATGAATTTTCTTACCAAAACAATTTTTCTTATCCGTGGGTGGACCATATCAATTTCATTTTTAAGACTAGTGTATCATGACAGGGTATGATTTTACTCTGGGATGTTGACTCGGGACTTGCTCAAATTGACAAGTACTTCCATAGTAATGATAATCATGTCATTGCTGGTGCATTACTGGGTGTTGGAATTGTGAATTGTAGTATCAAGAATGACTGTGATCCTGTGAGTTTTTTTATTCTTACCTTTGCTAGATACGAGAGTATGACACATATCTTCTTAGTTTCTAAAGTAGATATCATTTTACTCCTTTTCAGGCAATGGCACTTCTAGGTGACTATATAGATAAAGAAGACACTTCAATCAGGATTGGTGCAATTATGGGTTTGGGAATTGCGTATGCTGGTTCCCAGAATGAGCAGGTGTTCTGTTTTTCTCTAAATTTTTTGAAATCTTGTTAGTAATATTATTTGTTGAGATACATATTACTTACTATTTGCAAATGCATTTTTTTAAATATATTCTTGCTTCTTTCAGTTACGGGAGAAATTGACAGGTGTACTGAATGATTCTAAAGCTTCACTTGAGGTGCTTGCATTTGCTGCTATTTCTTTGGGCTTGATCTATGTGGGTTCTTGCAATGAAGAAATTGCTCAAGCAATTATATATACACTAATGGACCGGAGCGAGTCAGAGTTGGGAGAGCCCCTTACACGACTTTTACCTCTCGGTCTTGGTCTTCTATATCTTGGAAAGCAGGTAAACAGATGTCTGGCAATCTATCGTCTCTGCTTTTTGAATCATAGATTATTTTCTTTTCAATTCATTAATCTTCTTTAATTTCTGAATAACAATTGATAGTGAGTTGGGTTCTGCTAATGTTAAGGTGTAATATTCACTCTTTACATTGTGCTTTGTTACTGCAGGACAGTGTTGAGGCAACTGCCGAAGTTTCAAAGACTTTCAATGAAAAAATTAGAAAGTACTGTGACATGACACTCTTATCATGTGCCTATGCTGGAACTGGAAATGTTCTCAAGGTACAATCTTGTGATAAACTGGTCATGCACCTTTCTATGTTTATAATTGCTGATTGCGGATGCATCTTTTTATTTTAATATTTTGCTGGTGCTTCTTTCTTGCAGGTTCAAAATCTGTTGGGTCATTGTTCACAACATCTTGATAAAGGTGAAACTCACCAAGGTCCTGCTGTGCTTGGAATTGCTATGGTAGCTATGGCTGAAGAATTGGGACTTGAGATGGCAATTCGATCATTAGAACATCTTCTACAATATGGAGAGCAGAATATTCGCCGAGCAGTTCCTTTGGCCCTTGGTCTACTCTGTATATCAAATCCAAAGGTAAAATGGACTTGCTTCCCTGCATTTTTATCACTTTGGAAGTGCTATCATTGAACAGTGTGAAACACATTACCTTGCTCTTAAAAGATGACAGTTGTAGGGCTGCAAGATGCCACTAACTTTTGCTAACTTTTCTCTGAATAATTACAGGTCAATGTTATGGATACGTTAAGCAGACTTAGCCATGATACTGATTCGGAAGTAGCTATGGTAAGATGTTAGTCTCTTTTCTTTGAACATTTGGGTCTATATCTTATTTGTAGCTAAAACAATTTATATGCTTCAGGCGGCAGTTATCTCGTTGGGTCTAATAGGTGCTGGAACAAACAATGCTCGAATTGCTGGCATGCTTCGCAATCTTTCAAGTTATTACTACAAGGATACCAGCCTTCTATTCTGCGTAAGCTTTCTCTAAGCTTTCCTCCTTATTTTCTAATTTCCACTGTTTTTATGGTCACCAATTTTCTTTTACCTTATAGGTGCGGATTGCCCAAGGTCTTGTACATTTGGGAAAAGGCTTATTAACCCTTAATCCATATCATTCCGATCGCTTCCTCCTATCACCGTAAGCAAACCTTTATCAGCCTTTCTGACTGAGCTGGTGGTGACTTAAAATGATGTTTACATCTTTACTGTAATATTATTTTCTAATCCACATTCTGTCTCATTTTTACAGGACAGCACTTGCTGGATTAATTACCATGTTGCATGCTTGCCTAGACATGAAAGCTATTGTGCTGGGAAAATATCACTATGTTCTCTACTTCCTCGTTTTGGCAATGCAGGTTTGATTGGAGTTTCATTTCCTCTTTCCAGTCATAGACTCTTCCCCTTCCCCCATTTTAAACCATTCTCAGTTATATTTTGTAATTTGTTGCATCAGCCAAGGATGTTGTTGACTGTGGATGAGAACTTGAAGCCTCTGTCAGTGCCTGTTCGTGTTGGACAAGCCGTAGATGTTGTTGGACAAGCAGGTCGTCCGAAAACAATCACAGGCTTTCAGACCCACTCCACCCCTGTTCTCCTGGCTGCTGGGGACAGGGCTGAGCTGGCAACGGAAAAGTAATTCACCTATGCCTTAAAATTTTGAAACTGGCTTATATAGTAATACTAACAATGATTTTTTCTTCAGATACATTCCCCTATCACCAATTCTTGAAGGTTTCGTAATTTTGAAGGAGAATCCAGATTACAGGGAAGAGTGAGAACCACGGTAGTGATGCTTTTTTCTTTTGTTCCAAGTGTCTGAACAGTAGTTAGTTAAAATGTATTTGAAATTGTGTCAAAATGTAGAAGAAATTATTTTTAAAATCATTTCTTCGTTTGGATAGAAAGATGATCAGAGAATCCTTTAGCTCGACAGTTTTTAATTTCTATTGATTGTGAGCATATTCTTGCACGAGAACTCTGGTCATGTATAACCATGATATACCGATTGACTCGAAAGATAAAAGTCTTGCGGTGTTGAAATGTTTTTATTTTTTAATCTTAATATTATTAATTACCCTTGTGTAAATTACATTTAACTAAAATTCATGAAGTACGTGCCAGTTAACAAAGTTTTGGAAGTGAACGTCTTGTACTAATTATTTGGCAGGTATAATCCAATGGTAATGCTATTGACACTTATGCTTTGCTTATTTTTAAGGAGTGGGAAGGAGGAAATTTTAGCGGTGGGGAGAGTAGAAATTTTGACTTTGGAGAGAGTTTAAACTCTAGGTATTACTCCCAGATCAGTTGCCAACATTAGGTGCTGTAGTAACGATGTAGTTTTTTTTTTTTTTTGACAGAATAGTAACGAGAGTTAAAAGTTATATACTGTAAAATACTATTAAGAAAAATACACATGTATAGCCCAAAAGATGCCAGCAACTGAATAATGACCCCAAAAGCGTCATTATCTGGCTTTGGAAATTAAAATAAAACTAAAGAACACAAATGATATGACCTTCCTAAGCTCATCCTAACACGTAATTAATCTCCCATATTTTCGTTCGTGGATCCACTCAAAATTTCAAGTTTTCATAGAATGTCACAAAGAAACTAGCAGCAAAATAGCAAATCAAGGAGAAAAAATGCAATTGAAATAGTTTCACACTTATTTGACTAAACCAGTGTTATGAAATATGATTTGGTCATTGATTCCGTGAAGGTAGTGGGTCAATAAGTCAGTAGTTTAACTGGTGGGTTCGATTTGATCCAATATATATTAAAAATTTAAAATTATATTTGTATTAATTAGTTATAAGGATATAACTAACATGATTACAAAAAAATCATTCATACTCAAAAATTCAAAATAACAATTGATAACAATTAGACATCAAAATGATATCATAAAGGTGATTTATTTTTGTTTTTTTTGTAAAACTGATCAGGTCGGACCGGTTCAATCGAGATCCGGTGACCTAACCAGTTAGGTTTGACTAGATCATCCCGAGTCGATTACGTGACTAATCCAATAATAAAATCGGTCCGGTTTTATCGGTCAGGACGAATCGAGTTATCACTTGACTAAACCTTGAATGACAATGAAATGTTACTCACTTCAGAGCTCACATCATTTTTTTTGTCTAGAACACATGCTCCATTGGATGCAATCAATAAAATCCATGTCAATTTATTCACATACTCGGTGATTCAATAATTAATAGTACAAGGTTTAAGGTTAAGAAATATTTTTTTCGATGAATTTTTATAGTTTATAAATAATAAATTCATTTTCGGTTGTTGCTTCCAGCACTTACCAAGTTGTGCACTCTTTTTGAAATATTTTTGGATTGATCATTTCGGAAACTAAAAGACAGTGCAATTCAGAACGTAAAATTACATTCTGGATTGGTTATTCCAAAAAAGGAAAAAACCAAGTGCAGCAAACAATAGCCTTCCATTTGTTGAATTTTGGGCCACGCACAAATTGGGCCGTGACAAAGCCCAACGACGGTGTAACAGCCACGGTTTCAACTCTCAACCACACAAGAGTCAGGGTTTTAGACTTCGCAAAACCCTACGCCGATCCCAAACGATTCCGATCGCGAAAATGGCATCCGCCGCCGCCAGATCGATATTCCGATCATGCTCCGCCAGCCGGTCAGCGTTTCGCGTCGCATCGGAATCCAAACCGGTTCGTTCTCCGTTCCGTATCGCGTCCAATAAGCCTCTCTCGCAGTCCCAATCCACTCTCAGGTAATAAGCAACCCACGCATTCATGCATTACATGGAGCTTCTTTTTCGTGTTCTTCTGTTTGTAACTAATTGCGTTGTATTGCGTTTGTGTGATAAGGTTCCCCGTGGAATTGAGTTCGTGTGTTGAATCGATGATGCCGTACCACACGGCCACTGCTTCTGCGCTCATGAATTCCATGCTTTCAATTTCAAGCCGCACGAGCGCTTGGATTCCCGAAGGTATCGTCAATTGTGCTAATACTTTTGGAAATTCAATGCGTTTGCGTGAAATTTTGAATGGCTTTGCTTTAGTTAGTGGAATTGTTGACTCTGTATAAATTAAAATTGACTTGCGACGGATTATTCTTTTGGATTTGAGTCATTTTTACAGTGAGAGGTGCACTTTAGAAGAAATTGAAATATTAGGCGATGGATTTCAGGAATTTCGTATTTTGTTTTACATGTGTGTATTTTATAATAACCACAACTTTTCGTCTAAAATGCACTTAACAGATGATCCAAATCTTAGGTAATCAATGATTAAATTACGTGTTGAAATATTACATGTAAATGCATGACAAATCATAAATGTGCTAAAATATCAAACCGTTGGGTTTTTTTTTATCAACCCTTTCCTACTTTAGAAGAACTGAATCCCAAATAATGTTATTGCTTTTCAAGCTGTTTGGTATATATTCGGTGTGGATTAGATATTTTGTTGAGAGGGGATTCAGAAGATATTTTACATTTTTTTCTTTTGGTCGTAAAAAATATTACAATTAGAACTAGTGAAAAATTTGTGTTATGCGGTCCCTCTCTTTAGGTTAACTAGTTTGTGTTCCCTATGATTTCCTGACAATTGGATTTTTCTTTTGAATTTAGGTAGCTAGCATCTCTAGGATTCCTTGATGTTCTTTCTACAATTAATTTTCGGGTATGTTTTCTTTCGATTATTGAGTCCTATGAGATTTAATATATGATGAGGATGCATTCAAGATAAGAGATATATGTGTAATGTAATCTCACCATATTCATAGACAAAAGGCATTTTGTCTGTCTGATGCTTGACCATGTGTTTCTTATAATTACTAATCCTATATGTAAGATTGGGGGATTAGTTTATTCCCTGCTTCATCTTTTTCCCCCAGCCCATTTAACTAAATAATTTAGGCTTTGTTTGGTTGGGTGGAAAGAAAGTGAAGTAGAGAAAATGTTTGAAATTTGAATTGTATAGAAAGTGGAAGGAAATATTGTTTATGGATGTTTTCTTTGTTATCTATTTTCTTTCTTCTCATCCAAGCATATCCTTAGTGAAGCCATACCCACTCCTTTTGGTTGTAGGCCAAAAGCAGACTACTTGAAGATCAGGAAGCATAGATGGGATTGCAGGGACATTCTATGATATGATGTTCATCTTGAAACAAGATTTTGTTGTTGCTAGGAATAATTGCTATGCATCTATAACTAATTACTGAACATTATTTAGAGCACGTTTGTGTGCTCTCCTGGGTTTGTCGCACATCATTACGCAGAACTTTAGTTTACATTGCAGGTTTTTGTTCTCTTTTTTATGAACCATATTGTCCAATTTAAGAATCTTGGAAACATTTATCACTTATTAAGGAATTTAAAATGAAACAATGACTTTGTTTTCTTGTGTCTCCTTATTTTACATAAAGACATCACAATGTATGAGAAATTATTGATGAGAAGATGGAGATAAAATATTCCTCCATACTCTTGCAAGGGACTTAATTGCAGACTTTAAGTATTGTATATATCTGTATTATGTGATTGTGCTGCTAAATATGTTATAATATTAATAACCATATTTCAAACAAAAAAAATTCTGATTTGCTTGTGTGTTGCGTCAAGCATTATAGGGTCAATCACTAAATAAGGTTTATAATATACTGGTCTTTCCTGTTTAATCAGATTGCAATGATGATGTTTGATAAGGGTTAAGAAGATTGAAGCAAACTTTTACATAAAATCTGCAATGTATGAAAGTGTCTGCTGAAAAAATTAGGAGAGTTGACTTCGTCATTGTAGGGGCAAGTTGATTTCCAAAATGGAGATTTAAAACCTAGACCACCTGTACTTCATTTTCTTTCTATTTCAGATGCATTAGAGGCTTACAATTTTATCCACATGAACTTTAGTGCCTAAAGGCAATTAAGTTGGAAATGTAGTTCAAAGTACCAATAAAGTTTCATTTTGTTTTTCCATGTTTATTAGAATTTTCATATTGAATATTCTAGGGATGCTTAATGGATGTTAGAATTTGAGTATGTAATGAAATTTCTGTAATTCCAATACAACGATGCCTCTTAAGTTTGAATCTCAAACTAAGTTAAATGCATATTCCTTTTCTTGTTTCAATATATACTTTCTCCTTGTCAATGACTTGGATCTAATGAGTTGGCTTTGTGCTTATGGCTGACTAGATTCAGCTACTGGCATGTTTTCATGAAAAGTTTTATTGAATGGAAGACTCTTATTTCTGCACTGTTATCTTTCTGTATATAAGGGGTTATGATGTGTGATAAGTGATAACTAAGGAATGCAATAAAGATTAAGCTCAAAACGTCAAAGTTGGACTTTTTTTTGCTACTTCAAGTTTATTGTAATTTTAGTTTGAATACTCAAATTCTTTAATTGTAGATCTCTGCCAAATCCCCCATCCCCTCCGGCTCTTTCAAGTTCTGATTCAATCAGTGTTTTGCTTGTATAGGTCTGTGAGCTCTCCTAAAAGCAACCCTGGCTTGCAGAATCATGCTTGTCACTTTAATTTCCAGAAAGTGTTTTCCTTCTATCATATTAGAAGGACTTTGCCACCAGTTATCCTCAGAAGTGTTTCATAAAGATTTTAGCAGATCATGCACGAGATTATGTTTCGGACGGAAGTCTGAACTCTGAATTCTATAGTTACCCGATTATTACATTTTTACATCGAAGTTGATTGGTGCATGTACTATGGATAGTCTTTCACTTTTTTGTGTGGTTGCATAGAAATTTAATTTTGTAGGTATCATTTACAACAAATTATCACATCATCAGGCCTTGGTTCTACCCATTATCTTTTTCAACCTGATGCGTATGCTATTTAGTAGTTTTTGAACTTAACCATGCACTTTCCAAGAAAAAAATATTGGCCAAAACATCTCAGGTTAAGATTTATGAACAGATTTAAATTAACTGTTTCCAAAATTATGATTGATTAGTGCAATTGATGACTCTTGAAAACACTACATGCAAATAGTGTACGTCTGTTAATTTTATGGGACAAAACGGAGTCGAATCTTTTTAATATATAATCCCCTGATTGGGGGGTATTTTCAATCATGCATGTTGTATGCACTAACATAGAGTTTTTAAAAATTAAAGGGACGTTGAGTTTTTCATATAGGGAGATGCTGAATTTTAAATACAACCTTATGTTTGTAATGACTGAAATGTGCGCACAGGACGAGTCTCGCAACATACACTCAGATACTGAAAAAAAAAAAATGGAAGCCACCAACCTTATGTTTGGCTTATTATATGAATTTACACAGTTTACACACTTCAGCTAAAAGTAGTGGAATGTGGGATTGCAAAGTATATTGCATGTGATAAGCACTGCCTATTTGTATGGTCATGGAAACATAAGGCTTGATTTTGTGGAAAGAATTAGAGTTTCACTCTGTATGTCCAATAGATATCAGAGGGATCTCAAGTGAATGGTCGTGCATAAACTGGAGTTTGATGACTTGATTTTTAATGGATCTCGAAGTGCATGCTGTGCATACACTACTCTACTTAAAGAGTGTTTGAAGGCTCTTAAATGTTTGGTTGGACCGCTAACTGTGGAGATGCTTGGACGTGCAAAAAAGGCGACATCCATGTGGATGCAAAGAAGAAGAAATGATATATAATCATCGATAAATCAAAGTGAAAAAAGCTTTGTTTGGGAGATCAACACCTTGAAACTGTCCAACTTGTATGAGAAAAGTTATATAAAATCATTAATAAATGAAAGTGAAAAACCTTCGTTTGGGAGATCAACACCTAGAGTGTGTGTTTGGGTTAACTTAATCAATTCCAAAATCAAGTTAAAGGCCAAAACAATAAATAGTTGCTTCAATTTTTCATCATGATTTTGGGAGTCAAAATTGATTCTAGGAGGTATACAAACACACTGTGAAACTTGTTAGAAAAATTAAAATAAAATAAAAGAAATAAATGAGAATAAAATACAAAGTCTTAAACTAAACAACAGTAGTAAAAAAATTTCAGAACATGAATCAACAAAACACTATATTATACAATAAGCATAAAGGAAATAATTCAAGAGAGAAATTTTGTTAACCTAGGTTGAAGCGCACAAATGCTATCTTTAGAAAGAAAACACCCCTACTGCATTAGTGGAAAATCTGATTGCGCTCATCTCCAAAGATATAACAACCCGTTGGTTTCGATCGAAAGGATCCTCGAATCTTTTGAACACCAATGCTTTCTCAAAAATAAGTTTTTATAAGAGAAGGAAGAGAAAATTTTAGGGAGTAAGAAATCAACAATGCTCTTGTTGTGTGTTTTCTAGGGAGGAGGAAAGAGATATATATAGGCATAGACACCTTATGTAACAACAAAAATCTGACCGTTGGAAACCAACTTACAGATATCAAAACAAACCTAACGAATTACATTGACTCATTAAAGCAAAATCTTAGAAAATACAAAAAATCTAATTTTACATAACAAATTCTAAAACAAATAGTTTATTTTATAAAAATAGAATTAATATAAGTAATATGTTTTTATAAATTTTAAATTATAAAACAAATATTTATTAACATTCTCCCACATAATTTAAAATTTTAAAATATTTTATTAAAAAATAATTTGTATAGAAACGTAAGAGAAAGAACATGTGATATTGTATTTCGGTATAAGGAACCTTCCGGCTTTGAGCCTTATACTTAGTGTTTATGAACTTCCACCCGAGAAAAATGTAGTGATTTAATTGTCTTGAACTACACCTTCTTTAACTGGACTTTAGTACACAACCCCTACAATATTACCGTTCATTTGGGTTTTAATCTGTGGTAATGTGTTACACGGTCTTGTGCATGTATCTTGTTTCGTGAGTGCCACTTAGAGATTAGCCCATATCTCACAGTGGCGGCCCCACCACCACACTCATTAGGTGAATCCTCAAAGAGTGGTTTGTGACCCCACCACTACAATAATTGTCATCGAATTCATTAAGAGATATTTTTTTTTTACCAAAAATACACATATATAAATACCTCAACCTTAATATTGCCGCAATTTATAATACACATCGTCATAGGAATGAGAAACATAACAACTCTGCCAAATTTGATTTTGGTGTACTTTAGTCAACAAGTAATTTCGTTGTTACCAGTTGAACTCCATTCATGGGATCACCAATCACACGGAGACGGGTGTTTATTGTTGTAAATAAATAATGGGCTCTAGTGTCATTCCCCTCGACGACTCAAGTACTTGTTGACGTATCAACCCTTTTGTAAGCAAATCCATAATATTATTTTCTAACATGACAAAGTCAAGAGAAATAACACCATGAGAAATCAAATTTCTGATAGACTTATTTCTCACTCTTAAGTTTCTTTTTTTTCATTAAAATTTTTGCTAGTAACTTTAGATATAGCAACTTGACTATCACAATGCACTGAAATAGGAGGTATAAGCTTATTCAATAATGACAAATCACATAACAAATTTTTAAGAAACTCAACCTCACTAGTAGCAGCATCTAAAACAATAATTTCTACTTCCATGGTAGAACGTGAAATAATAGTTTGTTTAACAGATTTTCATGATACTGCACCACCAGCTAAAGTAAAGATATAACCACTTATCGATTTTGTTTCATCTGAATCACAGAAATCCAATTTGCATCACAAAACCCCTCAATTAATGTAGGAATACATGTATAATGTATGCCATCATTTTTCTTTATAAGCTTAATACCCAAAATCACATCTACATGACCAAGGTCTTTCATATCAAAATTATTAGACAAGAAAGACTTCACATCATTTATGAAATGCATATTACTACCAAATATCAATATGTTATCCACATACAAACATAAAATGACACATCCATTATCATCAAATTGTTTCACATACAGACATTTATTACTATTATTAATTTGAAAATCATATGAAAGAACAGCTTGATCAAACTTTTCGTGCCATTGATTTGGAGCTTGTTTCAAACCATATAAAGATTTAACAACCAAGAATCTATAAGTAGTACTATGTAAAGAATATCCAACAAAAACATAATCAACAGTTTTTTGTCCAATTTTCCTTTTGTTATTAATAGGAATCTTAACCTTTACTAGACATTCCCACATTTTAAGATATTTCAAATTTGGTTTTTTTTTTCTCCATGGCTCATAAGGGTTTTTTTTTTAAAAAAAATTATGATACACTTTATTAAGAATATGACATGCAGAATATAAAGCTTTACCCAAGTATTCATTTTATTATTTTGTGTGTATTTTTCACATGTTTATTTTTTTTAGTAATGAGCTATATATAGAGAGGCAACCAGTCACCAACGTGTAGTAACAAAATACTTGCAGCAATAATAATAACTATAGACAATAGAAATTAAAAATCAAACAACAAACTTCTTAATTTTAAAGACTTGTAACCTTCACAAATGAATTTGATCAAGTAAAAGATAGTTTCCTAACATAGGAATGGAAGTAGGGGATGCTCTCAGTTTTTCACAAAAACTAATTCTAAAAGCATTCTTTCTTTAAAAAACATAATTGATAAAGAAAATATATTTTAATTTTAAATTTCAAATTATAAGAAAATATTTTTCAACAATCTCCCACTAATTTAAAATTTAAAGAAATGAAATCATATAATAAAAATATTTTTTAATGAAGCATAATACATTGCATCTTCATCCATTAATTTTTCAGGCTTACTAAAAAAGGGACTCAATCATATCCATGACAGATATTTTGGTAAAACAGAATGCTACTGCAGAAAAGACTATGTAAGAAAAAAATAATTTTTCTCTCTAAGACTGTTAAAAAAATTAAAATAAAATAAAAGAAATAAATGAGAAGAAAATGCAAAATCTTAAACTAAACAACCGTAGCAACAAAACTTCAGAACATGAATCAACAAAGCACTATATTATACAATAAGCATAAAGAAAATAATTCAAGGGAGAAATTTTGTTAGTCTGGGTTACAGCGCACAAACGCTATCTTTAGAGAGAAAACATCCTCACTGCACTGGTAGAAAAATTTGATTGCGCTCCTCTCCCAAAATACAACAACCCATTGATTCCGATCGTATACAACGAAAGGATCTCCAAACCTTCTGAACACCAATGTTTTTGCTCTCAAAAATATGTTTTTATAAGAAAAGGAAGAGAAAATTTTAGGGAGTAAGAAATCAACAATGTTCTTGTCCTGCTTGTGTGTGTTTTCTAGGGAGTAAGAAATCAACAATGTTTTTATCACCGTTGGAAACCAACTTACCACTTACGACATCATAACAAACGTAACAAATTACATTGACTCATTAAAGCAAAATCTTAAAAAAATATAGAAAATCTAATTTTATTTAACAGATTCTAAAACAAATAGTTTATTTTATAAAATAGAATTAATATAAATAATATATTTTTATAAAATTTTAATTATAAAACAAATATTTATTAACAAAACTGTCCAACTTGCCACAGAAGTTAAACAAGAAAGATTTGGTTACTGATATTTCTAATCTTTATTTGAATTCTTAAAACTCCTTTGCCTTTGTAACTTACTTTTTCTAATCTGTGAGGAAACTCTTTCTCAACAAGACCCAATTTAATCCTGCTATTTTTATATTGTTCAATTACTTCAGGTACTTCGGAAAAATGGTGTTGTATGGCAAATGAAACATTACATGTTTGTTAGGGAGGGAGGCTGTGATCTAACAACGAAAGTAACTTGAGGAAATCAATTAAAGAATGATTTCAAGAGACATAAATGCTTAAGAAACCTTTGGATTTGAATTATGATTGTAGGCCAGTAAATATGAATCTTGATGGTGTTGCATCTCTCTAGTCTATTCAAACTTTAAATAGTAAGATTCTATACATATGGTTCGTTAGCAATTGACCAAATAAAAAGAAACACCTGAAAACACACCCAAATTTCAACAACTTTGTGCAGGTTTCAAATTTCAATGGATAAACCAAAACAACAAAAATTATTTATCCATGGCACAACAAGGAGAAAAATCTTGGGTTAGACAATTCATCAGACTACTTATGCTCGATCAAAGATTCAAATCAACCGGGTAAACACTGTCAAATATGGTGTTCACAACATTTATGCCACAGGCTACTATGACAAAAGAAATGGAACATATAATGGTATTGTTAATTGTTCCTTCCAAAGTTGCATGTGTTTAATGATACTGCCTCCTATGCTTTTCATTAAGGCAAGGCAAATTTTTACTCCTGTTTTTTTATCCATCATTTAAATTCATAACATACAAATTAAGAAATGTAATTAATCTTTTCATTTTCATTATATTTATAATATAATATATTATTATCTCTAGTTTATCACTTCGACATTTCATATACTATTATTTATCTCTCTTCTTTTAATAAAGATATAATAATTAATATTATCTTAAAATTTAAAATGACAATAAATATAAACAAAAAATTTCTTCAACAGTGACACAAGAAAAAGGCAGCAGTATGTGTTTAGTTGATAATTCCCATATTTAATTGATACTGGTAGATTGCCTATACTTACTCTTGTACTCCATGTACCAGCATCTGCAGTGTTTTTTTTAAGTCAATTATTGAATTTAAGAAAAAAGAAATAATCGCAGAAATGCATGATTGGATGAACTTAGAAGA
This sequence comes from Glycine soja, assembly GCF_004193775.1. Taxonomy (NCBI): domain Eukaryota; kingdom Viridiplantae; phylum Streptophyta; class Magnoliopsida; order Fabales; family Fabaceae; genus Glycine; species Glycine soja. The sequence continues at coordinate 45,335,994 of NC_041007.1, forward strand.
TTACCTAAAACCTTGCACCAACCCGGTTGTGCTAATGCTACCAGTTACTTTTTCTTTTCTATTTTGTTTGTTGAATTAATGAACCCTGTATCAACAATATAAGGATGTGAGAATATAAAGGCATAAAAGCATCATCTATAACAGCAATTTCGTTTTTTTTTTAATATATACTTCATGTACACAATGTATTTTTGGATTGGAAAAAGTGGCAAGAGGGTATTCTAACACAAACAGATAAAGGTACAGGTGGTGATGGTTGTGCAGTCCTAAAGAAAAGCTTCACCCCCACGTCCAGCTCTTACATCTCTATATATAGAGAATGCTTCTTCCATTATCTTAGCTTGGGCCAGCAATTTTGCTCTCTGTGTTCCAGAAGGATGAGTAGAGAAATAATCCCCAAAGGTAGAATCACCAGCAAATTTTCCCAACTTCTCATACACTTTAGGTGCCACCCGGGGATCATAACCAGCTGATGCAATTAACAGCAACCCGATGTAATCAGCTTCTACTTCCATCCTAAAAATTGTGAACATAGGCTGTGACCCCTCCATAATCAGCATTGCACCACAAAAAGGTCTTTATAATTACAATTCCATTTCAATAATCTTAAAGGTTTTACCATGATGGGAATCCTATAAACATGAAATTCATGCATTGAAGAATCATGTACCAAGTTATGTCACACCTATCTTGAACACTCACCATCTATTTATCACTCGCTCATTTGCTAAATTCGTTCACGTATTAACTCATGTAGATGTTAATTGTTAGGCATCAGGGTACAAGACTATTAGTAAGCATGCCATTTGCATTTAGATTCCAACTAGTAATTAAGCTTGAATTGGTTTCTGTTTTTCTTTACCCTCTTCTCCTGTAATGCAACATAATCTTATTCAACTAATTGATAGCATAAGCTCAAATTATCTTTCACATGTAACAAAAGTGTAAGCATAAGGTTCAACAGTCATATTGAAGGAAAATTGTGATAAGCTATTAGTTCTGTTTAGACTAGCAAAGCAATTTATTTGGATGGCCTACAATGCAGCAACATTGCTCCACAACTCATCATATTTCAACATGTCGTGACAAATATCATTTTTCTATGAAATGAATATACTACAATTGAAGACCATACAGAAAATCAATTGGTTAGAAAGAGACAGTAAACAAAGCATACCGCCTGGAGAAAGGTAGGTGCAAGAAAAGGGATGACATTATGTTGACAATATCAGGTATGAAAAGTAGATAAAGTATCAATTGTAGAATAGCAAACCACAGGTTCTTTGTAATCCCCTCTGCATTGTGTCTAGCCACAACATGTCCAACCTAATTAACAAGAAAATCTGTATAAACTGACATGTCTGCATATCGTTGGTGCATATAACAAATTAGCAAAGTGTAAGCTGTAGGTCTTTGATGCTAGGAATATTGAACTACAAAAGCAAGGAGTTAAACCAAGCACAAGTATAATACCTCATGTCCAATAATAGTTGCTATCTCTGCATCACTTTTAAAATGATCAAACAAACCAGTGAACACAACTATCTTCCCACCAGGTAAGCAGAAGGCATTAAGATCCGGCTTATTTACCACCAAAATTTCCCAATCCAATCCAACCAAATGTGATGTAGCAATCAGTGACCCTCTTTCCTGACCATTTTTCCGGCTTAGTCGAACCCATTTTCCATCAAGAATCTTATTCTCCTTGTGGCAACTCCCTTCAACCTTCTCTTCACTACCAACCAATGCACTCAATGTCTCCCTTCCATCTCCTTCAACCGGCATAGCATGCTCTGATGCATACCCAAAATCATTCCACCCCTGCTCCTTCATCAACCTTCTCAGCAATGCATCAATTATTTCATTAGCTATCATTGTCACCCTCACACTTTCGGGATGTATAGGAGGCAATATTTTCCCCTCAAAATCAGCCTTGATTTGTTCAAACTGGCTCTCCCCAAGCCTCCTCTCCATGGCTTTTGACAACAGAATCAAATGGGTTCGCTTGGTGTAAGGAACTGTTTCCAAGTTCCCAAAATACACAGTGATTAAAACCCAACCAACCATCACAGCAACAAAAATATGTCTAGAATTCTGAAACCAATGCCTTGGCCCCCTTGGCTTGAAATGGCGCACATTGCAAGGATCAACATAGTAAAATCTATTAGCCCCCAAAAGAAACGGATTGTGAAAGTTCCCGTTAACTCCAACAACACCTTGTGCTCCTAGTCTCTGAGAAATTGAACAACACAAAGACAACCCACTAAATCTAGCTCCTTTTGAACCTGAATCCAAATAGCCAGATTGCCAAATCCTTGAACTATGCTGAAAAATGGGATTTTGAGGCACGACCCTTGAAGCCAAGCTGTGAAAACGATCAAGAGCAAGCTTTCCCCTTCTGTACCATCCCATGATCTAGAAAACACCAAATCCAAACCACGAAAAAAAGGGGGAGGGGGATTTGAAGTTTTAGAGAAATTCAAAATTCAGGGTCTTTACTGAATCAAAGTCTCAATCTAGCTGAATAAGAGTGGAAAAACATGGAAGGTTTACAAACATGGCACTGTTAAGAAATTGAAGAATCTAGATAGAGAGAACACAGAAACACATGTGACAGGTCGTGTTTAGTTGTTTCAAAACTACGCAAAACCACATTAGCTATTGCACACTACATATGAAGAGCACCATGGCAACACACTCCTTGGAATCACGACTTACTCCAATTTGGTTAAAAATAAAATTCAAAACATGCACCCTTCCCCTAAAATTAAAATCGGTTATACAATTTTGGTGAAAAAAAGAGTCTAAGAAATCAGCCTTTACACTAAATAATAAGTCATAACACGGTTAGAAGACTACTCTTTTGCCTCTTGTCGTACACAAGATTTGAGCTATCACACAACATTAGACAAATTAGCAATCTTCTAAAAATATTCACGGTTTTAAATTGCCGTCCACAACCGCAATTGCAGCCGCAGCCCCCAACCTTAAGGTTTTTTTTTACACTCACCCCGACTGCAATTGTAGTCGCATCAGCTGCATTTTCCCACAATTTCTGGCAATTATCAAGAATTGCGGCAAGACCGTAACCGCCAATAAAAACCAGGACAATGACGGTATTTTATAACTAAAACAAATGGTAGAAACTAATCTCTCAATGTTTTCATTCAATAAGAAAGCGAGAAGTAATTTCATCTTGTAAAGAAACTAAATTTTTTATTTGACCTAATATAATATAAACACCGAACATGAGGTTAATGAAGAAAACATTACATTGGTGAAAGCTTTTGAAGATGATAGTCTACGACGCTAAAACACGATTGAATATACTATGGAATGAAGAAAAGAAAAGAATGGAAGGAGTAGTACGGTGTTGAATGCGATTATTGAAGAAACATTGGATTTTATTGCCTTCCATCAAAGTTTTATGCTATGATGATTATTGCCTTCCTCAAAGCATCCGCAACCGCAACTAGAGCTATTCAAAAACGGATTCGGGGAAAAACCAAATAGAACCGGTTCCGAAACGGTTCAGGTTTTAAACCAAATTTCAGAACCTGTTTTAAAAACCACTTCAGAACCGTTTTAAGAAATTGGTTCAAGACTTAACTTGTTTCTAACCAGTTTTAAACTAATTTTAAGAATCAAATGGGTTTCAAACAACTTTTCAAATTATTATTTTTTTTAAAAAAAAAATACCGATTTTAATTGGTTATTGAGTGAACCAAACCATTTTTAAAACTAGTTTAATTCAAACTGAACTTATTTGGAAGAACAATTTAGTTTTATTTAAGTAAATTGGTTCGATTTTCAAAAATCTGTTCGGTTTGATACGGTTCAATGCAAATCGGTTTACATGCACACCTCTATCTGCAAGGATTCCTTGTCCATAATATTTCACAACCAATGTATAGTGAACACGTGTCTTGCACTAGTAATAACTCAATTTCGGCTTCATGAAAACATATATGTTAAATGAAAAATGTCAACGATACACTTTTTAACATAATCTAAAAAGTCTAGACTTATTAGACTCAAGCATTCCCAACCTAAATACATTTTAAGCCCCTGGTCATTTTTTCTTTTTTCTTTTTTCGTGGTTAGGCTTGATCTCAAGCCATTTTTTTGTATTTCTTCAGTTTGGGCCAATCTTAGTTTGTTTTTCTTTAGTTTCAAAGGCCCATTTTTTGTTGGATTAATACAGGCGTTTAACATTTTTAAGTTTGGAAAGTACCATATCATCTAAAAGTCTAGCCTGATTGGTCTCAAGCATTTCAAACTTATATATGCTTCAGTTTCTTTTATTTTATTCGATGTGGGACTTAGTTCTTAAAGAATATCCAATAGAGAAAGCATTCAGACATATAAGATGACACCATGGGTGGGGCATAATTGCAAGGATGGAGTTCCATCTCAAGCAACATGTCACTTTAATGTCAACAACCCATTTAAGAAAGTCATCTACATTAGATGTCATGATTGATCAAAGAAAGATTCCTAAATGATCCATACTAGCAATTGGATAATTAATTTAACAATATATTTTTTTGAAAAACATGATCCCTGCTATTTCAAAATAATTTAGAAAATGGTGATTCAATAAAGAGTTAACACTATGGTTGAGGCTACTGGAGAAATAAACATTCCCCTGTAAACACAATGAAGGGAAACGACTCTATAATCCTAAAGGATAATTCTAATATCTCTAATAATAGTCCAACACAACAATTACAATTAACACAATAACGCAAGAGGAAGAAATGGACAACTAAGAGTCAATGGGAAGTGGAAAAGATAAACGCACAAACATGTTTTAGAAGATATGAGAACCAAAGAATGACATTGAAATTGTTTCAAAAAGGAAAACATAATGAGAAATGTAAAACGTGACCAATGTTTTAAAATAAGTATAAATTGTAATGTTAAAATCAAATGAAAGGTGGAGTTGAGGAGTAACTTTAATAAGTTACTCTTAAAGTAACTTGATATTTCTCTTTTAAAGTTACTCTTGATTAAGCATATCCTACCTCCAAAGGATAAATGTCTTCGCCTCTACGTAGACAGTTTCCTTTTCATTTTTTCATAAATTGTTTTCCACGTGTCCTTATTTCTTGGATTGGCTCCCATTGGGATCCTCGGATACACAAACAATATAGTATTGACAGAATAGTTCTACAAAGACGCATATTGAATTATATATCTTTCTTCCACTCCAATCCCAAACAAGTTACTTTTGCAAAAGTTCACTTTTAGACCCACTGCTAACTCAAATCCTTTCAAAATACACTTCAAAGTTGTTGTACTTTGCATTGAAGGTTCACAAAAAAATAATGCATCATCTGCATGTTGTAGAATTCACACTTCCATTTTCGCAACCCCCACTTTTTCCTTTGAACATTCCTTTTCTAATTGTCTCTTTCATAAGATCTGTTAACCCTTCTGCCACTACCAGGAATAGAAAAGATGTTAGAGGGTCTCACTGTCTTACCCCCTCTCCATGCTAAATTTCAACATTGGACTCTCATTTACAAGTATTGATACCATAGTTTGATTCCAAACACACATTTACTCATTTAATCCATTTATTGCAAAATTTCATCCTTATCATCATGTAAATTAGGAAATCGCACTTCACTGAATTATGCTTTTTCAAATTTCACCTTAAACACAAAGCATGAATTTTTTTCAATTTGGCTTCATCAACTATCTCATTTGCCACTAGATCTCCATCAAGCATATTCCTAACTCCTAGAAAGGCAGATTGGCTCTCATCAATCACTTTTCCCAAAACCAACCTCAAGCGCTTAGACATCAATTTCACCATAATCTTATACAAACAACCTATTAGAGAGATAGGTCTATAATCACCCCAAACATTAAGTATTTTCCTTTTGTGGCACAAGAGCGATGAAAAGAAAATTTGAACCTTTAGGTAGGATCCATTTGTGTTGAATTCTTGTACTGCCCTAATGATATCATCCTTTACCACATTCTTGAAGCTTTTTAAAAACTTGAAGTTAAACCCATCTTGCCTCGAATTTTTGTCCCCTTCACATTCCCACGCGGCCTTTTTTTATCTCTTCTTCAGTGAACATAGTTGTCAACATATGGTTATCTTCCTCATTGATAGTCATGAAACTTGCTCATTATAGCTCAATTACTTATAGTTCCTTTTCTTGAATCTTTCACAAATCAATCTCTTTACTACTCTTTTACCCTAGTCGGTTCTTCCACCCAAACACTCATCTCACACTTTTATGCCTTTTACATTATTTTCCCTCATCCTCCAATAGATTATCAAATGGCACTACCAAGTATTAGGATTTTTTTTTTTTTACCAAAATGGGTTTTTTTGTAAAACAATTTACCAAATTGGATGTTTTTTAAAATTATTTATCTGTTAGGGGTGATTTTTGTCATGTAAGATGTAGAAGGCGCTTCTTGTGTTCAAGCTTCATGTTTTTGTAGGAGGCGTCAGGCTAACATTTGATACGAGTTTAGGTGTCTTGTCAATAAAAGAACCGTCAGGTAGAGATTTACTTTCTTGTTTGCAAAGGAGACACCACCTTGACTGTCTCTACCCTTCCTTTTTCATTTGCAAAGGAGGCACCACTTTGTCTATCTTCATACTTGCTTTTTTTTTTCTTTTGTAAAGGAGGTGCCACTCTATTTGCCTTCACCCATGCATCTTCCTTTTTAGATGTTTTCTAAAATGCATGATACTATGGGTATGGGTATGTTTGATCCACCTTTTTGTTGGATTAAAAGCTACTTTAAAATAAAAGTAGAAGTTCTTTGGTGATTTCATTTTTTTAGTTTAAAAGTTGCTTTTAAGGTAAAAGTTGTTTGGTATATTTAATTTTATTTAAAACTACTCATCTTGTTTAATAGAAAAGTATATTTGCAACAATAAAAAACTATATAAAATTAATAATAAAAATAAAATATAAAAATTAAAATTATCATAAACTCTACCGACTATGATAAGATAATAACTTATTTTATAACCAATTCATCGGTGGATATATAAATCTATTGATGTAACACTGTCATTCAACAAATAATTTGATTAGTCTAGTTTAAATTGAAAATATTCCTATTTTGTAAAAAGAAAAGGTCAACCTGTGGACTATATATATATATATATATATATATATATATATATATATATATATGCGCAAAAGGCTTAGCACCTAGCTCTGTTTTCATCACACGACATACAAGGCGGAAAGTGGCTATACATTTCAATAAAAGAGAAAAAGAATAGAAAGATGAAATGTCATTCGATGGATCGAACTGTCGATTTTGTAAAATAAGCTCCGCCTAAGTCAAAAATAAGTTCATCCTGATACCTTTTTCAAAAGCTCAATTTCTTTTAATTTTGTTCTTATTAAATAAGTTACTTACTCTCTTCGATCTAGAATAGAAATAATAAAATTATCTTATTTTTTTATCTTAAATATAAATAAATTTCAATTAATAAAAATTTATTTAATAAAACTATTTTAAAAATACTCTTCATTTAATAAAATCAAAGTTTTTAGGCATAATATCAATTTTCAATAAAAGATAATATACAGAAAAAATAATTAAAACTTGATATCATACATAAAAAATGTAAAACATATTTTTTTCTTCTTATAATCCATATGAAAAGTATAATAATTTATTTTAAAATTTGTTTGGTCCAACTTCTCCTATTAAAGAGAAAAACATAGTTGCTATATTCACTTCCCTTCTTTGATTATCCACTCCTTTATTTAATTTATTTTTCAAAAATGTCATCTTTCAAAAAATAACACCCCCTTCCCCTGTTGATAGTTCTGAAAAAGTCACTCATCCACCACAACTAGGACACCACATCATCCCCTCCCTCACCATCTCTAACCTAAGGGGCACACTTAGATGCATCACAAAGAATGTGTGACATGAATGTGTGACTGAGGGAGGAAAGATGCTGTGTCCTAATTGGAAGTGGGTGATTTTTCAATAACTACCTAATTGGAAGTGGGTGATTTTTCAATAACTATCAACAGGGGGAGGAGGGAGTGTATTTTTTGAAAACAAATTAAAAAGGGGACTGAATATAGCAAAACCTGAGGAACAGAAGTAAGAAAAAAAAAATCTGAGCCAATTGGCCCAACATGCCCTATATTTTTTTTTTCTACAAAGTAAAAAAATAACAAATATTTTCTATTTACATTTTTTTCTACGAAGTAAAAGTAGCAACAATTATTTTCTACTATCCTCCTGTTCACAACTTTTCTTCTTTTGGATGACAAATAATTTATTTTTCTGAGACCATTATTTTGAAATCTGGTTGGTTGAGAGGCTTTGTAGTGTTGATACTCTTTTAAGTCAAAGCATTCTCTCCGATTTTCACCTTTTTTTCTTTTCAGTCCGATTTTCTTTTTTACTTACCCAATGTATATGATTTTTACAATGCCAATCTAATTTACACATTGTCTTCTATTTCTTTTGTGCAAAAGTTAAATAAAGAGTAAAAAAAAAGAAAAATATATTATTTTGGCAACATACAAGCATTGTAATGCCACTCCAAGGTGGCACTAAAAAAAATGCCAAAGTGCACATTATTTTGGTCTTCTGATATTCAGATTCATGCATTCAACAATTATCCATAAAAAAAATAGTCATTCTTGAAAGCTAACATCTACATTATAACTTTTCATATGAAAGATAAATATTACAATTGTCAGCATTGAAGGAAAAATGCCATTGTTCTTTCATATCATAAGCTATTCAGCAGGCAAAGCCTATTGCACGGCACACGAATGGTAACATCCAAATCATAACTCATCCTCCACAACTTTCCTCACCAAAAAGCTATTAGACTTTTGATTAATCTACAAAGACAAAGGCTTGATGTAATAATAGTTGTTGTAACCATCCAAATTACAAAAGGTGAAAAATAATCATGTATTCATAACATACCTCAATGTAAAAATTGTAAACAATGCGAAATGCTGGTAAACAATGCATTTTATTTGGTCATTGTTGATGACAAGTAGAAGTTCCAAAATACTGAGCCCATTGACATGAAAGCCACTCGGGCTTGAAGAGGCACCACCCTATACATACACCATAAAAATAGCCAAGGAATGTAAGACTTGCAATCTAAACAATTCAAACCATATATGATATAACTAGATTACTATAAAGATATTTGAAAGCTAGAGCAAGTATGATTGAAGTTAGTAAAGTTCATCACAGTTATACCTACATCATGAGGTGTCCCTGAAAATTAACATCCCAATCTAGGGATTTAAAAAGTTGAGTATAATCTATTACTTATATTTCTATAAATCAAGAAGAAGAAAAAGAAAAAAAGAATTTTGCACAATGGATTGGAGCATTTCAACACGAACATTAAGAAACCAAGACAACAAGTATACTTATAGAGATTTTCTGTTAGCTGTTAATTAAAAACTGAACGAATCAGGGTCTATGTATGAACTGCAACTGTGAAGCACTTTAACAATTTCCTACCACTTTAACCAAGGGACAAAATAGCATACGCAACCTGTGAAGCACAGATTCTAACCGGGACACAAAACACAACATGGACACTCTCACATGACTATTGTCCAAAATAGAGGTCACCAAGACATCAAATATATATAAAATAAGCCTTGGTTGGAATTTTATTTTTTTTATAAAGAGTCATTATTTTACAATATAATGACTTTATCTCTTCATAAAAAAAAAATCCAAAAATAAGATGAATATATCTTTCTTGAAAGATATATTCATCTTTTTGAAATAACTTGCTAAGTTTTCTTTTCTTTTCTATGATAATGAACCTCACAAAAGACAATACTAAGACATTATTTTTTAATATTTTTATCTTACATTTTAATCTGACTTTTTTTTTTAATTTTAAATAAGAATTTTTTTTAATAACATCAATGTCCTTGAAGTTTCCATCCAAATGGATGTGGGCTCAAGTGTATGAGCTGTAAGGAAGTGTCAAAGATGACAAAATATAGTTTTTTAACTAAACATCAAGTGAGGAATATCCATACACGTGTCACACGGATGTTGGGGAAGTATCAGTGTCAAAGATGCATTCGATACTCCGACACTTCAAACAAGAAGAGTGTTCATGATTCATAGTATTCATGATTCACACACACATATATATTAAAGCATGAGAAAAGAACTATGATGTCATTGATCTTCAATTCAGTTGAAAAAGAAAAAGGAAACAGTTGCAGATGGAGGGTAGATTATCAGTGTTCAACAAGGTTTTAAAAATCTAAGCAGTCAATGAGCTGGTGAAGGTACTAGTTCATGTTTCATAATCTGACTATGGTTGAACCATGGTTGTACTAGTGATAAATAGTTACATATATATTTCTTAAAAATAAGTCAATTTCTGTTAGAAAAAATGTAACTTGGCATTGAGTTTTTATTTTTGTAAGGAAAAATGTTTTGGATTCAATTAAGAAAAGGTTAAATTAGTTTTTTAGTCCTCTAATTTATTTTTTAGATTTAATTTGGTCCTCTAGTTTTTTTTTGGGTTCAATTTAGTCCTCTAATTTTTTAAATTGATTCAATTTGATCCTTCAATCTAAATTGTAAAAAATACACTTTGTGGCGGTTCAAAACCGCCACTAAAGTGGTTTTAAACAGCTACAAAATACATATTTCCCAAAAAAAAAATGAATCGGTTTTAAAAATTAGAGGATCAAATTAAACAAAAAAAAATTAGGGGGCCAAATTGAATCGGTTTTAAAAATAAGAGGACCAAATTGAATCCAAAAAAAAATTAGAGAACCAAATTGAACCCAAAATAAATTAGGGGACCAAAAAACTAATTTAACCTTGAGAAAATGAAAAACAATTGGTTCAAAATTCAAACTAGTTCACCACTGGTTTTCACCGATTCTGTGACCATCCAATTTTTTATGGTGGAATGACTTGGCACATGATTCACTGGTTTACTATTCCAACTGGCTGTCTGGTCTGGTTTTTTTATAACATTGGTAATTTGGTATTGACTAAAGCAGAAGGACTTCATATACATGATATAAAAGCATTTTGCAAATCTGAATATGGTACTACCTATTTGACACCACTATTCATCATGCTACATAAATTTGTCATGAATTAATTTAATTGTTAGAACTTGCAAGTTCACTTAATAACAGTTTCTATTTGACACCACTATTCATCATGCTACATAAATTTTTCGTGAATTAATTTAATTGTTAGAACTTACAGGATGAAAATGCCTCTCATTTGTAAAAGAGCATTTTTTTATGGCAACTTGGCAAGGGAATTTATTTTGTTTTTGTATTGTTATTGGAATTTCCAAAAGCACACTTAATAGAAAAAGGAAAATGGTAAACATAAGAAGAAGATTAATTGAAGGATATGAAGATGCACACCAGAAATTTAATACACTGACAGGGATCCAGAATCTAAATCCTGCACAAACAAATTAGACAGAAAGGCTATCAACCATATGAAATATGAAATATGCATCAACATATTATGATAAATATCAATTAGGCAACAAGGTTTGTACCATAAAGTAGCGTTGGAAGAGCATCTCTTCTGTATTTTTCTGGAAGCTCAGAGAGCTTCTGTAGCCATAAATTATTCCATGCAAAAACAACAGCAATGACACATGGACCTAACACAATCTGGTTTAGTACAACCTGCCAGAAGGGAAGAAACAAAGATAACATAGAAGGTATCACCACTATCCTTGCCTCCTGCTTGCTCCTATAAATTAAATTAAATACAATTATAAAGCATATTACCTTTAACACTAGGTTCTGGACTGTTGGTTTGGGGAGACAGTGGTCAAGGCACTGGTACCAGGCATAAGAACCAGGACCATATAAAAGGAATCCATATGAAGTCATTCGCAGAGCACGCAGCCAATCATGGTCTGAAAGGTATCTCCACAATTCATCCTATAACAACCCTTTTTGGTTACTAACAAACCCCCCAAAGTATCTTTAATATGCATTATTGCATAGAAAAAACATAGCAGCTCTCATTCACCATCTTAATGTTATAAAAACACATTGCACTAGGTTTCTGACCTATGAAACTCTGGTACTTCTATTTACTTCATGTATCCATATCTAAAACATATTTGATACGGATACTCTTGGATACTTCATCAGTATGTATCTATAAATTATCCAAGCCTTTAAAAAAAGTTATGAAAATCTTTTTTTGATGAAAGTTATGAAAATCTAATATAGCTATATATGAGACGCAAAAGCATGTATAATGTATAACATAAAACATAAAGGCATTGTCCCTTAATGAATCAAAAAATGGAAATTCTCCTCTTTATGGATGATCTGAAGAGAGGAATGAAATTGCTACTATTCCTATTTGTACGCAATAATATGAAGGATTTACAATGGCAGTGGTTTATAAATTTGATCTTGTTAATAGTAATGTTCAAGAAACATGTTCTTAATTTGGATTTGCATAATTGTAATTATATATTGATTTATTATGTTTATAATTTTTTATGCATATCTAGATATGTGTATTACACATATTGGATATGTATCGTATTTGGATCACTTATCGTATATGTGGATCTTAGTTTCTGACCAGATAAAAAGTATCAAATTGCGACCAGAAAAAACATACATGCAGTTCTCAACTTATTAATAAATTCATCTTTCTTACGTTTGTATAGGTGAAAAGACAAATATATAAACAGTAACACTACAAAGAATGAAAGTAGATCATTGAAACAGCAAAAATAGAACAAATTTCAGTCGGGAACCTTCATGCATTTAAGTACTAATTTTCCTTCAGAAAAAGCTGTGAAGATGTAAGATTTCTTCTCAAATTCAAAGAGAGTACTAACAGACAATACTAGTTTCATGTAAAATTAAGCAATTAACCACCCTTTTCAAGAAAGTAGTGTATCATAATTTTTCAGCTCTAAGGAAATATAAGGTTGGTTAGGTGGTGAACCGAGAAGGAAGGGATAAGTGGTAGGTTTTCTCACTCTCTTGAATGAATTAACAATAACAAAGTTACAATCTTTGTACTCACCTGAGAAACACTGCCACCGCCCTCCTTTGCTTTCCTCCAACGGTGGCTGAGCTGAGCGATTGTGTCGCCGGTGAGGGCGAGGGAGGCGGCGGTCACCGCCTGCTTCACCGGAAACCGGTAACCGCCTCCGCCGGCCGCATCCGCCGAACCCGAATTGGAGCGAATACGACGCCGTCGAGACTGCGGTAACGGATTCCATTTCCACAGCCCCCAACAACCACTCCCAATAGCGTCCATTCCCCAAATACTACCCTCAAAGCACGTGACTTTTTAGCTTTTATAGCAAAACACCAACATGGAACCAAAGAAACACTAAAACGCACCGTTTCTTGTTCAATTTTGCGGTATCTAAATTACATTAAAGTAGTGGTTCTCAAATTTTTCTGGTTTCAAAACGCAATTCAAGGCGAAAAGCAACAAGCTTTTCTCCAATTGCTCAGTTGGGTCTTGAGCATGAGTGGCACTTCTTTTGTTCTCCAAAAGCAACAATCTTTCTCCAATTATCCCAATTGGGTCTCCAACTTTCTGTTGTTGTTCCTTGTTATTGTTATTATGAGTTACTCAGGTGAGTTTTTATTGCATCTTACACAAAAGTGCAAAAAGCTTCAAAAACAAATGAAGCAAATCCATTCCCTCATAATCACCAATGGCCACCTCCATCAACACCAAAATGTTCCATCATCATCATTATCCCTTCCATGGATGCCTACTCTTCTCTACAATGCCCTCATCAGTGCCTATCACATTCACAACCACAACAAGGCTCTTTCCATTTTCACTCACATGCTTGCAAACCAAGCCCCGCCCAATAGTCACACTTTCCCTCCTCTTCTCAAAATTTCCCCTCTTCCTTTGGGTGCTACCCTTCACTCACAGACCCTCAAGCGTGGCCTTTTATCTGACGGCTTCATTCTCACTACCCTCCTTGCTCTCTATGCAAGAAACCACCTCCTTCCTCATGCACGCATGGTGTTTGAGGAATTTCCCATGTTTTGCATTGTTGCGTGCAACGCAATGATCAATGCTTTCTCCATGAATGGGGACATGGAGGCTGCTGTGGCTCTCTTTGAACGCATGCCCCGAAGGGATGTCTTCTCGTGGACGACTGTTGTGGATGGTTTTGCTTTGAAGGGGAATTTCGGTGCCTCGATTCGGTTTTTCAGGAACATGATGAATCATAAGGATGTGGTGGCCGGTTTGGTGAAGCCTAATGAGGCTACTTGTTCTAGTGTGCTCTCTTCTTGTGCCAATTTAGATGGTAAAACAGCTCTTGATTGGGGAAAGCAGGTTCATGGTTATGTAGTGATGAATGAGGTCAAGTTGGGAGTTTTTGTGGGAACTTCGTTGATACATCTTTATGGGAAAATGGGGTGCTTGAGTAATGCTGAGAATGTTTTCAGAGTAATGGTTGTCAGAGAGGTATGCACTTGGAATGCAATGATTTCTTCATTGGCTTCCCATGGTAGAGAGAAGAATGCTCTGGACATGTTTGATAGGATGAAGCTTCATGGGTTGAAACCAAATAGCATTACCTTTGCTGCAGTTCTTACAGCGTGTGCTCGAGGAAATTTGGTTAGGGAAGGATTGGATTTGTTTCGATCAATGTGGTATGACTTTGGAATAGAGCCAAATTTGAAGCACTATGGATGCGTGATTGATCTTTTGGGTAGAGCAGGGCATATTGAAGAAGCAGCTGAAATCATAAGAAATATGCCTTTTCAGCCTGATGCATCTGTTTTGGGAGCATTTTTGGGAGCATGTAGGATTCATGGAGCTATTGAACTAGGAGAAGAAATAGGAAAAAATATGCTTAGATTGCAGACACAACACTCTGGTCAATATGTGTTATTGTCAAGCATGAATGCGGAGAAGGAAAGATGGGATCGTGCTGCTAATCTGAGGAGAGAAATAATGGAGGCTGGAATTCAGAAAATTCCAGCATACAGTATGCTTCACTTGACATAACTATTTTTATTTTGGTCTGAAAAATTATTATATGTTTTTGTTGAAATTGTTACAAATTTTTAGGATATTCTTAAATATAATATATACGAAAATGATAGAATATCCTAGAACTATAGTGTATGAATATGGTAGAACAATTTAGAACTATAATGTGTATGAATATAGTAGAACAATCTAAAATTATAAGTGTATGTATAAGATAGAAGAATCAAGAACTATCATGATACTAATCTATCATGAAAACTCTAGAAAAACCTAAAATAATGTAGAAGCATTCATTACCATTGCGAGGTTGGTGACTTGAGCCTTGGTATGTTGTAATTGATAATCCAAGAAATCAATGAGATAGCCTTCTTTCTAAAACAATTCTCTAAAACTATCAACTATCACCTAATCAATTACTAACAGTGGTATCAGAGCTACGTTCGGTCATACATTGGATGTAGTTATATTACCTACCTACCTACCATTACAAAATCCTACCAACTATCAATAGTTTTCATTAATAATAAAAAAGAATTTTTACAATTATTTTAATTATTGGTATATCTTTTATTTATAAGATAGAATAACTTTTCATTCATTTTAAGGTTTGGTATCCTCCAACATCCCCATATAGTTATTACTCATTCGACCATTGACACTTGAAAGTTCAAAATAAGTATTAAAATCTAAATTTTACTGTTTTGTGACAAACAAAAAAGTTGGAAAAAACTGTGTTGTGTTCTGTAGCGGCTCCAATGCTGTTCCGTTGAGGCTCCATTGCCAATGTGATGCGGCATTTCATATGATTAAAAATGTAATATACTAATTTTTGTACCCGTGCAATACACGGATTTTTTAAAAAAAATATTATTTAAGAATTATTTATAATATGGATGTCATAGATTAGTCGTCAAAAATGTTCATCCCCGTTTGTTATGTTTTATTTATACTTCACATATTACAAAAATAAAATATTCATAAATTAGTTGAGTCGATGCATTAATTAGTTTAGTTAAGAAATAATAAACAAGATAAAATAAATTATATTAAATTATTACAACACTAAACTTATATAACGAAGGGTAAGGCTGCGTACAACATCTCTCCCCCATACCTTCGCATAGCGAAGAGCCTGGGCAAGTTTTTTTATTACAACACTAAACTTATAGGTAATGAGAATATAATAAAGCTTAATTTTTCCTAAGTTATTCAAATTTTAACACAATTTAAGATAAACTATTTATCCTATGATTTAGGTATTTCTTTTTGTTCTTCATGAAAAAATGATAATCCCCGTGTTATTTTGTTTTTAATATTTCACATGTTACAAAAATAAAACATTCATAAATTAGTTGTGTAAATATATTAATTAGTTTTGTTAAGAGATAATAAGCAAGATAAAGTAAATTCATATTAAAATTATTAAACCAATAAATTTAAAAGTTCTAAAACTATGATAAAACATAATTTTCTTAGGTTATTTAAATGTTAACAATTTAAAGTAAGTTGTTCATCTTATGACATAAACGCTTCTTATCGTTATTTCATGGAAAATGTTCATCCCGTGTGTTATTGTTTTTATACTTCATGTGCTACAAAAATAAATCATCATATGACTTAGTTGTGTCAATACATTAATTAGTTTAGTTAAAAAATAGTAAGCAAGAGAAAAAAATCATTAAAATTATTACAACTATAAATTTCGAAGTGCTAAAATTATACTAAAGCTATAATAAAGCGTATTATTAAATGCATTGTGTTAAGCATATAATTTGATGTGTTTTAAAAAATATTTTTGTTTGAGGAAGAAAAAAAAAATTATATTACATTATTATAACAATAAATTTAAAAACTATAATTTCACTTAAAGAATTTAGATGTTGATAATGGCTTAGGTAAATTGTTCATTCTCGTGAGTTATGTCCATTGTTCAGCCTTGTGTGTTAAATTGTTCAACCTAACATGTAATAAAACATTCAATAAATTGTTGAAGTATAAGAATAAAATAAAAAACATTTCATTAAAATTATTATAACAATGGATAAAAAATTGTGATTTTACCTTAATAATTTGATGTTAAAATAATTTTAGATAATTTATTCATTCTTATGAATTAAGGATAAAATTTCCAACTTTATTTCATAAAAAATGTTTATCTCACATGTTATATTTTATATATAGTTTCTATTCTAATAAAATTACTTTGATATCTATATATCAATATATACATAAAACAAAATTATTTTAGTGAGAAAATTATAAATAGAAAATGAATAATGATTTCTCTAAAAATTGATCACGTACATTAGTTTTGTATAGAGAATATAATAATTATTTCTATATATTTTAAATATAATTTGTATTTTCATAAATTTATATATACAAATTAATTTGAAAAAGGAAACCAATTTTTTTCTAGATAAAAAAGAATGATTTAAAATGAGTATCGCCAAAGAAAAAAATGAAGAGAAAATAAATCATAAAACGTTTTATAAGAATTCATTATTAATATAATATAAGTCAAAAGATATATAGCATTTCAGATTCGAAGAAAATTAGAAAACGTGTATACCACTTGTGTGAATAAAACTAATAAAAAAATTACATTAATTGTGTAGTTGCTTGATTATCTTTTTCTTTTTAATAAATTAGCTATTTAGTTTGCTAGAAAAATATTTGCAACAGCCCAAATAATATTGAAATATATAAATCATGTCATGTCCGTAACTCTGGATGCATTTGGTGGCCCCACACCCTGTACTATCGTGTCCAAATCTAAATTACCCTCACATTAACATTCTGACTGATTATTATAGTAACCCAGCACCCATCAAAGCCAAAAACTCATCACTTTGTCATTGTTATACTATAAAAAACTAACAAATATTATATGTAGCATGCAACCTAAAACTTTTATGATCAATAAAAAAACGCATTGTTGTGGTTTATTTAGCAAAGGTTAATAGTGATCAAATTGTGTATGAAAACTATGCTTGACCAAAGCCATGTGAAAATTTTGCTACATAATTGGGGTTGTCTTGCTACAATTTCTTAGTTCAAACTATGTTTAAAATGCATCAAATGATTTAACAGGAGTGGCAAGTGTATAGAAACCACAAATATGTAAATGATACCAGATAGGTTGATACTTTTTCATGGCTTTGGGCAAGATAGGTTGATACTATCCTCTGACTTTGGTCAAATATAGCAGAGAGTTCAACATAATTGGGTTTCATACAACCATTTGATGTATCATCTACTCCTCAATCTAATTAAATCAAACTTTCAATGAATTATAACATACATCAACATGCTTGTTATAACAACTACTTACATAAGAGTCAAATGAGAGATATCACATACCAAAACCATATGATAGCAGAAGACATATTTGCTCTATAACAGCTAGTTTACTTACGAAAACATTTCACTACTCAGTCTACAATAGCAAGAATTCAAATTATATGATATATTGTTACTCTTTCAATCCACCCTCCTATGTACTCCTCACTATCTAGTGGCATCAAGACAAGTCATCGGATTAGAAAACCAGCAAGCCAAAGAATAGTGAAATCATTTTCTCTGTTGCTCTTTCAGCATAATTTATCTATAGTATTGTAACTCCTTATTTTCATTAATGTTCTCAATATATAGAACTGCAATAGAACTACAATAATTTGCAAAAATCTTACTAATTTTTTATGAATAAATAGAATTGCAATAATCTTCAAATATTTGCAACAAACCACCCAATCTTAATTTTGTTTCCTTTAGCGAGAGTAACCAAAGTAACATTTCACTACATATGCCTAGGTTATCATCCAAGAAAACAATTTCTTAATACATAATTGTTACTCTAATACTTCTGACTGTAAGTCCTATCCAACACATTTTGTCATGCTATTCCAAAAGTATAATTTTGTTTCATCTATTTTGAATACCCCATGTGGTTGCCTAACCATTGTAAATTTCACAAAAGCATTTACCTGGATCTACAAATTCAAGCACCACTTCATCAGCCTCCTCAGAACCATTGGATTTGCAAAATTCTTTCCAGCCTTTACCAATTTTGGTGTTTTTCTTGTATTCATTTCTGAATATGAATTTACATGTTGTCTCCCATGATGTTGGCCACAAAGTGTTATTGTCTTTCTACTCAGTTTGATGACAAAGTCAACAAAATCTTGGTAGATCCTATAATAGCAATAAATTGATTATATATTAAATTCATATTTTGATCAATTAGAAACACAAAAAGTGATATCTTCTCCAAACCACATCAAATAAACTAATATTAAAAAAATTAACCAATAAATTTTGTCATACAAAATTTCAAAATTCGTTTGACCAAATACATAACTTACAACCCACAAATTAATCCAAAACAAATAAAAGAAGCACAATATCATTCAAACAAAATATATAAAGACTTGTAGCGCACCATTCAAATAAAACATCAAAAGAAAAAATGAGTAAGAAAAGTTAGAGCATCAATGCATAATACTAATAGTACAACCAAGAGGGAAGGAAACCCAACCTCCTAAATTTAAAAGCTTTCATACTTCAAACTTCAATATCCCACAATTTTATAGAAGCTACATTTTTATAAAGAAAAACTTTGAAATGCAGAACCTTATTGTAGATCCTTTTGAAATCTTTACCCAACATAATAATCAGTAATCAGTAGTTTGGGGCTTGAAAGGAAAATACTTACCTACAACAATTGGTTGTCAGCTCTGTAGCAAAGAAAATCAACATGCATTTTTTGTTATGAGACCATGAAAATGAAGAAAAAAAGGGAAACAAAAAATGACAATATAAAAAAAATTTGAGTTTTTGACAAAAACAAAAAAAAAATCCACAATTTTAAAGCTTCAATACTTCAAGCTTCAATATTCCACAATTTTATAAAAAAACTACATTTTTCAATAAGAACAACTTTGAAATACAGAACCTTGTTGTAGCTCCTTTTGAAATACAGAACAATTTTATAATAATCAGTCATCGGTATTTCTCTTTGCCACATTGTTTTCTTTTCCAAAGTCAACTATTTAAAATTTCTCAAATTCAGTAGTTACTTATTGTTCATGATATAAAAATTTAAACCATAATAGGATATTTGAAGCATTTCCTTAAAAAAATTAAGCTTCTCAAGAACAGATTGAGTTCATTACAATAACTTAGTTTTTTTTTTAAAAAAAAACCATACCTCAAATAATAGGCTTTAACTCAGGTAAAAGTACAAAAATAGAGCAGAAAAGCTTTCCCAAAAAAAAAAAAACACATCACAAAAGATGTCCATATGCATCTTTAAAGCAACATTTATCATTTAGATAGTTTTTTTCCACATTCTGAGCCATACTGACAGTAACCAAACCAAATCCTCTCACAAATTCTTACAATGGCAAAAGATGTATTACAACAAGAAGATTACATTTGTAGTTTTTGAGGAAGGCTAACTTAACTTTGCTTATCCATGAAACCCCCTCATATGCAACAATGCATCATACATGAACAAAGGGGATATATTAAAAAGTTTATCATAGAAAATTACAAAGTTCATTCAGGTATTTGATCAAACACTCACCTAAATGCTTTACTTTCTTTCTTGCTTCTGAAAATTTGCAAGATTTTAAAATGACTTGTGGAAAATTAAAATAACCTCCCTTTCAGTTTATTGGTGTAACACAATGTTTCATTTTTTCTACCAAAAGTCTATTCTTGGGGGGATTTGTTAAAGATGTGTTGGCTTTGGGCCAAGAATGTTACTTCTACGTTGATAACTTATTTTTTTGGTCTAATATACTTAATTTTGTGACAATATATTCTTAAAACGTTATTATTTTTTTATCAAATTAAACCATTTTCTCAATGCCCACAAAATGTTTGTATACAAACTCTGGGATTCCATTGCCAATAAAACACTTGAATATCTTTGTTGTGGGTCACAGTAACAGGCCAGTCTAGGATTCGAGGCCTAGAACCTCCAGAGCAGAATAAAGGAAGGAAAGGAAAATTGTATTATTGTCTGATAATTGAATTGCATCCCCTCTCATATTTATAGATGTTCTTAAACAATTCTGGATGAAAATTCTTTAACAGATTTTGGCAGCATGCCTTGGAGGAAAATCAAAACGCTACCAGGAGACAACATCTAACGACACAAAGATTTGGGATTCTGTTTCTAGAAGACTACTGCCAGCGCATCCATACTTCATTGCATAGTCCTTCAGGTACTGAGGCTTGTTCATTTTCCTTTTTGACCTTCTACGTTCTTCCTTGTTTGGTTCCACTGCATGCTCTGTTTTTGCTGCCTCTTCATCTTTCGATTTTGTATATTGTTCTGGTGCTGCATAGTGTTCCATGTTCTGCTCCCCTTTCATAACAATCTTCCAAAATATATTCTTCATCCAGCTGAATTGCTATCAAAACCTGAGAGTTTGATACCAACCATATGCTTCATATAATCGAAAGTCACATTGCCACCAAGTTTTCACGCTTTTCCCTATCAAACTGTTTCAAGAACATCAAGTCCATTAGGAGATACAAATCACTCTATGTAATCAGTTATGCAAAATACAAAATATGAGAGATCTCAAACTATAAAGAAAGACCAAAAAAATCAAAAATAAAATATGTCACTTAATTTACTCTTGAAATGTCATGATTAAAAACACTCAAGATTTCAAATATTGGTCCACAATACGGTCGCAAAATCAAGTTTATTGGGTCTCATCAATTGCATAGTAACAACAAGTACAGTTGCACCAGCCACATTTGTCTCCAACACCAAAGATCAAAACAAAACCACAACTCCACCAACAAAAATCTCTGA
This sequence comes from Glycine soja, assembly GCF_004193775.1. NCBI lineage: Eukaryota > Viridiplantae > Streptophyta > Magnoliopsida > Fabales > Fabaceae > Glycine > Glycine soja. The sequence goes on from NC_041007.1 coordinate 45,357,838, forward strand.
GAATAAAGCTAAAGAAACTACACTCAATGGATAACAAATTATAACTGAAAAATGAATAACGTAATACAACAACTACACTAACCTATCTAATTACCTTATAAGGGGATCAGAACTCCATTATCCTTGGAGAAGTTGGATCAGTAGTTTAGCACTTTAGTCTCCTAACTTAGAAGCTCCCTGTCTTTGAAAAGCCATAAGAAATATTCTAATTAAAAACTAAAGATCACAAAATAAACAAATATTCACTTCACATCACATCCTATAAAACCAAATTAAAATTAGTATTCTGATTCTAATTTAAAACTGAAATTTCAAAATGGAACATGTTTTTAACCCATATATCTTCTTTTTCTTCTACTTTGGGAGTTGGAGATCTAACTTGATAAACAGTAAAAAGGCTTTTAAGGTTTCAATAAACATATATACATCTTTTGGGTTTTGAACTACATTTAATGTAAAATCGTGCACAAATAACCTTAAGCAGATCCTTATCGTTTAGAAAACAGTATAAAATAAAAAAATAAGGTGAAACTAGTTATTTGAGTAACTTTAAAATCTGCTGTAACGGGTTCTTTAATCTCAAACACAATATCTCACTCACTCTGTCAGGTATTTGATCAAACACATAACTTGCAAGATAAAGACACACATAAATTTCATTTCATTGGCAAAATAACCATGCATCAAGGAAATGGGAGAAAAAGAGAACTAAAAAAACTTAAAATAGGTACCATGGTGTCATACAAACTAAATAAGAAATTAAAAAAATAGTCAAATACCAAACCACATCAACAATGCAACTAAATGGACGAAATCAATTCAAGTATCTGATTGTGTTTTATTATGGTTCAGATTGAATGCTTTAAAACTGGAAATGAACACACATAAAACCGTTAAGCTTTAGTTAAATTAATGAATACATTTTGCACAAAAATATAACAACCTAAATGAGAAATAAATACATGATAAAACACAGTCAAATTCCAAACCACAACAACAAAACCAAAAAAAAAAATATCCTAAAACCTTTTTTTGAGCAAATTTAAAATCTTTTGTAATGGGGTTCTTTAAACTCAATTACACTATATCACTCACTATATCCTAAAACACACATAAATTTCATTTCATTGTCAGAAAAATCATGCATCAAGGACAGGGAGAGGAAACAACAACAACAACAACAACGCCTTATCCCACTAGGTGGGGTCGGCTACATGGATCAACTTCCGCCATAATGTTCTATCAAGTACTATACTTCTATCCAAATCATTAAGTTCGAGAGCCTTCTTGATAACCTCTCTTATAGTCTTTTTGGGTCTTCCTCTGCCTCGAATTGTTTGCCTTCTCTCCATCTGGTCTACTCTCCTCACTACAGAGTCTACCGGTCTTCTCTCTACATGCCCAAACCACCTAAGTCTATTTTCCACCATCTTTTCTACAATAGGCGCTACTCCAACCCTCTCTCTAATAGCTCTGTTTCTAATTTTATCCTGTCGAGTCTTACCACACATCCACCGCAACATCCTCATCTCCGCTACACCTACTTTAGTCTCATGTTGGCTCTTGACCGCCCAACATTCTGTTCCGTACAAAATCGCCGGTCTTACCGCAGTCCGATAAAACTTTCCCTTTAGCTTGATCGATACCTTTGCATCACATAACACCCCCGATGCTTTTCTCCATTTCATCCATCCTGCTTGAATGCGATGATTCACATCCCCTTCAATTTCTCCATCATCCTGTATTACAGACCCAAGATATTTAAACCGTGTGACTTGAGGGATAATATGGTCTCCTATTTTCACCTCTGAGTTAGATACCCTCCTACTTTTGTTGAACTTACATTCCATATACTCCGATTTGCTTTTGCTTAGGCGAAAGCCATGTGTTTCTAGAGTTCGTCTCCAAGTTTCCAACCTCTCATTCAACTCCTCCCTCGACTCTCCAAGGAGGACTATGTCATCTGCAAAAAGCATGCATCTCGGCGCTATCTCTTGGATTTGTTCCTTGAGGACATCCAGAATTAAGGTAAAAAGGTAGGGGCTAAGGGTTGACCCTTGATGCAAACCAATTGTGATGGGAAAATCGTCTGACTCTCCACCCTGTGTCCTAACACTAGTCGATACCCTATCATACATATCTTGGATAGCTCGAATATATGCAACCCTAACCCCTTTCTTCTCAAGAGCTTTCCACAAAATCTCTCTAGGCACTCTATCATACACTTTCTCCAAGTCAATAAAAATCAAGTGCAAGTCTTGTTGGTCCATGCGATATTGCTCCATCACCCGTCGTAATAAATAAATCGCTTCCATGGTCGACCTTCCCGGCATGAAACCAAATTGATTCTCAGTAACTTGAGTCTCCTTTCTTAATCTCCATTCGATCACTCTTTCCCATAATTTCATGGTATGACTCATGAGCTTGATTCCCCTATAATTTGCACAATTTTGTATATCCCCCTTGTTCTTATAGATTGGCACTAACGTGCTTCTCCTCCATTCCTCCGGCATGCGTTTTGACCTCATAATTTCATTAAAGAGTTTGGTGAGCCACTCAAGACCTCTATCTCCAAGAGTTTTCCACACTTCAATTGGTATGTTGTCTGGCCCCACCGCCTTACCGTTACTCATTCTTTTCAACGCTTCCTTTACTTCCTGTTTCTGAATCCGACGATAATACTTATAGTTTCGGTCCTCTTCTCTTGTGTCTAGACTGCTAGAGTCATATCCATATCCATCATTAAATAAGTTGTGGAAATACACCTTCCACCTTTCCTTGATATCTTTTTCATGCACTAAGACTTTGCCTTCTTCATCCTTAACACACTTTACGTGATCCAAATCTCTAGTCTTCCTCTCTCTACCCTTAGCAAGCCTATATATAGATCTTTCTCCGTCCCTGGTTCCTAGAGCTTGGTATAGTCCGTCAAAAGCTTGGGCTCTTACCTCACACACCGCCTTTTTGGTTTCATTTCTAGCTATCTTATACTTATCCCAAGTTTCAGAATTTCTACACCTAGACCACTCCTTGAAACACTCCTTTTTTACGCTAACTTTGCTCTGAACACTTTCATTCCACCACCACGATTCTTTACCCCTAGGTCCAAAACCTCTAGATTCACCCAACGTCTCTTTAGCCACTTTAATAATCTCTTGGGACGTCTTATTCCACATATCATTTGCACTTCCTTGTGATTGTCCACACCATCCCTCCCATATCTTTTGTTGGAAGATTCCTTGTTTCTCACCCTTCAAGTGCCACCATTTGATCCTTGGTGCTACCATAGGACTTCTTCTCTTTGCCCTATCTCTAATTCTTACATCCATAACCAAAACTCTATGTTGGGTAGTCAAGCTCTCTCCCGGGATAACTTTACAGTTCAAGCAATACTTCCTATCAGACTTCCTGATAAGGAAGAAATCTATCTGAGAACATGTCTCTCCACTTTTGTAAGTGATAAGATGTTCCTCTCTTTTCTTAAACCATGTATTGGCTATAGAAAGATCCAAAGCCTCTGAAAACTCCAAGATGGATTTACCCTCCCCATTCATCTCCCCTAGGCCAAAACCCCCATGCACCCCCTCAAAACCTCTATCCACGCTACCTACATGTCCATTGAGATCCCCTCCTAGGAAAACTTTCTCTCCTTGGGGTATATCCTGAAGTACCCCTTCTAGATCCTCCCAAAATTTTACCTTAAAGTGTTCTGCTAACCCAACCTGAGGTGCGTACCCACTAATAACATTAAAGGTGTCCTGTCCCACCACCAATTTTAAGGCTATGATACGATCTCCTACTCTTCTTACATCTACGACATCCTTCTTCCACTCCTTGTCCACAATAATCCCTACCCCATTTCTTGATCTGATTTTTCCCGTATACCACAGCTTAAATCCCGAGTTGTCTAATTCTTTCGCTTTTTCACCTGTCCACTTAGTTTCTTGTAGGCACATAAAATTGATCTTCCTCCTCACCATAACATCCACTATTTTCATAGATTTTCCAGTAAGTGTGCCTATATTCCATGTACCAAAGCGAATCCTCCTGTCATGAACTAGCTTCTTTACCCACACTCGTTCACGAAAATGTGGGAACCCTTGCTTACTTTTTACTACATCCGGGCGGCGATGCAGCGGCCCTTGCTCTTTTGACACTGTACTCGAGCCATACAGCGCGTTGCTTCCGGGCAACGACCTAGCATTCACATTATTACGTAATTGATCCATGTTCATAGAGATTCGACAAAGTTTTACGTCGGTTGTCGAAAGCCTAACACAACCCTCTCCTTTTATCCGGGCTTGGGACCGGCTAAGAATAGCAAAGCTAACCTAGGTAGGATTACAGGGAGAGGAAGAGAACCAAAAAAGATTATTATAGGTACTGTGGTGTCATACAACCTAAATGAGTAATAAAAACACAATCAACTACCAAACCACATAAAAAATGTAACCAACTGGATGAAATCAATGCAAGTCTTTGACTATGTTTTGTTATGGTTCAGATTGATCAAATAACAAACCACAACAAAAAAAAAAACTAAAACTTCTTATGAGCAGTGACTTTCTCGCATACTATAGGTGTGATTGAATGCTTCTTACGAGCAAGGATTGTTCATGGTTCAGATACAATGCTTTAAAATTGGAAATGAACACAAAGAAAACCATTAAGCTTTAGTTAAATGAATGAATACATAATGCACGAAAATATAACAATCTAAATGAAAAATCAACACATAATAAACCACATCAACAAAACAAAAGAAAAACCTAAATGCTTATTATGAGCAAGGGCTATCTGTGTTTGTCAAATACCAAACCACAGAATAGAAAAAATGAAGCTTGTCATACATAATTACAAAGTTCATTCAAGCATTTGATCAAACACATAACTTGCAAACCACAAATGAGATCAACCTGATGATTGTTATGCATAAGTAAATTTTGTAATTAAGTCACGCAGAAATTATCTGACTTTCCCTCTTTTATTGCTTCTTTTTGTGTTAAACATTAGAATTTTGGCATCTTTGGAGTTTTTATCCAATAAGTGCTCAAACGGGTAAATTTATAGTGTTTTTGTGGTATAATTTTTTGTAAAAACACAGCAGAAGCATGGAAGAGAGTTGAAGATCTGGAGAATCTCGCTCAGCGCGCCAACCTCACTTAGCGCGAAGAAGCCACATGGGAAGCCAGATGTCACATGCAGGCGTGCTTAGCGTCTGACCACTTACTTCTTGCATAATGTCAAAAAAAAAAACATGATTGTGTTGCATTTTAAGAAGACAAAAAGAGAGGGAATGAGAGCATTCAACATTTCCCACAGAACAAGAAGCTAGGGCACATCCATTCATCCCTTTTTGACATTGGGAGTTTTCCTTTTATTTTCTCTCCATTTTCCTCCATTCTCTTCCACCACCTTCATCCCTTTTGGTATTTGTAAGTCTCTCATGACAATGAAAGACTAAACCACCCATTGTTGGGAGCTAGCAACCAAACACTCATTCTTACTCTCTATCTAATGTTATTTCAGTGTTATTGTCTCTTTTCTGCACTTATTATCATATTTGTGGTTTGATCATCTGTGCTCATGTGTGATGTTATAGGGTTTAGGCATTGGAAAAAATTTATCTCTTAAGAATGGAAAAAGAACATCTAAAAAATAATTCATCTCTAGGGATAGAATGTTGTTATTTAGCCTATCTTATGCATCTATGTTTATAATGCAATATATCTGGTTTGTTTCTTAAGGGATTAGGGAGAAAATTAGGTAGAGTAGGCTCTTTCGTGTAAGGAATCATGGTTAGAGTATACGAGTAGATGCAGGTGATAATTGAAATAATATTGAATAGAGAAAAATTATTAACGTTGCATCAAGAGTAGTTTTGGTAGGCTAAACCCGGAACATGTATGGAATTCTGCATCAACCGTCACTGCTCTCAATGTTTGTTTTTCTCGACCTTGCACATGCTAGCTTATTAGTTTAATTTTATGCCAAATTTACTTTTAATGTCACATGTTACAAATATTTTAATCAATTCATTAATTGCTTCAATTGCATATACATAAACCCTGAGTACAATCAAAGTTATTGTACACTCGATACTTGGATTTCTGTTTTAAAATACTAAGTACACTTGCGAAGAAGTTAACAATCCCAAAAAAAAAACACAATATCATTCACATAAAATGTATAAAGAAGGTGAAAGAATCATTCGCATAAAACATTAAAAGAAAAAAAAATCACAGGAAAGAAGGCCATTTACCTCGTGAGAAAGATGTTGAACTTTCGACCGATGGTGGTTGGTAGTGCCAGTTCCGGCACGGTTGTGATGTTGCTATAAACAAAGAAACAGGTTCTGTTGTAGTCTTTCACCAAATCTCTTGATTTCCAACATCTTGTAAAATAAAAACACACATAAATTTCAATTCATTAAATGAAAATGCATGCATCAAGGAGAGGGGAGAAACGGTGAAAAAAGATGCAATCAAAGAAAGGAAATAATTACGAAAATCGAACATTTTCTTGGAGAGAACCATGTTGAAGATTGACCAACGTTGCTTGGTAGAGGAAATTCGGACGACGAACTCTGCTAGAGGTTCCGATCAACTATGAAGATCTTTGTTACTTTGCAACATCTACAAAAAGAACACATACACATCCCAAGCGAAAGGACTGTGAGGAAGGAGAAGAGAGAAAGGATTTTGAATTTCAAGTTTTGAAATTTCTCTCTGATTTCCGTGCTTTTATGTGTGTAGGGAAAGCTAAAAGTGGTATGTTTATCAAATTGGGGGGTTTTTTCAGGGTAGTTGTGGGCTTGACACGTGGGCTAACCTACCTCCAACAATGAGCTCCATTGTATTTAAGATAGACGGTGAGAAATTAGTCATCACATTCAAGATAGGAGTTACAAGTACTGAAGGACATGAGGAGTTACGAGTTTATCTTTATTGTCATCCATTAAGGAATAGAAAAATTCATTCCACCTAAGACACCAGAGTGAACACTGAAAGTAATTGTAGTAATCCACAAGGAAGAGTTCTATCTTCACCATTAGATAATTGATTAGACGATTCATGGATCCTTTCATATTACCAGAGGCTTTATAGTCCTACTTTCGTTAATTAATGGAGATTCTACTGGATTAGGTCTCAATTTTTTATTTTTTTTGGCTCACATGGAGACAATTTTTCATTTGACATTTTGGTGGTATTTTTTCCCTTATCTCATTTACATTTAATATCCATTTAGAGTTAATAGGAAAAAAAATTGAATTGTTGATTTTCAGCATTTAGTGATATGATTATTGTCCAGTTTGACTTAAATTTCTTCTATTTTTAATGGTGGCTACAAGATTAAAACTTAAGATCTTGTACATATTTTCCAAACCCTAAGCCCCATCACTAGACCAGCCCTAATGGTCTGATTTGACATATATTTCTATTCTTAACCAACATGGAACATATTCTCTGAATATTGGTTGCAAAGATCTCAGACTGTAGGACACTAATCGATGGTAGTAAAAAAAGTCACCGAAAACAAAGAAAAAATAGAAACACGGATCCTTATGGCCTCCATGCAAATATCGAGCCAAGTGCCATATTGTTGTTGATACAAATTGTTGGTGATAGGACGACTCTCACTGATCAGAAATGGAGTGGCAATGCAGCAAATATGAAGCTTCTCACTACTGAATATCTGAGTTACGTGATAAATTAGACTTAGCTGGATTTCCTTGTATATGAATTAATATTTAATACATTTGTGCACTAACTTGAATCAATTTCTGCAATGAAAGCACATTTATTATTTTTTTCACCTAGCTACAAAGGAATGCCCCATCTATAGACTATAGGTGCAAGATATTTAGACAACTGGCTGACTATTATGACTATAAAATGCCTTTTGATTGCAAATATTGAACATTGGCTGACTTCAAGCACATATTTTTATTGTTAATCTAACTGCAAAGAAATGACCCAATCTGAGGGCGCAAGATACACTTATTCGTGCTCTGTGTAAAGAAATGGCCGGATGAACAAAGTTTCTAGCATTGGCGCTGTTTTTCAGCAACCACTAGTGCCTTCTGCGGTTCCTCTTCCTCAGGTTCTGCCACCACCACCAATGCCTGCTTCTGTTCCTTCTCTGCCACTTGAGCTTCACCATCTTCTACAGGTTGCATTATAGTTTCCCGGAAATATCGGAGTATTACAAGCAATATAAATGCTGCAAAGAAAATTACATCATAAGAATCATCTCAGTCACAAAAAGTTGTCAAATACACATGCCACCATAAGTTAATTAAGCTGTCCAGACCTCAAGACACAATGAATCTTTTAATGATCATTTTCCACCAAGGAAATAATATGTAAGAGGAGTAAAAATCTGTCTTCAGCTAAATATTGTTTTTATATTACAGGTTAGATGAGAGTACTCTATTCCAATTTTGGAAAGACTTGATGCCTAAATAAAGAGTCATGCATCCTTTTGCAAAAGGCAGTGAACAAGTATATTGTGGTCAGAACTAGGTTAAAATTAGAAAATTACTTTAAAAAGTGGCAGGTTTACTGGAGATTTACCTGTGAAGATTCGAGTCTTTATGGTAGATAGATTCCAGAATGCAATAAGCACTGATGCAATCACTATCTTCTTGTGAGTGCAAGCACTCCATGTGTCCAACAATCGCAATTTCAAGCACTCGACTGCATGACAAAAACTTGTCTTAATTAGTATAAAAAAATGTGGATCGACCTACTACTGTTAACAACAGGGTGGAATTATACCTCGCAGGTTTATCTGAGCAGAGTAACAAGAATAAAGCCTTGGTACACTGAAGCTGACAAAAAATCCTGCTCATATTATGTATTAGCAATTTAGTGAGATATGCATTATCAGAACTAAAATTTAATGACAAAAAACATGATAATGCTGAACATAGAAGAGTTCATGATGTCCTCACCAATGGCACAAAGCCTCCAAATTGTAATAAGATGACCATACTCCGCTCCTAGTAGAAGGAAAGGAGCCACCTGCAACAAAAAAGTTATAAATACAATCTAATGGTATAAGGAGATATAAAATTGGCTCAATGGTTGGGTAAGAGTGAAGGGAGTAGGGAGGGAGGAGAGGTAGTGGTTTCGAATCCCCAAATAACATTTATAACAAAACTAACAAACTAATATTTGATGATCGAAAAAGTTAAAATACAATCTAATGGTATAAACTAACACTGAAAAGGAAATTTTGCGCACAATCAAGAAACAAAGATTTTGGTTTAAGGAATTACTTTCAGGGTCATGCACGGTTCTCCTGAAAACAGTTCTCTAGTCTTTGAAATTGCAAAATTTAGTGCAGGAAGAATCAATTTTGCTAGATGTAAAATGTCATCTTCTTTCAGCTTGGCAAAACTCCTTTTCTCAACCTGGTTTCTGAACACATTAACAAATAGTCAAACACAAATCCGTTGAGTACATCCAAATCCGAAACTTGGATAGCTTAGAAGAGAAACAACATCATGACAAACTAAACACGTATTACCTTTGACAAACTGAGTTTGAGAAGAATGAAACACCCAACAAGAGAATTGCCAATCGCGATATGGCCGAGAAAATGCTGAAATGTCAAGCACGGGAATGTCTCAGACTCTTCTACTAGAGACTAGAGAGAGACCCACAAAAAGAGAAGAAGCACAAAGAGAGAAGTTGCAGACCTAAAGTTGACCCCTTTAGTGAAGCAAGAAGACAAGAAACAAAGACACCCCAAACCAAACCAAAGGGTCGATTTTGAAACATCTTTCCACATTATTAAATCACTGATCAACGCACCAACACGATCCAGATCACCCCTATTCTCTTCATCAGCTTCTAAACATCAAACCAAAGTAAACGCATCAATCTATATATACTACGCTTCAAAATAACATTAAATGAAATCAAACAAACAGAGCAACAAATAAGAGTAATAATAAACCTCCAAAATCCGAATATATTTACACAAAATTTAGCTGCGGATATATCCTTATCTTCAAAACGCAAAAATCTCGTTTTGTTTTTTTTAAGGCAAAAATCTCGCTTCTGACTCAGAGAATCATAAAATTCAGTTAAATTAATTAATCATCACAATCACTAAGGACGACCAATACTTAATGTGCAACCGTTTAAGAACTTATAGGAATGTATCATAAATTTAGCTTCGAAATTCACTAAAATGAATTTTAGAAAATACAAATTCTAATAAGATTTACAAATTCTTATTAAATTAGACTTTAATTTATATATAAAGTATGTTTAAAACACTTTACTCCCTTTTTCCTGTATTATAAGATCCATTATTTTAAGATTAAGATTAAGAAAGAAAAAAAGTTATTAATTTAATTAATACTAATAAATTTTCTTAAATTTATAATTTTTTTCAAAATTATATTTATCATTAATACTCCGCCTCTCTCTTCTATTGTTTATTCATACCTTCTCTTTTTTAATTAGGATTATTTATAGTTTAAAAATAATTAATACAATAAACAATATATTAAATCTTGTAAAAAAAATTAAACTGAATCTTATAAATAAGAATATGGAAATATTGAGTAATTTATTAGTGCGACTATTTTACCATATATGTGTTGTCCATACAAGTCTTTTTTCTCAATCAATTAATAAAGAATCAACTAATTGGACACAATTGTATAAACAATCTTTAGATTGGGAGTTCATTCTAATTAAATTCACAGATTAAACTCTTAAAAAAAAGTCATAAATTAAGAATATTGCATTTTGGAATTTATGCATACTTGTTGTTGGAGAAGAAGTAGAAGGTGGTTGAAAAGGCACCAAGCTGAGTCTCTCCTTCCTATGTCTCCCACTGTGCCTCCTCTTCCTCTGTTTCACAACCTCCTCCACCGCCACTCCCTCCTTCTCCTCCCTTCTCCACCTCCGCAAGCTCCTCGGCGAAGCTGCCTGCGCCGCCGCCGCCGCCCGGCTCTTGCACCGCCGCCGCACTCCGGCGGCCTCCGGCACCTCCTCGTCGAACCGCGCCTTCGACCTCCGCGCCGAGGAAGGCGACAGAAGCAGAAGCTCCTTGATCGGAAGAGAGCTCGTCGGAGACGCCGCCGAAGGCTTCGCGGTCGCCGGCGGCGGCGACGTAACCGTGTCGAGGGAAATTTGAATTGGCTCCACCGTTCCGTTTTCGCTCTTTCGAGCCAAACGCGACGACGACTTTGTTCGAGAGCGGTGGTGGTGGCGGTAGTGGTGATAAGGGGAAGAAAAGCAATCCATGAATCTGAATGTGAATTTGAATTTGAATTCGAATTCGAATGTGAATGTGAATTTAAGAGTGAGTGAGTGATCTGAGATTTGAGTTTATTGAATGAAGGAGTAAATGTAAGGTTGTGTTAGTAGCCGTTGGAGGAAAACGACGCCGTTTAATGTTATAACTTTTTTTTTTCAAATGTAGCGGTGCGGTGGTAGTGAGGTGGGACCGTCAGCTTCAACGGTTAATGTCGGAAAAAAGTTAAAAACGTTAGTGTCATGGTTACGTTGGAACTCGCCACTTAGTGGACTGTGACGTCATCAACTTATAAAGGGAAATCCTCTTGAGAGTGAGTGTCTTTTATTATTTTCAAGATAACTTGAAAAAATTAATGGAGCAAAATGTACTTCTACATGTTAGCAAATTCATTGTTTCTTGCAGCTACAAAGTTCAATGCATGATGACTTTAAGCTTGTTCTTTGCAACTTTCGTTGCAAAAACATTGATTGAGGTTCAAGAACTATACTATAGAGTAAACATTTATGTACTGTATTTATTAGAGTTCGTCACTGTATTTATTACTTTTTCTTTCTTCTTCTTTTTTTTTTCATTGTAACACTTATTAATTATTATATTTATTACAAGTATTTATTATTTTTTCCTTTTTCTGTCATAAGTAAAACATCACATATATTTCTCAACTTACTGTATTAAAGATTTTGCTTATGAAATCTAATTGTTGTTAATTTAAAGAAACTTTACACACAATAAAAATCCAGCACAATTTATCCTATTCTTCTTACACATGTTAATAAGATCTTGCACTACATTAATCCTTTGAATTTATTTTTTCTCCTTTATTATTATCTCTACCCATTGTCAATTTTAATCCACCTTATTTTAGAATAAATGTTAATCGATATCCTTTTAGATTCTCCAACTGAAATTTATTTATGAATAAGATGAACAGTTATAAACATATATACTACTACTTTTATTTCTTTTTGTCCGTCTTTTAAGGTTATTTTGTATAAACTAAGAAATATAATAAAAAAATTCTAATAAAATAGTTATTATGTTTTCTATTTCATCATTTTTTCCACTATATAATAAATACATGTGTAAACTAATTAAAGATAAAAAATAAGTAAGAATATAAATAATAAAAGAATAATTAATGTGATATTCAAACTTTATAAATCACAAACAAATAAGAATTTTTTTTTCAAAAAATCTAACAATTATAAAGGAACCTAAGGGAGTACCATTTTTTTGTGTAGGTAAGTAGAGGAATAGAGAAATAAAAATAAATAAATAAATAAATAAGATAAAAGTGATTGAAATGATAAGTAATTGATGTGACATAGAAAAAGATTGAAACAAAATGGAGTGAAAATGAAATAATAAAATAGTGTGTGATGCCCTCCCTATATTTGTGAGAAACTAATCTGCGCATGTTACAGTCAACAATGAATTGAGATTTAGAATTCCTCCAAAGTCCAAAGTTCAATTTCCATGTAAATACAAAACAAGAATCTGCTCATTTCACTGTTCATATGGCCCTTAAAACAAAAATGCAAAATAGGGTATGCAAGGCCCAAAGCTGTATTACTCTTCCACTGACCCAATTTTAATGGGCCTTAAAAACTGTTTCAGCTTATGTTTTAAAGGAGAAAAGAAACATACTGTTGGATGGATTGTTTCAGAATATGATTGGAACTTGAAAGTCCAAAAAAGAGAGGGAGGAATTCAAATATGACGATTTAAGGTACATGTTTTTGATTAAATTTCTCAATAAACATTGATAGAAGGAAAAAAAATAAGAAAAAAAATGAATTAATTATGTATAAATTAAAATTAGTTTATACATAAAATATTTTAATTTATGGGAAAAGCTTAGTTTATTTTCACTTCTTACTTTATGATAAGTGTTCATTGAAAAGGTTACTAAAAATCTAAAATAAAACTTAAGACAATAGGATGATTATATATTGATTTCATTTTCTTGACTTTCACATAAACTTTTTCCTACCTAAAATTTAACTATGTCTGACACATAATAATAATAAAAAAAATAAAGAAAAAAATAATACCAGTTGCTAGCAGGCCTTATTATATGAGGACGAGAGTGACGAAAATATTATTATTATTATTATTATTATTATTATTATTATTATTAATAAAGTACCAAAAAAGATCAAGTATTGTGATAAAATCCCTTGCCATGAATATTAAATAAAAATTATTTTGAAAACAACGGAAATAATATTGAAATCTGGACAAAAAAAAAAGTTATAGACGTAAATGAAGCCAACGAAAATAAATTCACAATTTATATTTGGCCAAATTTTTTTAAGTTGTTTTACTTAAGAAAATATGAAAATCCAAACACATTAAAACTATGAAAAAGTTAAATAGATTAATTTTATTAAAAAGAAAGTAGTCGCACGCATTGTGTATATATATATCAACTTACTCTAAGAGTTTGTTTGGATAGGATAATTTAATTAGATAATGTATTTTTTATAAAAAATTAAATTCTTTTCTATTAAACTGTTTGGATATTTTACTAAAAAAATTTGAAATTTTAGAATTTAAGAAGGGATTTTAGTAAGTCGAACAAATAGAATTTAAAATTATATCTCAAAAGAGTGAATTTGGAAATTCTCAATCTGGACAGAAGCGCGCACCTCTAAGCTCGACGTGGAGCCTCGCTCACTTGCTCTCTCAGCAGAGCCTCACTCTTGAACTTCTCTCTCTTGTTCGTCTTACTTCTCTCTTGAGCTTTCATGGTTTTGATGTTGTTCTTCTGTGATTATTGTTTTGTTTTCTTCAATACTCAATTGAATTTCAATCTAGGGTTCATATATTTTCCTCAATACTCATTGTCGCAAACCTAATCCCTAGCTCTCACAGCTTGGCCTTCAAAACGAATGTGCTCTACTTTAATGCTCGCGCGATACCTTCTATTTATTCTTCTTCGGTCAGTTTGTTTAATTGATTGAAAAACCTTTTTCTACTGGAATTTTAAGTAGTAATTGATGTTTCTATGCTTTGATTTTGTGATTAGCATGTCAATTGTTTGTGAGATTTGGTGGTTAGATGTGATTATTGTTGCATTGTTGCATGATTCTAAAGGATTTTTGTGGAATCGCAACTTGTGTTTAACGGGTGGGATTCCATGAGTAGCATGTGTAGTAACAATATAGTAACCGTATTGAAGTATAACAAGAAACCAGACAAAAAAAGTGGAATTACTAGAATAGAAATGTTATTTGGTATGAAATCATTTGTACGGGAAAATGGCGATTGTTCTTTGACCATTGCCATTGGCGCATGACTATACACTGCTAGTTGAGAATGAGTTACATTATATGTATCGTTTACATTTTGCCTCTCCCAAACAAAATTCTTCAGCATAGCATTTGATGCCTTCTAATGTACAAAACTTCTACTCCTCATTGTTGTCCCTATCTAGGCCGACTTGATCCCATGTTATTCTAATGTTGCTTTTGTCTTAATTATTTTGCCCTTCATTTCCTTATTTACCTCGATTAGCATATTCCAGCATGTTGTTGATGTTGTCTGTAAATTCTCTTTTCAAGCAAATCAATGAGAATAAGATATTGTCTTCTAACATGAGAATTTGGTGTGTGTTTGGTTCAACTTATTTTAAAGAAATAACTGATTATTTCCCCCAAATTTGGTAGTTTCTTGAGAGAGTTTTAAAAATATAATAGTTTATTTTGGCAGTTTTGTTTGTGTTTTGTTTTGGATTCCACAGTTCTCTTTTTCAACTATGCTAACTTGTGTTAATTAATTGTGTTCTTTTTCTTATAACTAAATTTGAGTTTTTAATTAGCTGAATAATTATGCATCCAACATTGAACATTTCCTTAAAAAAATTTCTTTTTGCAACTTTCATGGTATTATGAAGATGTGATGTTGTATTTTCTTTACTTTCATGTGTTAATGCAGAGTTTCTATTTTCATTTTGTTCAGTGCAAATTTTATGTAGTACATAAACCTTTATACTAGTAATTGGTAGTTTGGTACCTTTGCCCTTTGGGCATCATATTCATAGCTTGCTCACAGGGTCAATATCCACAGATGCTTGAACACTTCAGGTATAGCCAACCTCAAGATATTTGTGTTGTTGTGCATGTTTTATGGTCAGCATGTTGCAATTGGATTCATCTTCATCCAACATTTGCAATCAGATAGGGAAGAGTGTTAAACATAATTGCCATGGGAGCATTGTCGTTGGATCATTGTTTTATGTTTCGTAGGAGGAGGAGAATGTCCTGCAACATAAGCCCCCACCAATGCTCCATTTGATTTTCGTGCTAGAAGGGATCAAGGGTTGGGCCTTAGATTTTTTTTGTCCGGGATAAACAAAATAATTGCATCCTCATAATTATTAAAAATCGAGATCAACATTTCTCCTTCCTATTATAATTTTGAAGAAAATTCTGAACTATTAGAATAACAATTTTCAGAATAATATTAACTATTCCTAAATCAAACATGGATGTTGTCTATGTCTTAAAAAAATGAAAGAGCAAACTCCTATCTTTGTTTGTCCTCTACATTGGTCAACTTCTGAAACTAGTGACTCGGGAATTTCTTTTAGAAGCCTACAAAATAATTAGAATTCCTTATTATCTGGAAAAATATGAAATAGTAGATTTGTGTGTCCCCATCTTCCTTGAGGATGCTTTTATGTTATTTCTTTGTTTCTCCTCTATGTTCTTTTCCATGGTCAACTTCTGAAACTATCAAATCTACCTTGTTCTTCTCTTCTTTGTGTATTAACCCCTTACAATGCTTAGATGGCTTCTGTAGGTAAGAAGCACTGATTTTTTGCTGATTTGTTATGGGAGAAGGGATTCATGATTGATTATGAAACCCATGTTTTTAAAATCTTCAACAGCTAAATATAATGTAAGTATAGAATTGCAAATTTGAAGATCAAGCTTAAATCATGTCTCCTGCATCTCACATAACATGCTTTCTACATCCATTACTCTTTTGCATTTGCACAACAGTCTAAGCATAATTCACAAAACATTTTGTGAATATCATAACTGACCATCTTTATAGCATAATTATGTTTTACATTTATATCTCTCATTTTATATAACAAATTATGTTTTAACAAATATGATTTCTTCGGTAGCACTTAACATTATGTTTTCTTTTGCAGAAAAGATGGGAAGGAAATCTTGTGCTAAAGCAAAGGCAATTAGAAAATTTGGAATTATTTTGGAAGTTGGACTTATTTTGTGACTAGATTTTGCTTTAGTCCAAGTTTTTTTTTTGTGTGTAATTGCATTACTAACCAATGACTTCTAAAAAAATAAGTTTTATTTGTAGGCTTTTAAATAACATTCTAAGTTGAAATGGTACATTCATACCTCAGATCTTATTGTAAAAAAAGCCATGTGAATTTTGATTTGTATATTTTTTAAGTTGTGGTGCTTCTAAGATCACATTTAATATATCATTTTATCTACTAAATAGTTATACCTTATAAGCTTATAGAGTTTTGTATGGGCCGTAAATGGAATAATAATTTAAATAGCCAAATTAATATATTTTTAATTGAAATAGATTAAAATAGAACATATTTATTGGAATACCATACTCAACAAATAGTACATAGAATTTATTAATGAAAAAAATATTTTATTCAAATATACAATTTTAAAAAATAATGCATTGGATTATTTTATCAAAATAACAAATTTTGAAAATGAAGAAATTTAATTTTTTTTATCCAAACACAAAAATTTGAAAATAAAGAAATTTAATTTTTTATCCAAACACAAAATTTTAAAAATTAAAGAATTTAAATTGAAGCATTTGAAATTCTTAAAATTTAAAATTTTTTAGAATTTTAAATTGTCTAATCCAAACACATTCTAAGAATACTTCTTTTACCGTAACTTTTCATCTTCATCACTCATTTTTTTGAAATCTAATGATTAAGACTAATTATTTATTATAACATTAGATCTAAAGAAAATGAATGATTCAGATGAAGAGTAACTCTAACCTTGTGTTTGGATCAGGAATTTCAAAATTTCAGGGAATTTGAGATGCCTAAAATTTGATTTGATTTGATTTTAATTTTCTTCATTTTTAAAATGCTTTGTTTGGATAAATCAATTCAAATTTCTATAATTTTAAATTCTTTGTTTGGATAAGACAATTCAATTTCCTCCATATGCAAAATTTCAATTTTATATTTTAAATAGATGAAATTTTAATATTAAACTTTATAAAAAACAAACACAATCTAATTTTGAAATATTAATTTAAAAATATTTTTGATTTTTAATAATTTAAAAATCAAAAATATTGATAATTTTAACTAGGATTGTTTATCTTGAGCACAACCGGTGATGTTTTTAAACCGACGTCAATCAAGATTATTTTTCAGTCGACATCAAATAGGATTTTTTGTCAAAGTATGCTGGGAATATTTGTCAGCTGATTTCAGTTGGAGCTATTTTTTGGCTAACGTTGGTTGAGCCTATTTTTCAGTCGATGTTGGCTAGGTTTTTTTACCAACATCGGATAGGGTTTGTTTGATCGACACCGGCTAAAGTCTTTTCGAACGACAATGACCAAGGTTACTTTTAGCCAACGTCAGCCTAAAAAATCCTAGCAGACATTGACAAAAAAATCTATCCAATATCGGCTAAAAAATAGTTTGGTCGATACCAACCAATAGAACCTACCCGATCTCGGCCGAAAACAATCATTGGTCAGCATTGGCCAAAAAATCCATAGTCGAAGTTGGCTAAAAAATAGTCGTGGCCAATGTCAGACAAAAAACCCTACCCAACATCGACTAAAAAATAGCCTTGGCTAATGTTGGCTAAAAAATAGCTTTGACCGATGTCGATCGAAAAAACTTTAGTTTGTGTCTACTTTAAGAACCTAGTCGATGTCGACTAAAAATATTCATATCCGATGTCGGTCAAAAATACCTAGCTGGTGTTAGCAGAAAAAACCTTAGCCAACATCAACCAAAAAACCTAACTAATGTGGTTAAGAAATAGCTCTGGCTGATGTCAGTTAGAAAACCCTAGTCAATGTCAGCAAAAAAATCCTAATCGGCGTCGATTAAGAAAATCTAGTTGACATCCGCCAAAATACCCTAGCTAACATTGGCTGAAAAATAACCCTAGTCAATATTGGCTAAAAAATAGCTTTGGCTGATGTTGACTGGAAAAACCTAACTGATGTCAGCTGAAAAACCCTAGGTGTCTGCTCAAAAGTTAGACATGATAGATGTGAGTAGAAAAAATCTAGCCAACGTCAGCAAAAAAAATCATTGGTCAACATCAACTGAAAAAATCTGGATGACAACGACCAAAAAAATCATTGGCCGACGTTAGCAAAAAATTCTCATGACTGATGTCAGTGAGAAAATAACCCTAACCAACATCATCTAAAAAAAATCTTAGTCGATATCAGCAAAAAATAGCTTTGGTTGACATCATACAAAAAAATTCTGACCGAAAACAGCTCGGTCAACGTTAGTGAAAAATAACTTATGTCGATGTCTGTTGTAAAAACTTTGGTCACCCGTAGTTGCGAGTGTTGAGCGAGAAAGAGTCGCGAGCAAGAACGTGAGTTAGAGTGAGCATCTCCAAAAAAAGAATTTTAAATTCTATAGTTTTTGAGAGAATTTGAAATCGTATTATTTTAGTTAATCAAAATGATTCATAAAAATACTAAAAATTAAATCTTCTTTCAAATATTCTCTCCAAACAAGCTATTTTATCATGAATCCTTTTAAATTCCTTGAAAAAATGAATTTCCCTGTTGAATTGCTTCATCCAAACACTATAAAAGAATTACACATGGTTAGTGTTGTTCACAAACTAGGTTGGGTTGAGTTTGACCAAACCCATGATCCAACAATGCAATCAAATTTGAAGAGTTAGGTTGGGCAGGATTTAAAAAAAAATCAAGATGCCCAACATGAATGTTAAGTATGCATTATGCTATTGATTATAATAATTACATGTTTTGATATTACAAAATAATGAAGTAAAATAATCTTGTATAATCCTTCAACCTTGACCTCCAACAACTTTGTTCGTGTTTAGACAATGGAGATATGTTAAAGCTTAAAAATTTTAGAAATGTGTAGAAAAAAGAGACAATTTTGGGTTAATTTTTTTTAAAAAAGAAAACACATGTCAATCGTTTGACTCTTTTTTAACATAGTTAATACTAACAGACAGAGAGGGTTGTAACTATAATGGAAAAGTCACTTATGTTTCTAGCATGATAAACAATGCGACAAAATTCACGTAGGGCTAGTAAGCACGAGGGAGAAAAATTTGGAAACAAGGAATGAAACTATGAAGTAAAAAGACTCATTATTGACTAATGCGTTTATAAATGGGCATGATCTCATATTGTTCACTGATAGGCATGTTGACTCGGACTATCATGTCTAGGAATCTAATGCTAATAACTTAGAATGTTAAGATAAAAATATTCTTGAAGTAGTTAATTTGTCCAGCTCTTTGGAGGATGTAATGCCCTGCTAATCCACTCTTTATTGCTCTGAATGCTTACATTTGGCTTGTATTTCTCCTCCCTTTATTTTATTGGTTTGTAATGATTTGTGTTTTGATAGCAAAATATTGTGAAATTTGCAAGGTACAAAAAATAAAGTGTGCAAGAGATGTTTAAGTTTGTAACTGATTTCAACCAACCAACATTTATTTAATTAGTTTCATTGAAGTCTCATATTATATTATTTTCTCGAAACAACTAGGATTAAAAAAGAGAAAAAAAAAAGAATTTGCATTGAAGTCATCTGATCATAATTCATAATGTATAATAAATTTGTTCACTTTTATAATAAATATCTTAAAAATTACATTAATAGTAATTTATAATTAAATAATAATATAAAATTATTTAATAATGTCAACTATTAAACTCTAAAAAAATACATAAGCATAAGAAAAAATACATGTGTTAAAAATTAACCATGCGCTCGAGATAGGCATAAATAGAAGATTTATAATAGGCATAAACATACTACTCTCTTTCTTATAAACTTGTAGCTAACTTATAAACGTTTTTCCACACACACTCGAAGATTTTAAAAATAATATTATTGTTTTTCCACATTTAAATGCCTTTATCCCACAAATAACCATGTGTCGGCTGCTTGATTACGTTAGCTGCCCTGTAAATATGCCCAATTTCAACTACACAGTAACGGTAAAAATGGTGGAAACCTAGAAAAACAAAGGAAAGAAGTTTCTTTCTAATACAGTTAAGTTATACCATTCCCGTAATACATGTACCATATCAAAACCAAAACCAAAAACCTCTCCCGTAATCCATGTTACCTTTACGAGCGTTAACAAAAAATCACAATTTTAATTTTGGTTTTCTACTTTTTTTTTCTTTGCTAAAGGCTTTTGCGCATAAATCTAGCAAGATTTCGAGTCTGTAACACACGACCTACTTCACGCGCTGTGCGCGTCGTTCCGTTCCCCGTCCCAAATCGTGCGGTCATAAACGCGAGATGAAACATCAGGTAGCAGCACGCGACACGTGGCGCGTGGGAAAGGGAAGGGTGAAGTGCCCCGCGGCGTGTTTGGTTTGGTTATTTAACGAGACGGAGAGGGACAGGACGCGATTTTGGATGCGAATGGGAAGCACCGAAACCAAAGGTGATGAGAGGGACAGCGTTACAAGTTTTTCAAAGGACGCGTCAAGAGGAAGACAGTGACGCGTGTACAATACATACACACACACACGTTCCCACTTCCAAAGTCAGGTTCACTCCCCATTCACCAAACTGTCTCAAAGAATGAAAAAACCATTCAAAAAAAAAATGAAAAAGTGATATTATAAGAGAGAGTGAAACGGCCATGTATGATGTATGTACTCATCAACTTTCAACACTGATACTTGTTAAGGAGTTTAGACTTGGTCATTGCTATCCAAAAATCCAAAATATAACTACCAATACTAATATTTCCTATTTTGCCTTTCACTTTCACCACTTGTGCAAAAGCGCGTGCCAACACTTTATTTTTATCTTTCTTTATTACAGTACATTAGAAAGTTGCTTATTCATTAAAATGAGAATATATATTAGCACATTTAAAGGATATGAAAGATTTCTCAAAAAGATAGGTTAAAAATGCAAGCGTGCTATTATTGGGAATTATTGGGATAAGGATGCCAACCGAATTCGTTCATTTAATCAGTAGCATTATGGGAGTGGAAAAAAAATGCAAATTTTCTCTTTAAGTTGTGAGATTGAATGAAAGTATTTGATTTAATTGTCAAAACAAACCTAATGAATTTAATATTATACTTTTTTAATCACCCTTCCAGTTTAAAAAATTGTTGTTAAATATTTGTGCTATAATTTAAAATTTATAAATATATATTACTTATATTAATTTTATTTTATAAAATAAAATATTTATTTTAGATTTTTTTAAAATTTTTGTTTTAATGAGTCAACTAGAATTTTTTATATGAAAGACGTTGGTCTTGTAGATGTGATTTTGGGTATTAAGCTTATAAAGAAAAAATAATGGCATGATTTTAACCCAATCACACTATGTTGAAAAGTTATTGAAGAAGTTTAATTATTTTGATGTAAACCTGTTTCTACTCCTTATGACTCATCCATCTAAGCTAAAGAAAAATTTGAGTAAAGGAATTTCTGCACATAAATATTCTCAAATTATCGGTTCTTTGTTGCATTTGACAAACTTCTCTAGGCCTGACATTGCATATGCAGTTGGTAGATTAGGAAGATATACTAATAATCCTGATGATTGCATTAGAAAGAGTTTTAGATACTTAAGAGGAACCATCAATTATGACATTCATTATACATGTTTTCCAGTCGTAATTGAGGGGTTTAGGGATGCAAATTGGATTTCTGATTCTGATGAAACAAAATCAACAAGTGGTTATGTTTTTACTTTAGCTGGTGGTACAGTATCATGGAAATCTGCTAAACAAACTATTATTTCACGTTCTACTATGGAAGCAAAAATTATTATTTTAGATACTGCTACTAGTGAGGCTGAGTTTCTTAAAACTTTGTTATGTGATTTGCCATTGTTGAATAAGCCTATACCTCTAACTCCAATGCATTGTGATAGTCAAATTGCTATATCTAAAGTTACTAGCAAAAAATTTAATGAAAAAAGAAGACACTTAAGAGTAAGACATAAGTCTATTAGAAATTTGATTTCTCATGGTGTCCTTTCTCTTGACTTTGTCAGGTTAGAAAATAATATTGCGGATCCACTTACAAAAGGGTTGACGTGTCAACAACTACTTGAGTCGTCAAGGGGAAGGAGACTAAAGCCCATTATTTAGTTACAACAATGGTGATCCCATGAATGAAGTTCAACGGGTAACAACGAAATTGTTTGTTGACTAAAGTACACCAAAATGAAATTTGGCGGAGCTATTCCGTTTCTCATTCCTATGACGAGGTGTATTATAAATTGTGACAATATTAAGGTTGAGGTATTTATATATGTGTATTTTTGGTATAAAAAAAATACCTCTTAATGAATCCGATGACAATTGTTGTAGGGGTAGGGGTCACAACCCACTCTTTCAGGATTCACCTAGTGAATGTGGTGGTGAGGCCGCTACTGTGAGACATAGGCTAATCTCTAAGTGACACTCACGAAACAAGATACAAGCGCAAGACTGTGTAACGCGCTACCACTGATTAGAACCTAATTGAACGTCAATATTGTAGGAGTTGTGTACTAAAGTCCGGTTAAAGAATATGTAGTTCAAGACCAATTAAGTCACTACATTTTTTTCGGGTGAAAGTTCATAAATATTGGGTATAAGACTCAAACCCGGAAGATTCCTTGTACCGAAATACAATACCACATGCTCTTTCTCTTATGTTTTTTTATACAAATTATCTTTTAGAAAATATATTTTAAAATTTTAAATTATGTGGGGGAATGTTGGTAAATATTTGTGCTATAATTTAAAATTTATAAATATATATTACTTATATTAATTCTATTTTATAAAATAAAATATTTATTTTAGATTTTCTTAGGATTTTTGTTTTAATGAGTCATCTAGTTTGTTACGTTTGTTTTTAATGTTGTAGGTTGGTTTTCAACGATCATATTTTATTGTTGCATAAATGCCTATATATATCTCTGTCATCTTTTCTAGAGAGACACATATTTACAGTCTCATCCCTTTCTCCCAAAATTTTTCAACAGTCATATTTTGTTGTTGCATAAATGTCTATATATATATCTCTCTCTGTCTTCTTTTCTAAAGACACACAGGCTACAGTCTCATCCCAATCGGAATCAACGGGTTGTCGTATCTCGATAGAGGAGCGCAATCAGAACTTCTTACCCATACAGTGGGGCGTTTTCTGTAAGGATAGCATTTGCACGCTTCAACCCAAGCTAAATAGTTCTTTCCCTGATTTATTTTTTCCTTCTGCTTATTTTGTATGTTATAATGCATTATTCATGTGTTGTTAATTAAATTTATTTTACTACTATTATTTTGTTATTTAATTAGATGGTTTGCATTTTACTTCTTATTTATTTCTCATTTTTTATTTTATTTTCTAACACCTTCCAGTTGAAAAAATTTCTTTGAAATAAAAAAAATGATGAAAGTAAAGCGCGTGTGGGGAATAGAGGAAGGTGGAGAGTGAATGAAGAAGAAAATGAGGCTGAAAAACGGCCCATTAGGTTAAAAAGCCGGCACGCATGAAACCCCACCACCTTCGCCGCTTGTCTCGAAATTCCCGCGTGCCACGTAACCTCCAAAACATAACACATTATCCTCTCTCTTTCCTTTGGGCGGCGTCTCTCACTCACACCTCACACACACCCTTTTCTTTGACGGCACCTTCCTTATTCTCTCTTGCATATACAATTCCCTTCATTTCTATTTTCTTTTATATTCATTAATTTTATCAATAATTAATTTCAATCAAAATTTTTATTCATCATCATTTTTAATGATTCTTTTTCTAATTGTAAATTTTATATATAAAATTAAAATCTGAAACTTCATATTTTTTTAATTAATTAAAAAATAAAAACAACCCAACCCCCTGGCACCGCATGTTTATTAATATATATACACCCCACCTCCCTC
Organism: Glycine soja; assembly: GCF_004193775.1. Lineage (NCBI taxonomy): Eukaryota > Viridiplantae > Streptophyta > Magnoliopsida > Fabales > Fabaceae > Glycine > Glycine soja. Next base: position 45,382,264 of record NC_041007.1, read on the forward strand.
ACACCACGTAACTGCGTGCACTATCTCATTTCTTTCTATTCATTTCTTCATTCCACCATCACCATGGTCAAGGAGAAGAAGAACGTGGTGGTCAAGAACAAGAAGCCAAACAACAATGCCGACGAGCTTCACTTCCGCGGCGTCCGGAAGCGACCATGGGGCCGCTACGCCGCCGAGATCCGTGACCCCGGCAAGAAGACCCGCGTCTGGCTCGGCACCTTCGACACCGCCGAGGACGCCGCCCGCGCCTATGACGCCGCCGCCCGCAACTTCCGCGGCCCCAAAGCCAAAACCAACTTCCCCGTGCCCCCCGACGACAACAACAACAACAACGTTAACGTGAACAAAAACAAGAGTGTTAACGTTAAATCTCACAGTCCCAGCCAGAGCAGCACCGTGGAGTCCGCCACCCCGGAGCGTGAAGCCACGCGCCGCTCCACCTCCGCCGCAATCGACCGTTTCCCGTTCCTACCCATCCAGCAGCAAATCCTCATGACCCACCCCGTCGCAGCACCCATGCGCCCGGTTTTCTTTCTCGACCGGGCCCACTTCATGACCCAGTCTTTCCCGCTCCGGTTCGAACCCGGTCCGGTCCAGAGCGACTCCGACTCCTCCTCCGTCGTCGTCGATTGTCAGCCCAAAAGAGAGCTCAATCTCGATCTTAACTTGGCTCCGCCTAATGAATATTAACCCTTTTTTTTATCTCTTTATTTTTTCATAAAAAAAGATAGCAGAAAGAAAGGACTAAGGAGATTTTTTTTCTCTCTTTTTTTTTTTGGAAGATTAATCTTCCATTAAGAAGTTAATTAGTACATCCTTTGATGTAAATAGGTTGATTTTCTCTTCTTTTTTGTTTTTTAGGTCCTTGATAGTATTATCAGAGGACATGATCTGAAATTGTCTAGATCTGATATAATTTTTCATGTAACATCTGAATATCTGATGTAATTCTGGCTAATATCAATTAATCTTCTTTTATTACAATAATTTCTGCTATTGACTTTTCTGCGTCGTTGTTTTAGCATATGTTTTCTTTTTTTTGCCTTGTAATATGATAATTATTACTCTTATACTTTGAATGAGATTGTGAAAGACAAAAAAATACAGTATTGTAGTCTTGTAGATATATCAGTTTTGTTTTTTTCATATGTAAAATCCAAAACGTCAAACTTGGAGTCTACCGTAGTGTTTTTTAAGAGTGTTTGTGGGTGTTTTTTTTTACAATTGTTCCTTGATCGGTTTGGATCGCGGTTCGGATACATTTAAATTTGATTTTTTTTCTTTATAATTATTATTTTATACCATGATCAATTTAAGTATTTAATCTAATTAATACAATATTATTTAACAAATGTTTTAAAATAGTTAAATTGATTAATTTAATATTAAATTAATACAAATTAAAATAAAATATTCTTTAACAAGATCTATCATAGTTGATTCACAATTATTTTTTACAAATTAAATTTTTATAATATTATAAACATGATAAAATAAATAAATACAAGAAGATAAAATAAATAATAACTTATTTTAACGAGTTTCAGTATTTAAAGTCAAGCCAAATAACTTTTTTTGGATAAAATTGAAAAACTTTTATTCTTTTCTTTTGATAGTTTCAAATTAATAAAAAAAAATTATATTCTTTTCTTTTGATAGTTTCAAATTAATAAAAAAAAATTATATTCAAAATTTGGATGCGAAAAAAAGAAGAATTTGAAATTTCTAATTACAAGGAGGAAAAGGGCAAAAAATGTTCAAAAAAAGAGGAGGAATAGAAAAGAAGGAAAAAACCTATAAAAATAGCATAAGCTTAGGATAACATTATATTTGCTGAAATAATAAGAGGTATTTTATTAATAATATGATTCGATTTTGATTGGATTTATAAATTCAAACTCGCAATCTAACCCGCACATGAATGATTTAATCGGTCTAATTTTAACCTAAATATATAAATAATTTAATTTAAATTATTTGAATCGATTTGGGTCAATTTATGTTCACAAGTGACCCATACCCATAAACATCCTTAGTGTTTTTAGTTAAATTATAAAATTGAGATCAAAGTAGGAACGTTTTATTAATTGTTGTTGGGTATAAAAAAAAATATAAATGAAATTGAATGCTCATAGCTATAAATGCAACAGTGGCATGCAATAGTGTGAATACGGTTAATCAAGGATTGAAAAACTTTTGATGATTACTAATTAAAAAGGACTGTTCTTTATTGTATGGGTGTAAGTTTAAATTGTATTTTAATTTATTTTAAACTCTGTTTGATAGACATATTTTAAGGAAGTCTTTTATCGTTGTAAGCTTATGTAATCGTTAGTTTGTCAATTAAGATTGGAGTTTTATATCTTTCTCATCACTTTTATATATAGTATGTGTAAAAGAGTCAAGAGCTAGCTAGTATCAAATTATGGTCATTTCCGTAATTGTAATAAACAGTCATCATAATTAAAGTAATTAAATACTAGTATAAGAAGCAGCATAGCGTATCTTTAAAAAAAGAAGCAGCGTAGCTTTAATACGGTTTGCAACTCCAGGTTTGACTCATTTTAGCTTTCAACGAGACTTAATTATACATGTATAAACATAATTAATCATAATTGTTAAAATAGTTAAACATGGATTGATTGCTTAAATGTAACGTTTAATTTACTAAAGAAATGATTGATTTGACTATAATTTCTCTTACAAAGATTTTTTTGTGTATTTTTTTAATAACAAAAGCTACTCTATCAATTTAAATAAAATGACCTCTTCTTATAGAAAACCCTTTAAAGAAAAAAGTTTGATACATGCAAACTATTACTATAATTGAAAGTCCAAGTATGCTGCTACTAATCATCTCAAGCAAGCATACGAGGCATTCATTTTCTAATAATTGGAAAGATACCAACCGACCATTAAGCATAAATCACTTTGTTCAATTAGTGGGATATAATAATAGTAGATTGGTTTAATTACTTATTTAATTTTTATAATTTTTAAATTTATTTTTTTTAATTCTTATAATTAATAATTGAATTTTTTAATACATAAAATTTACATTTTAATTTCGAAAAGACTGTGATTAAATTTTTTTAATTTCATTAGTTAAAATTTTTTAACAGAAGAGATCTTTTAAGACTTAAAATGTAAACTTTAAGAATTAAAAAAATTACTAATTAAATTTTAGAGATTAAAAAATCCACTTATTAATTATAAAAATTAAAAGAAATAAATTTAAAAACTATAAGAATTAAATAGATAATTAAATCTAATATATTTAAAACATTTTTCCTTTGAGAAATAATAGTAGGTTTCTAGAGTCATCCTAATGATACCCCATAAGCCTACCGTCTCATGTTGAAAACAGCCAATTTCTCTTTAGTCCTTAATGAGGCATTTATTTCCCGTGGACATGCAACATCAATAATTCGGATTGAAGCAATACCGCATGATTGAATAAAATTGAATTTGAATAAAAATAAGCATAAAGTTAAAAAGCGACTTTAAAATAGAAATATTATTTAAACACTTATGATTAAAATACTTTTAGATAAGAAACCATTCAAAGAATATAACATGACCCAGTTTTTATTTGTAGTCATGATTTGCATTCAAACCAACTAATATTTTTTTTAAAAAAAGTATTTCTTATCTCTATATTTTTTAACCATTCTTATCTATATTTTTGTAAATTTATAGATGTATTTTATGTTTTCAAGGAATAACAAGGCAAATAGCTAAGCTCAAATCTTAACCTACCATAACACCAATTTTTCCTAGTTAACCAAGAGCTCAATCCTGTATGAATCATTATCACCATTTGGTGATCGGTCACCAACATCACATTATTTTCATTGTCATGTCAAGCAGCTTATAAAATCACAAAATTCATTCGTGATAAGATAAATGTTGTATCTTGAGACTCACACTATTAATCAAAGGAATAAAATCATCGTTCACAAAAGTACTATAACTCCTCAATTCGTTATCTTTAAATATCATTTTTGGAACTTCAATCATGAATGCATTAATACACACTGTCATTACTATGTTGGATTCTAACCTTTTAGCGGTCAATCTACAAAGGTTACATTGTCCTTACTACCATGTCAAGCAGCTTGTGAAGTCGCAAAACCCGACCCACACATGAAGAGACAAATGTTGTACCTCAAGACTTGCACCACTAATCAAAAGGATAAAATCATCATTTCCAAAGGTCTATAACTTCTCGATCCTCTATCTTTAATTATCCATTTTGTAACTCCAATCATTTACACATTCAATACACGATGTTGTTACACGGCTAGATTTTAACTAATTGAAAGTCAATCAACAATAGTTCCATTGTTGTCACTATCATGTCATGCAACTTGCGAAGTTACAACCCACATCACTAATCAAAAGCATAAAATCATCATTCACAAAGGACTATAACTCCTTGATTCACTATCTTTAAGTACCCCTTTTGCAACTTCAATCATGTACGCATTTATAAACACAATGTCGTTACTATGTTAGATTTAAACTTTTTGCTAGTCAATCACCGACAATTACATTGTCCTTACTATCATATGAAACAACTTGCAAAGTCGCAAAACCCACAATGACAAGGCGAATATTGTATCTCAAAATTTACACAACTAATCAAATGGGATAAAATCATTATTCATAAAAGACTATAACTTTTTCGATCCACTACCTTTAAATACCCCCTTCTTCAATCATTACACACTTAATACACTGTTTCTACTCCACTACATCCTAACTTGAATGTTAGAGTCCCCACAAGTATGCCACTCCATCATATAGACTTAGAATACCAATACATTTTTATCCTCAACATTCACCATATATGTATAAAAAACACCTATTGAAGGCATTGCTACACGACCACCCTTGATTCTTCTTTAAACATTATATAATTATTGTCTCTATCTATCATTTAAGATAATATGTACATTTTAATAAATTTATTGATTATATCAATTTTTATAACAAAATAATTTTATTTGTCTAAAATATTCTTATTTTATAAATGGTTAATTACACCACGATTACAAATATGAGGGACTTCATCTAATGAAATAAGATAGGGTGTTGCACTTGACAGGTCCACATGCACAAGTTCGAGGCTTTTCGGGATGAGATAAATATAAATATCCCTATAAGTATTTTTTTTTGTTGAGTTTGAATGCTTTTCATACCTTGGATTAAGGCACTATATCCTCTCCTAGATTTTGATGTACAAAAAAAAATATTGTAGTTGCAATGATAAATTTACTAATTAATTATTTTTTGATAATATTTGAAAAAAAATATTTTATATTTTAAAATAATTAAAATTAAGAAAAAAACATTTTAAAATTACAGATAAAATTAAACAAAGAGATTACATTGAATCAACTATTGTTTAAATGCATCATTTATTTGTATATGGCGTTACTAAAAAATAACAGTAACAATAATTATTAGTAGTAGTATGAAAATTAAAACTGATAAAATCATTTTTAAATAACTACAGTGAATAAATAATATCAAAGTTACAAGTACTATTTTTTTTTAAAAAAAATACTACCACTAAAGAGATAATAAATGTTGAGGGTGAGAGAAATGCAATGCAGATTAGCTAGGAAAGAAAGAAGGGGAGTAGCATGATTGCACGAGGAAAATTGATTAGGTTAATTAATTAGGTTAGCCAGCGTTGCTATTGCCGCACCGACGGCAAATGAAGAAAGCACCAGATTTTGGAGTATCCTGTCTGGGCCCCACAGAAAGCGCTCCGTGTTGACGGCTATGTCTTCGCTTTGGACGCCACGTGTACTCTCTTCTCTCTTCGTCCACAGATAACTTTCACGACTTCACTTTGTTTTTCTCAATTCTTTTTTTCAACTAACTTTATTTTATTTATATTTTTTAGCTCATTACAAAAGTGCGTGTCAGTTTTATAAGGTTGGTACTTGGTTGGTTGCGTGCGTTGCTTCTCAGTACTTGAATGGAAACACCCATCACACGAATGAAGAAGAGGATATAGGATTTAGGATTATTACTATTTTTTAAATCAAGAATATATGGATTAATTTCAACCATGAGTTTTTTTTTTTTTCAACAAAGTTAAGAATCAAATTCTTAATAATACTAATGCTTTGAACAATTGAACTACTCTTTTTTTCCTTTTTTGGAGTTTTGAAAAAAAAATATTCTTATTTACCGTTTGCAAAGAACAAAATCATATTAATTAATTTTTTAATTATATGTTTACTTTTTTTTTATCTTTAATTAATTTAGCATATATTTATTATGGACTGAAAAAAATGAGTAAAATATAAAACTTCACAACTATTTATTAGAATAAAAAAAAATTATTGCATTTTTTAATTTGTACAAAAAATCACCATATAAAAGGCAACAGAAAATAACATTTAGATGTTATTGGTAATTTAGGAGAGGAGGCTACACTAATATATGTTACGACTATAGTAATATTCAAATATTTTTTAATGTGTGGGTGGTGAGTAACAAAGAGAAGAGTAGTAAGATGGAAGATACAATGAGTGTGAGAGGAGGAACCAACCATTTTGATTTTGATTTTGAAAGTAGAGATCTTAGGTGCTGCTTTTGGTGGGACCGGCTGCGTGCGTCAGCGGAATCGGTTCAGACTGACCAGTATATTGCTTTCCTTTTCTCTTTGGCTTCCTTCCCCTTTCCTTTAGCCACGCATCAATGATCTATCTTTCCATTTAGTAACTTCATTTTCTCATTGAAAAATACTACTATACGTTTTTTGAAAGAAAAAAAATACTATAATGTTATAAAATCATTTTAAGCTCACCACAAGAACAACTATTTCTTGTTTCAAAAAATCATAATAAGTTCAATTCATCACCAATCCAAATACACTATTAATTGTTAGAAGAAGATAGATAGGTGACACGTGAAGTGAGTGAGGGGCTAAAATATATCATAGATTAATAAATTCTCGAGTTAAATTTGTTAACTCTTAAACGAATTTATGAGTTTATTTATTCTTATTCGTCTGAGTTAATTTGTACATAAATGATCTTTTTGGTAAATTTTAGATAAATTCGTTAAAAGTGTGTTTGGATAGTGTTCCTATACGCTGAGACCCGATCGATGTTCCACAATCCCATACGGTGTTTCTTGAAGAAGACTTTAAGAAGAGAATTTCAAATTCTCACCTTTTAGAAGAAAATTGAAATTTCAAATTTTTAGTTGTTTAAAATTTTATTTTAAAATTCCAAAATTTTAAATTCTTCAAAAAAAACATCCAAACGATGAATTCTAAATTACGAAAATTCAAATTCTCTAATAAATTACTTTCCTTAATTAAATTTTTCCATCCAAACATATTCTTAATTCTAAGTAAATTCAATAAATTTGTGAATTTATCAAATTCACATGTCATTAGTTAAAAAAATTAGACAAAAACACATATTATTTTAATTTTTTTATCTAATGTTGAACATATATGCATTTGGCGTGCTCAACATAAACTCGAATATAACCTTAAAACATATTATATGCACGGCGCAAAGTGAGAAAAGGAAGTGAGGGAAGTTTCTGTTTCGCCGCCAGAGTTGGCGATGCGTGACACGTTACGCGCGGTGTGGGACCCAGACAAGGTTGCATGGTGAAGCGCCACGTGACGCGGTACAGCAAAATCAGATACTGTTGTGGGCGGCTATATGGTGTGCCGTCACGACTCAGAACCGCCAATTTATTTACGATACTTGCTTATCCTTTAAACATTTAATAGATATCCAATATTTTATCTGACGTTTGAAAAGAATTTTTTTTTAATGTTAGAAAAAATAAATAAATAAAATATGTTAAATAAATTTTAAAAATAAAAAATAATTTATATATTATTATTCTATTCAATAATATTACGACAACATGTTTGATATTTTCGCTATTGATAACATTAATGAGAGATCTGATTTTTCTATTATTTTATTTCATGTTATTTTTATACTGCTTTATTAAAATAATAATGTATAACAGTTATGTTAATATTTAATAATAATATTTAATTTTGAAAATCATGAAAATTATATAATTTTAAACAACAATTGAAAAACCAAATTCATTAACGAATGCGGGTGAGGGACAATGAGAGGAAATTTCCAAACTTTTTATGCGAGTCCATTAATTATACTCGTTTACGCAACTCATATAGTAGCACTTTTCTTTTTAATTAAAGATTTGTATTTTGGGAGACACGGTGACCTTTGTAATCCGTCCAATGCACGCACGCCATAAGTAATGTCATCGTTGGTACTTGATCCTAACTTCATTTCCTAGTATGATCCTAATTTTATTATAGTAAATCATTTTCAACAAATTCCCGCGTATTAAGTAAAATTATTAAAATTAATCAATAATACTAAATTTATTGAATCAATGTAACTTTCAAAACTATTGTTGATGTTTTCATCTTTAAAATATCACATTTTTTTATATTTTATTTTTGATAAAATTGCATTCATTAATTTGGTTCTCTATATTTAAGAAAATACTATTGTGGTGTTGGTCCTCACTAGAAGTACTTATTATAGAATGCAATTAGAAGATAAAACGAATTATTTTTTATAAATTAAATTTAACTTATACACTTCATCTATTTTAAGGCTTTAAAAAATTTAGAGAATTAAGGCTCTAGAAAAGATTAAATTTCTCTTTTGGCTGCTAGCTCACTATTCAGTGCCCATTCTCCAACAACTACATCATCGTAGTATTTGCAGGATTTTTTTTAATATAAGTTTAGAGGATTATATGTACAAAAAAGGTTTAAAACAGACTAAGTAAGCGTATTTGTCTAGAATAATGATAATTGCACTCTCAAATGAGATTGAATTCTCTCTTATTAACGTTTTTTTCAATCTTTTTATCTCTCAACATTTTCTTATTTTCTTTTCTTTTTTTTTAAATTCCTTTTAATGTGTTCACGTTTAAATTCACAAATCTCAAAATCAAGACTCTAGGTCCCCACAAAATTCTAGAGTGCGCATGAACTTAGGATAACAAGAAGAGATCATCCCGATTTATGAAATGTGATTGAGCCTAAGGTTTGAGATTCAATATTAGAGATCCAACGATTTTATTATTTTTTTATCGATAAATATTAGTTGTTAATTATTAGTTTTTTTTATGGGAAAATTGAACCCATAACCTTTCCTTCCATCCATTCGCCTTTTACCACTCAACTAACCTTATAACTCCCAACTATTCCATTATGCCTAGTCCATTATTCTTAATCGGCTAGAGTCGACATTAATGAGGTGATGTCGATTGAATAATCCATAACCTACAAAACATCGAGTCTTTAGATACTCGTGCTTAAGCGTCTCTCTCTCTCTCTCTCTATATATATATATATATATGTGTGTGTGTGAGAGAGAAAGAGAGAGAGAGAATCAGCATTCTAGATGTGATATCGATTGAAAGTTTCAAAGTGTGTTTGTTTTTACATCTTTGTGTGTTTTAGTGTGTGTGTGTTTTTTTTTTATAAAATTGACAAATTCAAACTTTTTATCTTGAATAATGAAATGACACGATTTTATTAATATATGTGTGTTGGATGTGAATCTAAACACACTTTTTCATTCATTTCCTCCTCTTAATTCTTTATGTATTTATGTTTTTAATTTTTTTGGTTGTCTGTGTAGGAGAGGATTTAATTTACCTCGAAATGGAATGGATTGAAGTGAAAAAAAAAGAGAAATGAAAAGAAAAGAAAATATGTGAAAAAAGAGAAATAAAGTGATAAATTGTGATGTAATAAAAAAAATAAAGAAATGAATAAAAAGATTTAGATGAACATGGAATGTAAAAATAAAAAAAGGCCACCAATAGAAAGCCAATTATTAATAAGAAAAAGGCCAAATGTACACCCCATTATTAAGGTGTATGAGATTGAAAAAAAAAAAAGAGAAATAAATTGTAAAGGAAGAAAGAAAGTGATTAATGTGATAAATAAATAAAAAAAATATGAAAATGAAATGGAAGAAAAAGATAAATATAAAATAATAATCTAATACTATAGTTATATAAGAGTATCTCCGGTGATCTCTATTAGAGATGTTTACATGAGTTGTTTACTTTTTTTTATTGGAGTAGATGATATAGAGTTACTTATATAAAAATAGTAATTGTTTAAAATATTTATACCATTTATGATATATTTTTTAAATATTACAAGACCTATAAAATTGAGTTAAACACTTAGTTTAATATTCTTAATATTAGAATAAATTTCTGTATTAAATATTTAAACTTATATAAAATTATAAGACTCATTAAATTAATATAAATAATTTATTTATGTAATTATGTATTGTAAATGCTTTAAATAGGTGTTTTCACAAAGCATATCAGAAACCAGAATACTTATTCTGGACTTCAAGTGGAATTAAAACTCAGAAATCATATTACATTGCGTGGCAAGAAAGCTTAATTAAATTACATTTGAATAGATGTTGAACTCGACAGAGAGAGTGCAGACAAATTAGTCGAGTTTATAGCACAAATTGACCGTTACAAACTGAGACTTTTGTCACATGCCCCCTTAGTCTAGTTTAGCAGCACACAAATACACACTGGTGTCAGATAAAAATGATCAAAATCTTACTGACATTTTTGGTTCTCTGGTAAAGCAATAAAAAAACATATTATTTGGGTTAACACTCTGAAAAACCAGGGAAGGAGCATTTGGATTGCATTCACTTTGTCTATATTCCCCCACACTTTGTCAGCACTTTTTTTTATTTGATTAGCTAAAAAGCACATATCTAAGGTATATAAAATAGGGCAAAATTCCTTATGCCCCTTCTAGGGCTACCCATCTTGTTGTATTTATCATTCCATTATTTCACAAATGAATCTAGCATATGCAGTCCCCTCACTTGTTTATGCGACTCATGTTTCCTTACTACTAGAATAGAATAGAAGAGTTCATGCACGCTGTATAAGATAGTATTTTAATATCATTTTTTTTTATTTATTCTTCTCAACTAAGTTTAAATTGGCATTTTGTATTTTAGATATTCTGATAACACTAAGACTATGATTAGCAAAATTAATTAACTGAAATTCTACTTAGAAGTTGAAAAAATAACTAGAAGTTAAAAAATTAGTTATTGAAGTACTTAAAAAGTGTAAAATGATAAAAAAAATTATTTATTTAAAAAAGATAATTAAAAAATTTGATAAATATATTAAAGATATATAAAAAAGAAAGAAAATACAAAAGCTAATACTTTAAAAAACACAACTTTAAGTACCCTTTTGAAAAATGTCAAGAAATTATTAAAAGTCAAATAAATTTTTAAACTACTAAAAAAACTAAAAATTAAATAAAATATCTTATAAAATATAGCCTAAATCTAGCACATCCCCAACGTTGGTTTTAGCTTTAAAATTGCTCCTCTGTAACGAATAAATACGTAGATTTTGTTCCAAGGTACAAAGATTTTAGCATAGCATTCTATGAATTTCTTGAGCCGAGTTTGAGTCTTTTTTTTTTTCTTTTTTCACAGTGCTTGTCCTTAATAAGTTACTTTTCAATTCATTTCTATTTTGGATTGTGCTCTACAAAATGGTAGGTTGGGTAGCTTTACAAAAAGGAAACTCAAGAAAAAATGGAAATAATATATCGTCATCAGGTTGTGTTAACGACATTATATTATTTTCCCCACATTTTGACTTTTCTAAATTGAAATAATAACCATATAGAATATTAAAAAAAGTAAAATTATAAGTCCCGTAAAATTATTAATTGGTAGATATGGACCAATTCAGTGCATTTTTTGTCCAATTTATGATAGACAAGCCCAACTAGTTGGTCTGCATTTTTGTGGATAGTCCAACTAGCTAGCATAGCAACTACAACCTGCAATATTGGACCCAAAAACGTAAAAACCTGTAGGAAACTGCTTTAGGCACCCAGCCATTTTTTCTGGTACAGCCAGCAGTTTCCCAAAATGGCAAAACTGCCCTTAAAGGCATTTTGGGTTATAAGTAACATATTTTTTTTTTCATTTCTGCAGCGCCTTTTTGTTTTCATAAAACTTCAATCTGTCACTAAAACTTGCTTCCATTACCTTTCGTTGGTGCACATTTGTTGTGGCTGGTGGTGCACATGCTTTGTTAAGGATATACAGTGAAGTTTGGTGGTTGTTTAATATGTTTTAAATAATATTACCAAATCAATATTTATAAAATTGCTAAAACTATTGCTAACATATAAAAAAATTAATTTCTATAATATGTTAAAAAAATTAAAATTATTTAAACAAAAAACTCATACAGATTGATGATCCGTATGAGTTTTTTTTCTAAATTAATTTTAATTTTTTTTTAAATTAATTAAAAATAAAGTAAAACTCATATGATCCATATGAGTCATATAGATTAGATCAACAATTCGCATGATTTTTTTTTTAAAAAATTAAATTTTAATTATTTTTTAAAATAATTAAAAATTAAAAGAAAAAAAACTCATACAAAAATGAAATATACGGATTGATGATCCATATGAGTTTCTTTTTTAAAAATAATTAAAAACTTAAAAATTATTTTTTTTAAAAAAAAAACTCATACGAATTGATGATCTATATATCCATATCACTCATACAGATGAGGTTTTTCTAAAAATTAATTTTTAATTTTATAAAAAATAATTTTAATTTTGAAAATATTCATGCAGATTGATGATCCGTATGAGTGATATGGATTATCAGTTTATATGACTCATACGGATCATCAATTCGTATGATTTTTTTTAAAATTTAATTTTTATTTTTTTAAAAAATAATTAGAAATTTAAATTTAAAATAAAAAAACTTATACGAATTACATTGTCAATTCATATAACTCATTAGAATTGGCAATCCATATTTAAAGAAAAGATGAAAAATATTTTAATTCTTTACCTGCTGCTGTCCAAAGCATCTCCCTAACCTCTAATGTATATATTTTATTTGAAATATTGAGTAATTGTAAGGGGACCAATGTTCATAATCTCCTCCACGCTGCAAAATGTGGTCATCCATTGCTGAATTAACCTTTTCACCAATGTGTAAAATTAACAATTTCAAGCTAAATTACTTGTTCAACCGATTGTCAAACGAAATCACAACCATACATTATTTTTATTAATAAATCAACAGATCTCATATATAGTATATTATGGACCATCAATGGACCTAAACCTTTTGAGAACACTACAGAAGTTTCGGTGAAACAGACATGCTGGAAATGGTGCAGAAGTTGGAAGTGAAAATCCTCACCTTGGAGAGAATCAGAGAAGTACAGGGAGTCCTTCTTTAATGGCATGCATGTGCATTAGCAAGATGCTCTTACTCTTTTTCATAACTTGTTAGTTATTTTAGCCTTTAGACTAGGGTCTTGCTAACTAGGATAATTAAGAAATTAAAAGAAGAATATTTATTCTAAAAATTAAAGGATAGTGTGAAAAAATTATAATTAATGTAATTTTTTTATTGATAGGAATTGAATACAAATAACAATAAGTTTAAACTTTATAACAACTCGCACACTATGCTTAATCAATTAAGTGATATTTTTTAAATTTGGATAATATAATTTTACACATCCCAATAAGAATTATTCTATTTTTAGTTTCTTAACTAGAACACTGATTAATATTTATCTTTATACTTATTTGGGTAAAAGAGTTTTCTTACTATTTGGTATAGGTCTAACTAGAAAAAAATTATATGTAAATTTAGCAGATTAGCATGTTAGCTGACAGGTTAATAAATTATGATTTTTTAAAGTCAAACCAACTTAATTTTCATTTGCATGAATATGCAAATTAAATGTCTAATCTTAAAAGTTACCCTTGAAGATTAGCATGTTAGCTTAGAGGTTAATAAACGGACCAACCAAGGTGAAGATTATTTCATCTTTATTTAGAGGTGGGGTTATATATGCTGCGATTTATAGAAGAGTATAACTATTCATGGTCTTGACAAAACAAGAAAAAATTGCTCTTGGGTTATGTCAATGCTATTAAATCAAGGATAAAAGCGTGTAAAGTAACATTCATGTGGCAGCTTTATTCTTTGGTAGGTTCTGGAACGTGCAATTCGTGCAGAGAACAAACGAACATATATTGTGCAGATGCATACAAATTTAGTGACCATTTTGAATGTCACAGAAGAAGGGGACAACACAACTCATTATTCAGTCATGATAATGTACCTGAACCACCCTAGCGAGATCTCAAGTACAACAAATTGAATTGAAACTCTTTAACACTGATTGAAATATACCAAAGTGCAAGAGCATTGAGAATTTCTAGTAGTGTAACATTATGCACTTGAATCTTCTAAGGTTTGATCCTCGGCTTAGGGAAATAATTGCTATTGAAGGTAACATTTTACTAAAAATGAATCAATCTGGTAGGAGAGAAATTAATTAGGTATCAAAATAAAAACCCTAGATATCTCCTATACATAAAAAAATAAAGTAATGCAGGATGATGCATCATCAATTGGTCTATGACAAAGAAAAAACAATGTACCCATTTCACAGGTGTCGGTAGTCATGCCCCAAATTCGCAAACCATGATAAAGAGTATGGGTTAGGTTGTCCCACAAAAGCTGCTGTTAATGGAACATCAAATTGTGACACAAAGTTAAGGGCAGAGAGGGGACCTCAAACCCCAAAATGGGTCATTTTAGCATGGGGTGCTCCCCCATCCCACACCATTAGGTGTTGAGTTTATGGCAATCACTACCTAACCCAGTGCCTCACCAAACCCCACAAAAAAGACTTATTCCATACACATCCTTATGGGCCATTCGACACATTCCCCTCATCACTGCCTTAGCTGTCTTTCAGATAAGTTTACCTCCTAGGAAACCAATGTTACACTATCAAAGAATAGCACAATATCCCTCTTTTGCTCTATGATTTAATGTTGTTCTATAAGGAGTAATGGATAGCAACACCCTTCTATGTTTAATTGCCCCACCCGTTTTGGATCTAACTTCAATTAAGTACTTGTGAAATTGGAATATTCATTCCCTTATACCCACTTAAAATATAATTAATCTTTAATATCATTAAACACGTGAATCAATTAAAGTAAAATTATTCCAGCCCAAGTACTTAAAAGGAAATTTTTTACTATCCATAATGATTTTATCCGATTTAAATAAGATTACCTCTAATAGAAGATATATAGTTGTGATCTAGAGAAAAAAAACCAACTTAGCAAGCAAACAGTTATCTTTAATTGCAAATGGTAATAACGACTTCTTTTTCCAACGCTAGTACAATGTATCTACACATATTTATTTTTTACACTTTTTGAAATTTGTAAAAATGCAAGTAATGAGTTGAGTGTGATGGGTTGTGTGCTTTCCTTGTTAATAATTTAAAAAATACTACAAAATTAATGTTAGTGAAAATGACGTATAAATAACATGTACTACTACTACTAATAATGACTAATTCGGATACTACATGATTCATTTAAAAAGAAGATAATTCTGAATTTGTACAATGAATAAAACCCCAATTAATTAGATTATGAAAGCTAAAATAGAACAAAGTTCTCTACATGGCCATGTCCACTACATATGAATATGAATATGATTCTTCCAATAACGACCTCTATTTATCAGAGCAATGAAGATCTCTCCAACTCAAAGCGCACAACATTGAAAGAAACTAAACACCTCTATATTAGGGGGAATATTGCAACAAAAATACATACGTACTCTATTGAAATTACTCTATTGTTTTTTCATCGTCATATACTTCCGTATGGGTCCAATTTTTATTAGATATGTTTACGAAAAAGATAAGTATTCACTGTTTATACGAACTATTTGTTCAGAATATAAAAGATGCTAAGATTTTCGTTTCGCTACCAATATGACCTAAAATTGTATATGAGAGTACTGAACACAAACGAGTTGTGATTAAATGTTCATTGAACCTTGTAAAAATACGGAAGATAACCATCAATCACACATGCGCGTAAACCACTAAAATCTAAATTTATAGAACTACACAGATTAAAAATTAAAATTTTAAAGAGAAAAATGATTATGTATTAATAATATAAAAAGTTTTACACAATTATTCAATTATAATTCATCATATAGGATAAATTTATTGACTTTTAAAATAATTATTTTAAAATAATACAGGGTAAAACTAATTTATATGTCAATGTTTAAATATTAAACTCAATTTTAAATATAAAAAGTCAAAATCAGATTTAAATAAGACTCTAAATACATATGAACCGATGACCCTTTCATCCTCTATGTGCATTTTGTTCTCATTCTTTTAAAATATAAAAAATAAAATCAAAATAAGATATTAAAAATAAAAATCAAAATAAGATATGAACTATTTTTTTAAAAAGAAACTTTAAGCAAATTTTACTTAAAAATCCCAAGCTACATTCTAACACGTACAGTACTAAAGTTAATTACACTTTCTACAAAAGAGAAGTGGGAAAAGTATAAAATAAGATGAGTAATCGGACTTGAGAGAGATGAGATGGAAAAAGAAGAAAGCAAATATAAAATAAAGATTAAAATATGTTTTTATAAATATTGAAATATTCAAAATCAGTCTTTATGAAATTTTGAATATATTTTTCATCTTCATAAAATGTAAATGTGTAATATTTTAGCTCAAAGTTATATTTGAGAGATTCGATCCTATATGTCAATGTCAACGGATTAATACATCAAGTACTAATTGAC
The DNA here is from genome assembly GCF_004193775.1 of Glycine soja. Classification (NCBI taxonomy): domain Eukaryota; kingdom Viridiplantae; phylum Streptophyta; class Magnoliopsida; order Fabales; family Fabaceae; genus Glycine; species Glycine soja. The sequence continues at coordinate 45,399,036 of NC_041007.1, forward strand.
AAATGATAAGGATATGACATTCACTCGTAATATTGGATCTTCCAAATCCAATTCCGAGTCAAAATATCACACATTAACATTTTACAATGACAAAAAATATATTTGAAATTTCATAAGGATGGATTCCGAATATTTCAATATTTATAGGGATGAAAAATATATTTTAGTCTAAAATAAAATGTGTGATGTGTAAAAAAAAAGAGAAATATTATAATTTTTTGGCAAAATTACATTTTTAGTCCTCCATTTTGTCTCCAATTTCTAATTTTGTCCCTCGGTAAAATTATTCACGAATTTTATTCTTGTATTTAATCAAATCATTCAATGTTGGTCCCTTAGCCCACAATTAGACGTTGACTGTTACAAAGAAATATTGGCTGTCACATGTCACGTTCTTATTGGATGATGACTGTCACGTGTCATATTCTGATTGGATGTCAACTCCATGAAAGATGAAATGTATTGTTGTTTTCATTGACCAATCAGAACATGACACGTGTCAGTCATCATCCAATAAAAACGTGACACATGACAGTCAATATTACTTTGTAACAGTCAACGTCCAATTGTGGGCTGAGAGACCAACATTGCGTGATTTGATTAAATATGAGGACAAAATTTGTGAATAATTTTACCGGGGGACAAAATCCGAAATTAAAGATAAAATAGGAGACTAAATTTATAATTTTGCCTAATTTTTTTCAAGTATAAACAACAATATTCAGGAAATAAAAGCTAATTTAAGATTATGTGCCAACGTTTTATTTGCAGAAATAAAGACCATAAAAGGTCTTTTTTTTTGTTAGGTATCCAGAATTTATTTTTTAAATTGTTCTCTCTTTTAATAGTTGAGAAAATTTTATTTATAGATAAGATAAAAAGAAAAGAAAAAAAGTCATGTAAAATAACTAGTGTAAATGACTTAATGGAAATATAAAGAAAAGATAAAATTACAAATTTGATTTCTCATTTTATCTCCAATTTTGAATTTTGTCTCCCGGTAAAATTGTTCACGAATTTTGTCCTCGTATTTAATCAAATCATGTAAGGTTGGTTTCCGAGCCAAAATTGAATGTTAACGCTTACAAAGTAACATTGATTGTCACGTGCCACATTCTTATTGGAGTATGAATGTCATATGTCATGATTGGATATCAATTCTATGAAAGATGAAATGCATTATTATTTTCATTGACCAATCAGAACATGACACGTGACAGTCATCATCCAATAAGAATGTGACGCGTGACGGTTAACATTACTTTGTAACAGTCAATGTCCAATTGCGAGACCAACATTGCGTGATTTGATTAAATACGAGGATAAAATTCATGAATAATTTTATCGGGGATCGACAAAATCCAAAATTGAAAACAAAATAGAAGACCAAAAATGTAATTTTTCCTAAAGAAAAAGGATGTTCCAAAAATTATACAAAACAAAGAAAAATATAATTGATTTATTTATGAATATTATTTCCCTTAGTAATTAATTTGGGTGCCCACCTCGTGATTCACAAAAAAATATTTACCTGGGTGAACAGCGTGTTAGTGTTACCTCAATTTTACATTAGCCCCCAAAATCAAGTAAAGAAATTACAGCATCGCATATAATAATTTCCGAGAATATTATCTTAAATTTGGTCACGATAAACATTGCATGTTTGCCATGTGTAACAATTGGCTTAATATTTACTTTAACACATCAGAATTACAGCATTACAAAATCTTGATTCCACGACACATAGAATGAGCTTAACGCACGTAATAATTCTCACAATATCAAGAAGATAATTAATTAAAAACAACGAAAAATCCAAAACAGAAAAGAAAAATTCAACATCCCATCCCATGAATCAGTTTAACTTTCTACAGAATCCCCGGAACAACAGATTATATCTACTTTAATGGACATATATAAAAATTACAGAATTTAATTTTGACAAATCTTAAAAACAAATTCAGAAAGCAATGAAGTTCTTAAGAAACAATAACTAACAATAACAATAACAATAGAAGACAAGGATGTAATATATGTTGCTAGCTCCAACATGTATTTACACTTGGGGTAAATCCTCATCACAAATCCCACCACGAACCACTCTTTTTGTCATCATCATCATCTTCTTCTTCAGATGTTGCATATAATCTACATCAGCAATTCATTCACCCATGCGAGATCTGGGGCAATGACATCATCAACAACAACCCCATTTTCTGCTCTCAAAAATCCCCCATTTCCATTATTGGAAAAGCTTCCACAAGCAGTGATGGTTGGCGAATTAAGAGTATTGAACTGTTTTTGATTGTGATCCTTAGAAACATCAAGCCAAGAAGACAAATTGTTGTGATGATGAGGCTTAGAAGCAGCAGACAACAGTGAAGAAGCCTCATCAAAATTCAAACCCTCCATGGAACACACAAGCTCAGAGAAAACATCCTTATTATATTTCACAACACCATGATGATGGTTGTTGGTCTCAAACATAGAAGGCGAAGAAGGAGAAGGTGGTGATAATGGAGGAGAAAAATGAGACATGCCAAACAAGGTAGAAGTTGGTGAACGAGTAGAATTAGAGCAATGACAAACCAAACAACAATTGTTGTTATTATGAGGGCTTATATCGGTGCACTTTTTCTTGTTACTATTGTCATTGGAATGAAAAACCCTGAGTTGGCGAGGGGTGTGAGCAAAGAAGCAAACTTTTCGCTTGCAATTCTTGCCATCCTTGCAAGCCTCGGTCCTATACCTAGAAGGGTGCAGCCAGCACTCAAACACCCCATGTGAAAACTCACATGCATCGCCGCGGTCACACTGACCGCGGCGAAACTCTGGACAGACTGTTCCAGAGTAATAAAACCGGCGAGGGTCCCGACGACGGGCCTTCTCACCGGGATGCACAAAGGGACAGTCTGTCCAATCATGGCTCCGGCTGCGACTACATCGTCGGACCTTGAACTCGAACATGCGGAATTGGTCGGAGGCATAGGGGTCGCCATCGGAGTCATCGTCGGTGGAGGAGTCAGTGGAGCCACTGTGAGGCAGATAAATGTCGCCGGAGCCGTCGTGGACGGCGGCGGAGCGGCGGGTGAGGAGCTTCCTTGGTGGGACTGGGATGTCAATGTCTCCGAGGGATTTCTTGAGGGAGAGAAGTTGGTGGGAGGGTTGAAGTTGGAATTTGTGTTCTGAAAAAACACTACTCATCTTTTTTTTTTTGTGTGTGTGTAGTAAATTAGAGAGAGAGAGAGAGAAATTGAGTGAAGATTGATTATTGTTAGAGGGGAATAAGGAGTGAGTTATATAGGGTGGTTATGTTAAGGTGTTGAAGAGAGAGAATGTAGAGAGAGAAAGAAGGTGATAGGGATAGCTGAATAGGATGGGCGTGGCTGCATAACATTTGGTGTCACCATGCAAAAGAGGGTATGTGGCAGTTTGACAATTCGTTGCAGTCATCAGTTTTGGCTATGTGTAACTATGCTACAAAGTTGGTATGATGCAATATGCTATGCCAATTAAGTTTTGGATTTTACTTTTGATTTGGGTTGTGTTGGCACCATCAGGTGTGGGGTATGAAGAAAATTCTACATCATGTGTGGGGTATACCATAAGGGGTGAGCCTTCACACAGGGAAATTACTTTGATTTGACTAGAATAGATAGCCAAAAGTTTGTTTCAGTTTCACATAGTTTGGTTGCATTTAATTTACCTCATCCTTAATTTATCATGTATCCCTCTTGATTTTCAAGATATGTTTATGGGAAAATAAAATTGAAATTGATGTCCCTAGTCAAAATCTTTATGGAATGCTTGGGGATTGTTTTTCTTTCTTGGCATTTCAAACAAAAATAATATTATAAAGGCATAGTTACTTATAGTCTAAGAAAAAGAAAATTGCTTACTATTTATGTATTATCAAAATATATATTTTTATAATGTTAATTAATCATAATTATGAAAATTTTAATATATAATTAATTAAAAAGTTAACATTTTTATTAAAAATATATAAAAGTCAACAAATCTGTTATACATGATTTTATTAAATAAAAATTTGATTTTTTAAATATCACTATATTCTAACTGCTTTTTAAAATTTATTTATTGAAAAAAATGTTTATTTTAATAAAATAAACAGATTTTTTTTACTGTGTTTATATATATTGTATTTGATTAAAAAATTAATTTTTTTTGTTTATTTTAAGAATCATATCCTATTTAATTATCAAAAAATGTTTTTAAATTATTTTTTTAAGTTTAACAAAACTCATCTAAACTTATTCATTAACTTTTTTTAATGAAATAAGTAATTTTCTGTTGTTTTGTGTGTTTGTTTAATTTTGCTTAAAAATGTTTTCTTTTGTTTTTTTTAAGAAGTAAATCTTATCTAATTTTAGATTTTTTTTTAAAAAAAATCACTTTTTCCCATTATCTCCTTTACAAAATAATAAGAATGGTTTAAGTTTAAGAAGGGAAGTAAGTAATTGAACCTCAAGAGTTGTTATTATCTCTATTTTTATTTATAAGATTTAATTACTTAATTCATCAAAATTAATAAAAATAGTTAATTTAACTATTGAAAAGAAATAATTATTTTAGTTGGTAGTAATAAATTTATCCTAAATTTATATATTTTTCCAAAAATACTATTGTAATTAATGATTCTCTTTTCTAAATATATGCTAATATAGTTTTTTTCTTATTTAATTAAAAATATTTTTAGTTTAAAAATAATTAATACATCAGAAAATATTAATTGAGTCTTATATAAAACATCAAGTAAATTTACAAAGTTGAGTCATATAAATAACAAGCAAAGTAGTATAATATAAGAATTTCAAAGTATATATGAATTATACTAGCTAGCTACATTGTACTGTAACTCAATTCTAGTAATAAGTGAAAATTAGGTGTGTGATGACATTCTTTACCAAATTAAAAATAGGATATCATGATGCCTCACAAGTCACAAACAAGACACACACGACTATGCTTTCTTTTATTACAGAAGTTAATATAGTATGTCATCAAAATAAGGTATTGAAACAGAATCTTGTTCAGTAAAATCTTATGCTTTTTCAACAAAACCTCTGGTAACAAGTTTTTTTTTTCCTATTAAGAGAAAATTGAATAAAAGAAATTAGGATGAGGGTTATCTCTTAATTCTATACGGCTGAGGATGTCTTAGCAATTAATTATACTAAATAGGGAAATAGGAATCATGTTATATTATGGTTAAATTATTTCTTTCCCTCTAATTTATTATTTAGGTTTAATATTTTCATCTAATTTTTTTAAAGTTTAATTTAGTCTTTTAATTTTAAAATTGGTTCAATTTGATTATTTTATCTAAATTAAACTGAGAAAGTGTATTTTATGGTGATTTTAAATCAAAACCGCCACAAATTATGATTTTTTTAATATTATTGATCCAATTTAGACGATAGAATCAAATTAAATTATTTTTAGAAATAAAAGAACTAAATTGAACTTCAAAAAAAAAATTAGATGATCAAATTGAATTTAAAAATTAAATTAAAGGAAAAAACTAGTTTAATCTGTATTAAAATAAGAAAAATAGTGATTGTATTATTTTAAAATTGATCACTTATTGGGTTATTCCTCAATATACAGTGAGGGCATGTGAAGCATATGAAACTTACATGAAAAAGAAATGTAGTGTATAAGTAAAAGGTTTATGAGTTGTTGACTATTTCCAAAAATAGGAAACAAATTTATATGTAATTGTTGATTGTGGGTTAACAGCATTAATTGATTTTTCATAAAAGATAAATCATTTGTCTTTGAAAAATTCTTAATTTTCTTTTGATGAAAGTTGACGATTCAATTTACAAATACTTCTATACAATTTTTAATAATTAAGAGAATGATAAAAAAATGTATAATAAGAGAAGAAATGCGAAGAAATTAGATAGATAAAAAAACAAAATAATATTACTTTTATACTTACTAAGTTTGTACACTAGCTCCCATACTTTTTTTTTTGGATTACATTATTTATATCAGGCTTATTGATTTCATTCAAATAATTAAATATAAATAATGTTAGGCCCATTATAGAAATTAATCCCTTTGCATCAAGGTGACCCAAACCAAACTTTTTAGGACCATCACTGTTTTAATTTTTTTTTTTGTAGTTTCTTTCCCTAAAAAGAATATTCAATCAACATGATTGATGGGCAACCATGATACTTGTTGAATATATACCAGACTCGGTGCTCAATTTCATGTGAAATCAGAGCAAAGTTCAATGTTAGGTATTTGCATGCCAAACAAGAAAAAAGAAAATCAGAAGTTTCTGTCACTTTTCATCCACTCCACCCTAATTATTTCAAAGACAACAAAAACAAGCACACTCTTTCTCTTGTGTCATTGCAAAGATGAGATGTATTGATCATCTTCAGGCATAATTTTAGCAAAATCGAAACTCTTAGTAAAGGTTAAACATATTTAAGTAAGTAGTGTTATAACCAGTGTTTTTTAATATATTTGTAATGTCTTCTTTATTTTATATCTATATATATGTTTTTTTGTCAGTGAGCATGAATATACATTATGTTTGCAAATATTTTTATATGTATCCGTTAAAAAAATTAAAATAAAAGAATAAATTTAAAATAAATTTGAAACATATTGTTATACTAAAACAAATATTTTTAAAACATATATTTATACTAAAATAAATTATTTTTAATTTTATATTTATACTAAAATTATATTAGAACAACTTAACTTATATTTAATTAAAGTTATTTAAGTAATTTCAGATTATAAGTACATATTTTTAATCCATAATAAATTTTCCTACATATTTATTTGTCATCTCTAATTTTTATATTTATGATCCAAATTAAAAGATTGATCACACAAAAGTTAAGGATTGACAAATAAAATAATATTATCATATTAATTATATAACATATAAATATATATAATATTTATATTATATATATAAGTTGTTTAAAATTATAATCAATGTCATTTATAATTATAATTATCAATTTTTTCCCTTTTATGCACACTCATTATGTCCACCATTTTTTATAAACAATAACAGAAGATATCAATTTTGACATTACTATTGACGAGAATGCATAAAGTTTTTTCTTTTCTTTGAAGTAACATGTGACAAATAAAATGAGGGAGAAATCATTACTTGAGGATAACAGTCTTTTCCATACATGTGAAACTAAAAAAAGCATTAGAAAGTAATGCAAAAAAATATGCAAACTAAAAGAGGTGGAACAAAAGAATGGATAATAAAAGTTTGACAGTAAAAAAAGGAAATTAAATAAAATATATAAAGGATAAATAAATAATACGATTGGAATTTAAAATGGAAATTAAATTCATTTCAAATAGTTAATAAATAATCAAACTGAAAAGATAGAGAATCTTAATTTCATATAATTTGATTTGGAATAATAAGAATTGAATATTTAATTTTGGATTACTTATAATGTACTAATAGCAGGAAAATTCCTTATTATTGTTTTTCATTAATTAATTATAACACACTTTTCAAATAAATAAATTTTCATATTAATAAATATATTCATAAAAAATTATTAGAAAAGTAATTATTACAATTTTATATATGAAAATATATTGAAAATTTTCTTATCATAAAATTTAATCATAGCAAAATTAATATCTAAAATATATACTAAAAATATTTTATTTTTGAATATTTAAAAATAAATTAAATTTACACATATTTTTAAATACAATCTAAGTCATAAAAATGATTTAAATTATAAGAAAATACAGTTTAAAAAACTTGGGTTATAAAATATTTTAAATATCTGATTTGATTTACATTGTTTAATTGAATTATATTTTTTAATGGCAAGAGAATGTGTTAATACTTAAATTTATTTTGTAACCGACCAATTATTTATAAATCATCAAATAATGACATGTATCATCTAAACTTTGCCTTGAGAAAGTAAGTTGTCTGGTTTCAACATGTGTCATCTAAATTAATTTTTAGATTCTGAAATTTAATATTATAGATTATTTTAAATTTTAAATTTATTTAAACTTTCATCATAACTTCTTAATATTTTTATTAAGTAAAATGCAAAATATTAATATAATAAAAGTTAGTTTAATTAAATATAATTATATTATTAAAATTAAAAAAAAAAATCAACAACTTTTTAACTTTTATATGAAACTTTAGACGATACAAATAGAGTAATGCAATTATTTTATTAAAAAATTTATTAAATTAAATATATTTTTAGTCTCCATAAATAAAGTTGTCAATTTAAGTTAGTTCATAAGGGGCCAATATTTTATGGGGTCAAGCCGAACCAATTTTACATTGGGTTGAAATTTCCAGTCCAACCTAGTCATTGGCGGGCTGCAAGTCAAACAAGCAAGTCCATGGGCCAATCATTTTTTAAAATTATAAAAAATAAAAAATATTAAAAATCTATATAACAAGTTAATAAAATATTTTAATCACTATAACTAAAATAAAAAAGACACATATTTGTACTATACAATAGCAAAGCATAATACATAATATAAATAAGATAAAGTGTATCAATGGTAACAATAAACAATTGCTAGAAATTATAGTCAATACTCAATATGAATAGGATATTAACCTTAAAATGGACATTAACCACACATGCATTAAACTCAGCATATATAATTCTACCAATTATAAACAAATAAATAATAAAAAAATCTAACCCAAATTATTAAATTTTGGGTCATGTTGACCATAGATAAAATAAGTTGGATTTTAAATTTTACAACTTAACCCAAATTATTTATAGGGCTAATCATGTTAGCCCATTGAGTCAGACTTATTTTAACAATTTCCATATGTAAATATGGTGAATTTTTTGTCTAATATGGTTCTTGCTAAATAAGGCTTCCTAATTTCTAAACAAGGCCCCCTTTCTTCCAATTAAATTTGTTATTATTGATTATACCCTTTTCTATACCCTCACAATTGTGTTCTTCCTTTAATCCTGACATTCAACACTAACCAACTACCCTTGCATCTTCATGTATACACAGTGCATGCATAAAGGAAGATGCAAACATGTATAGTAATAGTAAATTAGAACATAGGAGGCCTGAAAAACATAACTACAACACCCCAATTGAAACCAAAATTGGCTCTCATAATAACACACACTGATAAATAATAGTGTCTCGTAGAATCCCAAATTGCTTCATGTCAACCGAAGTAAAACCCAATTAACCATTCTCGATCTTCAAAAACAAATTGTTTTCTTGTGCCTTTTGGTTTAAATAGCAAGTGACAATTGAGTATGATACATACTTCAGGATGCACAATAATCATAAAATAACTAATTGCTACACATATTTGTTTGAGCGACGGACATTGAAAAGAAAGTATGATATACACTGTCTGACATATAAGTCAATCATCAACATACCTTGAAAATACAGTCCGGTGTGGAAGAAAACACAATATTATGAATATGTTTGATGGGAAATGTGGTATTACGTTAAGAAGGTTTAAAGAATAACAAAAATGGAGAGGTTCACAATTAGGGTTTAAATATAATATAAAGATAGAGTATAAAATAGGTTTAAAGAAAAACACATTTGTGGGGGTGTAGAAAAGAGTATAATGGGTAATAACAATTTTAATTAGAAGAAAGGGAGACTTACTTAGAAATTGGGAAGACTTATTTAGCAAGAGTCATATTACATATGACATGACATATTTAAATACATATGTTATGTCATTGTTAGTTTCTTTAATGGAAATTTTTCACTTTTTTTATTACAACATTCAAATTCAAGAGTTTGCTTAAAAAAAATTAAATCAAATTCTACTTAAAACAGTATATCTTATCTTATTTCAGTCAACTTTTTCCACATCACACATTTTATTTTTAAAACTCATAATCTACTTGATTTCATATTTGATTAAATTTTTTAAACTAATATGCCATAACCTAAAAATTAAAATTTATTGATGAAATATATATATTTTTTACTAATTTTAGTAGATACATATTAAGGATGAGCAACGATCGACTTTTTGTTATTTAATATTGGTATAATTGCCACGTTTAGTATTGGACTCAAATTTTTTTAGTTCAGTTGTCAAAATAAATTAAAATGACTTATAATTAATATAAATTATTTAATAATATAACGAAATAGTAACTCGTTACTTTGCATTATGTAGGCCTATACTGATTCACCAAAAAAAAAATCTACACCTACACTGATCAAAATAAAAAAAACTAAAATAAAAATTATAAAAGTAAACGAGAAAAATGACAATAAAAGATGGATAATAAATCCGTCAAATATCTTGACCCCGAGCGAGAGGGACTTAGATTCCTTGATTGTTTTGGATTCAATCCAAAAGTCTATGTATGTAAAAAAAACGTAATATTAAAATAAAAAATATTTTTAAACACTCAAAGTGACACTTAGTAAAAAAGATAAAAGAAAGAAAAATATAAATATGTGATAGGACATGAAGACTTAATTATCAATTTGTTTCTCAACTTATTTTAAATTGTTTGATTTGGTCTCCAAATTTTTAAAAATTTTAATTTGATATTCAAATTTTTAAAAATAAATCAATTTGATTCTTAAATTATTTTAAATAATTAAATTTGATCTCAAGTTTTTAAAAATTTTGGGACCAAATTGATTCAGTTTTAAAAATTTGATAACCAAATTAAACATCTTAAAAATTTAGAGAACAAGTTGATTAATTTTTAAGAATTGATAATTAAGCCCAAGAAAAAAGATAAAAATCTATTTAATTCTATCACTCACCGGATAAGAAGATGCACCTATAAATGGACCATCTGAAATTATGGCGGTAACAAGTGGCAACTATTCATTTGGAGATATCAAATTGATCTAATGAAGAGAGAAGGGATGGGACAAAAGATCACAAATTCAAATCTGTTTGTTAACAAAAACTAACAATATTAACATTAACATTTGCCCATGAAAAACAACAACTATTCAGTAAGATGCAAACAATTTAAAAAATCTCATTTAAAAAAATAAAAGTTATTATTGAATCATTTATACATGCAATCAGTGCTAGCTTGTGAGTTTCTGCAGGCATTTTAGCTAAGAAAGAACATGATGAAGTTCATCTGATCATCTAAAATTCTAAATGTCCACCAGGGCCTTCAATCTTGGTTTGGGAAAGGATTCCTCTGCTTATCCATAAAAAACATGTCATTAGAACCTTACAACTATGCAAGATATATCATCCTTGCTTTTCCTGGAAACTGCCTCTTCTATCAAGTGCTTTGCTGCAGCTTGAGCATCCTTTATTTGTCGAATAGATTCCACTGCTTCTTCGTTTGACATAACCTGAAAACATCATGGGAAATTTTTTTATTTATAAGTGGATTACTAAACAAAAGTAGAAAATGCAAACAAGGGTTTTTGAGTAGTGTCTCCTAGATTTATTAAGGTAGTGTTTGATTAAGTTTATTTTGAGCTTCTCTTCTCTATAAAAGAACAAGTTATTAGGCCAAATAAAACTTTAAGAAAATATAATATTAAAACAAAACCCTTTTTCAAGGAAAAGGCTAACAAGGGTTTTTAAGATACTAATACATCACACACCATGATTTCCAATGAAATCCTATCATGATTTCCCATAAAAACTTCTTTTTTCTAAACAAAGTACATCTTGAAAAAAAGAGTGTTTTTTTTATAAAAAAAGAAAAAGCTAACCTTCCATATTCCATCACTAGCCAGAATAAGAAACTCTGTATGTGGATCTACTTCCTCTACAAGCACATCAGGTTCTGAACTAAGATGCATCTTCAGGCTCCTGTCACCAAAAGCCCTTGCTACTGCCAGCTGTCCATCTACTCGAGGGACATCTCCTGCAGGAATCAGAAATTCAGATTACCAACTTTTGCTCATAATTTCTAATGCAATTCAATTTGAAACCAAAATGAATTGTATAGATAACAGCATACTTGCAAATCAAGTCCTTCTAACTAGTAGTTGTAGAAACTCTGAAAATCAAATGATTCTAAAGACTAAAGGAGCATTTGAAAGTGCTTATTTGGATTTACAAAAAATGACTTATAAACTTCATAGGCAAACTTAGAAATAAGTTACTATTTAAGGAGAGTTTATTGAAAAAGTGCTTAAATATGTTGTTTGCACAATCACACACACAAAAATCCAACATTTCAACACATGCAAATGTTGCACTTTCTGTGTTATAACAACATCAAAAAGCTGGTTTTTACCTGGAATTTTTGATACAAACCCGCCACGCCTCTCAATCCATTTTTTTTCCTTGCTTGGTTCATGATCCACAGATAGTTGTCTTGCCTTTCCATTCTCACAAATAACAGCTCTTGAGTCACCAACATTTGCTACTATAAGCTTCTGACCATCAATAAGTATTGCAGTCACAGCTGTTGACCCTCCTCGCCCCAACACAAGTGCTTGTTCCAATATTTTCTCATCTGTTTCAAGGTAAGCTCTCTTCACCGCGCTTTCTGTCTCAGTCCAAAAGTCATGCTGCTTGCAGCAAAACAGAAATATGAGTCAAAGAAGAATCACTTGAAGCAGGTCTTGAAGAATGTTATCATCATTATTAGACAAAACTTAGATACAGATCCTTAGATTTTGTTAGCGTTGCTCTCTTATCAAAATTGAAGTTTCACCTTAGTAATATTCGTAATAAAGATATATGCATTTACGGATTATTAAGGTGAAACTTCAATTTTGATCAAAGACGAGACCAGCACCTAAAGAAGTGTATCTAAGTTTTGCTGTCCATAACAGTTTTCATGAAAATGTGACCAAAATGAAGTAACATGAAATTATGAATTATGAAAGTAACCTTTTACCTCTTTCAAGATGTTTTGGAAAAGGTGGTTCTGCAAATAGCTGGCAACATCATGGCCTAAGTGGCCATCAAATATTGCAAACAAGCCTAATTCTCTATCCTTTTCTTGCTTAAATTCCGAAACTAAATAATCTTCCATAGGATGTGCCGATTTGCCCTTCATCAAGTGAAAGCCATGTGTGATGTGTTTTGATATTTTGCCTTTTCCTTTCCCTGTGTCTGGTGGTGCAAACCCTGCTTTCACCTAGACACATGATGATCAAAGTAAACTTACGGAAGCTAGACCTTGAAACTAATAACATGTTTGAAAACAAATAAAAATAAAAATGTAGAGTTCTAATTTTAATTTTAAAAAATGGAAAATAATTGAATTGCCACATTGTAAACTGTCAAGTCATGCATTTGAGCAAAAGAATACGAATCTAAAACAAAGTGAATGGTTCGTTTCCCAATTGAAAACTCAGCACATCAAATATCTTAATACTACGAGAACAGAAGAATGGTCTGCAATGATCAGTTTCAGATGCTACAAATGAATCTCCACATATTTGATTCAATGCATTGAAATTTGAAATTTTCCAATCTACCTTTATCGCATGAAATCTTTGTATATATACTTTCTAAGCAAGAAAAAGACATTGAAAGAAAATCGTAGCATATCAAGCACTGTTCAGAAAGCTAGTTGAAAGAACAAATTAACTAGTTGCATTTTCTTGCAAACAAAGCAAGAAACCTCAAGATAACTCCATAACATTGCAAGAATTTGCATATGCAAAACACACCGATGAATAAACTTAAACTAGACTAGTTCACAAATATGTAAATTAATTTGGCATGCTTAATTTGCATAAAAGAATTCAGGGTTTTTTTTTTTTTTTCTACTTACCTTCATTATATGGAGGATGTCTTTGCCAGTCATGATGCTACAATGCTAGAAAAAGTTGTGTTGTGTGAAGAGTTGTTCTATGTTCAGAAATTCAAGACTTCAGAGAGACAGAAAATGAGGATATGGGGTATAAATAAGGGAACTTTGACTTTTGAGCACGTGACTTGCCCGCAACTTTTATCTTGTAGCCCACGTTCTTTGACCGCGTTCTTGCCGACGTGATTTTTCTTTATTTTCAAGTTGGTCCCATCTCTTTCACATCGTTTTACCAAACTATGTTTTTAGTATCAACTTTCCCACTGGATCTTTGTTCCCATTTGTATCAATGGAAAAATAAAAGCTCCATGACAAACAAGCAACGAAGATATTTGTGTGTCATTATGTTTTACTAAGTCATGAAGTAACCATTAAGCCTAAGCTTGAGATAACGAAAACTTCAAGATAAATTACTTTGATTTTTATATATTATCAAACATGTAGATTAATTAACGGGAGATTAGTCTGACTTAATCCACGGTCTTTAATTATTTTGAGTGTTGGACATGTAATTGTGATAAATTGATAGTTTATTCAAATAAAATTATCTTTCATTATATATATATATTCAATGTTAATGTGATAATATTTGTGAATCTGAGGTTAAAGACATCTTTTTTTGTTTTGATTGAGCTTTTTTTTTGTACTGCTGTTTTGATTGAGTGAGTTTTATGGAAACTAAAATAGGTACATATATTGTGATGAATATGTGCAGAGAAGGGATTGTTGGGTAGGTGAGAGGGAATTTAATATTGAGAAAGGGGAAATTTTTTTATTGAATTATTACCCAGAGGTGGTTGTAACTTGCATCATGGAATCATGCATGATTGATATGAATTGCAACTGAGTCAATCAAAAGCAGCCACGTGGTTTAGAATGGATCAAAAGGGGTGACTTTAATAGAGAAAAAGAAAGAAAATCACTGCTCTGTGATTGATCTGGTAGATTGATTAGTGCATGCAAATTCTATTATATGATTGTTTTTTATGAGGCCACGTTTCACAATTGTATAATATTGGCACGTTCTCACTCTCATCAAACTAAAGTAGAGGTGCAGACAGACCGAAGGAAATCAATAGTTTTTAAATATTACTGTTATTTATTAATATTTTAGTTTTTTGTGTACCGAACTTGAATTCGACCTCTTATGACAATGTCATAAGGCAATTATCATTGGAAGGAATCAAGACCATATGTTATTAATACTTTATTTAAATATAATTGAACAAGCAAATAAAATACTACAATATAACAAAAAATAATTGACATAATTAATATTTTTAATGTTGTTAATTATTAAACTAAAATAATTAATATAACAAGAAAAGTTTTAATGTTGTTTTTAATTTTTTTAATCTTATTTTAACCCTCCAATTTACCAAAAATTAAGAGATTTTGATTAATCTAGAATTCGAATGAAAGGTAAACAAAGTTTGACAAAAACTTATTTTCGTCAAGGATTGGGTTTGGTGTAGTATCCCAACAAGATTTGGCCTTAACTTGTGCATTAATTAGTCTTTTAGGAAATTACTTGATTACTTCTCATAAAGTTTAGTATTAAGGAATGATAAAATATATTTATTTTGACACAATATTTATGATAATTATTAATTTTTCTCTAATTACTCTATTTTTATTGAAGTCAATCTTATTTGAGTTGTAACTACTTATTTATATAATTTAATTTTGATTAAAAATACACATTTCTTGTTCTTTAATGTTATAAACATTGAAATAAACCAAAGCCAACAAAAATATTGATTTTCATAAATATTAAGACAAATTTACACTTGAGATTGAATAAAATTTCAACTGATCTAGTACAAACTTTTTTTTTTAATTTATAATTTTTTTATTATGTTATCTGATTTTATTGATAACTAATCTCTGATTAATTTTAATAAAATTTTCTTTTATTAATTTTATTTTTTTCATCTACAAAACTCAAATTCTCAATCTTACTTAAAAGGATTAAATCTATTATAAGACTAACGACTTATTGATATTTTTCTTAATTTATATAATAACATAATATCATATACTTTTCTTTTTAACACAATCGTCTCCTAATTACCTTATGCAGTTACATAGATTGAGGGAGGAAAATTGATGTTAAAAAGGATGAATATTGAGTGTGAAAAGGGGTGGTAGTGTAATTTACCTTAAACATTAATTACCTTACGCATGTTTTTTTTTTTGAGCGACTATTACGCATATTTTGCTTATAGAACATTGTCAACAATTGCTATTGTTTCAACAAAAATATAATTTTCAAAATTACCGTTAATAAAATATTAATCAAGATAAATAATATTTTAATATAAATTAAATAGATCGAATTCAAAAATAATTAAAAATATTAAGTTAAATCAATTATAAATTATAATAATTATATTTATATTTTTATATTTTTAAAATTTAATAAATTATTTTAATTAATTAAAAAATCTTATCTCAAAAGGAATTCGATCCAACGTGCGCCCTCTCAATATCTCTGCTCAGCATCTAAAATTCATGACATACTCATTGCTATACCTTCAACTCTATACAAAGCAAGAAATAAAAATCTGAAAATTTTCCAGTACCTCATTTTTTTTTTCTAAATAAAAAGTAAAGGAGAAGTGAAGGTTGTCTAAAATTTTAAATCCAAGGTCAAGCATACGAACACATCTATAACTGCTTATAATATAACTTATCCATAAAGGACGACCATTTCTTCAAGTCAGAATGATGCATTAAATTGTTTTTTTTTTAGTTGGACGCAAAATTTAATTTTTTAATTTAATTTATATTAAATTTTATTTTTAATTTAATTTTATAATAAATACATCTAAATATAAATCAAATCATTTTAAAATTAATTTTAATTAGAATCAATTTTAGCTATCCTCATTTAAACACACACTTATGTTTCTGAAATATGCCCTAGACAATCTTGTCTTAAAAGTCAAACTTTCCCTAAAAGAGCAATTTTAGTGATAACTAGATATTGTTTAGCACCGTACGCATTTGAAATTCAGTTTCCTTCCTCATGAATTAGTCCCTCATGAATCATTGCCTTTTTTCTATAGTCAAACTTCATATGACAAACAGATCGAGTAGCCATTCAAACGAGATTTTATCTTTCCACCACAATTTAACCTGACAATTCTTGGACAATTCACAAGGATATTATAAAGATAGCATGTATATTTAGATAAGTACAAAATACTCCTTTATTTGTTCTTTGTAAATTGAAGAATTTGTCCTTTCTTTGACTAGTATGCAAAATTAAATAATTGAAGGTAAATGACTAATGTCTGAAAATTCGAAAGAAGATTTTTTTTAATAAAAAATGTTATGAAAAATAAGTAAAACTATTTTATTCAAATATATTATTAGTACATTCTTAATGTAATGTGATAAGAGAATGTGAGAATTTCTTAAAAGGTTTCTTAAGTCTTAATTGGAGAAATCTTTTCTTGCAATTTATTGAGCATTGGAATACATGTGCATGACAATCAAAGTTCCTTAATTTGAAAATTTGTTCCTTATACAAGAAACTATTTTTAACAATAAAAAAATAATTTTTTACACCAAAAAATACCAACAACCCATAAAAGGAAAAAATAATGAAATAGAAGAAGAATGTCAACACAGAAGAATCATCATTCATCAACAACAACAACATCCATGTAGAAGAACATTCTTCATTTCAAACCATTTTTGCACCTGTTCCTTTCCCTTTGTCATCACATCTTGCCTCCATGGTTGACAAATGCAACAACGACACATATGATGGAGCTTATGTCTCCATGTCTGTGCACGTTTGTTGTTGCACCATGCCAAGGGTCAAACTCCTAATGTCACAAACGCAGAACAAAATCGAGATTGAGGGAGGTGAGAGTGAGACGATGAGATTGAGGAAGAAGAGAAGAATTGTTGAGGTGGATGAGATTGGGCCTAGGGTCTGATGAGGGAAAAAAATTGGGAGAAATATGAGAGGTAGATGAGGGGTTTGGGAAAAATATGTGTAACTCTCATTATTTATGGTTTTGTTGACAAAATATAATAAAGTAAATTATTTTTTTGAAAAAATAAATGAAATTAAAATTAAAATGTTTGAGAGACACTTGTTATCGTTTGAGAATCATTAAAATATTACTATTTGTAAATAATATCATTTTTTGAATTAATTAGTTTATTTCAACTTGTAAATAATATCATTTTTTGAATTAATTAGTTTATTTCAACCATGATTAATTGAAATTTTAAAATAAAATTTAAAGTATGAGTTTTTTAAAGTTTTTGGAGTTTCATATTATGTATGAGTTTTTTTTAAGAATGATATGATATTGTGGAGACCATAAAAAATAATTTAAGAAATTCACTTAAAAAATTATTATTGGAGATGTTCAAAACAAATATTATTAATTGGTTAATAAGTGATTTGTAAGGATGTTAGTTTTTAACTTTTAAGTTTATTTTTTATAAAAATTATTGATAATGTTTATTAATATCAATGGCTATTTGTGGTATTCAATTGGATCTCTAGAGGTTGACATGTTGTGTCTCATGATATCTTATTTTATGTTTATTATTTTTTTTACTCTCTCTATTCTTATTTATAAGTTTTAAGTTTAAAATGATGTTTATTTTTTTTATAAGACCCAATTTATAATGTTTCTTGCATTGATTATTTTTATACTAGAAATGTTCATCATTAAAGAAGAAAGATAATGTATTAACAAAAAATTAGAAAAAATGATGAGTATTAATGACAAGAATAATCACTACTAGAAAATAAATTTTTTATATCAGTTATTAAGGACTTTTAACATTAGTTATTGACTGATGTTGAAACTACCGACGTTAAAGTATCAACGTTAACATCATTTGTTTAAAAATTGATGTTGTTTTACCAAAAAACAACATCGATTTTTATAATGTGAAACACCAGCTCAATTTCATGTGGAGATATACTTCATCCTTGAAGAAGTTACCTCAACCACTTGCAATGTAGAGCACCAACTCAATCTCATACTATCAAATAATTATATATCAAAAACATGATATCAAGCGTATCCTGATTAATTAAATCAACCAAGAACTTATCACAATTCAATTGATTATAAACACACACCACACAATCACAATCCATCTCAAATACTTGGAATATCCCAAATTCTTTATGGAAAAATAATCTTCAAAGAATCAAAGAATATACCATGACACTTTTAAAGGAAAAGAAAGTATTTTATTCACCTCTTAAAGACCTTCTTAAGCCTCTATAATAGATGTTCCCATAATGCATCTTATAGTAATAAGACATTCCTTTTTTTTTTAACTATTTTTATCTCACTTTCTTCTTCTTTGTTTTTACGTCTGTCTCTCTCCCATTGATGTCCATTGATTCTTTTAATCTATATTTATACTAATTTCTAGCAACTTAATTATCTATTATTGATTTCATCTTATCTTATTTTATTTATCTTATATATAAATAAGATAACCTAGTGTGTTTAAAATATTAGAAGATAAAACAAATATCATATTTTGTCTTATCTAAACTATATATATGTATCTTTTATCTTGTCAAATATATATATATATATATATATATATATATATATATATATATATATATATATATGTATGTATGTATGTATTATAAATATTTTCATTATTTTTTGGAATGTTACACAGAGCATGTCTTTTGATGAAAATTAACACATTCAAATTGTGGATTTTATTTATTTTTTATAGGACTTTGAAAGAAAATGTTTTCTGCAAAAAAAAAATAAAATTCAGACGCAAAGTATTAAATGAAGGTCTTAAATATAACACTTAATGCTACGCCGAATGGTGTTTATGAGATTTCGTCTGCAAACATCAAATGCAAAAATACAAATCAAGATCTGATAGCACATCAGACACAACTTTTATCATTCATATTTATTTGCATCCAATCAAAATAATTAGGACTTATGATTTGTCTTTAAGACATAAATATCTTTTGACTTAATATATACAAATTATATACAATTGTTTATAATATTAGAATACTAGATCATGCGATCAATGCTTTGGTCTTTTAAAAGTATGAATTCTACACAACCTTTGGCAAAAGTCCTTAATTGAAAACATTATAGAAAAAAAAATTATAATTGATTGTCTTGACCCTTAAACAGTAACTGCACTTGTTTAAATATATATTCATATACTGTCAAAGACTCTAGAAACCATAAAATCTTAATTTCTTTAGAGATAAAAGCACTTTTAAAGGGAGAGTGTGTTGTTTTTCAATTATTTGGCTTTATTTATTTAGTTATTTTTCAATTGAAAGAGTGTGCAAAGTTATTTTTTTTCATGAACTTGCATGCATGTTGAATCTCCTATGTACAAAAGGAGAGTGCTAGCTCGGTCAAAACTTTCAGCCAAAAAATATAGAACTGTGAGGGAATGATATCCAAATTAGACAAACTTGCATGGCAATATTTTAAAAGATGATGTTCAAAAATAAAATAATATCAAAGCCACATTAATAATGGAAGCATGTTATCAGTCCTTTTTGTGAACACCTTTTCAAAAGAGAGCCACATAATTAGAATGTTTTCTTGTATCTATCCATTGGGTGAAACCCCAATACTTTTGTAATCAAATTCTGTGAAAAAGGAGGGCGAAAGAGGAATCGAAGGATGAGAAGGGAAAAATAAAAAAATGAAACTTACCGGATGACAATTTAATTGCATCGAGTAACACACATGTTGACACTTTTTTAGATGACAAATAGGTCCAGATTCAGTTTGATTAATTGAGAATACTAACGAATTTGTTACATTTTTTTACAAATTTATACATAAAAATTTAATTTTTCATCTCTAAAAAATCTAAATGTCATCATTCAATAAATTCAAGGGCCAAATCTAGTATATTTTTTTTTCACAAGTAAAATTTAAGAAAGAAAAAAAGATCTTAATTATTGTTATTTTACAAACTTCAATTTTTAGACCATCTTAATATACAAAATATAAAGTAACTATTTAAAAAAACAATCGGTTAATGTAATATTTAGTAGTAAATACATTCTGCCATGTAATTTTGGTCATTCGCTCCATAAAGTAATAACTTATTTTGCTCAACCAACCACGATTGTGATTGTACAAAATCCATTACGGACGTGATCTTCTGAAGAGTGCCTGAATAACTTTAAAAAACTGAATGATTTTCATCTCTTTTTACTTAAATGCTACATTTTCACTATTGTCCATTCATTTAAATCATGTTTATAGGTGACAAATATAGTTACTTGCTATTTTATAAATATTAATTGACTTTTTATCATTGTAATGTTAGTTGCAATAGTACACATGTCTAAAGGATCCATGATATCCATGAGAATGAAGGCCAAATTTTATAATTTTCTATCTTTCTTTCTCTTATTATTTGAGAGTTTCCAAATCATGGAAAGAATAAATTTTATAATATTTTTCTTCCACCCACAATCATTTCTTCCTCTTTTCTTTGAAACAAACATTCTAAAAGAGATCATGGTATAAAAATCAATAAAAATATATTCTTTATTTTCTTTTGCATATAATTCAATTCCAACTATTTTTTTTCACAATTGATCAAACTTTGGTTGATAAATTTTCATAAACAAAACACTTATTAAATTTGAGATATTGAGTGCCTATAACTTATTCTTATATTAAACATTAAAATATAATTTAAAAGTGACATTTTTATTTTTTTATTCTCTTATTTAAATACTTCTACTTTATTTTTTTTTTCATATTTAGATATATATTTTATATTTTTACACATTTATCTAATAATTCAGTGAAATAAATATCTCTTTCAATTATCTCAAATTTGTTTTAATTTTTATTTGTATAATTGATTTTTTAACTATTTATTTTTTATATTAAAGGGGCCTAACAGGCCCAAAGAAAAAGAACTACAAATAAATTAACACAAGGAGTAACAACTTCAATTAGGTCAGCACAAAGCAACACCTACAAACAAATAGGAGAATGCTGTAACATCAAATAATCGCTCTCCAACTCATATGTCAAGTTTGTCAAAATATTAGTGCGAGAATTCCCTTCACAAAAGATATGACAAACCCGAATTCACCCAAAGGAAGACATCAAGCAACGAATCTTAGAGATAATCCTCCAACTAGCAACACTTGACTCTCTTTTATATTTATCTTTAAACTAACGTTTAATATTTTATAAAAAAAATTTATCATTAATTAAAAATATTTTTATATCACAATTTAAACTACTCATTATACATTTAAATATAGTTTATGTTTATATATTTAAAATATTTCTTTATTATCAATTTAATTATATAAAAAATACTTATCTTGTACAATATACAAGATTGTTAACGTATTTTTCACTTCCAATGTCATCTTTCTTTTCATCCATTTGTCATTAATTGTATTTTTTTTCTTAAATACAATACAACTTGGATCCTCCTATTTTGTGAAACATGTAATTTGATCATCTTATTTCAAAATAAAAATATTTGATCCCTATTTTAAAAAATTCATAATTTTAGTCTAATTCTCAATGTTGGCTATATTTATTTCTTACATTTTAATTAATTAAATCATTTTTTGATGGTATCTTAAATTAATGTTAGGTCTAGGATTTAATTGGACCAAAATAAAAAATAGGCAAAATTAATAATTAGACCAAAATTATAGATTTTTTTAATTTGAAGGACTAAATATATCTATTTAAAAATGGAGAAACAAAAAATGCTTTTCTTTTCTCTTGCACCTAAAGGTTCTTATTCTTTTCCTCCTTCCATAACCTTTACCGTCACTACCTTTCTCACCATCCTCTTCCTATCATCCATACTCAAATTATCGTTATAACTAGAATTTCCATTCTCGGTCTCAATAATGTCATCTTCAACCACTAAAAATTCTACTAGGTTTCATGATTTACCATTAATTAGAGATCAACCCTAAATCCAAAATATGTTATCACCTTTAACTTCATCATCATTTCTCACACTTATTTTGAAATTGCAATTGAGATTGACTTTAATCCAAAACACACCTTAGATTCTAAATTCAATGACCATGAAGAGTGTTTCTTTGTCATGAAGCCAAATTATTATCGATGTTACCACTGACCATTGATCTAAGTGTATTGCTCTCTCAATCTCCCTATTTTTCAACGATTGTTTGTCTTTTAAGCTTAATTTTTCAGTAACTCTTTTTTTGTTGATTTTTTTATAATTGATTTTTAGAGTTAAGTTGAGAATGACGGCAAATTTGGAAGGAAAAACAAACAAAAATATTTGTCAAAAAAAAAGAGCAATAACACAATAGTAATGAATCAAAATTATTGTTATTTTTCCTTCATTCATATCTTTTTTCTTGTTATCAGATAACTAATAGGGACATTTAGAATTGAATGATGTGAAATAGGATAAATTATTAAATAATTTTAAGACCATCATGTATATAGTTTTGATTGAATTTTTATGCAACAAGTTTAAAAATACAATCACATATGTGATTTTGTCATGATCTTGATATTGCATCTAAATGTGGTTGCAACATGATTGTTGTGACTCCAAAATTTTTGACATTAGAACCAAATCTCAATCTTAAAATTTTTTTAAAACCTAACAGTTGTTTTCTTTTTTACCAAGATATCTCCAATCACTAGTTAGAGACTATTTTCTTTCTAGGTATAAAAATTATCAAAATAAGTTTTACATCTTCTAATAAAATATTATTTATTCATATTTAAGAAATCCAGTCATCTTTAAATTAGGTTGAACTTAGTTTTTTAACTACTTTAAAAATTGTTTTAATCTAAATATCATGAGGTAGGTAGTAAGTACGGAAATACATGAAATAATCTAACCTTTTTTTTAATCCTAAAACGATTTTTTAAAATTTTTTAAATGCAATTGGATTTCCTCATTACACAAACTTAACTGCATATCACACGCATTTATTTGATCAGTAAATCGAAAATTTTAATCTCAGATCTCATTTTTGCAAACAAGCTATATTTTAAAAATAAATTATGAGTTTAAATTTTTATGCATTTATAATCATAAACACTAAAGTATTAATAAATCATAAATACTCAGAAAAAAAATCATAAATCATTTCAAATTTGACTTCTAAAATAAGTATTATAAAAGTTAACAAAAATTATTATACATACTAATCTGTAATCGAATGACATTTTACACTATGAGTACATTCTAATTAATTTTACAGATGGCATATGCTCTCTTTTTTTCTCACTGAAGAAAGATGCAGCAACGATTGAGATTCCTCAGCTCCTTAAAACGACAACGTTTGAGGCGTGGTGTTGATGAAAAATAGCCGTTAAGAACACACACACACACAAATCGGTTCGCTTCATAATACAGTTCAAAAAAATTGGACCGTTAGAGAAGTAACCGTTACACTCGAGAGCCAAACATTACACACACACTATCCCTCTCTCGATCCTTTTTCCTTTCCCAGTAGCACACCAAACAAACAAACGCTCTCTCTCCCTCTCTTATTAATCACTCCTCAATTTTCCCTAACGGAAACAAAAACCCTAATAATAATCGGAAATCAAAATGGCGGTGACGACGGAAGAAACCGGCGGTGGCGCCACCGTGATTGACCACACCTACGAGTTCTCGGCGCCGCGTTTCTTCGATTTCGTCAGAGGAGAGTCTGATGAGGAATCGCTTAAGGCTGAGCTCTGGTTCGACACCGCTCTCTCCTACGCTCCTTCGCGTATGTTCTTCTTTTCTCTCTTTCTTTCTCACTCCACATTAATTACTCGCTTAGATTGCGTTCTAAGTGATCATTATCATCATCATCATCATCATCATAATAATAAGGTTTCTAGGGTTAGGAATTAGAATTGAGAGAAGTTAGGGTTCCGTTCTTTGTCTGAAAGTTCTGATTCGTAGGTGAGTTTATTTGATCGGAAATTTTGGAAGAGTGGAATTTGAATTGAAGTGGAGGAATTTATATTTTCTTATTAGTTTTACTTTTTATCAATGTGAGATCGCATTTTTATCAAACAGGAGAAAAAAAATTGTTGTGTTAAATGACATAGACATAGTTGATGATATTATGGTGTGAATTCTTCTTTCTTTCACTATTTTAGTTTGTCCTATAGTGTATATTAACTTGTGAGTTGTGACTTGTGAGGTTGCTTTGTTTTCAATTGCTTCTCGGATTTTAGTTGCGTGCGGTTCTATGCTATTGGCTTAAGCTGAAGTTTTTCGTTCTCAGCTTAATTTCGAACTGTGTAAGTTGTCTGATAGGAAATTGATATTCAACTCTTTCACCCCTCACACAGTTCAATTAAGTGTCTGGGGGTTAAATATATGTTGTGAATGGTGAATGGCTACCAGCCTACTCTTGGTGATTTTTCTTCTTTATGTTGTATCAGAAGGTGATCGGAGTCTGTAATTTGTTTAATAGAAAATTGAAATTCAACTCTTCCACTACAGCACAACTCGTTTAAGAGTCTGGTGGTTATGTGAGTTGTGAATGAGGAATGACTCTCAGCCTAAGCTTTAGTGATTTTTCTTCTATATATGTGTTGTCTCAGAAAGTGAAAGGTCTTGAGCCTGAGACACAGTTTAATTGGTTTGTATTTTTTTGTACGAAAGAATTACTTAGTTGAGCTTTTTTGGGTTTTCAAATTGTTGTTGCAGCAGCATTCATGCCTAAAATCAAGACTGGTAGATCTATTACTGTGGATACCTTGTGTGATTTTAATGAAGCTGACAAAATGCAGAAGGTACTTGCTTCAATTTTGATGATATAGATATGTACTTTAATTTTGATTCCTTTAACTGATAATCTATTGTTTTAATAGATGTTAGCTAGTGTTGATGATAATGTTCTGGAAACCAATATACAACAACAGAGCATGACTACCAAAGCAAAGGAAGATGAAGCTGACAAAGTGCAGAAGGTACGTTGCTTCAATTTTGATGATATACATGCACATAGATTTGGTTCCTTTGACTGATTATATTTTATTTTTACTAGACGTCAGCAAATGTTGAGGATATAGTTCTGGAAACCAATATAAAACCACAGTGTGTGACTACTGTAAAGGAAGATGATGCACCTTGCCCTGACAAGGAAAGAAGTGAGAATGATTATAAAGAAGATAGTGCATGCTTAAAGGTTTCATCTGGAGAAGCATTCGTTGAAGTAGCAAAAGATGCTTGCACGCCAAAACCAGCACTACTGAAAAAAGTTGCCACATCCACTAATTCCAAGAAGACACAAAATAAGAAGATGGCCACGAATACAAAAACTCAGTTAAAGTCAGCAACAGTGAAGAGCATTGCAGGGACTCCTCACTTGGTCCAAGAGAATCAAGCCATTAAGAGGCAAAAATTGGATGGAGGAAAATCTAGACAGGTAACTTTTATCTTCACAGTTTAAAGTTATTTTTGGGATCTTACTTGAAATATATTCTTATTTACTTTTTTAACTTTCCAGATACTGAATGCCAAGCATCAGACATTGCCTCATAATAAGTCAAAATTGGGTTTAACCGTGTCTGCTAGCACCAGTAAATATAACAAAGAGGACAGAAAGGTTTGTTTTGTGCCCTTAATTTTCATATATTAAATCTAATCCTTTCTGTACCAAATTTTTAGCTGTCTGTTTTATTTTTTACTTAGTTTATTGAATTGTGTATTGAAAGGTTTATGTTCGTGAAACACCAACAACACCAGCCTCTGTACCATTTGTATCAATGGCAGAAATGATGAAAAAATTTCAATCTAGTACCAGAGACCTGTCATTGCCCAGCTTTGTTTCTCACGTAATATACGGATCCAACTTTTCTACCCCCATTTCTTCTTTTTATTACACCATGTTTGAATAAATTTTTACTAAATATTCATTATGTGTTTGATCCAGACAAAACCAAAACTCACATTGACTAGGCCTAAGGAGCCTGAATTTGAGACATCTCAGAGGATTCGCCCACCTAGGGTGAAGAGTAGTGCTGAGCTTGAGGAAGAAATGATGGCTAAAATTCCAAAATTCAAGGCTCGACCAGTGAATAAGAAGGTACTATTTTATTCTTCTTTTTCTCCTACCTGATTTTTGTTCTATTTGTGCATAGATTTTTTTTTTCTTTTCTCCTACCTGAATGTTATTCTATTTTTTAGATTTTGCAAACTGCAACTTTGCCTCCCGTTCCAAGAAGTACACCACAGCTACCAGAGTTTAAGGTAAACCATTACCAAATAATAGAAGATTGAATTACAAATTACAATATATATACAGTTACACTACAAGTGCCAAATGCCAAATGGGGTTGTATTTTGAATTATTCACATTTTTCATTTTCTTCAGGAATTTCATCTGGAAACTTTGGCTAGGGCCCATCAGAATGCAGATACAGCTTCAATGGCTTCAACAGAGGTGTCTCATAAGGTATCTTTTAGAAACAAGTCAAACAACTGATCCTACTATTGATTCACTTCGATCCATAGTCACTCATTTTTTTTATAAAAAAAAACAGCAGAGTTCATGGAAGCATCATATTACAGAACCAAAAACACCTTTACTCCAAACTTCACTAAGAGCCCGCCCACCCAAAGTGAAAAGCTCATTAGAATTAGAGCAAGAGGAGCTTGAAAAGATCCCTAAATTCAAGGCAAGACCTCTAAATAAGAAGGTAATAGAGTGCCAACTGAGTCGTGTCTACCCAATTCTAAGAATTTTATTCTTTCATTTAAGTAACCGAATTTTGTTCTTTCAGATCTTCGAAAGCAAAGGGGATATTGGAGTATTCTACCATACCAAGAAACATGTTACCGAACCTCAAGAATTTCACTTTGCCACAGACGAAAGGATTCCGCCACCTGCTGCCATGGCTGATTTATTTGGCAAGGTAGTGTAGAATGAAAGTATCTGCTCACAAAGAAGATTCAATAATCTAATCTAGAATATAAGAAGATTCTAAATCCTGTTATCATTTTTTTACGGTGAAATGTAATATTTATTATTCTGGTTTCAGCTTTCTTTGAAGTCTGAACCTTCACGTAATCACAACCCAATCCCAAGAAACACGACTCCAAATCCGTTTCATCTCCACACAGAGGTTCGTTACTTTCCGTTAGTTGAAGATTTGAAGAGTTTAATGCAACACTGTTTTAGTCCAGTTCTTCTAACGCCAACATTCTTAACCATAACAGGAAAGAGGTGCTGAGAAAGAGAAGAAGCTGGTCGTGGACCTTCTGCAGAAACAGTGGGAAGAGGAAAACGCAAGGATTCCCAAGGCTAATCCATACCCTTACACCACTGATTACCCTGTGGTACAGAATTTTGTCAATTGGTGCTTCTTTCGTCTCTATTTGCTAACTGAAAAACTTATTAAAAGTCGCTGATATCATATGCAGATCCCACCAAAACCAGAACCAAAGCAATGCACAAGACCAGAGCCATTCCAATTGGAGAGCCTGGTGAGACACGAGGAAGAGATGCAAAAGGAACACGAAGAAAGACGCAGAATGGAAAAAGAAGAGGCTCAGATGAGAGCGTTCAAGGCACAACCAATCATAAAAGAGTGAGCAACAACAATCAAGACTTTTTTTATGTGCAATATATATATATATATATATATATATATATATGTTAGACAAAAACTACAAGTGTGCTAATTTTTTTTTCCATGGATGTTACTAAATGCAGGGACCCAATCCCCGTTCCAGAGAAAGTCCGCAAACCCCTCACCCAAGTTCAGGAATTTAGTTTACATGTGAATCATCGGGCAGTGGATAGAGCACAATTTGA
This sequence comes from Glycine soja, assembly GCF_004193775.1. Lineage (NCBI taxonomy): Eukaryota > Viridiplantae > Streptophyta > Magnoliopsida > Fabales > Fabaceae > Glycine > Glycine soja. The sequence goes on from NC_041007.1 coordinate 45,427,641, forward strand.
TGAAAGGGTAACCAAAAAATTCCATATCTGTTTCTTTTTTACTACTCAGGAAAAGAAAATTCAGAAAAGTATTCATGGTTTTTACGCAGTACTCAAGTAGCTTATTTTTTTACAGATTAAGGAAAAGGAAATGATGTACAAACGATACAGAGAAGAGAGTGAAGCAGCAAGAATGGTGTGATTTCCCTTTGTTACTTTACTGTTTGCTATTTTGACCACTAAAATTGGTTGCATGATGACAATTGTAAGCATTGATCACACGCAGATAGAGGAAGAGAAAGAGTTGAAACAGATGAGAAGGACAATGGTTCCACATGCTAGGCCAGTTCCTAATTTTGATAATCCATTTTGTCCCCAAAAGTATGCATTTAAAACCGAAACTAAACTTGCTTTTCATTTTTTACGTTGTAGAATTTTTTAATGCTTATTATTCATTATCTTTACACGTTGCTTTAGGTCTTCAAAGGACATAACAAAACCCAAGTCACCAAATTTGCGTGTACTTCATAGAAAGGAAAGACGGAAGGTATTCAATGGAACTGCGTTCTCGAGTCCAGCTGCTAACATGAGATGACTCAATTTTTCAGTTCCAACTTTGTGATTAGTGTTCAAGAACTCTTGAATCATTGACCCCCCCTCCCAAGGTGTTGTGTTGTGTAATACTTAAATTCTTTGATGTATATTTTTGAAAAACAAGTTAACGGTCATATGTACTTTATAGCCATACAGTGTGATCATTAATGCTATTTTTCGTAGATTAATAATGCTAATTAAATTATGAATTCCTCTGAAAATGTCTACATATGAGTTGTTTCATCCATTCTCTTTCATAATAATGTCAAATGTCACGAAAAAATTATAACGATAAAAATTACATTTAGGCCTACTTGTTTTTATACGCATGGGCATGTCTTTAAAAAATACTCATTTCCATACCCTATTGTTAACGCATGTACCGATGATGAGTTGAGTTTTTTTATCATGACTTATAGGGTATGAAAATAAATGCTAGAGTTGACATAAAAATGAGTATTTTTTAAAGAACGGGTATAAAAATAAGTATGCTTTAAATATATTTTTTGTGATCTTTAAAAAATGTAATTTTTGTTATAATGTACTTGTTTTTTATTTTCATCTCTGTAAAAAAATTCTTTAGTTTCGGCTAAGAATTATTCATTACATTTTGCATTTGTCTTTTGTTGTTAAGAAAGCTGATATCAACAAATAAATATCATGTTGTAACTAGTGACTAAAAAGACAAAAAAGTTACAAGGAACATGTGTGTGTGTAATTCATGGTGTAATACTTAAAAAATCATCATCTAATTATCACCCAAAAAATCATAATCCTTAAAAAATCATCATCTAATTATCACCCAAAAAATCATAACACCAAGACCATGTTGTCTTTCATCAAGCCACACTTGATTTAAATAAATTTGACTTGTTTCAAGATTTTGAGGCAAAAGACTATTTGTCATTGGCTACTTTCTAGGCTTTGACCAATTCATATTCAAAGCCTTGATTAGTTTATTAGACACTCTATATGGAATTAGGCTTTCAAATAGGACTATAAATAGATTTTCGTCTAGTAAGACTACTAAATAGGTTAAGTAAAGTTTTAATGTAAGACTTAAATATCTTTTGTTATCTATGTAAATATATCATTTTTTTTATTTGGTTCCTATAAATTATATTCTTTTTGTTTGTAGTCCCTATAAATTATATTTTTTTAGTCCTATAAAAAATTTTAGTCCTTCTTGACTAGCATTCGTGACACGACATTTTTTTTTGCTAACATTCGTGATACGACATTTTTTTGCATTAGCCACAATTAAACAAATTTAACCGCAATGACCAATGCAAAAAAAAAAAAAAACAAATTTCAGGAACCTTTTAAAAAAAATTACAAACTAATATAGAATAAAAATAAGAGTGAATTATAAGAACGAAACTATATTTAAGTCAAAGAAGTATTATAAGATCATCCTCAAACAAAATCCATTGCTATCCCTAATTACATGTACTTCTTTTCATTATATCATAAATAGGACATCTGTACATGAGATTCATTTTATTTAATAAAAAATTGGCAATTTTAATTTACACTCCAAACTTATTTTATATATTTCAAAAATATTATTTTTCTGCAAACCATTTTTGGAATGTAAATTTTTTGCATAAATACGTTTTTTCTTCTTTTAAATTTGAGTATTTTTGTTTTTTTCTCTCAAATTTATTTATTTTAGTTCATAAGTCTTAAAAAATACTGTTTTTAGTCCCTTTCCATAAAAAAAAAATCCCAGATTCATTTTGGAATGACAATATTTTATTTTTTTTATAAAGAAGGATTAAAAAGAACATTTTTTTTTGAAAATGAGGGACTAGAAATAATAAATTTAAATTTAGGAGATAAAAAATAAAAGTGATCCAAATTTTAGAGACAAAAAATATATATTTAAGCCTTAAAATTTTAACACTTCCGAATAATACTTTTTGAAATGTGTTTAAATTTTACCACTTATGGAAATTACTTTCAAAATGTTAAATTATTAAGAATTATCAAAAATACTTTCCAAAATATTAAGATTTTAACACTTTTGAAAAGTACTTTTTAGCATGCGTTAAAATTTTAAAAGCAATTTTTGAAAAGAGGATATTTTAATATTTTTTAAAATAAAAATCCTCTTTTTTAGTTGTCAATTTTTCACATTAGTAAAATTAGTGGTAAATAACAATTGCTATTTATTGATAAATTAATAACGGTTAATAAAATTAAAGATCTAAATAAAATTTTGGAAGTTTCATAATTTTATTTTAAGTTTTAATTTAACTATCAAAAATTGTAAAACAATCCCTTAAATAATGTCTTTATAGCATGGTTATCCTTGTTAAAATACCTTTTCTTATTTTGGAACATAATTTTTTTAAAAAATTGATTCAAGACATATAATTTATCTTATTAGATTCATTTATATAAAAATTATGAAACCTACTAATAATCAGAGTCTCGGTCTCATACCAAATAGGGGACATAAACATGATATAAATCATATGAAAAATAAGTTTCATCAGCAATTCTTCTATTGATTTGGAAAAATAATCAATTTTTTAATCACTCATAAGATACTTTTTATTTAATTTTTGCTTATTTGTCCCTTTTTTTTTTCTAAGTGTCAATTGAACTCCATAATTTTTATGTAAATGAATCTTATGAAATAAGTTACACAACTTGAAAAAGAAGCGCAAAATCATTTCCCAAACTAAATAAAGTTAAGAGACTACGTGGCTAATTTAGCCTACTTTTGATCACATGTAAGACCTCTGCTTAGTGCTTCATAGTTTTTATTTTTTTTCCCATTTCAGTGCTTGATAGTTTAAGTTAAGCGTGATTGGAAATAAATAAAACTAAAACAGTAATAAATTTTATAGAGTACAGCACAGCCTAATGTACCAAACTTACATACAAGTCGAAACAAACTCTTGTAAATAAATGACCTTTCAGGAGGTTCATATCAAATTACTTCACTATAGTTTTCTAGTTGAAAATTTTCCTATGTACATACAGAATAAATCCTGACATCAATAAATATCAAAACTGTCTATATAATCTTTCGGGAGGTTCATATTATTATTTAACTATATATAGTTTTGTAGTCGAAAATTTTCCTATGTACGTACAGAATAAGCCCTGGCATTCATAAATCTCAAAACTGTCTATAATGCTCATTCCTTCCTCCTGTATGCCAGAATCTGAAGCCACAGAAAAAAGGATAAAATTTCGTCAATACTTGAACAAGCAATAATATTGGGAAAAATACGCTTTTTGATACTCACCAAATGCTCCCTTTTAGATATGCATTTAGATTTAATCCCTGCCAGAGATTCATGCCCTTGCAGAGTTTCCAGTTCATCTTTGCTAGGATCTATAACCAGCTTAGTTAGCTCATCAGAGGATGAAGTCTCATCAAATGACTTGTCACAAACTGTACTGCAGCATCCTTTAACTGCCAATATCTCAACTTCTTCAACCAGCAAAGGTGTCTGATGAGCAACATACTACGCAGAAAAAGAATTCATAGAAATATTACAAAATCATCATCATGCTTAAATTTGGCTCATCCACGAAAGAGAGAATTAGGAATGTAAAAGAGTTTGTTAGATATATTAATAAAGCATTGTTTTATTTTAATGCCTGAATATCAACAACTTAAGCTAGTAAATGTGAACCAATAAAGTAGCGTATTGATGAATGATGTCACAACATTGTTAAAATTAACTTGACTACAAACTATCATTGCCAGAAACAAGTGATCAAGAGAATCTCACTTCACAAAGATGCTTCACAGACAATGTTGGCCGACAGCAAAGGTGTGGCTGCTGCAAGCTTGGTGTAATTTGTTTGTCTAAAGACAAAAGAATGAGATGGACATCTAACTGCAAACATGAATATAGCACCCATAAATTGAACTGAACTGAAACGGGAATATATTCATCATTAAAGAAGGATTCAGCAGTAACCAAATACCTCATCAGTGTTTTCATTCAAGCTATGGAGATAATCAACTAACTTAGCCAAGCGACTACTGCGGGAACTTTTGCTATTGCTACCATTGCCACTGCCATGCCGTGTGTGACTCCTAAAACCACCCCTTCCCCAAGTTAGTTTTTGAGGTTTTGACACCAGTCTAGAAGAAATTCTTATGTCCATGTCACTTTCTATGCATCCACCATCAGGACTTGCCGTCGATGATGAGGGCTGAGAAGGACGACCTCTGGTCCGCCTCTTTCGCCTTCTCTGCCTGAGTTCTGTACATCGCTCATCTGTGGAAGATGAGTCCTTTTCATTATTGTCATTTTCCTCCTCATTATCTTCAGATCCTTGATTATCCATCCCTTGGTTTTGTCTCCTAGAGAGAACATTTCGTTGATTGCGCTGTGATCTTGTCACAAATGAACCTGGTGTATCTCTACGTCTCTTAACCAGTGCTTCAGATTGTCGTTGAACAACTTTTGCAATTGAAGCCTGAATCTGTCAGAAAAGCTATTAAATGACAAACCAGGAACAGAAGTACTCTTGAACATGCAAAGATCTGATAATTTAGAGAATGTTGACCACTGAAAAATCCAAAATTAATAAGGATAACACTGAACAGCAAGAAAATATAAATTGATGGATGGGAATTTAGGGGTTGACTAGCCAAACAGATAGTCAAGAAATCAGCGTTTAACAAAAAAGAAAGAAAAGTTCATCAACGCCTGCTATATGAAGTTTCCCAGCAAAAGCTATGATTTGAGCCTTCATACCCCAGGAGTGTGATACAGTCAATAACACATTCCTGATGAAACCTTCCTTACTAGTGTGACTATTATACACATGATATGATACATCTGAAAGTTGAAGCATAATTAAAAATGTTAAATCAAGAAATATTCACCTGCTTATTGCGGTTCTTGTCCTCTTCACGAAATTCAAGCTCCTGCAGCAAGTGTGGTATAAGTAGTTAAATATTGTGAAAGTTTATGTCAGCTCAGTTAAATATTAAGTACAAAACAAGTGATTTATACCTCCTGTTCATACTTCTCAATATTAGGATATAAAGCTGCAATTAAGGCATCGTAGTTTGGATCATCTCTCAAAGAACGACGACTGGCACAGTGTGTTCGACAAGCAGGGCATTCATTGTTCCTGAGATTGTACATAAATTATAAATCTAGCTTCACATAGTCATTACAACTATGGTGTTTCTTATAAACACAAAAATAAGCAAGATGAAGACCAGGCTGACAATTATCAGGAGTATATTAATTAAATAGAAGGAAGAAAAAAAGCTTGAATGGAATAGCTTCATGTGACCTACCCTAGTCGCATCGACTTGTCAATGCATTCCCTGCAAAACCGGTGCAAGCATTCCATAACAGTACGTGTTTTCTTAATAATACCTGTTTGAGTAAGCATCAGAAATACTTGGTTATATCTCCACCAAACAGGATGTTTGTTAAAACTTGAGCATAGCATGAGTTGCAGATTTTAAAATTTCCTTCAAGGATAATCCAGCACTACTTAATAAAACCATAATTAAGATTATAGGTGCAGAAAAACAATGGGCAGTCACATTATGGTTGACATACAAACACTAGATCTAGAGTATACAAAATTGCATACTTCAAACAGACTAGGATGCCTAGTTCATAGAAACAAGTTTCCAATTTTTTTATCTATTCAGGTTGTATCAAGATCTTGAATCTTTTGGAATTTTTATTTTAAAATCATGACTCAATACAGTTATATGCATTTCAAAAGATTGGTGTAATCACAACTAAGAGATCATTTAATCACTCAAACTTGAGATGCGGCAACGATAATCATCCTCTTATATTTTATGTAACAAATTTAGAGTTTCTAATTTCATCACTGTTCCAGATCCTTGAAGCACAATGAGATCCTTTCTTTTGTGTTTTGAAGCTCCCATAGAAATTAGCACAACTTCACACACATCTGTGAATTGAAGTTGTGAATCTACTAGCACATGCAGTTGCCATGAGAGCACACACCCAAATGACACGCTTGGGTAGAGAATTAGAAAATGACAGCAGAAGCCATGAGAATGAAAGCTAATCTTGCAGCTCCCAAATACGATATGCATCCCTGACTTAGCCAAGATTATGATCCACAACTGAAGCAAACTACAAATGAATATCAGAATCGACAACCAATCATCATAATCAGTGATTGTTGCCAATAAAAAAAACAATCAGTGACCATTGACCACCACATAAATTGGCTGCTTCAGAATCAGAAAATTCTTCTCATCAAGACAAACCACGATGGTGTAAGACATGGCTCGGGGTCCAAACAAGCTCATACATGATACAAAATTATAGTTTTTAGTTGCAGAGAAAATGGTAGGAAGCAAGAGAAAACAGAGAATTAAAAGAAAAATGATCACTGTGAATTGTTGTTACGATTGGTACAGAGCATGTGTAGTTCTTGTACATATAGGAGCTGTTACAAGCAGACAGATGTTTCTAACTGACCAATCAATCATTAACTTCCTAATGAACTCTATAACACTCTTGTACATATTCAGCTGAATCAGAATTGCAGTTTGTTGACACTTCTGTGCGCCCACAGTGTAAATAAACTGAGCTACCATCATATGCTCTATTAGTGGAGAATCCACACTTTTTGGTTTTGTATAAAATGTTCCAGGGTACTGTTTATATCACACGAGATATTTGCATTTTGGAAAGAGAGATTTGAAAGAGACAGAAATTGTAGTACAGTGGCAGTAGGGAGCAATTCCACTACAAAGTGATTTGGAATGAAAGATGCATAAAACAACTAAATCACCTGTAAATGGGACAAATCAAATTATGTCGGTGTTTCCAATCCCCCTGAGTTTCATCATCATCAAGATTCCTCTGTCCACTTCTATTCAAATGTAAAACTTTCCTCTCCTTCCTCACTTTCTTTTCACCCAACCAAACATAGCATAAAAAAGAATTCATCATAAAATTGCTTTTTCTATCCAAAACCACCCATAGAGTGATATTCATTTGTTATACACACACATATTCTACCAGCTACTCTCATTCAAATAAAACATAAAAGCAGCACTAGCAAAGAAGAGAGCGGTGTTGAAATAGGTGTGTTGAAAGAAAATGTCTGTTGAGGTTTGCATACTCATCTCTTCTTTATACTATACAACAAGGGTCAACTTTGAGCCTCATTTTACCTTGGTTTTAGATGTGCTTATATCAAGCATATCCAAGAGCCAATGTCACAATGCATGATTTTATGGAGATGATTCAGTCCTATTGTGAGGGTCAAGAGAGGAAATAAATGATAGAGTAGTTGTGGATAAATCATTTGGACACACATGGTTTCCAATTAAGTAAAAGTATAATGGAATATATGGAATGCCAGTTTAGCATGATGCACCAACAATTGCAACAAAAATAATAGCCTTATCCCACAAGATGAGGTCTGCTACATACATCACATAACACCATTGTGCTAAGTCAAAAACCAAATTATCAGGTTCACCATGAAATTCCATTTGATGATATCCTCCAATGTTCTTCTTAGTCTCCTTCTACCCGTTTTTCACAAGGCTAAACTATGCAATCTAGTTTCATCACTGATGCCTCCAGTGGCCTTCTTCGCACCAACAGTTGCAATAAAAAATCCACACATATGTAATTTAATTACAGAGTTTTGCCAAGAACTATCAAACAAGAAAAAACAAGCACATACCTAGGCAAATTGGACATTGGACTTCTTTGCGTATTTCCAGAAGTTCTACAAACACATATCTGTAAACAAAGCAAGAGCATACGCTTTTATTATATAAATAAACTTAATAGCTAAAACAAAACTAATATTCCAAATCTGAAATCTAAATAATGCAGTCTATAGCTTGTATATATGAATCGTGTAGTCACAAAAATCTTCACCCACATGATAGCTAATAGTGCAATGGTAAATTCAGCAGCTTTTTAATAGTTAATACTGGATAGTGACCACTCCCACTGCCTTCCTTGATCATATAAATTCTCTAAAGTTGCTATAAGCTTGTAAGAAAATATTTCATGAACACTAGGCATAGCCGCTTAAAAGGCCAGAAAGGGGCAGAAATGCAGTTTCAAACTTAAGTTGCAGTCTTGCAGATACCCATGGTGTCAATGTTTCATTTGAGATTTTTGGTTTGCTTCTTATTTTAAATTATCAGCAACATTTTTACCCTTCAAAAAAAAAAAAAGCGATGCAGTCTTTTGAAGAATGTTCGTAACAATTACGACTAAAGAATTCCAGATATTGAATGCACATTTATATATAACAAGTCATTAATGGACACAAACTTTAAATTGAAACGAACATATCTATGACAACATTACCTTCGTTAATTTAATTGATACATCTGTATTAGGACAAAACTAACCTCATTGCAACAAAGAATTCATGAGTAATAAAACCTAATTTTAGTTTGCAATAATGATCCTGCTCCTCATATACGTCACCATGACATTCTGAATCATTACTTCCCAATCTCAACATGAAACACGAAACCCTTCCCCATAATTTAAAATACACAATAACTCGTGGATGGATCCATGCGTTGATTCATTTCTTTCTTCACCCAACTAAAACACGTTAGGGTGACAAAATCACCATGCAATTGTTCGTAGTAAAATCTATGAGCATAACCTAAACTATTGATAGGAACAAGTAATAAATAAGCAATCCCATAATCAACTATAGCCACTTTTTTTTATCATCAATCAAAAACTTGACGCAAAGGTACGGATGCGATTCTGTTCAAGATAGAAAAAACACAGTCCAAAACAACTTTGAACGAGATCTTCAGCGTTAATTAACGTTGCTAAGCAAAAACATTTACGATTCAAGGTTGAGGCAAAACTGATAAATGTTATTCTGTTCAAGATAGAAAAAAACACAGTCCAAAACAACTTTGAACGAGATCTTCAGCGCTAATTAACGTTACGGAGCAAAAAACAGTTACGATTAAAAACCTACGGCACAAATAAAAACGAAGGCGTTGCAAAAGCACGAGGAAGACAAAAATCGAAACATGCAAACGACCGATTACGAATCAAATCGGGGGGAATTGAGAAACCGCGTGCGTGCGTGCGTGCGTCGTAGCTCGAACGACACGAGCTGGATCAAAACGGCAACACCGAACTGAACGGAACGGAAGAGAAAGTAGAAGCTCGTAAGTATTAATGCGTATATATGATGCGAGAGAGAGAGAGAGAGAGTACTCGGATTTGTCTTCGGGAGGAGAATCTGAAAAGAGAAAGAAGGAAAAGTGATAAGAAGAAGAAAATAGAAGAATCTAGAAGAAACGAAAAGATAAACAAAGCCGAACCGTCTGATTTGTAATTATTATCCTCTTCTTCTTCTTCTTCATCATGCTGTTGTTGTTGTTGTGCTTCTTCTTCTTCTTCTTCTTCTTCTTCAGTTTTTGCTTCTTCGTGGTGATGTTTGGCGTGGCGGTTGTTATCGTTAGGAGCATCAGGGAAGGAACGCTTCTGAGCAGCCATTGCTATTTGGTGAGTGAGTCACTCTGTGTGGTGGTGGAGAGAGCAGCGAGAGGAGGATCACCAACGCGAAACGGAAGCACAACAATGAACGAGATTCGCGATTTTGGTGTCGATGCTTCTCTCTCTCTCTCTCTCTCTCTCTTGTAGCAGCGTGTGATGAGATGAACTAATTAGGTGAATTTTACGTCAAATTTAGATTTATTTTCTTAGACTAGTATACCAAGATAGATGTCAAATTTTATATAATTATTACTCCCATAGACTCATACGTATAACAAAAATAAATTATTTAAAATCGTTTAATTTTAGGATTAATTAAGTTTTTAATTTATAAATTTTTTGAAATTTAATTTTTAGTCTCTGTATAAAAGTTTGACATGTTAACATCTTTTAATCTTTTTATTAATGTTTTTTTCTTAAATTTTTATTTGACGGTCAAGGTTCTTAAATATTTAAATTTTTAGTGTATAAATAAAAGTTTAGACTTATTATTTTTGTTTATTTAATGAGATTTCAGGAATTAAAAATTATTTTTTTTAATTTTATGGATTAAAATCTAATTAAAAAATTTTTAGAACCTTGCCCGGTCAAATAAAACTTTAAGGACTAAAAGTTAAATTTTAAAAAGTTGAGACGCCTTTGACCAGTTAAATTTTTGTTTGAGAATTAAAAATTAAATTTACGAAAAGTTTAAGGATTTAAAACTTAGGTAATCCTTAATTTTATTAATTCTAAATAAAATATAGGCAAAATTATAAATTTGGTCCTCCAGTTTATCTTCAGTTTTGGATTTGGTCTCCCATTAATTTAATTCATGAATATGATCCTCCTATTTTATAAAATCGTGCAATGTTGGTCCTTTAGGTCACAATTGGACGTTGACCGTTAACAAGTGATGTTGACTGCCACTTGTCACGTTCTTATGATGATAACTGACACGTGTCATGTTCTGATTGATCAATGGAACAACAATGCATTTCATCTTTTATGGAGTTGACATCACTTGTTAACAGTAAACGTCCAATTGTGGCCTAGGGGATCAACATTGCACAATTTTACAAAATAGGAGGACTAAATTCGTGAATTAAATTACTGGGGAACCAAATCTGAAACGGGAGATAAACTAGAGGACTAAAAATGCAATTTTACCTAAAATATAAGGTTATTTCTAAAATGTTCTTTCTTTAAACTTGATATCATGTGTGCTTATTTGATTTTTTGTTGCAAAATTACATTTGAGACAAAAGTTAGTTTGTCTGGGGATCAGGATTCTTGCTTTTATTTGTTGGATTTGCATTGAAACACAAACTATAATAATATTAACCGCAAATCAAACGTGTTCGTGAAAATAAAGATTCAATTAAGTGAAATGTATTTCAGGAATAATATCATTAAATAGGAGTTAAATTAGTTAGATTTATTTATATTTAAATCCAAAATATAAAGCAATTTTTTTCATTATATATAAGTCCAAAGGAAATATCACAACAACAAAAAAATAGACTTAAATAAGTTTTAGTGTAATTTTAATTTTAGTTGAGGTAGAAATTATTCATTGTTTCTCATCATTTTAAAATATGAAATCATTCTTGTAAAATGAGTGAGTTTTAATTATGATTCTTATAAAATAGTTTTTTTTAACTTTCATTCCTCCTAACATTTAAACTTAAAGTTACTATTTTTTATCCCGACATTCATTGTAAGATGAATAAATAATATATATTTTTAGGAGCTTAGAGCATTTTTATAGGAAGAAATCATTTTGAATTATTGGAGCATTTTTTGTGGGTCATGGGATATTACATAGGATATAATAATTTTTGTCATTAGGATATAAGAATTTTTGTCATTTTTTGCTCTAGTGATAAATAATTCATATTGTCCTCGCATCATAGTCTATTAGAGCATATAGTCCTATAATTAAACATAAAATTTCTCTAAATAAAATGCTAAGCTTCCTATCTAACATCTTATGTGTGGTTTGACTGAACATCACCTGCAATATTTCCTTGATATTCAAGATCTTAGAATATGAGTATAGGTCTAATTTAACTTCAAAAGTTAGTTAATATTCTCTTAACATTGAAAATCTTAGAATGTGGGTTTTGACTTAATTCAATCCCAAAAGTTAGCTCATGAGATGAGAATTGTCCCTGGCTTATATATTATGTCTTTGTCTTATCTCTAAGTAATGTGAGACTTAGGTTTTTCTCAATACACCCAAGTCCAACACTTTTGGGCTCGGTGTGTGGGTGACTTTTTGAATGGATTTAGAATAGGTTCTGATATCATCTTAGAATATGGTTTGAGTTTAACTCAACTCGAAAATTAGTTTATGGGATAGAAGTTGCTCCTTGCTTATATATATATATATATATATATATATATATATATATATATATATATATATATATATTCTATATCTTTCTTATCTGTAGTCAACATGAGACTTAGTTTTTTCTCAATAAAAAATACGCAAAGGCTTATTAACAATCACTAACAATCAAGTTCATGTGTAATGCAATGTCATGCTAACTCTACTTCATATGTCATATGGTACCAACTCTAACTCTTAAATAGTTTAGGAGCGCATGTGTCTACCCATAAGAAGCGTCATCGACATCAATGCCTTTGCTATAGACTACACTACAATAGAATGATATCCACCTGATGACTCATTAGGGTTACGTAGTTTTTGAAGTACACCCCAATATTATGGATTAACATAGACCATTAGGGTTTTCACATTAGGTCTCTAAAACCTTCAAGGTCTAAGCTAAATTTGTCATGACCTCCACCGATTGGCTTGTATCTATTTCACGCTAACTCGCAACTCAATGTAAATGATGCATGTCACATCCCAATGCACACACTAGATCACATCATTCATAGATTACATCACTCACTATTGAGATACCAATTGAGCTCATTCTTGCCATCACTCACGGGTTAGATCACTAATCATAATGACATTCAACTTACATCTCAAGACACATTACACATACAAGTTACAGTTACAACCAATAATAACTTTATTCTTAGGCTTTGGGTATTATCTCATTTCTTTTCTTATTATGCGTCTATGACTTTTGTAGAGGGTAATCACAATATTTAGAGTTGTGATAATACTATCAACTTGATTTTTACCTTGTTGGAAAGCTAAAACAATTATTTACAACTTTTATGCCAACCTCTAAGTCTAGTTTGATCGTTTACTATGCTTAGAGTTAGGAAGAACATGAAATTATCACTTAAATCCTAAGTCTTGATAGATTGGTTGCTCCTTACTAGAATTACAATATCTTATTATGGGTTAAAAAGTCTATAATTTCTTTGGAAGACTTCTAAGGTCCCTTACTAAAAGGGTTTTTTTTTTAATATTATAAAATAATGACAAAAAAAGTTACAATCATGACAAATTTGTCTGGCTCGTGACTTGTGACACAGGCATCTTCTAAGCCTTTGGACAAATTTTATCCCATCTATGTCATGTGACAAATGTGAAATTTTTATCTTTCTCTTCCTAACATAAAATCAATAGATCCCTAAATCTCATATAGCCATAAACATAAGGATACTAAGACCCATAAATAATAAAATCCCTAATTAAATACCTATTTAGGTGGTTGCAAGTTTTTATTTTTTTATTTTCAAATATAATTTTTAAAACAAAACCTATTTTATTACAATAGTGCTAAAATGATTTTTAAATTCATTTTAAAATCACTTTTACACTACTTTTCAAAACCAAAAATAATAGATTTATAACTATCTTTTTGTTTCCATTAGATTTTTTTTTAATAATATCTTCTATTTAGATTCTAATTTTCTTTTAACACAATTTATACTTTAATTACTTTTAATTTGATTTTACCATGCAATAAATGAATAATACATGTGATAAAAAATATTGAAAAAAAATAGTCCGAATATTATAACTCTCTTGTTTTTTTTTTTTTAAAACGGAACTATCCAAACACCATGTAAATTCAAAATTTCCGCGCTTCAACATTCAGTTCTCAGATTCCGAGTTTCTCACCATGCTCAGCTACTCACCCCCGCGTTTCAGAATCGCCGCCGTCGACGCTCACCACGATCCTCTCTTACCCTTTCTCCGGTTCCTTCTCTCTCTCTCTCTCTCACGCACACACAAAGTTCCACAATCTCATCAATTTTCTGCGTTTTTTTTTTAATTTTTAATTTTGTGTGTGAATTTCAGGTCTATCAAGAAAGCCCTAGAAGCTTCCGACGACTCCGCTTCGAGTCTCAGTAACTTACTCAAAGATTGCATCAGAAACTTCAAGAACAATGACCGCTACCGAAACGACGTCAGATTCCTCAAGATCTGGCTCCTCTATGTAATTCTCTCTCTTTCTCTCTTTATGTGAAAACATTTTATATCTTTGATGCCGAATTCAACACGCCCTAGGGTTTATGTACACTGAGAGATTAACGATTCAACGAGTAATAGTGATTAAAGTAGCTAATTGAAGTGTCTTTGGCCTGTCTGGATAAACTTCTTGATAAGCAACTGCAGAAGGAGAAAATAAGAAAGCAAAATGAAATGGGCCATGTTTGGATCAATAAACACTTATAGGAGGAAAAAATGAGAAGGAAAAATGAATTAAGTTTTCCTCATAAGTTAATATTAGTTTATGCAGAGGCTAAAAATCAGCTTTTAAAGAAGCTAAATGAGAGAGTTGATAACTTCGTATAGACAAGCTTATGCATAAACCAATTTGTCCCTAGGAGAGAAACATAATTCATTTTATTTTCTCGTTTTTATTGAGAAATTTATTCAAACATGACTTTAAACTTCTTCCATAAGTTAAAATCAACTTATGCTTATCAGCTTTTAGAGATGTTGGATGACAGAGTTTCTGCAAAAGTTGAAGTGCATAAGTTGATCTTAACATACTTCCTATTTTCTTCTTCTATAATTGTTTATGAAAAAGTTTATCCAAGGAAGACCTTAATGCATTAATCTTACTGATATTGCAACTAACAAAGTAACTTGCTGTTGCATGCATGAGCATAAGCAACAGAATCAATTATGTTGTTGGAAGTTTGGAACTGTTTACAGGCTAGGATGTGATGTGGAATGTTGTTGATTTCAGGAACTTTAGGAAGGGGTTAACTTGGTTCTGTTGGTTTCTTTGTGCAGATGGGAGTTAGTGATGATTTTGATAGTGTTTTCAAAGAAATGCTGGACAGTAATGTATGTACCAATAATTCTTCACTTTATGTGTGGTCTGCAAGTTTTTTTGAGTTGAAGGGAAGATTGCATGATGCTCTCACCATCTATCAGCTTGGCATTTGCAGGTAGGTTTTTTTGATATTGCAAGTTGCATAGTGAGAAAATTTAATTTTGATTTTATGTTTGGATCAATGTTCGATAGGAATACGGAGCCAATTGAGTGGTTGAAGAAGGCACGGACCTTATTTCTCAGTAGAATTTCTGAAATACAGAATGCTGCTTCAACTCAGAAGGTATGGATATTGGAACAGTCCCTTACAATTAAAAAACAAAATTTTGTATACTATTATTGTTTATGGTCTCTGCCACTTATGTCAGTTCAATTTTGAGATTTCCAATCACTAATTTAAGAATTCTTATATAATATCTGAGTTCAGGTTGATGATAAAGAATCCAAGAATTTGGAAGATAATGGCATTAATCCTTGGGGCACTTCCACCATGGATAGCCTTTTAAAGAAGATATATCCTTTAATTATGAAATTTGATGTGAGTTGTTTTAATCCTCTGTTATCTACTTGCCTTGATTTAACACATCTGACAAAGGTTCAGTTCCCTTATGCTTCTTTAAATACGTTTCAGGGGTATCGTTCAAGCACTAAACCATACACAGGAAAAGTGGCCTTATCTACCTTGAAGAATTCATCAAGGAATAAAGTTTTAGAGATAGGTTATACACTCTTTAGTCTTATCATATTATTATATGAAATATGAGAGTAAAACACCATTTTGGTTCTTGAAAAACTTTGATTTGGTCGTATTAGTCCCTAAAAAATGAAAATCACTATTTTTGTCCTTGAAAGATGAAAACAAATACCCATCAATTTAATCCTGTTTGTACATTAATTTAGTCTAGAAAAGGACTATATATATATGGACAAAAAAGATAATTTCCATCTTTCAGGTTCTAGTATGACTGACCCCAAAATAATGTTTCACTTGAACTTTGAATATAGTTGCTTGACTGCTTTCCAGCTTTCTGCATACCTTAAGAGTCCATATTATGTGAATTTACTTGCTTATATTTTCTTCTGTCTACCACTGTTATTCAAGGATTTGAAACACTAACATTAGGAGTAAACTGGTACCATGGATTAGTTAGGAGATCCGTGCTCCCCCCCAAAAGAAAAAGTTATTATGAAATAAAACTACCCGTCATTAGTCATTTTCTTGTAATGTTTTGCAAACTGTTTAGCTTGGGAAGTTCATATATCCAAACACAAAATGGAATGATCCTGCCACTAAAACTTTATCTTGCAATGATAAATGTATATATTGGATGTTAGATATTTAGATAATAAAAATATGTAACATCAAGTGTATGTTCAATTGAATTTATATTTTGTAAAATATTATGGGCAGGACAACTTGTTGTATTCAACTGTTCACTACTTTAATAGCTTACAGTTACTTTGTGTTGCCAGCCTATAGTTATGACTTATCTGATCATGTAACTTATCAGCCTATGTGCTATCTTTCTTGAATTTGAATTGAATTCATTACATCTCCCCAGTATTATTAGCTTTTTTTATTTTTTATTTATTTTATAGATAATCATGTTACAGAATGGTTTATACTAGAACTAGGTTTACTTATTTCTCTATAAGCTGCTTCCTTATATGTGGGCTTCAATTTGTTTTACTAATGGTACTATTACTCCTCTTTGTCCTTATCATGACATTACAGGTGGAATGAAGTACCATATAAAGGGCTGTGCTGGACAGGGTGGTTTTGCCCAAGTATATAAGGCTAATGTCGACAGTGATCCTGACAATGTTGTTGCACTAAAGGTGATGATGGCTTTTCAAATAATTTTTCTCTGAAACGTGGGCCTATTGTCTCACTAGATTGTATTTTGAAACTTTAATGGCAGATACAAAAACCAGCTTTCCCTTGGGAATTTTACGTTTATCGTCTGCTTGATAAGCGCATCTTAGATAGAGAGGTATGCTGTTATCAACTATGCTATCAACCTGCCTTTTCTGTGAACATCTACTTATTCTGAGTTATCCTTTATCAGAGGTCAAGTTATGGTTTTGCTCACCGAATTCATGTCTATTCTGACTGTAGTATACTCATCTGTGACTATTTAGCTAATGGGACACTACAGGTCTGTTATTTTATTTCCTTTGATTTTCCCTATTATCTTCAATATCTTTTGGTATTAATCTTCAACTGAAAATACTATGCAGGATGTGATAAACTCATATGTGGTCATAGGAAAATCCATGGAAGAAGTGTTATGCATTTACTACACAATAGAAATGTTACACATGGTTGAAACTTTGCATGGTGTTGGCTTGATTCATGGTGATTTCAAGCCTGATAATCTGCTAATTCGCTATGCTAGGTAAATTTAAGCATCTGTTGCAGTTCATACTCATGTGACTTATTTTAACAAACTTCATGCTCGTACAATCAGAATTCTAATATTCTAATACTTCAAAACTTTCCCTTTCTTTTCGTGTTATCCATTTGTACCTTTCCTTCATTCTTTGATTTTTTGTACCTTGTAAAACTGTAATTGTAAAGTTGTTTCCCAATTCTTAATTTACGAGGGTATAATTAATGACTCAATGTATCTATAATCTAAAGTAAGGATATTTTCAACCCATTGTTTGCGTCCTTGTTATTTTATACTCTTGTACCTAAGGATGTGAGGTATACAAAGGTCATCTGTATCTACCAAAGCATCATCTACTGGAGTGAAAATTGAAAGCATCATCAATTTAAACATGCCTTGCTATATTTACTGACAGATTCTGATTGCAAATGCTTGAAATATTTTTGTTTAATGAGCATAGTATGATGTGCAATGCATAGCAATATGTTGTGTCAAGTTGCTTAGATGATTTAAATTTGTGGATGGTGCTATTTTTCAGGGGTGACCTTACAGAAGATGGGTTCTTGAGCCGAAGTGGTCCTTGGTGTGATCAGGTCAGTTTTTCTTGGATGATATAATAAGATTTTTTTTTTGTTGGCTTCATTAATAGACAGTACATATTGTTTATCTTGCAGGGTCTTTGCCTTGTTGACTGGGGAAGAGGGATTGATTTGCATCTCTTTCCAGATCACACACTATTTAAGGGAGATTGCAAAACTTCTGGTTTTCGCTGCATTGAGATGCTAGAGGATAAGCCGTGGAAATTTCAGGCAAGTCACCTCTTAAATTACACTACAAATGCAATGGAACTCATTATTTACCGTCTTTTGAGTTTCCGTTCTCTATCACCTGCCAACAGGTAGATGCATATGGCCTTTGTGCTGTTGTCCATATGATGTTGCATAATTGCTATATGGAAGTCGTCAAAAAAGAACAATCTGATGGTAGCTACATGTATCTTCCCAAACTACCCTTTAAACGGTATGTTCCTAGTGTTATATTGTATGCAATTGTTACTTCTGTTTAGCACTGCGATTTTTTTATAAGGGATCGTTGTATGAAAATTGTCTCTTTCCAAAATGCCGCAACGGAAGTGCTTTTCACCGCTTCCTTTTTCATTCTGACATTTCGCTTGTTGAATAAAACAGTTACTGGAACATTGAGCTCTGGAAGACTTTCTTCACTAAGATGCTAAACCAATACCCCCATGATGATGATAGGAGTTTGCTGCAGGACCTGAAGAAGTCCTTCCAAGACTACTTGAGCTCCAATCCGCAGCTTATAAAGAAACTAAAGGAGTTACTCTCAAAGCAAAGGGCTTCCTTGTGCTCTGCTTAATGTTTTAAGATCACTACACCTATTATGTTGTTGTTATGAAGGTAGAAAAGTAAACAAATGCATAGTGCAAGCAATCACGGACATATTAGAAGGTAAACTTCCTTTGGTGTTTTGTCTTGTTTTCTAGCACACGCCTTTTAATTAGGGAAAAGACCCAAGTTTTAGTGAGTTAAGATCATAATGCAGTTCAATTAAAGCTAGGGTGGAGTGGGTACACTCTTACATATCCACTGCAGAGACAAGCTCTTTGTGCCTTCTGTAGTTTGAGTAAGGTCAGAAATTTGACCTTTTTAAGTAATGCTGTACATACATGTGCAAATGTAGAGTGTCAATAAGCAGGTACGACAGTTGTATACTATATGCCGTTATGTTTCTTGTCTAGGGCATGTATCATGTTCAAATTATCTATAAAGTTGAGTTCGTTTAAATCTTATATTTGGTTGAGTTCTATGATGCTTGGCTTTCTTTTTTACGTACGCTATGGTGCTAGATGGAATTTACGTACCAACAAGGTTGGTAAAGAAGACTAGTATCCATAATGAATGTGGGTATGAATCTCGCCGTCTATGTGTGGACTTGGGTAAATCTATAAGTATTTTTTTAAAATCCAAATGAGCCTTATAATCTATAAGTATTTTTTTAAAATCTAAATGAGTCTTAAGACACTGGTGAGTGTTTAGGATCCAATTCATCTAAACTTGTATTCTGGCAAAAAAGAAAAAAAAAAAGATAAAATTTATGTAATTTATAACTGGACAAGAGTTTTGAGAAGGTTCTTCAAACACAACAAAGTGTGTTTGATTTGATGTTAGAGAATTGATTTTTGGTTCAGATTTGATTTTAAATATATTTTTACATGTTTAGTTTTACATTAGAGCATAATTTAAAATTTATTGAATTTAGAATTGATTTTAACTTAAAGCAAGTTTGAGTAATTTTGATATTGAATTTAAATTTTTTTATTGAATTTTACTTCTAATTTGATTTTATAATAAAATGTTAAAACATAAATCATATCGCTTTAGAATCAATTTTAATTAAAATCTATTCTATTTAAAATCAACTTGTGAACGTGAATTCAAACACACTAATTTTCAATTACTGCCTCTTCTAAAGCTTACATCAGTATCGATTTTTTGCTTCCACTTCCCAGGGAATTAATATGGACCAATTTAACACGTCAACGTTTCTTAGAACTTGGAGATTCTGGAATGAATTTGATGCACCTAACTGTTTTAGTTAGCTGTACTATGTTAATATATTATTGACATGAATAATTAATTAACAATGTGTGTCTACAACTTTGGTTAACTAAGTGCATCCACTTGGTGAACTATATCTACGTTTATGCAAAAGATTCTAAACTTTAACGCATTCAATCGTTGCCACCTAATCTCTCAATATACGATAAATGCTCTTAAATAAAAGTCACCAAGAAGCGAATATGGCTCTTTAACGATTTGGTTCATGTAAAGTGTAGGTTGACTGGATTGTTATTATTGGTTATATAGATTTTTACTTTTTTCTATTTAATTCAAAGTTTAAATTCTAAGCTTGAATCATTGTCAATCAGGCACGACATAATGTTAACTCCATAATAACGAGAAAAGTGGGGAAAAAAATCGTGCAATACGAGCAAATTGACAATTGAAATAGGCAAATAATATGAGAGGATGATGCCCAACCATTTAAAAATGTAACAAAGTAAAGGCCGGAAAAAATAAAAAGACCTAAGCTAAGGAGCCATAAGTATGGATAGATAACTTTGTCGGAGTTAAAAATTTATTGAATCATAATATGTATGATAATTTTTCTTTTTACTTTTATTATACTTACAAATTGAAAATTCATAAAGATAAAATTAATTTCTAATAAATAAATGACTAAAAAACAAAAACAAAGGCATATGTATTACACATTTAATTTTAAAGAATAATTTATATTTATGTAAATGCAGACATAATTATAAACCTAATATTTTTTAAAACATACTTTTATATAAATTAAAATGATAGAAGACGACCTATCTTATATCTAAAAAAAAACGTTAGAAGACATTTTTAAAGAAACTATTATCTGAATACATCAATTGTTTACATGTTCCTCTAAAAAAAATCAATTGTTTAAGTGCTAACATATAATTTTTTAAAATAAAAACATATTAAAAAGTATAATAAAATAGAGAATTGTAAATTATGACCACGGACAAGGTTCATGCTAAATATTTCGAAATGTTTTTTTTTCTTTCGTTTTTTTTTGTTTTTATTATTAGGGGTTTACGAAGTACGTTACTCATTGAAGAAGTATACAATTTTTTATGGGAGGATGTCGGGTGCTGACAGAACCCCTCAGTTTTTGTTTGGCTGAAAGAAAAAAGGTGTTGTTAGGTGTACCTAGCATTATTATTGGTATATCCAACATTTTTTAAAAATGTCAAAATTGTCCCTCATTTGTGTTGGGTGTGCATGAGAGAGTGATTTGTAAAAGACTTAAGGATCAAGTTAATTCGTATGTTCATATTTTAAACATACGGATCAACTTGATTTGTATGTTGATATTTTAAGCATACGGATCAACTTGATCTTTAAAAGACTTACGGATCAACTTGATCCAGAAAAGCCTTACGGATCAACTTGATCCGTATGTTGATATTTTAAGTATATGGATCAAGTTGATTCGTATGTTGATATTTTAAGCATATGGATCAACTTAATCCGTAAAAGTCTTACACTGTAAGCCTTTTACGAATCAACTTAATCTATAAAAATTATTTATGCAGGGATATTTTTGACTTTTACCATTAAGTACGGGGTGCACCTAACAACACTCAAGAAAAATGGTTGAAGAAGACAAAAGGAAAATAGCAAGGGGCAAATTCGTCATTAGATATAAAACCCTAATGCCCCTCTTTCGGTGCTTCCATTTATAGTCTCAGTCTTCTTCTCTTCTCTTCTCTTCTCTTCTCTTGTCTCACGATCTCAACGGAGCACCTCTCTTCAGGTATTCCCCTTTTCTTCTTCCATTCTCTGCACTTTCTTCTATTTTATTTTCTCCACGATTTTGCTTTTTCCATTTTCTGTGTTTCTTCTTAATTTTTGTTCTGTAGTTAGTTAGTTTCTCAGTGAAATGTTAGTTGTTATAATGATAGTGAATCGAATCCGGCCCTTTCCTTCTTCCTTAACCTTCCAATTCATCTTATATCTCCCACTTTTAATAGTACTTACAAATCCAACATCACTCCTTAACCAGAGCAGTGATGTTGGATCTTTAGTAGTACTTGATTTGCTATCTGACCTTCTCTTTAATCGAATTTCGCGGTGGTGTCCGAACTGAGAGACAATTTGAAAAGTAGAATAATGAGTTTGTGATTTGTGAGAGCGAGAGTGAGATCAACTGTTCTAGGATTTGAATTTGTAGTGTTGTTTGCTTTGTGCTTAGTCAGATACTCGCATTCTGCTATCTATAAAATTTTGAGGTTTTTATCAATTGCATTTTTAAGTAGTGAACTAGTGATGTTGGATTCATGTGCGCTTTGGTTAAGTTTACGAAGTATTTCTATGATTTGTGAATGCTTAGAGTAAGTTTATGAAGTATTGTGTTATTACAATGAAGAAAATGGTATTCCTGTTTTTGGATGAAGTGTTTGATTGATAAAAGGATACTTGATATTGAATTTCTTTTTATCTGTATTTACAGTGTCTCTACATCAGTGTTGTTAAATAGCTGCCGCCATGGCGGATTTTTTGCTAACCGCCGTAGGCAATTTGTGAAGGGACGCAATGACATGTTTGTATGGAAGAACTTTTGGCCTTCTGCCATTCGTCTTTTTTTGTATTGACAAATGTTAATGGTTAGTTTTTTTAGTAGAGAGGATTGAATCCGCGTTCTTTCCCCTCTTCACCTTAACCATTCAACCCACCTTATATCTCTGCCATCCACCATTGATAACACTGTTCCACATACATTCAGTATATCTGTGTACATTTTGTGAATGCCTTGTAAAGCATTTTGTGTTAAGACGTGTTTAATTTTAATCGGAGTTGCCAAATGTGTGTTAGATTTCTGGTGTATGATGCTTCAAATGCATTTGATTTTCTTTTAAAGTGGTGTTTTAGTAAGGATTTATTTTAACTCTAGTGTTGTTGAATCTATGGCTTATTGTAATGGGTAAATGTTGACAGGTCGCCATCTAGACTGCAATCATGGCTGATGGACCACAGCATCCATCAGTTGTTCAGAAGCTAGCTGGACAGTCTTACCTGGTGTCCAGGCTAAGCCCCAACTTTAACTCTGGGAATTATTCCTCGACTGTTTCTTACTTCAATGGAGGACTGCACTCTTCTGGGTTGGCTGTTGTGTCGCCTGGATCTCCAGTTACTGTGCATGCTCCAGCAGAGAAAGGAGTGAGTGGATTTCTAGTGGATTTTCTGATGGGTGGAGTGTCTGCTGCTGTGTCAAAGACAGCTGCTGCTCCAATTGAACGAGTCAAATTGCTTATCCAAAATCAGGATGAAATGATCAAAAGTGGTCGGTTATCTGAGCCATACAAGGGAATTGGTGATTGTTTTGCTCGAACCATGAAGGATGAGGGTGTGATTGCTCTTTGGAGGGGCAATACTGCTAATGTTATCAGATATTTCCCTACTCAGGTGATTGAAGTGAATGTATTTGACTTTGTTTCGGAGTTTCTCTATATATCATTTCTGTAAAATTCCTAATATCCTACTTTTCCTTCCAGGCTCTGAACTTTGCCTTTAAGGATTACTTCAAGAGACTTTTCAACTTTAAAAAGGACAAAGATGGCTACTGGAAGTGGTTTGCTGGGAATTTGGCATCTGGTGGGGCTGCTGGGGCTTCTTCCCTCTTATTTGTCTATTCTTTGGATTATGCCCGGACTCGTTTAGCAAACGATGCAAAGGCCGCAAAGAAGGGTGGTGAGAGGCAGTTTAATGGCTTGGTTGATGTTTACAGGAAAACCATCAAGTCTGATGGTGTTGCTGGCCTTTATCGTGGGTTCAACATATCATGTGTTGGAATTATAGTGTATCGCGGTCTTTACTTTGGAATGTATGATTCCCTGAAGCCAGTAGTTTTGGTTGGTGGGTTGCAGGTATGTACAAAATTTGAATTTGAAATATGGTATGTTAGGCATTATTTTTTTTAACAGTATGTCAGCTACATGAATAATTGTTAATTTTGTCACCTTGAAGCTTTTGTATGGGTTTTACATAGTTAAAAAATGTTACTGTTCAGAATAATTTTGATTTATTAATGTATTTGACATTAGCGTCAAGTCAAGCGCATTTAGTAATGCCTATATACTTAAGTTCTAACTCTTAACTTCTCCCCCTTATTTATTTTGTGTTATTTACCACGGTATCTTCTTGTTAACAGGATAGTTTCTTTGCTAGTTTCCTTTTGGGATGGGGAATCACAATTGGTGCTGGTTTGGCTTCTTACCCCATTGACACTGTTCGTAGAAGGATGATGATGACTTCTGGAGAGGCTGTGAAGTACAAGAGCTCTTTGCATGCATTCCAAACAATCGTCGCAAATGAGGGTGCCAAGTCACTCTTCAAAGGTGCTGGTGCAAACATATTGCGTGCTGTTGCAGGTGCTGGTGTGCTTGCTGGTTATGACAAGCTGCAGCTTGTCTTGTTCGGAAAGAAATACGGATCTGGTGGAGGTGGCTAAG
The DNA here is from genome assembly GCF_004193775.1 of Glycine soja. Classification (NCBI taxonomy): domain Eukaryota; kingdom Viridiplantae; phylum Streptophyta; class Magnoliopsida; order Fabales; family Fabaceae; genus Glycine; species Glycine soja. The sequence continues at coordinate 45,452,380 of NC_041007.1, forward strand.
ATGATGACGACAATTTCCTGGGATAATCATGCCGATTCCCTTGTCATTTGAATAATTTTGGATGAGAAATATTGGTATTGATATTTTCCCAAATTTAGGACCTTGATACGTAGAAATCATAGTTTTGGAAACAAGAATTTTCATTTTGGTTGTTTCATTTCATGCCATCAGCTTATAATCCTGAAGTTTGAGAACCCCCCCGGTTGAAATAATTAAGACTCGGTTTGATTGCTCATGTGTGGTTAAAATGCGATTATTTCTGGTGAAAGTTTCGTTAAATTCAAGCTCGTTTAATGGTTATGGTTATGTAAATCTTAATTATATGGTGGTTGAATATTTGATTCAGTGCAGGATTTAAATAGTTGCAATGTTCTTAAGCTTGGTTTTAATATTATGTTCTAATGAGTTACCCTGCTCCACAGGCTGCGATAAATTTAGCGTTTTTTTCAACATAATTTAGCGTTTTGTTGTTTGTGCATTTGGTTTTTTTTTTCATAATTAAAATTTTAAAAACATTGAGCTTTTTTATTTAATTTTCGCAACTTTAAAAAATATTTGAAATTCGTTTATCTTTGAGTTATCCAAATAAAGGCTTTATGGGTTATGCTAAGTTAATTTTGGGTTTGTAATTCTTGGCTGTTAAGTTTGAAATTGTGATTAATGAATTACTACGTATTTCAACAAAGTTCAAAGTAAGATATGCCTAGCAATACGTAAGCACGAAAATTGTAACTATCGTTTGTTTACATACAACACAAGGAGGGACGAGTTTTGTTTTGCTTTCTGCTTAGGCCAAGTTGGGACTTGGTCCTAAAGCTAGTTTCGAACTTTTTGATAAATAAATAACACATTTTGTGGGAGTTGACTTTACTTAATCCATTTGGATAAAGTCCATCCATCACGGAGCCTATGTATTGGGTTCGGTTGCGGGTTAAATAGATTGGTTTAAAGATACATTTTTGTAAAAAAAATCCTGTACGTATTAAGTTGGAATTTGATTCCTGTCAAAAAAGGGTTGGAATTTGTTCAAGGATTTTTGTTTTCTGAGTAAATAGTTTATGCAATGAAATGTGTCATGTATTGTATGATAAAAGCCATACAAAGGGTCATTTTGAATCAATTAATGGTGTAAAACCTTTTTTACACTAACAATGCATGCATGAATATCAAACCCTTTTTAATCTAAAATAACCAGTTATGTTCTAACTTATTCATATTCATATATTAACATATTAGCTAAATTGTAATTTTGGTTCCCTAATTTTTATTCAATTTTTAATAATTAATAATTTTGATTGATTTATAATTAAATTAATAATTCAATTAATCAGAATTATTTGTTAATAATTTATCAAGATGACCAAAATTACCAATTTATAAGACTAGGAGGACTAAATGTTACAATTAAAATTCTGGGAAATCAAAATCATAAATTTAAAAAACTAGAAGGATTAAAATTACAATTTAACCTAAATGATATTTAATTCATAATGGGCCAACCTATATTATTATATTTTTTTGGAGGGGGGAGATGAGTCTAATTAATACCACTCAACTAAAGTCCAAAATAATAAAGTTTTTTTTTTTTAAGAAACATAGTAAAGTAATTAATTACAAAACATGTTGGAAAGTTTTAACCCTAAATAAAATTAACAACATGAAACAGTCTTAAATAAACATGACTACTTTATTCTTATTTTTTATTTTTTTAATAATTGTAACATTGGTGTGAAATATTTATCAATATTGTTGATGATTAATTTTCATTAAAAAGATGATTGATCATCTTTAGTGAAGTCTCCTCTCTCAATTACATTACTTGAACTTAAAATCTTAAAAAAAAACTAAATTTACTTATCCACAAATCAATTATATATGAGATGAATGCTTTAAATTAGTTGGTAAAATGTGAGGATCATTCATCCTTAGATAGTTAGATTAGTCTATGTTAAAATGATCAAATTAACAATAGATAGAAATTAACTAGTGATAAGGAATGATGCAAAAGGAGTACAACATTAATTTGATTCCTACAATTAATATTATATTTTAATTTAGTCTTCAATTTTAAGAAAAAAAAATAGTCCTAAAAATTGACATTATTGGTACGCCAGTATGTGCAAGAGACCAAATTCGTTGACCCTTGTAAAAAATCAGGATCTAAAATTACTTTTCTTGACTCATAAATACATTAAATTTATCCCCAAAGATTTTAGAAGCAAAGTTAATGTTTTACTCCATGATAAAACAATCAAAGTAATCACTCATTTGTCCATGAGTTCAACAAGCAGCAATAGACAATCTTCAAGCAGGGTAGTTACCACAAAAGAATTTTGCAAATTAATTAGAGGCTTAATCTTAATTTAACACAAAAATCTTCGTCATCCCTTTGGTTTAAAGAAACCCCTATTCTCATTCATTTCTTCTCTTGCTGTCCCTCTCTAACTCCACTCAAACTACTACGAAAATTACCTGTAAGGAGAAAAGTCCTTGTAATGCGCATGGTCAAGTGCAAACAGAATCAAGAGCACTGTTGACTTTGTATGTAAAGTACAAACCGTATCTGTCATCAATGCCATGATGCTTGCCATCTAGAAACTCATTGGTAGAGAAATAACCTACAATTCCAACATTCTTTCGTAGGTTTTAGTAACAAAGTTGTTGTGATAATCTTCCAACTTAGGATTATTTCATTTCCTAACCATCTTGGTTTGTACTAATCTCAAACGTGAACAAGACAACATGATTAAACAAATTGACTATGCCTTCTCCTTTGAAAATGAAATGAAAGGGATTCTATACTATTGGTTTGAAAATTTTACACTGTCAACCAATCAAAAATCACAGTAAGTATGAATTCTAAGATAGTTATCATAAAATTCAACTAACTTATTAGCTTATCATATATGAAAATTTATCATTAAATGACAATGTAAATATTTCTTTTATACTGTGGCTACATAGACCAAACCATTTTCTCTTATTCATTTGCATATATAGTGATTGTGATTCACTCATTAGCCATTCGTTGCCCTATTCTCTCAAAGCAATGGCCTCAGCTTCAGCATCTTATTCCTTTACCATCAGTGTGCTATTCCTCATTTTTGTGCACTTGTCATGTTTCATAAACAACCTCAATGCAAAGCACACCAATGCCAGCAGTCACAACCATCATCACAAACACCAACACACTCAGAATCCTTCCTTGAACACAAGGCTTCACATGGCGTTTCTTGGCCTACAAGCATGGAAGCAAGTGATCTACTCAGACCCAAATAACTTCACTTCCAACTGGGTAGGTCCTTCAGTTTGCAACTACACAGGTGTGTTCTGTGCTCCCTCACTTGATGACCCTAAAGTGACAGTTGTGGCTGGCATTGACCTTAACTTCGCAGACTTAGCAGGGTTCCTACCCAATGAAATAGGCCTTCTATCAGACCTTGCAGTCCTTCATCTCAGCAACAACCGTTTCTGTGGAATCCTCCCAAAGTCCTTCACAAACCTAACTCTACTCTATGAGCTTGATCTTAGCAACAACAGATTTGTAGGACCTTTTCCTTTGGTTGTGTTTTCCCTTCCTTTGCTCAAATACCTCGACCTTCGCTACAACGAGTTCGAAGGGCCGTTGCCTCCTCAACTCTTCAACAACACCATTGATGCAATCTTTGTTAACAACAACCGCTTCATAAGCACTATTCCACCAAACTTAGGAAAAATCTCAGCTTCTGTCCTTGTCTTTGCCAACAACAAATTTGGAGGGTGTCTTCCAGAAAGCATAGTGAACTTTGCTGACACTTTGGAGGAGCTTGTGCTAATCAACACAAGCTTGTCAGGGTGTTTGCCACAACAACTAGGGTTTCTCTACAAACTAAGAGTGTTGGATGTGAGTTTCAATAGCATTGTTGGCCCTATACCTTATAGCCTTTCAGGGTTGTCTCACTTGGAGCAATTGAATTTGGGGCATAACATGATGAGTGGCACTGTCCCTGTGGGGGTTTGTGAGTTGCCAAACTTGGCAAACTTCACTTTCTCTTACAACTTCTTCTGTGAGGAAGAGGGTATTTGTAAGAACTTGACATCAAAGAGGATAGTGTTTGATGATAGGAGGAACTGTTTGCCAGAGAAGCCATTGCAGAGGAGTGAAAAGGAATGCAAGGCAAAACTTGAACACCCAGTTGATTGCTCTGAGCTTTGTTGTGTTGTTGGGAGCAATAATAATAATGTCTCTGCTGCTGGCTCAGTGGCTGTTCCACCTGCAGCAGCAGCAATGCCTGTGTCTGCACCTCTTCTTGCACCAAGCCACCCTTAAGCAAGCGTTTGTTTTTTGTTTTTTGTGTTGATATGAATAGGAAAAATAAAGTTCAAATTTGAGTTAGGGAGTCATTTTGTACATATAAAGTGGTTGGTGTGTTAAATGTGTCTGTATTCTGTTGTGTCATGCGTCTTATTCCTTGTAAAGTGTTTGTATTTGACAGGAAATGAGCAAGTTCATAGATGTCATCTCTCGTTATGTGGAAATACTAGGTTCAAAGTAGACCACTCTATCTGGGGCAGAACTTTTATTAGTAATTTTAAAAACCGGATGGTGGTTTATCGGTGGAGATACTGGATTGATGGATTTTCGGTCGTACTAGTAACTCAATAGTGGTACTGCACGAATTGGTATAAGTAACATATAATATAAGTATATGTATTAATTATGTTATGAGTTTAAGAACTAATCATGATAATTTGGTGGTAACTTGATCCACTAGATAAACTATTGGTCCTTGATTCAATTCTTGAGTGTATTCTAATTTTGTCTTTTCATTAGTTTTGGTCTAATCAAACTAATTTTCTGGTTCAACTTAACCAGATCACTAGTTTAACCATAGATCTAGTTAGGTTAAATTGAATTGCACCAAATCAAACCAAGTCAACTACGTGACAATGAGCAATCAGACTCAATTAGACCTTTGATTTGTAGTTGAGCATGTTGGATCGACTTTAAAACTATGTTTTTCCTTCATTTAAAAAATCGTGGTTCTTTCATTTTTATGAGATTACTTAATGAAAAAAAGTTTGTTTTCCATTATTTTTTCTTTACATTCTCATTTACATTCAAGATATATTAGAAAATAAAGAAAAATAAGTATTTCATACATGGATATTTTTAATATGCGTATAGAGAGATGTATATAGTGAAGACGTTTTTTTCTCCTGTTCGGAGAATGAAAATAATAAATATTGAAGAAAATAGGTTATATATTAATAATATAAAATTATATTATTATTCAATTATAAATTATCATTTAACTTGTTTATTTTTATAATAATTATTTTAAAAGTGGTATCAATTATGATTTTTGATTGATTGTGTGAAAGCTTTTGCACTTTTAGTGATTAAACTCGAGATATTAATCACCAGATCTTATCATAAATAATCAAGATCAAAACAAACAAGTTATGTGAGTTTTTTTTTTAAGTCACGTAATTCTTAAGTGATAATTTTACCATTCATTTTTTCACCATGGTATGTTTATCACCATTGCTCCACCATTTTGTGTTTAAATTTTGTGTTAATTGTTCTTGTTCTGTCTTCTACGGTGGCAAAGAGGAATGATCAACTTTATTCAAATATCAGGTAACTTATTACATATCAGTGCTAAATTGAAATTTTACCTATTATTTTATCTTTATATGGTCCCAATTTCTTTTTATAACACGATCACCTTGTTAAATTTGATATTATTTTTACGTAAAAAATGTAGTTTTATTTAAATAAAAAGTACATAAAACCGTGTGTGGGAAAACAAACTTGCTAGCACTAATGGAAAATAAAGAGATGAACCAAAAGCTCAGGATGGATGTCAAAAGATCATCATAATGAATTTCTAATGTACAACTTGATATTGATACATAACCAGTGAAAGAAAAAGGAAAAAAAAAAGGTCTAAAATTATAACAATGCTGCATGATACAACTGTGAGAAGTATCGTATTTCAGTATTGTACTGAAGGTGCAATTATACGGAATATGGATTCAATCCCAACCTGCAAAGCACAAGAAAAAAAATTGTAAAATGCAAATTTAACAGTTAACATGAAATCATGTTATTGACTACCATTGGACTCTAGATATGGCAAAGACTAGAAAATTAAGTAAATGTTAAGTTCAATTTGGAACAGAATCACAAAAGTACCCTTATATTTTCACAAACGAAGATATATATATATATATATATATATATATATATATATATATATATATATATATATTTCCTGTTTTAAAAAGTAACTAGTTATGTGTCATTGTCTTTAAAATTATGTACAAGAGCTCTAATCTTAACATATGGAATCAGAAGAAAAAATCAAATTACAAATTTTTGCTGAGATGAGGTGTCATTCTCTTGCACCAGATTAAATAGTGTAAAACATTTTTACATTATCATTCAATTACAAAACACTATGTATAAAATTTTTATTGACTTTTACAATAATCACCTTAAAAGTTATACCGACTATATTTTCAAACAGATTAACCGTGTAAAATTATTTTCTCTAACAATGCATAAAAATTAAAGTCAATAATATATATATCAGACAAATAAAAATGTACTTCTTCGATGCCACTAAGCATATTACCAAAATTATGTAGTTGGGCAGTGTAAGTTTATCCTATTGATATGAACACTTGAAATCTCTTCATGCAGGTGGAAGAGGGCGTCGGCAAGTAGGGCACTCCATCTTTATATCCATCCATCTTTGCAAACAGCCAGAGTGGAAAAAATGGTCACAAGGGGTCACCTGTGGAAGAGTTGGCGTATTAGACTTAGATTATGTTCAGATTGTAAAGATAAATTTGAATAGACCAAGGTTACATTCACATGCCATGCAATCGTTAGATCGCGGAGAAATATCAATGGCCGTCATGCATATAACACAGTCTGTGGCATGGTTTGTATCTTGAGCAAACCTCCTATAATAGCAGTATTTCTCAGGTAGAAACTGCAAATGAAAAAGATAAAGTTAGCTGAGAGAGAAGCATTATGATGCATGTTCATTGCTCAGTTAAGTAAAGCAAGGGGCAAGAACCCAAAACAATGTGTTATTATCAATACTATGCTCGTGAGTCATGATTAAGCAAAATGAAACAAAGTAGCCCATACAATGGAGCAATATGATCAAAATAGATAATTAAGCCACCCATATTTGTAGGATGTCTACCAAATCCTTCAAATGATCATAGGCAAATCAGTTATAACTAAATATAATCATAAAAAAAACTAACTTCAATTTAGAAAGAGTTAGATGAAATCAAATGAGTAAAAGTGGTTAAAAAATATCAAGACAGAGTTGGGTCCAACCTGACGAGGAATGAACCACAAGGACCCAAAATAGTGCTGAAGCAAGAGAATTGCAGCTTGAAGTCCAACAAATATAGCCAAACAAACACACCAGCTCTGATCTGGTTCTATGCGCAGGAAGTTGTCAGGACAACCAAAAATATATAATGGGATCGCTAGCCTAGTAACAGTTATGCCTAAGATATAATGAGGATGCAAAGGCTTGCGTGAGTCACGAATAACATTGGTGATTATCTGAGGTATCCAAAAGGAGTATACAAGAAGAAGAATGAGTCTCAAATGATAGTGGAATTCATACATGAGCAGTATGCCTCCCAATAGGATCCCATCTGCAAGAGAAATTAAAAACAGTTAGATTAAATCCAAGCCCTACTTCTACATAAAAGGAAATCTTTGCGCCAGTTGAAGTAACTCAACATATAACAGGAGTTATCTGGCATGCTTGAACAATGAAGAGGAATAGAAAATATTATGAATTTACGATATGGGCATTGGAATTCGATATATGGTACAAAGGTAGCCTATCCCAAATGAAAACAGATAATTTATACTCAGATATTTGCCATTCCAATGCTTATTTAACATAAGGAACCTTGGCTAATTCTTACTGTGTTCATAAGTTCATCTGTTCATGGTAAACGCAAATATAATCTATAAAATGAGATAATCATAGATAACAAAACAGTATTTTTATTTATCCCTATAGTATTTTCAAGCAAGCAGCATAACTTAATAAAGAAATAAAAATAAATTACCCCAAAGTTGATTGGCTGGCTGCCAGGCTCCTAAGATGTAATGTGACTATTACAGTTCAAAACTTGAAGACATAACATGATCATGGATCCTATGGAACCAATGACTCCAGGGCATATCCACAGTGATGAGATAACAAGATCAGATTGCCAAAGAAACTTTAAATAAATGAGCACTTACAGAAACGACTGTATAAAACCGACAATTCACGTCTCATTGTCTCCCAACCTTCACCACTGCTCAAAGGCCTACTCGCCTTCCAGATGGCAAGGAGATATCTCATCTCAAATATTGAGAAAACCACAAACTTGAAAAATGCAGCAGTTGCAAAAGCATTGAACAAGGATTCTGCATGGCAGGAAGTGACAACAATTATTCATCGGACAAGCTTAGAAAAAAGAGAATAATCAACCACTAAAGTCACATCTATCATAGCAATATACTTTTGAACACAAATATATTTATAATCTTCTCTTTTGGTTACCAGGAGGGCACAAACATCAACTTATTACCTATTCCAAACTAATTCATAATTTTCATACACTGCTATGAACCAAAAGAAAATAATTGATCTTTTGACATGGTACAGATTTAAAGACTTGTATACTATAATTTTCTGGGTTGCTCTAGGAATTGGATGTTGTAATTGAACTAATTTGATAGGGGTGAATTACAAAGAGATTAGGTTTGAAGGTGCAAGGTGGTAATGAATGCATGTTTTGTGCATCAAATCCAAGTATAAATATCCAATTACTATTAGGTTCAATGTCAAGATTGATATCTTCTTTTTATGGCTAGTGTTTGGGGAGGGGGGATACAAACACCAATGTGTATTCACACAGCCCAGATAAATATGGTTATAGCCTGCTGGCCAGAAAATGAAATTTAAGGGTAAAGAAAAATATTTGATGTCCTCTTCAAACTAAAAAGGATGCTTTGATATTTTATATCTCCACAAAACCGGTAGCTCAAAACTCTACAGGGATACCAGATAGGAGGACAGGTAGAGAACCGTTTGTTGAGCAATCTCAAGTGATTATATGAAAATCCTTAGCACTTATTTGGAGAACTTACCAACTAGTATTCCTGCAGTCAAATGTATAAGGCAAAGATAAGCATCCACTATAGCTTGCTGACCAATCATTAATATTGAAACCTTAGCAGCCCCCTGCAAGGATATACATGAATCATATTCATTATAATGAAACATTGTCCAGTAGATTCATTCAAATATTGAATCATTTACCTAAATTAAATTCATTAAATCTATAACATGAAATTGCAAGTAAAATTTTGAAGCATTTCTTACAGATTGGGTGTTGCTATGCTCCATTTGCCGAATTAATAGAAGAACTTGCAAAAATGAGATCTGGTATAAGTAAATTAAGGAAATCACACAGTAATGCACAATAACAGGGTGAAGAAAGGAAAACACACAGTAATGCACAATAACAGTTTTGAAGCTGAAAGAATGTTGATGACTGAAGGATACAAAAGTAACCATCAAGGTATAGTTCACTGCTTTATTATAGTAGACTTCAATGTTAATAGATGTTGCATTTAACTGTAAAGGCGAGAAGCAGTCCCCATCGTTATCCACAGATGGACTCTCCATTAACCCTTCTAACTGAAAAGAATCATGCTCCCCTTCTTTAAGAAAGCATATAACAGAAATAAAGGAAATTAATTACAGAAAATAATTCTGAAATAAACCTGTACAAAAACAGAAATAAATATCTCAGGTTACAACATAACATCTGAGTGAAATTTGGAGAGAAAAACAAATGAAATATAATGTTCAATATGTATATTAAGAAAGAGAAAAACAAGAAGGAACAGAAAGTATTCATACGCTGAGAGAACTCAAGTACCATGTTTTGATGATGACAGGCGTGAAACCTGTGCAGCGATTTCTACATTGCAATGTTTCTCCATGCCATGTAATGGAGCTGCAATAAGGGTAAAAAATAAAAAATAGCAAGTTAGTACTACAACGAGAACCAACAAAAAAAGGGGGGGGGGGATCTCTTTGGTTCAAAGTATACTAATGAAGTATATATATTACAATGTTTTCTTCTCCACATCTTATGTTGTGAAGGCTCTTGGAATACTTGAGATGAGAAAACTCCAAGCTGTATACAGAAAGCCATATATAGAAATTAAGTATTTATAATGCTCATTATACTCCCAAAAGTAACAAAGATAATATTTTACAAACACATTCACAATGAGAATGTGCTAGCAATTACTCTCCTGAAATGATTGCATTGAAATAATGACAAGCAGCCAACTTAAGTCCACACTTCACTCTATAGAACCTAAATGTGATCTTACTCGAGAATATTTTTGAGGAGATATGAAGGGATTCCAACATTTAGAAATTTTTAATATAGTCAAGATTAAGATTTAAAGATGAAAGAACACACTAAAAAAAGAGGCCATATTAGAGAACATCCTACAGGCCCTGGCAGAAGAATATTGCAGCAGATAATAACTTACAGCTTCCAAAAAATAGAGAGTATGGCCAAGCTATCAAAAAGCAAAGATTAAATATGTGATTAATAGAATTAGTGCCTATAATTCAGGGCGTAATAGTCATCTGTTAACATTCAGTAGGATGATATATTGCTTATTCCTTATACAGTTTTAGTCCACCCGTGTATAGACATGAGTACATGACTTAGGATTGCAATTCTAATACACATCAGAAATTTCTTTCTTTACAACAGATGAGCTTATGTTGTCAAATAAAATCAAGCCTATGAAAAGGATAACACAAATCACCATCCTTAAATTCCACAACTCTATGAAATGCCAATTATACAGAATAAAGAATAATAAACATTTTCTACTAAGAAAAGATGCAATACCAGATGATATGGATTGGATAAAATATAATCTCCATCCTGATTTAAACCCCCCTCTTTTCCACTGCAATAAGAGAAAAGAATAAAGAAATCATTCAGCACATTTAAATATTATAGACTTGGCACCACTATTTGAATTGTATATTAATTATTGTTATCAAATAAAATACAACTCAACAAACGACATAGAGCTTTAAGGAAATGATTCAAGATAAAAGGCCTAAATAGGAAGAAAAGACATTTTAAAAATTTAAACAATCATGATAACATATCTCAACTTGTCTGCCAAATTATGCCTAAATGGGTAAGCAGAGAAAAGTAAAGCAAGGTCCAACTGAACAGAAATGAGATTAAATCAGAACTATTTCATAATCTCTTACATTAGAAAACAAAATATGCCAGTTAATTTTTCAGATAAGACCCTTCAGGGTGCTGATAGCTTCTACAAGCCAGAATGGATTTGACAGAAAGTATGAAAATTGAATTTAAGCCGATACATAGACTAGAAATATGAGGCATGTCTTAAGTAATACTAATGAATTCCTTCATGTCATTTACTATACCGCCAAACAAAAAATGAGCTTTTCTTGATTAATTTAATGTGTCACTCTTTGTTTTACTAGCAGCTGATCACAATCAGTTTTATGCTAAACTAATGGTATCAAGTAGCAGTGCTTACTAAGTTCTGAATGCAGAGTTAGCAATTTATACTTAATTAGCCATTTTTCATTTGTAAATTACAATTTCCTCTAGTAAATAAACAGTACGGCATTGGCAAGAAAGGAATCATTTATCATATAGCAATCTGCAAAATGTATATCTAAAAAGATTTAGCCCTGATAAAAAGAATAGACCATTCTCATACTCAATGCTGTAGGCATCTGAATGCAATGAGGCAGCATATAAATTGAGCTGCACAACTTATTGGTGTTCACCTGTTGGCTACCATTCGAAGCTGCCTATATGGCCATATATACACACCTTCTACTCTGATTTGAGCTCCACCAACATTGTATTCATTGTCAAATACATCATGGAATATGACTACCCCCTGATAAATAAGCATAACAAAGAGATATAATTTTTGTGAGAAGTTGACATGACTGAATCTATAAACTTTCATCAATACAAAAATGTATAATTGTTTAATCCAACAAAGGGTAATAATGCATTTGGCTACATGATCTCCAAAACATGGTATTCAAACCCAGATTAAATTATGATGAATGCATGCACATACATTAGAAAAATGAAACATTCAAAATGCACATTTTTTTAAATGAACAAAGAATTTATAGAAAGAAAAGATAAAGACAAACACAAGAGGATAAGAAATTTTCAATAATAATGAAAACTACAATGAGAAAGAGACAAAAAAAACTAAAACAAATGGCTAAGAGCATGAAACATGCAGTACAGCACACCAATGACCAATCTCTCTGAATATTTACCAAAGAGACCTCCTTAAAAAGACCTTATGGTTATGGGTAACACCACAAAGAAGCTAACCCAAATGAAATCCAAAACTAACACTTGACTAGTGAAAAATCTCACATTTCTTTCCAACCAAATACACTTGATTCAGCAACATTGATTGACACTGTCAAAAATATGGTCCCTAACATATCTAGGATCTGTAGAGATTATTATTGTTTCTGATGCTGACAGACTCAGAGGTCCTTAGAGACATTGTTTTATGCCATTATACCAAAGCATTTTTTACACTGAATAGGGCCCTGTCAGATGAGTTTGAAATATTGATTCATTTACAAGAAAACACCCAACTATTCAATGCATCCATTACATACTAAGGGTTAGAATACTAGGGTTATTTATGTGCTAGGAACTTGTTATGTTAGAAGTTTTATTGGGCTGTGTTTGAATGTGTAGTACAATATGTTACGCTAAATTGAAAAATCATCTTCAACTAAATTAAGATGGAGTAATGCATGTGTGAAGAAAAAACAGAATGAAAAGAGCAACTTTGCTTAATTCTTTGCCATATCGAGGACAGAACTGGAAGTTCACTAACTTAAAGGAACCTTAGTAAGTAAATAGAATTTAAACACTCAAGGTAGAGAACTTAGAAGTTTCTTCACTAGAAGCTGGTGTTATTTTAAATATATAAGAGAACAAATAAGAAATTGGATCACATGTGAAAGCTGACTTCCTTCTGAAACTAGCCATATAGTTCAATGACTCACCTGCACATAGTGTACACCAGTTATCTTTGTGGGCATACTAACTAATTCAATTACAGAATTTCCATTTATTTTTCTGATGTCTGGAAATCCGGTAGAGGCATTTGTAGTATCTATAAACTTCCAATTCCCTGCATTCAAAGAGGGCAGCATAGATACATCATCAGACTGTAACAAGCTTGTAAACTCATTCCAAAATAAGTTAGCAAACAAAGTTTATTCCAAATAAGCACTCATTTACAAATGCATATTTTGATAAATTGAACAAAATTCCTTTTATTGTTACATGATTAGTCCAAATGCCATAGGTCCAAGTGAGCAAAGTGTCCATTTTTCTAAACAGATGCTACACCATAAGCCATTATATTCTCTATCCACTAGCAGTCAACTAAGAATGTTTATTAACTTAAGCAAGAAGGTAAGAAGCATACATTAGGATCCAATTGCAAGATCCCATATTGATAGTAAGGGATTCTAGTGTCAAGTTTATTATAAAGCCTTGGGCTCTCCAAATAGCAACAATTTTGGTCCTCAAAAAAGACAATTTGATCCACGAAATTGAAAAGTCTGAGCTCATTCAAAAATTCAAGTAGGCCCGGAAAAGACAATTTTGAAATGATAATATCATGTAACTTTGTGAAAGTTCAGATATAGTCTAAACAGACACCAACTAAGCATTAAGCATTTTGAATTAGAACTGGCCCTAACTCAACCCCAAGAACAAGTTCCTGAGGTGAGGATTGCCTAAGCCTTTATAATCTCTATTTTGGTCATATCTAGAGTCAATATGAGATCTCAACATGCCTAGGATTGGACATGAGGACCATGGAAATTGCATAATTGTAGGACTGGATTTTTTCTTATATATATTGCATTGGGAAAATCACAGGACTAGATAGATTTTTGGATAGTCAAGGGTGGCCCTGAATCTAGGATAGGTTGTGATACCATCTTGAATTTGGATTAGACCTAACTCAACCCCAAAATTAGCTCATGAGGTGAGGATTGCCCAAGCTTTTATAAACTCTAATTTGGCCATATCTAAAGTCAATATGGGATCTCAACAAAGTAGTAACTCAGCAGTCATAAATACATCCAACTATGCAACTAATTACATCAAACATTTGCTGATAAAAAAAATTTACATCAAACATTTGCTCTACAAACCAAAACTATACCCCAATGCTGTCAACATAAACATACATTTCTGTAGGTAAAGAATACCAACCTCTGTAAGTTCCACTTATGTTCCATTGTGAAAATGGACCTAAGTCACTTTCGTCTTTTCTTGTAAAAACCCACTGAAAGAAGCAATGTCAATACAAGTAAATGAATGTATTTGACACAAGCATTTAAATACCAGTTTATCACTGAAAATAATATTTAGTTTCTAATGATAATTTACATTGCATTGTGGAGATGTGGTAAAATGATAGTCCTAGGAAGAATGCTAAGGACCTTGCAACTAAAACACACAACAAAAATAAATGGTCCATTACAATAAACTTAATTGTAAAAGATTCAATTTGTTTCTCATTTGATGATTCAATGTGTTTCATGAGTCATCTATTTCTAAATACACATTCTGCAAATGTGGGCAACCACAAAAAATGTACACAACAAATTGTTTAAATATGAAGTAATGATGTTTGCAAGTGCTCATCATTATTGTTATTTGTTTGAATTCCAATCAACGGATTTATGATAACACATGATATAAATTATAAGCACATTAAGATAGCAATAATTGGCCATGTGGTCTGGGCAAATTTGTCTACCCTCAACCACTTTCAGGGTTAAACAAGAAAGATAAGTTCAAATTTGTCTACACACAAATGCCATAAGCCCGTTCCTAAAACCACATTGCTTTATTTTATTATAGCTTGACATTGAACATCAAATTTTATGTTTCCACTTTACAACAGGCAAAAATAAAAGAACAAAAAAAAAAACAGTAACACCTAAGCAAACCCCTTACCATTAAAAACTAAACTTGAAGCAAGAAATGATCAATTTCAAGGCCAAAACAAAAGCATAACAAACTAGATTCAAATTTACAATCACAATCCACTGATTAACACTCCAAAAAACCAATATAGGAGCTAATTCCAAAACCAATCGCAAACAAAGCAACCAAAAACTAATTACAACACAATAAACATACCTCATCACCCCATGAATTAGTTCTGTCCCTCAAGGGTCTCAAACCTGCCACAGGACTGAAAAACAGCATAAACACCAACCACCCACAGGAAATTCTGAGCAAAATCCCGACTCCCCTCCTCTCAAGTTTCAATCTTTGAGAGTCAACCTCAACCATGTCAAACCCCAAACACACCATTCCTCACAAAAACTTCAATTTGAACAACCCAACACTTCCCAGGTGATGATCACAGGGAATCCAAAAGAGAAATCCAAAGCCCATCACAGGAAACTGCTTAAGAAAGACAAAAAGGGTTGCTTCAAATAGAGTCAAAGGGTCACAAACAACAACGAGTCACCTCACTCACAGAGAGGTTGATTCAGATAAGAGAGAGAGAGAGAGAGAGTGAAAGGGCAACGACTAGGAAACAAAATTCGCTTCAACAGCAAGGTGTGCTGCCACCAAATGAAGCCACCTTTGTTGTGATTAAAAATTGGCAATTATTTTTATACAATAAAAATAAAAAACAAAGAAATGTGGGGTTTAAGAGGAGCCATGGTTGACGAGGTTGGCTGTGGTTTGCTATAGTTGGGAAATGTATACGCGCCCTGAGGGAGGTGTTCTCACGTGCCAGGCAAACATAATACAAATATAAAAGTATATTTCATAAAGATGATTTTTTGTGTTATTTTATTCATGCTAATGAGTTATTTATTTAATATTTTTGTATTTTTTTTCTTCAATCTAGATAAATTTAGTTTTTTTTTCTAAGTTTAGTTTCAAATTATCTCACCTATTCTAAATATTTCACTTAAGGATTAATTTTTTTTAAAAAATATTATTTGATAAAATGGATAACAACTGTTTTCTTTAAAATAAATTAATTTAAAATTAACTAACAACATATAGAAAATAGTTTTTTTATAAATTAATATATATAAAAATTAATAAAGAACAAATAAAAAACAGGTTAAAATTCGGTTTGGTTCTAAAAAAAAGAAATGGACGAAAAAAAACAGTAATTAAGAGATTGATTTATAGGAAACCAATTTCTTAATTACTTTAAAAAATAAATATAATAAGTAAGAAATCAATTTGGGGAGAATGAATTCCTCATTTGCTATAATATTTATATGATTGATGTAAATAATTTTTGGAGTGTATTATTTAGATAGTTTTTTAATTTATTTATATTATTTGGGAGAAAATTTTGGGCTAAAACACATGTGTTCCTTCATCTATGCATTTTACGCTCCACCGAAAATTCCCTCTACTCCTCCTATACTCTAGCTTCTTTAAGCTATCATTATTTATTTTTTAATTATCAATAATTATCATTATTTATTTTTTAATTATCAATAATTAGAAATAACCTTGTGTTATAATATAAATTATTTGTGATAAATTCAAAACATATGTGTTATAAATAATTGATACACTTAAAAACATGCATTTATTAAAAATTAATTATATAAAATAAATATTTAAAATACAAAATATTAAAGACAAATGCTAGCAAGTATCTCAAGGGTAGTTAACAAACTAAGATTAATTTTTTTATTAGAAATTACAAAATTATGTTTCTCATTATTTTTTTAAAGTTTTCCTGTAATTTACATATTAAAAACTTTCTCATTGTAATTTACATATCAAGGCTATACATAAGAGGAAGTTCTCTACAGTACAACCTAGACTTATGCATTTAAGTTTGAAAGCAGAAATCTAAAAAGACATAAATTTGAGTAAAGTAACTTGAATTTCACTATAGTGAAAAATCCATCCCAACTTAATAGGCAACCAGAAAAATTATCAAACATGATTTGAAGGGTGTATTACTTATTCACCTTACAGAATAGCTAAACAAAAGAACTTTGTCACTCTGCGAAAACCATGACTACAATCATTTTTCAAGTGCAATGTGTCACATCACTGAGACCCATGAAGCTTTCATTTTGTGTGTTCCCCCCACTAAATCAATATCAGGGCCAAAGACAGCAGCAGCAAACTCTGCGTCTTTACTTTGTTTGTCAGGATCATCTTTGAGGTTTGGCTTAATCAGCTCAAGGTGGTTGCTTATCTAGCAAAAAGATACACAAACAAGAGTTACATTAAAATGATGTAAAGATGCATCATGAGCATGATCATAAATAAGTTTCCTCATGTAAGTAGACCATTAAACGGTGTGAACTGCAAGGCAACAGTGCTCCACACTTTTCTGTCAAAATAAGTGTGGATTATAATTGCTACAAAATTAATAGTGCCTTATACAACTGTACATTAAGGATCTCAATAAAAGCATTAATGAAATTAGCAATTCAAATCACAAATCCTTAGTTCAGTTACAAGTTCTTTTTCCCTTAGTATTGTCCGTAAGCATTGGTTTTGAAAGCTGCTTATATATAAAATCCTGAAACTCTTGTATACACTAATTTCTCCACAGAATACATAGATTTCATTCAACATAATTCAATGTGAAAAATAGAGAATCCTGTACATAAACCAGATCTAGAATGATGACCAATTAATTACCTGTAAGCAAAAAGTGAATAAAAGGAAACCATTTTTATAAATATAAGGATTGCAGTCTGGTGCCATTAAACAATGAGCAACATCGACCACCATAAAATAAAGAGTGCTTGAGTTTCACTTGCAAGATTTAAATTTATTGTCAAACCATATACTTTTCAAACTGAATATTCATATCCTTGTCATCATCTACTTATCTCTATAGATTAAAAAATATATATTTTTCTCACATTAAGCCATTGCCTTCCCTTCTCTTCCCTGTTACAATTGAGTTGAATCATAATAAATATTTTCCTACAATTTCAAAGCAGAAACTCCAACAAATAAATCAAGTTGCAACTGATGTCCAGTGCTATGAATAAAGTAGCTCTTAACAATATATTTTGCAAGGACAGTATAATAAAAAATAGAGACAGAAATTTAAAAGATCTCATTCAACCTGTTGGAGCTTGACAAGGCATGGAAGGACAAGGCAAAAGGAGCATGAATCACAACCATCATGGTTATCTCTATGCAGGTAAGGCCATATAGCTCCATCTGGTACTAACCTCTTGCAACATTCCACTTGAGTAAGAGGGCTACCACAACTGCAAGGCAGGTTCTTATTTATAAGGCATTGAATGTCAGGAAGCTGTAACATTCTTCTGTAAACACGTTTTTGCACATCACTCATTGCACAAAACACAATATTATCTTCCTTCCCCATCATAAGATACCCAATGGTCTATTCCTTTGTCCTTCTCAACAGATATTTCTGAAGAACTGCCACAAGGTGTTGTTTTCTCTTATTAGCAATTTGGACAAACCTATCAGGAGCAGTTGACCTCTGGCCATGCTTAAGGGGTTCATCATAGAACTCACGAAAGTGTTCCCGTGTTCCAAGGGACCCAGGTGCAACCCAATCAAAGAGATTGAACAATTCCATGATCTTATTTTGCATTGCAGTCCCAGTGAGACCATAGCGTCTTAGGGTTTTAATTTCTAAACATGCTTTATAGAGTTTTGATTTCTCATTCGTAAGTTGATGAGCCTCATCGATAATAACAATGTTCCAGTTGATATCTAACAAGGAACTTCCATGAATCCTGTATGTGTCAAAACTGGTAATGAGTAACTCCACTTCATTTGCTTCCAATTTATCATATATCAGGTCCCGGTTTGCACCATGATAAATGGAAACACTGAAGCTAGACCACTTGGAGAATTCGCTCTCCCAATTGTGGATAACAGAAGTTGGGCAAATTATTAATGCATGATCTCTTTTCTCTACACGGTTCTCATTTAGAGTAGATTGTCCTTCTTTACCAAAGACGGCAGCAAGAAATGCTATTGCTTGAATGGTCTTTCCAAGAACCCTGTTTCAAATTTCAATATCTCAAAAATGAACTTCTACTTGGTAATTTACTAATTAGTTATTACAGCTGAAATGTAATGAAATGAACCAAATTTACAAAAATACAGAAGTATAAAAATGTAACAACAATATAGACAAAAAACAGAAGAAAAGTCAACATATTTATAGGGCTCAAATAGGATCAAAAGTGATGCAATCCAAGCTATGGACGCTTGATTCGGATCGTTTCGAATGTAAATTCAAGAATCACTATTGTTGACCTTCCAAGAACTCAAGAACAAAAAAACAGAAAATATGAATAAGATGAAGAAGATGAATAGAACGACGTCACGATCCACAAAGAATCGATAAGCCGAAAGAGGATTCGCTACAAAGGAATAGCTTCCTTGATAAGAATTCATTTGATTTTCAATCAAAAACCAAAGAAGAGGTTAAGCTCTTTCTAAGCACAAGCTTAATTTCAATTATATCAAAAGTTCTTACAATTAAGAGTTTCTGAGTATTTATAGAACTAGGCTTAAGAAGATAACTAAGTCTTTAATAAGGCCTATTTACATCAAGTTCAAGCCCATTACACAAATAAACAAAAATTAAGAATTTTCGTAAATTCATGCTAAAAATGTGTGTTAAGCCAGACAGCTTGCGCTAAGCCCAATTTCTCTTCGGGTTGGAATTGGGTTAAGTCAGACAGCTCGTGCTAAGCCTTGGCAGCGCGCACTAAGCCTAGACATATTGTTCAACAATCTTTTTCAACGTGTTCTAATTCAGCTTCTTGTGATTTTCTCCTTTCTTTCCTTTGATGAGTAGTTCATCCTTGATCCTTTTGGTCATCTCTTCTTGTAGAAGCTTGGCTCTAGACTTTGTCATTGGTCCCTTGAACTCATGAAATGTTTCCAAATCTTTATGCTCTTTGGATAACCCTCTATCAAGAAGATGCAACTTGTGATTCTATGACTTCAGAAAACAACTCAAAGAAGATATAAAGATAGAGTACATACATTTGTTAAACTGAGAAAATTTCTCAATATTAAAATGCCATTAAAAATTAGAGATATAAAATCGGTTTAATGATAAAAGTAGGAGGGAGGGAGGGATAGGTTATGGGTTTAAGTCCTCCCGCTAACAAAACTAACATATTAACAACTAACATTTACCGATAAAAAAAATGACATTAAAAATTTAAAACAAGAAACAGTTAACCCAAATTAAGTAAAATTAAAACATTAACCTTTATGAAAATATAATATAATAAAAAAAAATACCTTTTAATTTAAGTTGAAATACTAAATCTTTTTATCTTGAAACAGCTACAATATTATTGTCATGTATTTTGAATGAACGCTTTTTTATATAGTAAGGATATTATGAACATTATATTGAATTCCATCAGTCCATGTGTTGGAGCAGGAATATCATTACATGACCCATAATAGTATGGGAAAATGGATTTTACCCCCTTAAACATTACCGTTTTTCAACTTATTTCCCTAAAGTTTATTTTTTCCTCAGTTAACCCCCATGTACTTTGGTTTTAAATAAAAACGTTACATTTTCAGTTAAATGAAATCAAATGGAAGCTAATCTACAAACACTTGAAACCAAACTTCAAAAGGATTAAGTGATAAATATACAAACTTCAAGGGGTTAAGTGATAAAGAAAAAAATTGTTTTTTAAATGGTAAGGATATGTGGTGAGAAGCTGTCTCATGTTCAGTTTCATTTAACCAAAAATGTAACATTCCACTGAAAAAAAGTAGAAATTCAAGAAGACAAAAAGATGCCGCACAAGAGGAACCAAAGAGAGAAAGTAGAAAAACAAATTGTAACTCACATGTCATCTCCAAGTGTGCCTCCATGATTGTTCTTGTACAAACCATACAAAAACCTCACTCCCTCTCTTTGATACTCAAGCAGTTTACAGTTTATAGATGCAGGAACCTGAAACAGTGAAAACAGCTCACAACAACATTCAATCTTGTTTCAAATTTACAAAACCTAAACATCTGCTAATAGCGCATTTTGCTACCCACAATAATTTCTATAAAAATCCACATTTTTCAATAAATTCATAAAAACTATGCAATCTATTCACTACTCTACCAAGATTTTTTTTTCATATTAAATGATATCCAATTATCCTGCACATAAATACAATCACTGTGCTGACTATATATAACTAGAGGGAAACAGGCGTTCACACTCACGGTCGTAAATCTACACCATTAGATGAAGATCATTTGGTTCAAATCTTGGATGCATATTTTATGTCTGGTTTACCAAGATAAAACACGAGTTGTCTGATCTTCATCCAACTGTTCAGGTCGAATTCGATGACCCTTTTTTTTTGTGAACTTAGGGTATCCCAAGTTGGAGCCAACAACTAATTTCTCAAGACACTGGGATCCATTTAAGTGTGTTTTTCTTTTTCTGTTGAACAAGCTCCAAGTTTATTAATATTGTTAATATTAACAAAACGATGGATGCATCAGAACGCGTGCTGATGGATTGAAACTGTAAGACAAACACATTTGTTTATCTAATTTTTAATATTGTTAGTTTTTATTAGTAGAAGGATTTAAACCCGCGATCCTCTCCCCTTTCATTCTCCCTTCACCACCAGACCAACCTTTATATCTCCTCACAAACCAACTCTTAAGAATTCACCACTCCCAACATATGTTTTTTCATATGCACATACAAACCTATGGATAAAACTTCTAACCACATGCTTAAAGGGTGAGATTATTTGTCAAATATACCATTATGGTTGAATGCGTTAGATCATAACTAGAGAGTATGAGGGATTAACACCTGCACCATGGGAAATTCTCCATGCGAGGACAATAGAAGAGGCTCAAAGATCAGTCCAGTGTGATCAAACTGAAACTGTGGCAATTTGTGTGAAGCGAATTTTGTTATCTTTATCTCAGGTTCTCTTTCTTTTTCTTTTTCTTTTTCTTGTTGTTGTAGGGTTTTGGAGTGTGTTAAAAGAAGAAGAGGGTTTTAGGGTTGAACAAGGTCGCAGAGATTCCTTCAGAGACCGCAGTGACATGGATTCTGTTGTTGCTGATAAGGCGCAAAGTTTTGAATTTTAATGACAAAACAAAACCTTCGTTTTCAGAACTGCAATTCTTGTTAACCACCAAACTCATTTTCGCTTCCCAAATTCAATTTTCTGGTACCTTTTCTCCAACGTTGCCCAAGGCCAAGGTTTTTTTTGTTACAATATATTTTATTTTATTTTGAATAAATAGCAAAATTCATGAAATTATGATGCAAATTGATCATGAAAAGAGAAAATGTAAATTCAAATTTATTACTTCCATGTACAAAAGTAAAATAAATTAATCATTGTTGTTAAATTTGATATTATTTTATCATTGTCACAATATTTAAATATTAATTTAATAATAAATTATATTTATTGAGATTAATTTAACATAAAATTATAAATTTTAATGATTAATTTGTGATTGAATTATTTATAAAATTAATGATTTACTTTTTTGTATATTTAAAAATTAATTTTAAATTTTTTATCTTTTTAGAATCAATTTATCAACATTTTACACTTTTAAGAACGAATTTCATGATTTTCCTTTTATTATTTTTGTATAAAGTATATTGTAGAATTTATAATCAATAATCAATCAATTAATGTTCAATATATATTTATTTTTATCTAAAAAAATTATATTTATTTTTATTACAATAAAAGTAAATAAGTCGGAGAAGAAAATCTTATGCAATTGAGCGAGAACAAGTATTATATAATATAATTATTAATGTAAATAGAAAAAGTATATTTTCTAATTTAAAATAATTAAATTAATTATTAATTATTATTAACACGTGTATGTTTTAACTAAGGTAATTAAGAATATATTACATTATTCCTTTTAAAAAATAATTTAAAATCGTTATTTTATTTTTATCTTTATTATTATTAAAGTAAACAACAAGTCTGAGAGAAATCTTAGGTAATTGAGCAAGAAATCTTAGAAAGAGAGATTGTTGTAGAAGATGCAAATGCGTTGAGTCTACTGTTTCTAATCTTCGTTGAATACCTCTCAGGCGAGCTTCTAATTCCTTTTTCTTGGCAAATATATTGTCAAGTACCTCCCTGCTGTTAAAAACAAGAGTACTCCCAAGACAGTGATGACATGATTCAGTGCATGTTTAGTTTTACGTTATAAAATTATGTTTAAGACAAAAGTTATTCTACTGACCAATAATAAGATCATTATTTTTTTAGATTTATTTTATTTTTATTCGTCAAATTTATATTAAAACATGTATCATAATAATTTTAACTGAAAATCAAATATACACTTGGAGAGTTGAAGATATGACCCGAGTTTTTTAACCACGCATTTTTCACAATCTCAGAATAATAATCTTTATGACCATACCACGCAACCTGAAATCTGAATGGTCTCCCTCTCTTTTGATGACATGCAATTGCTGCATCGCAAGAAGATGGCATTGTGGTCTCAATTTTTTTTTAGAAAATGATTGTGGTCTGATATTGTTCACCTATATATGGAGGTATTAATTATAAGCAGACATTTTATTGTTGATAACTTTACGCCAATGACAAATTTTATCCATTGCATGTACTCATGATCTGGCTGATTTTATTATGGTCTTTTCTAAGTGTTAATTCTAATTGCTTTGTTAAAAATTAAAAAAAAATTGTAATTCCTCTTCTTTTTTAGCTCCCAATCTAATATCTCAGACTGACTTTCTCTTTACAGAAAATGAATTCAATCAATTATGTCCAATCAAATCCTCGATCATTGCATCTTTCCTCATCAGATTAACCATTTAGCCTAATTTGATTTCGAATCAAGTCCTCAATTATTCCATCTTTCCTTAAGCCAATCAAATTTTGATTTCCATAACATTTCAATTTTCCGCAACGACAAAAATATCAGCTAAAAATCATATGAACCTAAACACTCTAACAAATTTAATTGTTTTCTTATTTTTTGCTTACAATTTTAAAATTATTACTATTATTTTTCTTTCTCCAAATGTTTCTTTTAATCATTTTAAAATCACGTCAAAACAAGAAAAAATGTTTCAAGTCAAAATTAAGTGCTGATAAGGAAGTTTTATATTTTTTTTAAATGATAAATTTAAATTTTATAATGTGCAATAATTCATCAGGTTGGAATTGCCAAAAACATGACTTGGAAAAGGAGCAAAATAAGACTGAATTTAAAGAACTTGTTTTTTAGAGATTAAATCAATTTCATTAAAGAACTTGTTTACAGCTGATTTTGCCACATAATATATAATTACGAAATAAAAGTATTTATGTGCAGGTAAGATTATTTTTTATTTTAGACAATTTTTTATTTTTGAGATAGACGTAACATTGAATTTAAAAGAACTAGTTTACAGCTTATTTTGTCATACTATACCTTATAAAATAAATAGTTATATAAATGTTTGAGAAAATTTACAAAAATAATTTATAATATATCTATAAACTGTCGTTTTAACTTATATATTCTAATAAACTTTCTACAATAATTCATAAAAATAACTTACAACTTATATAAAAAATAATTTATCCTTATTTTATTTTTAATTATAAAAACAATTTATATGTAAAATTAATATCTTCTTAAGAAACAGTTATTTAATAAATACAGTAATTAATTAATCGAATTATTTACTAAAACATACCCTACAGTCTAATTTATAAGACTTAAAATATATATCCAGTTTGATGAAGAATATATATATATAACAGTCATGTAAATTATGCAAATAAAAAAAATCATCTACAAGAAACTCCCCTTTCACCTTTTTTTTTAAACTTATATATATATATATATCGCTTTCATTTTTTCTCTTTCATTCTTACACTTTCCTAAATATGTCTATAGCACCTTAGTATGTCCAAAGGTCAAATAAATATATAAATACGTATATTTATTTTTTCTTTTTCTATCATATTTTCCCTTTTTTAATTTATTATTATATTGTTTTCTTCTTCTCTTTCTTTTCATCCAACACACTCTTTTTTGGTACAGGCCAATTTCGCCAATTTCTTTGGTACAGTCATTCCATACACTCTAAGATGAGGTGTATATTTATCATCATTATCCCCTAAAATAAACCGAAAAATGAAATATAAACTGAAGAAAGTGTGTATATTACCGTTGAGTCAAGACCTTACAACGATGTCCAAAGTTCAAATAAATATAAATTAGTATATCTATTTATTTTCTCTTTTTTATTATTTTTTTCTATTTCTTTTTTATAATATTTTTTAATCATGATATTAATGTGTAATATTCACAAATTTATTAATAACTATTTCAATATATAAAAAAACTCATCTTATTATATTTTCAGTGAAATGTTTTTTTTTTCAATCACGTTTTTAAAAAGATTGAAAATACTACTTACCAACAAAAACTTACAACTTGTTGATCTTCTCTTTCTTTCATCCCATACTCTAAGATGAGGTGTAAATTCATCTCTATATATCCCTTGAAATAAACCAAAAAAAATTAATTATGAACTGAAAGGAAGTGTATAATAATATTAAAGGAAGTGTATAATAATATTACCGTTAAGTCTACTGCATGTGGCCAAGTGCAGACGTAGTATTACTCAAAAAAATTAACCACAGAAACAAACACTCGAAACGCCCCCACTAATTATGATGACACTCCTGATTCCAATATAATGCCAGCAAATATATTACCATTACCCATCAAAGCATTTTCCATGCTCTAATCCCCAACGGTTACCTCTTCTCAACCCTCACTATATATATTACCCTATCTCCCTTCACACATTTCATCATCTCTTTCTCTGATTCTCTTCTTATTCGAAGACCACCAATTTAGCAAGCTCAGTTTTAGTTTTTCAAATGGCAATATTCCATAGGTTTCTGGGGCTCTTGATTTTGATGGCTCCTATGTTGTTGCTTCATGTTGTGGCTAGGCAATTTGATGTTGGTGGCAAAGATGGGTGGGTGCTGAAGCCTACCGAAGACTACGATCACTGGGCTCAAAGAAACAGATTTCAAGTCAATGACACTCTTCGTAAGTCCATTACCTTTTTCATTTTCAACATATATCAAATTTAGATTAAACTTCCTCCGTTTACTTGTTATAAGAAATATATACTATAATTTTTTTTGTATAAATGAAAACTGAGGCAATACTTCATTACATCGAAGTGGGTTTCCTGAGTTTGATTTCTCCATATAAGTGAGCTATTATAAACTATTTGTACTTGAGTTTGATTTCTCCATATAAAAAAAATTGTTTACATTCTCTTCTTGTTTTTGAATTTGAGTTATTATATGTTTCCTGAGTTCCTCTTTTTTTCCCCCACTTCTCACCCTTTTTAATGAAAAGAAAATCAGATAGAGGCTTTTTTTTTCAAACAAAAAATATGTATGATCAGAATTAGTTTCTTGTGATTTACTAGTGTTTTTTATTCAAACGTTTACGCAATGGAACTGTTAAATGAAGAACATATGACTTATTTTTAACTTTGATAAATCATATTTAAAACGCATTTGAATTTGAGTCATTTAATTTCCATTCAACTATTTGCTGGCTGCGTTAATGCGTGATACTAAATTGATATTAATTTTGTTTTTACATAAAAATAGTAAAATCGAGAAAAAACTTAATAGAATATTAATTAGTTCTTATTAATTTTTATTTTGTTGTTGCATGCATGCAGATTTCAAGTACAATAAAGGGATTGATTCGGTTGTGGTGGTGAAGAAGGAGGACTTTGATTCATGCAACATCAACAACCCCATACAAAAGATGGACGGTGGTGATTCAACCTTCCAACTTTCCAATTCTGGCCTTTTTTACTTCATAAGTGGCAACCTTAACAACTGTAAAAACGGTCAAAAGCTCATTGTTCTTGTCATGGCTGTGAGGCAACCAATTCCTAAGGCTGCGCCGCCGCCGGCAAGCATCCTGCCACCGCAGAAGATTCCGGCAACCGATTTGACTTCTCCGGCACCGACACCGACGACGGACAAATCGGGTTCAGGGAGGGTTGGTGTGAGTGTGAGTGTGGGGATTGTTTTTATGTTCATTGCCTTTGTTGGGTTGGTTTAGTGTGTTGGTGTGGCCTATGGATGAGGACTTGTGGTTTGAACTGATGGTAAAAAAAAAAATAATGATTGTTTCCCCCATGATTTGTACTTTGTATTATATGGGTGTTTTGATTTGAACTTTGTTCTTTTTGTTTAGGATTTCTTTGATTGAACTTTTTTTTTTGTTAATGTTGTGGTGGAATGGTTGTTGATGCATAACTCACAAATTTTACATTATTTTATTGTAATTAATTTTGTGTGTGTGTTTTTTTTTTATATTTTCGTCTATTTTTTACGATGTGTATTCTTTTAGTTCCTTTTTAAGTGTTTGATTGTTAACAATAAGTTGTTTCCATTTATATAACGTTTTCAAATTCAATAAAATGTTGATTTTTTTTTGTCAATTACACTCTTATTTTTATTTATTATTTTAACATATTTTTTATAAATTAAATAATAAATAATTTAAAAGTTCAAGATAAACTGAACACTTATTGGTCAAAACTTTAGTGGATACTTACTTGACCAAAACTTCTACCATCCCATTTTCCAGCTCTACCTCCAAAAAAATTACGTATTCCCAACCAAGTTTATTTTTTAATGATAATACTTGTTGTCAATCAAGGGTGAATTAGTGCTTCCCACAAGCATTAAACACACTGAGAGAAATTGATTAGAATAGCACTATTACTACTTTATAGAACATATATGTGAGAGAAGTGATCGAAAAGAGAAAGGTTTAGGAAAATTACTCACAATTTCACTAAAAATCAAAATGGTGTAGTGGGAGTAAATAGGTTTTCTTGGTTAGAGTGTAAAAACCTTAAACGATTGTAAAAAAACGCATGGAGAAAAAAAAAACAGAATTTGAACATAAAATTTTGTGAAAATTACTTAATTAAGTTCGTCTTTAGGTAGTTAATTACTTCGTCTTTCTCTCTTCTTTTTGTTATTCATGGAAGGGCCTCGTGTGAATTACTTAGTTAAGTTTATTCTCACGAGCAATATTTTAAAATTTGTGAGAAAGTAATATGAATGTTGTTTTTTTCTTTTGCTTTTTAATAGACGACAATAAAAGTATGGAAAATGGTAAGTAGTGTTTTTTAAGGATACATAAGATTATGATATTTCATTCATGGACATAAGTGAGAATAGTATCAAAGAACTCACTGCATGCGAGAATGAAATATGATTGACTTGTCGTATTACAAAATTCACCCTTAAGTTTGAAATTAATTTTAAACTATCAAGACATTTTCTTACGAGAGATAATGAAGGAGCATGAGCTGAAATTAAATAATCTGTTTATTAAAATTGTCTACAACCATCTTTGAGTTAATTACTTCAAAAATCACATTGTTGAGTTAAAATTGAATGGATGACTGAATTGCTTGATATAGTGATGTTGATGTATGGTTGGAGCGTGTTGTTGTGCGTGCTGTTTGCCATTGAGAGTGGTAGTTCATCACTGCATCAAAAGAAGAAATAACAGGAGCTTTGGCAATCTGTGGCCACAATGCCTCATTCCTACGTGTCCATATGCAACACAAAAGAGTGAAAACTTTCTACTATTTAGGATTATCTTTGGATTACTTTGAAAGTCCTGTTAGAATGGCCCACGTTGAAGGTCAGATTCTGTTTATTTCTATTATATTATTTTAGAAATTTTGTTATTTTTGAATCTGATATGCATTTTCATTCCATGTCTTTGTAACATATTTGGTGGTTTCAGTTTTGTATTCAGTAAGAGTCTCGAAGAACAAAACTGTTTTCAAGTTCGTATATGCGTCGCTTCACATTCGATTTGTAATGACTAAAGATACGCTCGTAATATTTAATTTCCACTGTTTGATTTGAATATGTTATTTAAATTGATTTGCATGTTTAGATCAGTACCTATTAATTTACAAGTCCAGCTTAATACCATATTTCATGAGCTTTGTAATGTAATAGTTATAAATTAACATAACAATTTTATATTATTTTCATATTTTTTTAATAAAACTTTGAAGACATTAATTTTGTTTTTGTTACTAGCAAAGACATGCGTAAATTAATGAAGCAAAAATGGGAAGCTAATCCACACAACATCCCATTAACACGGGAATGCAAGTAATTTCTAACGCAACAGCCAACAAGCGAGCAACTAAACATGTTATGCATTTTTTTATTTTGTTTAAGAATATGTTGTGTTTTATGTGTATTAAATATTTATTAATTTTGTTGATAATTAATTAAAAAAAATGGTGAAGTCAATTGTTATCCAAAGGAGAAAATTGAACAGAGAGATGGATAAGTGGACCAACCTAATTCACATAGTTAGCCCAGGATATATATATATATATATATATATATATATATATTATAAAGTTGATTTTTCATATATGAGTTAAATCAGATTGGCCAGTACATTATAAATAACTTATTAAGGGTATGCTGATTTTAAATTTTTAATAAACCTATTTTCGAACTAATTCTTAAAATATATTATATTTAAATGCTAATTTTTAAAATTGAGTTAAAAATATTTTGTTTGATTGATAAATAGAATACATTTTGAGTGTCACACTAAATTATTTTTTTAATCTAAATTGTAGATATTTTTCGTCAAATATAATCCTATTTTCAAACAGGACTACATTTCATTAGTATTCAACACAATTACATATCAACACTCTCAAATTCAACACTTTTACTTGAACAAAACCAATCCCGCTCAAATTGATTTACGTGCTCAATGATACTAAGTTAAATCTTTCTACCATAAAAGGTTGTAACTTTTTTTTTGAAAGGAAGTTATAAAATTTTAATTCTTTCGTAACTAATTCTATCATTATGGAATTGATTTTAAAAATTAAAAATACTATTAAACCAAATAGTTCTCTTACAATTTCCTAAAAAATAATCTCTAAGAATTGATTATTTGCCTCACTTATAGATCAAAACAAATAGATACTAAAATTAATATTAACAATGGTTAGTTCAAGTGACTTGAAACTTTAATATTTTAAGCTTGTGATAAGGAATTTAAATTCTGATTGGTATGTATGGAGAAATCATTAAATCACAAATTTAATTTTTGATTGGTAAGTATGGAGAAATCATTATTGAGAGGTTTTTTAAATTTATTTAAGCATTTTGGGTCTTATTAAATGATTTAGCAATTATATGTTTTAAAATATCATTGGGCAAGGGAGTTACATAAAAATAGAAAGCAACCAAAATATTCTTTTAAAATAAATAAAATGAGTTGGTGAATTGACCAGTAGGTTAAATGGTCAATATACATTAATGAGTGTCATTCTCCTAAAAGAGTTTAAAATTTTAGTATCGACTGAAATATTCCTTTGCAATCCTAAGCAAGGAAGAAAAAAAATTGGTTTTATATTGTCATGTTTGTGGATTCCCACATTCCCACCTACCTGTTAGTTGTTTTTCTTTTTTAACTTTTTCCTGCTTTTTTCTTTTAGGTTTTTTAAATTTATTTAAGCATTTCGGGTCTTATTTAATGATTTAGCAATTATATGTTTGAAAAATATCATTGGGCAGGGAGTTAGTTAAAAATAGAAAGCAACGAAAATATTCTTTTAAAATAAATAAAACGAGTTGGTGAATTGACCAGTAGGTTAAATGGTCAATATACATTAGAGATCAAATTATAATTTAAATAATTTCAATAAATTATACTTCTTTCTCGTGAGGGATACGATTATTATGTTATCTGACTTGTCTCTCCCATTTATTTGCGTTAAGGCGTATATCTCTTTCTCTAGACAAACACAAACAATTACTACAATCTACTCTTTAAAAAAAAAAATTAAAAATAATTGTGTGGCTATAATGTCTCTTAACCTCCTTTATCTCTCTCTTTTTTATTTAAAAAATATACAATACTACAATCTACTCCTGTATATAGTTTCATAAACTAAAGGAATAGAACTAAAGTAACGTGGTTGATAACATCCCAAATCATATAATGAAAGAAAATATTATGATATTGTACACGAGGCTATGTGCTATCTTTTTTGACAAACCATACATGAAACATATTATTAAAGTTATAATACCTACCTTCAAGTTGTATTTTGGTGTTAACTTGGTTCTGTAATGTTTGACTATGTTTTGGTCCGTGTATTTCATTTGGGGCAGGCCTGGCACTTCTTGTTCTGAACGTAATAAAATATTTTTCTTTTACAAAAAAAAAAAAAAAAAAACAAAAACCCATCAAGTTTCTCAAAGTTGTCTATACTTTTTAACATCGCATGATAAAATGAAATACTTACTAGTTACTAGCTCTTCATTTGCATGCTAGGAAGGTACAACATTTCCTGAGTGTTTTTTTTTTTTTTTATCTAGAAATTCATTAACACGTGTTTTACAGCATCAATGATACGTTAAAAGCCAAGAACTTTCTTCAACTGAAACCAATTTAAAACCTAGAAAGAATATAAAACCAAAAAGATTCAAATGTAAGGTGACTGGGAGCAGAAGGCACACATTTTTCCAATGTGCTCTCCCTTTGCCCCTACATATGTTATAACAATTATATTGCGTGAACTGATCCTCTTTGATGATCTGTCCAAGGATCGATACCTTGATCTGGCACGTTCTTGATCTTGAGCCTCTTTCTCCACAATTTGATGTCATGAAGACCTCATATAATACGCAAAAGAATGAAGATCAGTGGATGAATTGATTGCTATAGTCACTCCATGGGATGAATATACAGTAGTTTGTTACTTCTACTTTCGATGGACATGCAATATTGGCTAGTGATCTTAAATATTGAATTTAACTAATGAACAATCCTGAAAACTAACTTTTGAGATTTAGTTAAATTTGAATCTAAATTTTAAGATGGCATTAAGACCTATTTTAATGATTGTTTTATTGACTATTTGTTATTGGACTATTATTGAATGATTTCACTATGTGAAGGAAGTGTGTTAGAAATCCTATATTAAGTAGCAATAGGACCTAAATAGTGTGTTTGATATCCTACATTATCTAATGATATCACCTATATAAGGGATAACCCATCTCGCATGAGCAAATTTTTAAGCTAGACTTAAACCAAATTACAAGAACTTTTATGAGCTTATCACTTTTAACACCTCAACCACAATTGATTGATGTGAAAATGTTCAATCATAAATTCTTGGCAAACAACAAATTCAGACAAATTACTCAAGCACAATTGTTGATTCAGATTCAATTGATGTGAAAATGTTCAATCATAAATTCCCTAATAGTGTATTTGGATAGAACAATTCAACAAAGAATTCATTTTTTCAAGGAATTTAAAAGGATTCATGATAAAATAACTTATTTAGATAGAATATTTGAAATGATATTTAATTTTTGGTATTTTTATGAATTATTTTGATCGACTAAAATAATAAGATTTCAAATTTTCTCAAAAAATAAAGAATTTGAAATTCTTTTTTCGGAGACGGTCACTCTAACGATGTTTTTTTACTGACGTTGGCCGAGGTTTTGAAATTTTGAAAAAACAGCAACAAAGTAAGTGTCAATTTGAAGAAGCAGAAACAAATCCAACAGTGTAATTTGTCTCCTCTTAAGTAACCATGGCAAGCCACTCATGTCTCTACCAACAAATTTCATAATATTCTTGGCATAGTTTGCTTTCTGGAATGTATTGTGTGATAGACTCTTCCATGGTATATGCAAATCACCTCTAACCACAGCCTATTAGAAATATGTGATGTCTATTACTTCAAGGAATGCACACAACAGGAGAAATTGTCAAT
The DNA here is from genome assembly GCF_004193775.1 of Glycine soja. NCBI lineage: Eukaryota > Viridiplantae > Streptophyta > Magnoliopsida > Fabales > Fabaceae > Glycine > Glycine soja. The sequence goes on from NC_041007.1 coordinate 45,485,432, forward strand.
TTACCAAGTGCCAAAACATCCTGAGTAGAGCATAGATACAATTTCATAAGAAATCATATTAATTGATTGATAAATGCAAAAAATATACACTGTGCTCTTATTTATATTAAATATTTAACACCAGCCACAAGTGACTCACCATACATATGTATCTACATTGAAGAAGAAAAAAAAAAGCATAAAAATGTATCTACATCGAAAAATAACATTGATCAGTTGATGTAACCAGGAGGGAGTTGTCATTTTCTGAAAAAGAAGAGAGAATACTCTACAACATCAATGAGATCCGCAATGTCGTGCAATGAGCGTTCATCAGAACCCACCCAGAACATTGCACGCAGCTCCGCCTTCTTCGCCAGCCTCGCCGAGAAGCCCAGCCGCAACTCCGGCGAGTTCAGTCCCTGCAGTATTTGTCGGTACAGCGATAGCACCCGGGCCCTGTTGCGACCCAAATCCTCCGCCGTGGCCCATATCCGGCCCATCCCTAATTCGGCCTTGCAACAATACCGAATTTACACGGAAATATAATGTGAATTAAATGATTAAAAGAGAAACAAATGAAAAAAAATCATCCATTCTATCTCCTATTAACAAAAAAAAACTAATAATTAACCATTATTATTGATCGATAAAAAAAGCATCGAAGTAACACATTAACATATTTTTCTTTGGCAGAAAAAACTAACAAATTAACCATTACAACTCACATTAAAAAAATGTTCGTTTGTGATTTTGTGTCGTAAAATTATTCAATTATTTAAATTAAATAAGTAAATTACAGAGAGAGATTGAGTGGTATGGGAAAGGTGAGTCAGAAAGAACGTAGCGATAGAAATTGGATCATATCAAACATGTAATGCTTGATGATCACCGTTTCTCTTTGTTAAAGCTTTCATCATGTTCACCTTTCACAACCACACCAAAGTGGAACAAATGAAAGAGTGTTAGTTGTTGTTGTTGTTGATCGAGATACTTACTTACCTGAATTGATGAAGTTGCGATGAGAGTGAGGAATGTGTCAATGACGGCTTTTAAAGCGTTTTCAATAAGCCAAACAAACCCTAGCTCCCAGGTTGGATCAAAGCTTTCGGGTTTAAGCCCAATTTTGTCTTTTGGGCTTTTAGCCCAGTTTAACTTCCTTTCTATTTTTTTTAATGAAACTTTCTACCCAGTGAACACTGGATATAAAAAACATTAAATTATCTTTCTATTCTCTAATTTATTTTTCAGAATTGATTTGGTTTTGGAGTTATTTTTTGGGGTTTAATTTAGTTTCTAATTTTTAAAATTGGTTCAATTTAATTTTGGTTTTAATTGGATTGACAGTATTAAGAAATGTGCACCTAGTTGTGATTTTAAATCGTTATAGAGTGCGATAATATTAGTATGACACATTCATCTTTCCACCTCGTTAGTTTAATTTTTACGGGAAGATCAAATTGAACCAATTTTAAAAGTTAAAGAACCTAATTGAACATGAAAAAACTATAAGTTGAAATCTAACATAAAAAAAATAAAGTACAAAATACTAATTTAACATATAAAAATGGCATAATTATATATCTAATCCCTTAAATATATTTTAAGCTTTAATTTGATCCCTTAATTATTAAAATTTTTAAAATGCAACAATTATGTCTTTCCGTTAATTTTGTAATGTTGACTAACGGTCAACCTCTTTTTCTTCTTTCTCTAACCCTTTATGATAGATTTAGAATATGAAATAACTTCCAGATTTATAAGTAATATATAAAGTAAGAATTTAAATGATTTAGTAGGATGTAAGACTAAAGCTTGAAGAGGAAAAATTATTTTGAAATATTTTTCATTCTAAAGTAAAACTTGGTATTTTGGTTGATGAGATGGCAATCTTTATTCAGTTTTTTTTTTTTCATTTTCTTTCTTCTTCTTCCCCTCTGGTCTTCGCTCTTTGAATGTGCTTCTCTTTTTTAGATCTGATCTTGTTTCTATTTTTTTATATCTGCACATGTTCTTGGAACATGCTTCTTCCACGCAAGATCTACAAGGTCGACCTTGCAAACATTCTTCGCACTAACTTCTCCATATCGACACCGCCATTGACGTCATTGTTCAAAGAATTTTCAGCGTTTGTAATTATGCTAGGCTTGAAAGTCGAAATTGACTTTGAAACCAAATTGTAAACTTACACACTTAAAGGCTATTTGAAGAGTCCTTGTCATTCTTCGGTGCCGGAAACTTAACGCTCTTGAGCAAGAGAGAAAGATGAGCTAGAGCGAGAATCAATGAAAGAAAATGAGTGGTACCAAACAACTATTACTACTAAAAAAACCATTTTCTACGACGACAGAACAAAGATGGTTTCCCAAGAACTGTCTTAAATCTGATTGCAGTGGCATTTTTATAATATGGACGACTTCAACGATGACGATTTTACAAAAATCGTCTTGGAAACATACATTCAAGGATGATTTTTTGTAAAACTGTCATGATTTCATTTCTGTTCCAGCGCACAAATTGAGAAGTCACATCTCACTCATGACTCACAACAATGTCTAGAGATCAGTGAGAGAGCCCTAAACTAAAATCCTTGGTTTGAGCTAAGACGAATCAAACCCAAATGCGAGCACTCAATTGTTGGTGTGAGAAGGAGGGCTGTGCAAACGACCACAAGTTTGTGTCTTTCTACTGCTATGCGACTTCTATGATTATTAGATTAAGAATTGTTTGTGTGTATGTTAAACAGTGTTAAGTGTTTTTTTTTCTTGTGCTTAATTCAGAAATTGTTGATTCCATTTAAGATGCGGGGATACCAAGGTGTTTAGAACCTGAAAAATAAGGTACTAGGTTCATTTAGCCATGGACAGATACCAAGCCCAACCCTTTTTTTTAATTGTTCTTTGTTTTATTTTTTTTAAAAAACTTCTTCTATTGACATTAACTTGTTACAGGCAGTGGCAAAACATATCTATGGGACACTGAGAAACTCAAGTGTTGTCGTATCCAACTTGGTTGGACCTATAGAACCTATGGTTTTGGCAAATCATCCTGTGAAAGGCTTGTATTTCACAATGACGGGTGGACCCGAGGTAATCATCATTTTAATTGAATTCTTAACTGTCTTCATGGCTACAGCCCTGCTTATTGTGGATGATAAAAGCCTAACGAAATTAACACACATTTTGATAATTTTAAAATAAAGGATGCAATTTAAGAGAAAAAAAATGAAGTCATAATTGTTAAAAATTCACAATACTTAGATATGTTTTTGTTCAATGTAAATTCGTATTTTTTTAAATTTTAGTCTGTCTGTAAAGTTTTTATTTATTTTAGTCTCTATAAATTTATACTTTTTTTTAAATTTTATTAGTCCATGTAAGTTTTATTATTAATTTTTAGTCTATCTAAAATTGCATTTTTTTCAACTTTATTCTCTTTTAAATTTCAAGTTTTTTTATTTGAAAAATTATAAATTTTCAAGGTCTAAAAATTAAAAAAAAATTACAAAGACAAAAATTAAAAAAACATAAACTTATAATAACCAAAAATATATTTAAGCCAATTAATAATTAAAATAATGATTATATGTTTGTGTGAAATTGTTAAAAATATATGTTTTTAATCAACCACAATTATACGCAATTATACTCAGTAAAAGAAATCAACAATAATTATTATGCAGTCCATAACTAAGTACATTTTTTTTATCGTGTTAATTTCTAAAAGAAATTCATTTTAAAAATTATTTTTAAAAATTATTTTATTTTAAAAAATATCATCATTATTTTCCAATTTCAATCTACCTTTGAGATATGTAAATAATTTGAATATGGTAAATAATTAGTTTACCCTTGAGAATAATGTTATTTATACCATATTGTTCACTAATTTTTCCACATTCACTTTTTTCTTTATCTCTCTAAGAAATAATTTATCTTATCACTGATGAGTTTATGAAGGTGGCTGAAATGCCCAATTGTTTAGGAAACTCAATAAAATAAGTTGACATATATAATGAAGGTAGATGGAATAGAGTTTATGAAGGTGGGTGAACTGCCCTATTGTTTAGGAAACTCAATTTTTAATGCATAATTAAGAACATGCTAGTTGACTTTATCTCTTGTATTTACCAACTATTATCAGGAGAAATACAATTAGTTAAACGTGTTAATACCATAACATGTTATCCTTTATGGTTGCAGAGTATAAATATTGCGGCTATAAGCTACACAAGAACGTTAAGAATTACCTTGAAAACAAAGAAAGGATTTATTGATGAGAAGTTCAAATTCTGCGCGGTGAAAGCCTTTGAGGTTATATCCAAAGCAGCAATGGCGATACCCAACAAAAGCAAATGTTAAATTATCTAAAGAATAAATGAGATAAGGGTCGTCTAATCAAGGGAGGCTATGCTGTATAGTATATGCTTGGGAGTATGAATATGCGTTAATTTGTTACTTCTTAGTCAGTTTGAATTAATGTTTAATTTCATCAATAAGTAGAGATCATGGATTCTAATTTTGTTAAGTGTTAGAATGTAATTTACAAAATGGGCCAAAGTCAAGGCAATACAATAGCATACATGTCGTATGCCCATGTGTAATTTCTTTGAACAGTGATATCTTCTCCCTGCAAAAAATAAAAATAAAAATGAAGGATTATTGTTTTCCTTCTTTAGCATCATTTGATTGATATCTCGTATGAAAGACTTTAAATCTTTATAATAGACTGAGTTTAGTTTATTTGAACGGTGTTATCTTGTAATGGAAGTCTTTAAATCTTTATACAGTAATATTTTAGTTTTAGCTAATTGATTTTGGTTGAAGGCATGTTGATATCACAATTCTAAGAACACCCCTCCATTCTTTATAAATTAGACTCTTGTTAGATACACCTTCCTGTTTGCTAAGTACACCCCTCATATTTTATAAAATTTTCTTGCCAATTATATCCTTTTTTTACACCCCACGCTGGTGTAAGTTCTTTAAACCCTGTTTTACACGTCTTCCTTTCATTGAAAGGATAAAAAGGGTTTTCTCTTCAAATTTGATCAAACAATTAGCTTTGACATCACTCAAAATTAAAATTGAAATTGATATAAGTGGGATAAAATAAAGCCCACTTTACATTTGCACAAGGAAAACTAGAATGAGAGGGAATAAATGAAATTGCCACACTGATACACTTTATGGAGGAAGAGAATTGAACTTTTCTCAATATTTCATTAACTGATTTTGATTGAATTCACTCATTCAAGAGTGCGGCACATGGCTGCCTTAATAGGAAATTCATTCTAATAAAATAATAATATATTTAATGGTTAATAACTTGATATTTAAGAATCTAAATGACAGTGATACTTAATTTCTCAGTAAAAGTAACGCCGGTGAAGGAAAGTAGTGCAACTTGCAGTTGTGTTAGGCGATGCACTGTAGCTTCTCAATTCTTCGAGTTAGACGGTGATAAATTAATACTTAACAATGAAACAAAATAAAGGTGAATCAAAAACCATATTGATTTAACATTAACCGACAAAAAATATGTTTGGTCACAAACCTGTCCTTACGGATGAGAGGAACTGAGGAATGCAGTTAAAGGAACTGCAAAACCACATTTTGGGGTTGCAGAAGAAAGAGACAATCACGTCACTGTGAGAGAAGCACGACAAGCAAGACAAAGGGGAGTTGTGTGTGAAGAAATAGGGGTTTATGGAAGAACAAAATTGGGGGGTACGGGTTCAATGAAAGAAAGAAGTGTAAATTAGGGTTTAAAGGAATAACACGAGTGTGGGGGTGTGAAAACAAGGTTAAAAAGGTATCATTGACAATTAAGAATAAAAAGAGAAGGGAAGGGGTGTACTTAGCACAAGTGTATGTGATTTCGACGTAACCAGAACATAAAGGCAGTTAAAATTCAAATCTTTTTAATTATTTAAATTAAATCTGTACGTACTGAAAAATATTATCTACGTAAGATTGTCGTATTAATTATGCAGTAATAGAAATATTTATCAGTACAATAATTTCATTAGTACCTAGCAATTATATATAGGGCCGTTTGGCCATGATTTTTCAAGGTCAAGAGGGATCATTCAACCAACTAATTAAACCGATGACACTGATAGGCCATGGTTTAAGTTGATGATGGCCATGTGTATATCGATTGTTAGAGACAATGGCCACGAGTATTCATGAACTAACCCGATCAAATGAAAATTGAACTTGCATGCATGCTTTCCTACAGTTCTAGACTATAATTCATATACAATTATCATTAAAGCTAAAATGGAAATTTTATAGTCTTTTATGTATTTTTTCAGTTTAATTTCTTAAATTTTAAAAGTTTTATTTTGATTTTAGAGTATTTTTGTTAGATCAAGATGATTGTTTGCCAGTTTAAACTGTTTAGCGCATCACTTTAATTAACTTGATAACATATGATAAATTATAAAAGGTGCTACTTGATTTAGTGAATTTCTTAATTTTTTTTAATTTTATAAGTTTTACAAATCCACGTAGATTTAAACCCTCTATGCACTAATTCATTCTAATCAATGCTAAGGTTGTAATAAAATAAGTGCTTAAATTAATTTGAGTCTTACAATATTTGAAAAATATGTTATTTATAATATAATTTTGTTAATTAAGAAATAATTGTTTATATATAAGGAATGATGCTTACATAGTAACTCTACGTCATTTGTTTCAATTGAAAAATAATAATATTATTTTTTTATTCATAAGAATTAAACATGATATTAAAAAATTTACATCATTCATACATGTTGTTCAAACAACTAAAATGTATATTTTCTACATACATAAGCTAAAATCAAAATAATTAATCTAAAAATAAGGGATAGAAATTCCATTTTATTCATTAAATCAAAAGTTATCTTGAAAAATAATATCAAGATACACAAATTAATGAAGGGCATGATATGTTTACTAATTAATTTACAAGTCTAGATGATCCTCGTATAACGTGATGTTTTCAACCTGTGTGTTGGATTGACTATTTGTTATTGGACTATTATCGAATGATTTTATTATCTGAAGGAAGTGTGTTAGAAATCCTATATTAAGAGCAGGAGAAATTGTCAATTTACCAAGTGCCAAAACATCCTGAGTAAAGCATAGATACAATATAATAAGAAATCATATTAATTGATTGATAGATGCAGAAAATATACAGAGCGCTCTTATTTATATTAAATATTAAACACCAACTACAAGTGACTCACCATACATAACAATCTAGTTAGAACGCTACTCTCCTAATAATACACACTTTACTTCACGTTTTTTCTCTAGAGAAAAAATAAATGTATCTACATTGAAAAAAAAAACAATAAGCATAAAAATGTATCTACATTGAAAAACAACATGCAGCATCAATGAGATCTGCAATATTGTACAACCAGCGTTCATCAGAACCCACACCCAAAACATTGGGCCATTACCAATTCGGCTTTGCAACAATATCGAATTAACACGGAAATATAATGTGAATTAAATGATTAAAAGAGAAAAAAAAAATGATCCACTCAATCTCCTATTAACAAAAAAACTAATAATTAACAATTATTATTGATCGATAAAAAAACATTGAATTAATCCATCAACATATTTTTCTTTGGCAGAAAAAACTAACATATATTAATCATTACAACTCACATTTTAAAAAAATGTTCGTTAGTGACTTTGTGTCGTAAAATTATTCAATTATTTAAATTAAATAAGTAAGTTCTTGTTTTTGAATTTGAGTTATTATATGTTTCCTGAGTTCCTCTTTTTCCCCTTCTCACCCTTTTTAATGAAAAGAAAATCAGATAGAGGCTCTTTTTTTTTCAAACAAAAAATATGTATGATCAGAATTAATTTCTTGTGATTTACTAGTGTTTTTTATTCAAACGTTTACGCAATGGAACTGTTAAATGAAGAACATATGACTTATTTTCATCTTTGATAAATCAAATTTAAAACGCATTTGAATTTGAGTCATTTAATTTCCATTCAACTATTTGCTGGCTGCGTTAATGCGTGATACTAAATTGATATTAATTTTGTTTTTACATAAAAATAGTAAAATCGAGAAAAACTTAATAGAATATTAATTAGTTCTTATTAATTTTTATTTTGTTGTTGCATGCATGCAGATTTCAAGTACAATAAAGGGATTGACTCGGTTGTGGTGGTGAAGAAGGAGGACTTTGATTCATGCAATACCAACAACCCCATACAAAAGATGGACGGTGGTGATTCAACCTTCCAACTTTCCAATTCTGACCTTTTTTACTTCATAAGTGGCAACCTTAACAACTGCAAAAACGGTCAAAAGCTCAATATTGTTCTTGTCATGGCTGTGAGGCAACCAATGCCTAAGGCTGCGCCGCCGCCGGCAAGCATCCTGCCACCGCAGAAGATTCTGGCAACCGATTTGACTTCTCCGACACCGACAACGGACAAATCGGGTTCAGGGAGGGTTGGTGTGAGTGTGGGGATTGTTTTTATGTTCATTGCCTTTGTTGGGTTGGTTTAGTGTGTTGGTGTGGCCTATGGATGAGGACTTGTGGTTTGAACTGATGGTTAAAAAAAAATAATGATTGTTTCCCCCATGATTTGTACTTTGTATTATATTGGTGTTTTGATTTGAACTTTGTTCTTTTTGTTTAGGATTTCTTTGATTGAACTTGGTTTTGATTTGATTTTTTTTTTTTTTGTTAATGTTGTGGTGGAATGGTTGTTGAGGCATAACTCACAAATTTTACATTATTTTATTGTAATTAATTTTGTGTTTTTTTTACATCTTCTGTTTTTTACGATGTGTATTCTTTTAGTTCCTTTTTAAGTGTTTGATTGTTAACAAGAAATTGTTTCCATTTATATAAAGTTTTCAAGTTCAATAAAATGTTGATTTTTTTTTGTCACTTATACTCTTTTTTTCATTTATTATTTTACCATATTTTTTATAAATTAAATAATAAATAATTTAAAAGTTCAAAGATAAACTGACCACTTATTGGTCAAACCTTTAGTGGATGTACTTGACCAAAATTTCTACCCTCACATTCTCCATAAAATAGGTGAACTGATCATTTATTGGTCAAAACTTTAGTGGATACTTACTTGACCAAAATTTCTACCCTTTCATTTTCATCTACCTCCAAAAAAATTACGTATTGCCAACAAAGTTTATTTTTTAATGATAATACTTTGTTGTCAATCAAGGGTGAATTAGTGCTTCCCACAAGCATTAAACACACCCAAGAGAGAGAGAGAAATTGATTAGAATAGCACTATTACTACTTTATAGAAACATGTGAGAGAAGTGAAATGAGAAAGGTTTAGGAAAATTACTCACAATTTCACTAAAAATCAAAATGGTGTAGTGGGAGTAAATAGGTTTTCTAGGTTAGAGTGTAAAAACCTTAAACGATCGACAGTTATAAAAAAAACGCATGGAGAAAAAAAAAACAGAATTTGAACTTAAAATTTTGTGAAAATTACTCAATTAAGTTCGTCTTTAGGTAGTGAATTACTTCGTCTTTCTCTCTTCTTTTTGTTATTCATGGAAGGGCCTCGAGTAAATTACTTAATTAAGTTTATTCTCACGAGCAGTATTTTAAAATTGGAGAGAAAGTAATATGAGTTTTTTTTTTCTTTTGCTTTTTAATAGACGACAATAAAAGTATGGAAAATGCTAAGTAGTATTTTTTTAGGAAACATAAGATTATGATAATTCATGGATATAAGTGAGAATAGTATCAAAGAACTCACTGAGAGAATGAAATCGTGAAACTCGTATTAAAGTATGAGCAATATGATTGACTTGTCGTATTACAAAATTCACCCTTAAGTTTGAAATTAATTTTAAACTATCAAGACATTTTCTTACGAGAGATAATGAAGGAGGATGAGCTGAAATTAAATAATCTGTTTATTAAAATTGTCTACTACCATTTTTGAGTTAATTACTTCAAAAATCACATTGTTGAGTTAAAATTAAATGGATGACTGAATTGCTTGATATAGTGATGTTGATGTTTGGTTGGAGCGTGTTGTTTGCATGAAAAGAAGAAATTATCATAAGGTTTGGCAATCTGTGGCCACAATGCCTCATTCCTACGTGTCCATATGCAACACAAAAGAGTTAAAACTTTCTACTATTTTGGTTTATCTTTGGATGACTTCGAAAAGTCCAGCTTCATACCATATTTCTTGAGCTTTGTAATGTAATAGTTAAATTAGCATAAGAATTTTATATTATTTTCATATTTTTTTTAATATAACTTTGAAGACATAATTTTGTTTTTGTTACTAGCAAAGACATGCATGCGTAAATTAATGAAGCAAAAATGGGAAGCTAATCCACACAACTTCCCATTAACATGGGAATGCAAGTAATTTCTAACGCAACAGCCAACAAGCGAGCAACTAAACACGTTATGCATTTTTTTTAACATGTGTTTTATGCGTATTAAATATTTATTAATTTTATTGATAATTAATCTTTAAAAAAAATTTGGCTAACTGAGGATTATATGAGTACTTTTTAATTATAAAAATATACAAACTAAAGACATTATGAGAGAAACAATCGGTGAAGTCAATTGTTATCCAAAGGAGAAAATTGAACAAATGAAAAAAATTTATTTTGGAACTAACAAGAATCATTATAAGAGATAAAATTCTCTTTCTTAGTATTCAACACAATTACACATTAATACTCAAATTCAAGACTTTTACTTGAATAAAACCGATCCCAGACAAATTGATTTATGTGCTCAATGATACTAAGTTAAATCTTTCCACCTTAAAAGGTTGTAACTTTTTTTTTTTGAAAGGAAGTTATAAAATTTTAATTCTTTCGTAACCAATTCTATCATTATGGAATTGATTTTAAAAATAAAAATTATTATAAACCAATTAGTTGTTTTAGAATTTCCTAAAAAACAATCTCTAAGAATTGATTATTTGAGTCACTTATATATCAAAACAAATACATAGATACTAAAATTGATATTAACAATGGTTAGTTCAGGTGATGGAAACTTGAACTTTTTAAGCTTCTGACAAGGAATTTAAATTCTATTGGTAAGTATGGAGAAATCATTATTAAGAGGTTTTTTAAATTTATTTAAACATTTTCGGTCTTATTTAATGATTTAGCAATTATATGTTTAAAAAATATTATTGGGCAAGGGAGTTACGTAAAAATGGAAAGCAACCAAAAAATATATTTTTTTTAAAATAAAATGAGTTGGTGAATTGACCGGTAGGTTAAATGGTCAATATACATTAATTGGTGTCATTCTTTGAAAAGAGTTTAAAATTTTAGTATTGACTGAAATATTCCTTTGCAATCCTAAGCATGGAATAAAAAAAATTGTTCCATATTGTCATGTTTGTGGATTCCCACATTCCCACCCACCTGTTAGTTGTTTTTTCTTTTTCAACTTTTCCCTGCTTTTTTCTTTTAGGTTTTTCAAATTTATTTAAGCATTTCGGGTCTTATTTAATGATTTAGCAATTATATGTTTGAAAAATATCATTGGGCACAGAGTTAGCTAAAAACAGAAAGCAACGAAAATATTCTTTTAAAATAAATAAAACGAGTTGGTGAATTGACCAGTAGGTTAAATGGTCTAAATGGTCAGTATACATTAGAGTTCAAATTATAATTTAAATAAATTATACTTCCTTCTCGTGAGGGATACGATTATTATGTTATTTGACTTATCTCTCCCATTTATTTTAAATATATACTATCTTTTTTTTGTTGAGAAATTTACATATATGACACTATTTAATTTTTAATTTTTTGGTAAAAATTCATTAACTTTTAATACAAATTATTATTAACAAAATAGTTTTTACTACATCATTCTTATGACAGATGCAAGTATTACACTGTAATCTTTTCTTGTGTTAAGGCGTATATCTCCTTCTATTGACAAACACAAACAGTTACTACAATCTACTCTTTTTTAAAAAATATTAAAAATAATTATGTGGCTATAATATCTCTTAACCTCCTTTATCTTCACTACCACAAAAACAAGCTTCTACATCGGTGGAAAACCAGTATCTACGACGGGCCCAACACCGTCTTTGTTCCAGGTGTCGTTGTATGTCGACAACAACGACATCGGTCAACTAGCACCCGTCTTTGTAATGGAAAAAAACAACGTCAGTGGCTAGAAAAGAACACAACGCAAATAATTATCCAACTCGAATAACAGTTCTTGGACTCTTAGTTTCAGAAAAAGCTTAATTACTCCAATTTGCTGACTATGTAAATGAGTGAAGAAACTGTAGACATTGTTGATCCGATAACCACGTAACACATGTTTCCACAAAGAAAATAAAAGCGAAGCTAACTTTTTCTGACTAAGTAGAGAAATGCCAAAACAACACATAAAAAATGGAAATACTTATAAAATCAATGATTTTAAACTGCATTAACTGCACTTTTGCACGTAAACAAGAAAAAGAAAAAGAAAAAACACATGGTCAACAAAAAAAAAAAAACAAAAAACAGGTTAGGATGTTACCTCGTATAATCTAACCACGTTCGGATGCTTCAGCAGCTTCAAGGTGGATATTTCCCTCTTTATCTGCTATGAAAAAAATGAAGATGAGAAAACTGATCTTATGTATTAATTTGAATCATAAATTATAAGCAAAGAGAGGTAAAGAAACAAACAAACATAAAATTTGCACAAAAATTGCCAAACAAAACCCAATTACACTGTAAGAGTGTAGGACCACCTAATTTCCAGAACATTTTGGCACATTTGATTCATGCTTCTCATTGAACTGTTCCCATGAATTGGGACAAAACCCAAGTTTGAAAACTCCCAATTTGATCTTTTGTATTAATTTCAAAACTTCCTTTTGTCATTTGAATCCAACAGGTTATGCATATGTAATAATGGAAGAAAATAATCGAAACCACAAATGCATATGTAATAAATCCAACAACCTATGCTCGAAGTGCACCAATCCAGATAACAAAAACGCGAAACCAAAACAACCAACAACATCAACTTCGTTAGTACTCTGACTTAACTAAACCCTTTGGCCTTCAAATCCTTTTCGCATATTCAACGATGACATTGTTAGGGCAACTCAAGAAGTCGATAATCACATTTTAAAAGTCTTATATTATGAAACAAGAACTAAAAACTTATATTATGAAACAAGAACTCAAAAACTTCAACATCCTTACCTTCACACTAGCAAGGTGGCGACACCACTCCAAAGGGCACGAGATCGGATACGTGGTGGTGGTCAGAACAATGGCTAGGGTTTTTGTTCTTGGTGGTCGAAAACGCAATGTCACGGTGGGCACGACGGAGTCGTCGCTGGGATGACTTCAGGCAACAGAGCGCATGCGCATTAGGGTTTTGGTATAGCTTTTTCGAGGACGCGAGAGTGATGAATCATCGCGAAACAAGGAGTATTTAAAGCACAAAATTAAAGACGGTGCACACGTAACACCGTCTTTGTCTCTGACCACAACTACGACGGTGTCTATAAACACACCGTCTTAGATTAGTTCCACCAAAGCTACAAACGCGGCGTTTAATTGAAACGTCGTCGTATACGAAATGCGCCGTATATAAAACTTATATATTTACGGAAATGCCACCGTGTGCACTACTACGTCGGGTTATGTACGACCGACATAGAATGTGCATCGTAAAATAGAATATTTCTAGTAATGCTTTATGGATTTAAATATTATATTTTCTCTTTTTATTTAAAAATATACCATACAACAATCTACTCCCGTATATAGTTTCATCATTAAACTAAAGGAACAAAAATAAAGTAACGTGGTTGATAACCTCCCAAATCATCCCATAATGAAAGAAAATATTATGATATTATACACGAGGCTATGTGCTATCTTTCCTGACAAACCATACATGAAACATATTATTAAAGTTATAGTACCTACCTTCAAGTTGTATTTTGGTGTTAACTTGGTTCTGTAATGTTTGACTATGTTTTGGTCCGTGTACTTCATTTGGGGCAGGCCTGACACTTCTTGTGCTTGGTTTGTTGTTCTGAACGTAATAAAATATTTTTCTTTTACGAAAAAAAAAAACAAAAACCCTTCAAGTTTCTCAAAGTTGTGTATACTTTTTAACACCGCATGATAAAATGAAATACTTATTAGTTACTAGCTCTTCATTTGCATGCTAGGAAGGTACAACATTTCCTGAGTGTTTTTTTTAATCTAGAAATTCATTAACACGTGTTTTACAGCATCAATGATACGTTAAAAGCCAAGAACTTTCTTCAACTGAAACCAATTTAAAAACTAGAAATAATATAAAACCAAAAAGATTCAAATGTAAGGTGACTGGGAGCAGAAGGCACGCATTTTTCCAATGTGTTCTCCCTTTGCTCTCCCTCTTTGATGATCTGTCCAAGGATGGATACCTTGATCTGGCACGTTCTTGATCTGGAGCCTCTTCCTCCACAATTTGATATCATGAAGACCTCATATAATACGCAAAAGAATGAATGATCAGGGGATGAATTGATTGCTATAGTCACTCCATGGGATGAATATACAGTGTTCAGTTTGTTGCTTCTACTTTCGATGGACATCCAATATTGGCTAGTGATCCTAAATATTGAATTTAACTAATCCTAAAAACTAATTTTTGGGATTTAGTTAAGGTTGAATCCAAATTTTAAGATGGCATTATCCAATGATTTCACTATGTGAAGGAAGTGTATTAGAAATCCTATATTAACTAGCAATAGGACCTAAATAGTGTGTTTGATATGCCACATTATTTAATGATATCACCTAAATAATGTATATAAGTAAGGGTAACCCATCCCGCATGAGCAAATTTTTAAGCTAGGCTCAAACCAAATTACAAGAACTTTTATGAGTTTATCACTTTTAACACCTCAACCACAATTGATGTGAAAATGTTCAACAATAAATTTTTGGCAAACAACAAATCCAAACAAATTACTCAAGCACAATTGTTAATTCAGATTCAATTGACGTGAAAATGTTCAATCATAAGTTCCTTAAGAATACGTTTGGATAGAGAATTTTAACTCAAGAAAGTAATTTATTAGAAATCTAGAATTCATTGTTTGAATGTTTCTTTATGAAATTTAAATTTTTAAAATTTTAAAACAGAATTTTAAACAACTAAAAATGTGAAATTTCAATTTTTCTCCTTAATAACATTTATCTTCTCATCTACCCGAAAGTTATCTTCTATTCTCTTTGTACTCAATTATAATTTTTTACATAAAGATTCAGAAAATACTGGATCTCCACAAACACAAGCAAATTGGATAACAAACATTCGCTAGAATTTTGCTTAAATTTGAACCCATAGCTGATGATAAAACTAGAATAGATATTTTATGTTTCCTACTTACACGATCCTATATCCTTGCTTTTCTATCAATCTCTAATTCTAGTATTATAGTGTTAGTATAGACCGATTTTGTTTTATCCAAACACAATTTTGAAAAAAAAAATTAATTAAAATATTTAAAGTTCTTAAAATTTAAAATTTTCCCTCATCCAAACATAGTGTCAATTTGAAGAAGCAGCAACAAATCCAACACTGTAATTTGTTTCCTCTTGAGTAACCATGGCAAACAACGTATCCACTGACCACTCATTTCTCTACAACCAAATTTCACAATATCCTTTTCAGGAATGTATTGTGTGATAGACTCTCTTCCATTCCATGGTATATGAAAATCACCTTTAACCACAACCTATTAGAAATATGTGATGTCTATTACTTCACGGAATGCACACAGTAGGAGAAGTTGTCAATTTACCAAGTGCCAAAACATCCTGAGTGGAGCATAGATACAATTTCATAAGAAATCATATTAATTGATTGATAGATGCAGAAAATATACATTGTGCTCTTATTTATATTAAATATTAAACACCAGCCACAAGTGACTCACCATACATAACAATCTAGTTAGAATGCTACTCTCCTAATAATACACACTTTACTTCACGTTTTTTCCCTAGAGAAAAAAAATATATCTACATTGAAGAAAAAAAAACCAATAAGCATACAAATGTATCTACATCGAAAAACAACATTGATCATTTGATGTAACGAGGAGGGAGTTGTCCTTTTCTGAGAAGAGAGAGAGAGTACTCTACAGCATCAATGAGATTTGCAATGTTGTGCAACGAGCGTTCATCAGAACCCACCCAGAACATTGCACGCACCTCCGCCTTCTTTGCCAGCCTCGCCGCGAAGCCCAGTCGCAACTCTGGCAAGTTCAGGCCCCGCAGTATTTATCGGTACAGCGACAACACCTGGGCCCTATTGCGGCCCAAGTCCTCCACCGTGGCCCATATCCGGCCCATCCCCAATTCGGCTTTGAAACAATACCAAATTAACACGGAAATATAATGTGAATTAAATGATTAAAAGAGAAAAAAAAATGAAAAAAAATCATCCATTCAATCTCCTATCAACAAAAAAACTAATAATTACCAATTATTATTGATAGATAAAAAAAACATCGAATTAACACATCAACATATTTTTCTTTGGCAGAAAATAATTAACAAATTAACCATTACAACTCACATTTAAAAAAAAAAGTTTGTTCGTGACTTTGTGTCGTAAAATTATTCAATTATTTAAATTAAATAAGTAAATTACAGAGAGAGATTGAGTGGTGTGGGAAAGGTGAGTTAGAAAGAACGTAGTGATAGAAATTGGATCATATCAAACATGTAATGCTTGATGATGACCATTTCTCTTTGTTAAAGCTTTCATCATGTTCACCTTTCACAACCACACCAGAGAGGAACAAATGAAAGAGTATTTGTTGTTGTTGATCGAGATACTTACTTACCTGAATCGATGAAGTTGCGATGAGAGTGAGGAATATGTCAATGACGGCTTTTAAAGCGTTTTCAATAAGCCAAACAAACCCTAGCTCCCAGGTTGGACCAAAGCACACACTTAAAGGCTATTTGGAGAGTCCTTGTCATTCTTTGGCACCAGAAACTTAACGCTCTTGAGTAAGAGAGAAAGATGAGCTAGAGCGAGAATCAATGAAAGAAAATGAATGGTACCAAACAACTATCACTACTAGAAAAACCATTTTCTACTACGGCAGAACGAATCGGCTATGTCAAATGGTCAAAATTTAATTATTTGTAAATAAAACAATTGACTTGACAAAATATATATTTCAATTTATTGAATTGTGTTCTCCGTGACTTGCAAATTGGCTTTCATGATAAATACTTTAGCATTTTAAACTAACCTACTAGTGTAGAATTAGACAATTCGCAACAGGCATGTCTCCAGTCCAGCCATGAAATAGTTGTTGATATAGGTTCAATTCCATCAAACCTAACTCATTAAATTCTAAAACCACTACAAGTGGGTTTTACACATCATCAACCCCACCATATAAGTTTATTTAAGGAAGCATTTGACTTGATTTTCTTTTTAAAATTTAAAAGTGAATTCAAGGTTAAATTAAAAATAAATAAAAATTTAAATTTAGAGTTAAAATTAATTGATATTTTTGTAGTTTTAAATTAAAAAAAATCAAAATTTTAAATTAATTGATATTTTCAAGTATGCTATTGTATGCTATTATTTATATGACTCATGGACATTGTATGCTATTTTCAAGTATTCCATGTATGATGACTTGTTCTAGTAGTTGTTAAACAAAATGATCAAGTGAGTTAGTCATCGATTTAACGGGAAATTTGGCTGAAAATCAATTTTAAGTTCTAACTCTAGACTTTATATGTTGGTGAAATTTTTCTATAACAAACTCTTATGGTTATCTAGGTATTATCTCTAGGTCGAATTGTTGATACAGTCATAATGAATCCTCCACTTGGTACTCGGAAAAAAGGTGCAGATTTGGATTTTCTCTATGTTGCATTGAAGGTAAACAATAACATCAAAGCTTATCTATAAATATATGATTGATGGGAATTCTAATATTAACTTTGTCAGGTTTATCTCAAGGTATTTGTTCCTTGCATAAGACTTGTTTACACCCCGACGTTACTTGTTATTATGGATGCGTAAATCTAATCGGTAAGTGTACCGAGTTGTACAAGTAATAATAAAACAATAAGAATTGAGTATCGATCTCAAGGAACTTATTTCATTTGGTGAACTCTCATTCAATGAGCAGACATTTGTACAAAGAATCAATAATCATGAATCAAACAAATATGTATTCTACTCTAATGATTAATAACAGAAAATATGAGCAAGTGGGTGTTAAAACAGATAATTAAAAAGCGTTAGGTCCTCCTACTGAGTTACTTAATGCAATTAAGGGTTTTTCTCTATTTAAAGATGTTCATGTGTTCTATGTTGAGGACAAAATTCCCAAACATCGATGTCTCGCATGATTGAGCTAACTCTAATTAAACCTTGTTCTCGGATGTCTCGTCGAACTTAGCTTAATTGAATAACATTAAGGTCACAACATAATAAAACTAAATTATCGCACTCCGTGTCCAGACATACGATAACCTAGCCCGTTCTATCCAATTCTAAGGATACAGTACATTTTCCAATGTTAAAGCTCCTAACTTTACATACAAATGGGTCATCAAGCCACAAACATGCATAGATTAAGCACAGATAGAAACATTGAACACATAAAAACAACTTCAAATAGATAAGATAAGAATTTACGTCAAATTCCCAGTAGGATTCTCCAACTGAGGGGGCTTAGCCTTCCATGGCAAGATATCACCTTTCAGCTACAAAAGGGTTTTAGAAAGCACAATACAGATTACAAATTTGTGGGGATGTCTCCTCCACCTCTATGAACCTACAAAATACCGTAAAACCTAGAATCCTCCTGAAAGCTGGGGTCTTTGGTGCTCCCTTGCCTTTTTCACGTAAGCACACTCTTCTCTCAGGCTAAGACTTTGAATTCTCCCAAAAAGCTCTCTTTTGATTTTCCATTTCGGCTTAAAAAGGGCTTTCTGACCTCGAAGGCATACTTAGCGTCATTTTCGCGCTTAGCGCGAGTAAGTGGATTTTGGCTCAGCGAGCCAGGCACGCTAAGTGCCAAAAGAGACAAACGTCTCGCTGAGCGAGCTGATGACGCGCTGAGCGCGTGCTGGCGTGACAGATTTCTTTCAAGATTCCTCTTACTCGCTAAGCGAGCTGCTGCCTCGCTTAGCGGATGATACTCGCTAAGTGCACGGTCTTGGTTTAGCGAGATAACAGCTTCTGCACCTTCCAATTATTCTCCTTTTTACCTGAAATTGAAGTGAAATTTACATTAATTCCATGTGAAGAGCCTCTGCTGAGCAAAGATAAAAACTAAACAAGAAATATTTACAATTATACAAAAAGAACAATAAATTGGAGAAAATATATATATTTTGTAAAACTTTTCTATACAAAAGTTAGTCGTAGATGACGACTAACAAGACTTCAACAAGAGATGTAAGATTTTCATTTTAAATTCTAAATTCCTTTCTATAATAAAGTGTCATCTTATATTTTTTTTTTGCACACACTAATAGAAATTAATAAATAAATAAAAGAAAAATAATTTTATAAAACTAATGTTATCCTTAATTAAGCTTCAGGATGACCTAAAGTTGTGAAATATGAAATTTTTATTTTTTGTTTTAAAAATATAAAGAAAATAATATTTTTTTAAAAATATTTATACAATTTTTAATGATAATATTTTTATTATTTTATTTTTAAAATTTTTTCTTTTTTTTTAAAAAGATAATCTAAAATAAAGTGTAAATCCTGTTCATTATATGAATGCTTAAATATTGTGATGTGTGTGGATCAATTTAGAGCATGTTTGACTAAACGTTGGTAAGGCCAACCATAATTTTGTCAACGAATCAGAACATTTTTTTTTATTTATTTTGTGTTTGATCGTTGGATTTACCTTGGAATTCATGCGACAACAATTTAAACAAAAAACTAAACATGTCCTTAATTAATAGTATCAAATTTGCGCAACTATAGTAATATTCAAAGAAGTAGTAGTTTGACCTTATAAATATTATTTGGTAAATAAATTTTTTTTAGTAGTCTGTTATTTTTTTTTAACAAGTTTCTGCATAAACCAACATTAATCTATATAAATTCTTTTATATTTGATTCTCCAAAAGATAATTTTTAACTTATGCATTATCTAATTTTAGTTTATAAAAAAATTATATTTTTCTTATTTTCTCCTCTAATGTGTTTTTAAGGAATTTTATGCAAACATATCCTTATTTGATCTTCAACTGAAAAAAAATGCTATTATAAGGAAACTCAGACTGTAGGCTAAAGTTAAACTCGTGGCTTTAAAAATTCCTTTCAAAATCTAAATTCCTTGCCATCCCTTCTTATTTCTCATTAATTCACATATTTAACTTTGTCAGGTCAATTAAATGCCATTAGTACATCGATCTTTGTTGCCCGTATATTAAAAGCAATGAGCTGACTCCCGAGAGTTACAATATGGCATAAAGCCAGAAAGAAAGTAGACAAAAAATTAATGAAATAGGTTGAAAGTAATTAAGATGATAATTAAGGGTCAGTCAATTATGTTCCCCTTATTTTTTTGGTGGGAAAGTGAGGAAAGACTTAACAAATAAAATTGAGAAGAAATAGGGGTCAAGTAATTAAAAAACAACCAAGGCTGATGCCTGTTTTTGGCACCCCATCCATTTTTACAATTCTCATTAAGTGTATATTAATTTATATTAATTTTTACGGTAGCTGCAATCACTTACTTGTTGACTCTTAAATATGACTTCTGTTGCAGTATAGTAGTATATGTCAAAGCATGCAAAGTTTGGATATTTTGTTCCTCCAGTTAATTTGATTTTTTTTTGCTCAAATAATTTTTCGTTCATGAAATTAAGTTAGTAAAACTATATGTAAATGTATATAGTTCAGCAGATCAATCGTAATATTTTAATATGTTTTATTATTAGTTGAAGAGGAAAAAATTATCTAGATTTTATGATTATTTTTACTTTTTTAGTTGAGGTGAGATAGCTTTTTTTTTCTATTACACGTAGCATGAGATATTTTGGTAAATGTCAACTACGACGTGCACAAAAAGAAAAAAAGAAGAAAAAAAAATCATCTATGACAGTTTGGATTTTTGCATCAGTCGAAATCAAAGAGGGTTTAAGATAGATATTTAATCAATAATGTTAAAACTTTTAATTTCATTGAGACGTGTGTTTGATCAAAAACCGCATAATGTTCTTGATGGTTATAAAAAGCATTTAATTCCTACAAGTACCACTAACCGTATTAGCCTAATAAGTAATAACTTAATAATGATGACAATGGATGTTTGCATTGTTAGTATCTTTGATTGTATATTGTTCATAGTAGGCAAAGCTACTTCAAAGTGTAGAAATAATAGCTCCTGCATGTGAGCATGTCCACAGTAGCTCTCATGTCGAGAACTGCATTTTTGTCCTACTCATTCATAAATCAGAGCTTATTCAACTTGTAAGCTTTCAATATATATATATATATATAGAGATAGAAAGAAAGAAAAAAAAAAGTGATTAATAACATTGGTGATATAATGTGATAGGAAAAAAGAGACAAAAATATAAAAAAGTATTGATAGGATGTCTGTAAATAGTGGATGTTTAAATGTGATTACTCAATTTATTAAGTATTTGTTTGTTTTAAATTAGAAGAAAGTTAAATTTAAATCGCTAACGTAATTGAGATATAAATTCAAATTAATTTTAATAATAAAATTATATAAATTATATTTATGATATAAATAGAAAATAATAATTTAAATATATTTTTAATTCTTATAAAATAAGTAAATTTTAATCATGGTCCCTATAACAATTTTTGTTTTTTATTCTTCTAAGTTTTGAAATATTGTTTTTAGTTTTTATAAAATGAACGAATTTTTGTTTTGAGTTCAATAAAACAATTTTATTTGATTTTCATCTTTCTAAAATCGTTATTTTTATTTCTCATATTCATTTTAGAAATCTAGAAAAAGACATACTAGCGAGTGTCAAAGCCACTTAATTAACATTCCATTAAACACAAAAATAGTTAATGAGTTCACATAACAAAAAGAAAAACTAACGTATCCTATTGTCGGTGACTCCTCTCGAAATGCAGATGTATGAAGAAGGATTATTGTAGGCAGTCTTATTTTTTACATATAAAAGATTTATCTCCAATAATATTGTTGCATATATAATAGTAAATACCAAAATTAATAATTTGAACTTTTAAGAAATGAATATATATATATATATATATATATATATAACTAAAATATAAATTTATTATACTTAAGTCTTTATAATATTAAATATATATGTCATCAAGCATTTCATAGCCTCGTTGACAGTTGTGTGTCAATTATTTATCATTGTCATATGGTTAGATAAAAAAAAATTATCGAAATAGCATATTGAAGTTGTTGAAAAACTTTATTATAAAAATTGTTGAAAAACTTTATTATTTATCATTGTCATAAGAGTTAAATAGGAAAGATCCCGAAAGCCATTGGGATGCAATTAAACTTTATTATAAAGGTTTGAAAAAATTAAACTAATGAAGACATGAAGTATCTATGCATGTATGATTCTACGAGTATTATTATTTTTTTAAAAGAAGAATTAAACTCGAGTATTGACAAATTTAAACAACTTATACGCATTGTTTAGCCAAATAAGCTACATCGATCCTCTTAGCCCTTACAACGAGTGTTAATTGATAAAATGTGTGTTTGATAAAATTTATTTACAGTTTAATTATTTTTATTTTATCATCCAAGCATCCTAAAGGTATATGAAAGAACTTTTTAAAAAAACTTATAATACGTCAATAAATTATTTTTTATTTATTTAAATAAGTTCTTTAAGATAACTTGTGAAAATAATTTATATCTTATGTAAAAGTAAATTAACCAGCATATTGTAAATATAAATGTGTTGAAAGAGAAATTATTAATTTCCTCACACATCAAAATTAAATCTAAGGCTAAGGTAGGGAAAGGCAAAGGACAAACACACCAAAAAAATCATATTTTCTAAAAGGTTTAATTACAGTTTTTAAAAAATTATAATTAAAATAAACTTTTAACTCTTAATAACTTTTCAATCAAATTTAATCCCTTCATTTTTTTTTAGATTATTATTCATTACAGTAAATTCCTCATGCACCAGAAAACCCACATCCATAGTGAAGTTCGAAGATCACATAAAGATTCCAACATTCCCCAAAAACGAGTCATTGGAATTGTATGACCAATATTTTGATGACTATTTGACAAAGATACTAATGGAAAGGACACCACAAGATAAACCACTTTGGGAAATTCATGTGATCAAATACCCTACAAGCAATGCTGCTGGAACCTTAATATTCAAACTTCACCATGCACTTGGAGATGGCTACTCTCTTGTGGGTGCTCTTCTCTCTTTTCTTCAAAGAGCTGATGACCCTTCCCTTCCTCTTTTGTTTCCGTCGCGAAAACCCTCAGCATCACCATCTTCCACGAAGGGCTTCTTCAGGTGGTTCCCTTTTTGTTCTCCTTCTTTTAACTATTTTGGATTTTAGATGGAGCACCGTGAAAAGCTCAATTATTGTTGAAGATGACAAGACACCCATAAGGAGTGGTGAGGAAGGTGTTGATGTTAGAAATTTTATAATTCCTAGTTAATTAATTAATGTGGGCTACATATTATATTTATCATTTATATTAATTATTTATATTTATGGGCTCAATAAAAGTGATCTAATTTGGTGAACTTATTGGACTATCATCAGAAATTAATATGGACTTGATAAGCGGAAACCAGTTTGACCCGTTAGAAAATAATGAGAACTCTAACAGGTTAAAACTTAAAGCAAGGTTGTGTTCCCTAATACACCAAATCAGAAATTGTATTATCTTCTTCCCATCTCACGAGAAACCTAAGGTCCCAAAAGGAAAACAATGATTTGGTTGAGGAAGAACACAAAACCAACACTTCCTCATACTCATCAATTCCGTTGTTTAACATAGATCCAGGTATTTTTCACAACCCCTCTTGATAATCTAACGTAATGTGTTTCCGGTGATTATTGATATTTTTTTAAGATCCCTAAAATATCAAATAAGTGGTATCAGAGTCACCATTATTGTTAGATTATTGAGAATTAAATTTATTTGCTTTGTGTTATACCTATATTATTTTGTTACATAAACCCTAATTTTATTTTGGGATTTTATCTTTGCAATTATAATTATGATTGTAAGTTTGGATTTTTTTTTCTTTTCGACCACGATATAATAATCATCATATGCGCGTTCATGTTTTGCGTTCGGATTCCATGAGAAAAAACTTTTTTTTTCTCGCTCCAGAATAGTTATCCTTTTTTGTTTCTCGTTCATGTGTTTGTTTTTTTATGCCTGTTGGTTTTGTTTCCTTATGCATGCCATGAATCCATGGCATACATGCCATGACATGATATGCATGTGATACATAATCTTTGGCTTTATTATATCATCATAAGAAAATCCTTGTTACGTATCGTTAAATGCAATTTGACTTTTGCATTTTATTTTTGTTTTCCTTGTTTTTATTTGTGAATTATGTGTATTAATTGGTGATTCACATTATGTTTTGTTGTAAATTCAGAAATTACAAACCCTCTAAATTATTCCTTTTTTTTATGTCTGGTAATTTTGATTGAGTTGATTGAAACAATATATTGTCAAAGCAATCTCTATTGCATAAATTAATTTAATTAAAATTATATAAATATTAGTATAAAATTATTTATGCAAATTGTGCTCAACCCAAAGGAAGACACAATTTGGCCAAATAATTTTGTACCTGTGATGATAAATGTGTGGCAATTATAAGATATTTTCATGTGAATTATAGTCGGTCCAAAGAAAGACTATGATTTGACAGAATTTATTGTCAATATTTGATCATTGTGTTGAGAGTACCACTTACAAATTAATTTCTCTGTCCAAAGACCGTGAATTAATGTTGTGCTGGGTATCTTGTGATGAGTTTGTTATGTGAACTATTTTGCACATGTCTTGTTTTATATATATATATTTTATATAACTTATTGGCTTATTTGTGAGCATGTAATTATTTTTATTTTTATTGTTATTCAGTTTGTGTTGCTAGTGCTACAAATGTATCTGCTCAAGTGAGCAATATCCCTATGCTGAATGGGACAAATTTTAAGGTTTGGAAAGAAGTCGTGGAAATTGTTCTCGGTTGTATGGATTTGGATTTGGCACTGAGAACGAAACGACCCACTTCCACTCCGGAAGCCTCCAATGAGGTAAAAATTGAGAAATGAGATCATTCCAATCGAATGTGCATTATGATCATGAAACACTCTATTCCAAAAGCATTTTAGGGCTCTATTTTTTAGGGTGAAAATGCAAAGAAATTTATTAATGAAATTGAACAATACTTTTCCAAAAATGAGAAGGTGGAGACGAGTAACCTTTTGGCTAAACTCATCTCCATGAAGTATAAGGGCAAAAGTAATATAAGGGAGTACATAATGGAAATGTCTAACTTGGCATCTAAACTGAAAGCACTTAAGTTAGAGCTTGGTGAAGATCTGCTTGTGCATTTAGTTTTAATCTCACTTCCTGCACACTTTGGGCAATTCAAAGTGAGTTATAACACTCACAAGGACAAATGGTCCTTTAATGAGCTTATATTTTTGCAGAGAGACAGATTTGAAAGTGCTCATTTAAGCTCCACCTCTTAGAATAAGAAAAGAAAGAAAACTAAGGGTGCTGTTGAAGGGTCTTCTCAGCAAAAGAAACCAAAGAAGGGTGAGGAATTTACCTGCTACTTCTGCAAGAAGTCTGGACACATGAAGAAAGAGTGTCCCAAGTACGCTACAAGGCGTGTAAAGAAAGGTAAATCTCTTGCTCTTGTTTGTTATGAAGTTAATTTAGCTTTTGTACCTAAAGATACTTGGTGGGTAAATTCTGGTGCTACTACTCACATAAGTGTAACCATGCAGGATTGCCTGTGGAGCCGACTGCCAAGTGATGATGAAAGATTCATATTTGTGGGTGATGACAAACAGGTTGCGGTGGAGGCTATTGGAACTTTTAAATTGCAGTTAAAGACTGAATTTTATTTGAATTTGTTTGAAACTTTTGTTGTATCATCTTTTAGACGGAATTTAATTTCTATTTCTAGTTTGGACAAATTTGATTTTTCTTGTTCATTTAGAAATAATAAAGTTAGTTTCTACCAGAATTCGAATTTGATTGGTTCCGGTTCCTTAATTGATAATCTATATATGTTGGATGTTAACTGTTCCTATAATGAAATACTGCAAACAAATTCACGTGGTACAAAAAGGAAATTAAAAGAGAATTCAACCACTTTATGGCACAAACGCTTAGGTCATATCTCTAAACAGAGAATTCAGAGACTTGTGTCAGATGAAATTCTTGAACCTTTAGATTTATCAGACTTTGAAGTCTGTGTTGAATGCATAAAGGGAAAACAAACAAACATAAGGAAATTAGGTACCGAAAGAGCTAAAGACATCTTAGAATGAGTACATATGGACATTTGTGGTCCTTTTCCAATACCTTCTTGGAATGGGCAACAATACTTTATCTCGTTCATAGATGACTACTCTAGATACAATTACCTTTATTTGATACATGAGAAGTCTCAATCCCTAGACGTTTTTAAGAGTTTCAAGGCTGAAGTTGAACTTCAACTTGGAAAGAAAATTAAGACCATCAAATCTGACTGTGGTGGTAAGTACTATGGTAGATATGATGGATCGGGAGAACAACGTCCAGGACCTTTTGCGCTTTTTCTCAAAGAGTGTGGAATTGTTCCGCAATACATTATGCTAGGCAAACCTAACATGAATGGTGTTGCAAAACAACGAAACTGAACTCTTAAGGATATGGTGAGAAGTATGGTTAGCCATTTTTCTTTGCCAGAGTCACTTTGGGGAGAAGCCTTAAAGACCGCAGCTTACATCCTTAATAGGGTGCCAAGTAAAACAGTTAATAAAACCCCTTATGAACTTTGGACTGGCAAAAAGTCAAGTATTAAGCATTTGCATATTTAGGGTTGTCCAGCTAAGGCGCGACCTTATAGGCCACATGAAAGAAAGCTGGATTCAAGAACAATTTGTTGTTATTTTGTTGGCTATGCTGAACGCTCTCGGGGCTATAACTTTTATGATCCCACTTTAAGATCAATATTTGAAATAGGAAATGCAAGATTTCTTGAGAAAGTTGAGTTTGGGAAGAAAGAGAACATAAGGAAAGTTGTCTTTGAGGAAGAACTTGTTATTGACAGTGCTCAAGTCCTCATACTTATTGCTGTTCAAGAAACAAATCCAGTAATAGAAAACAATATTCAAACTATTGTTGATGACATTGTTCAAGAACAAGACAACGATGAGGTTCTTCCTCAAATACCTATACAACAATCTCAACAACCTCAAGAAGTGTCATTAAGGAGATCTGATAGAGAGAGGAGAAGTGCAATCCCTGATGATTATATTATCTTTCTCCAAGAACATGAGGATGACATTGATTTAACATAGGATGATCCGATTAACTTCTGTCAAGCCATGCGTAGTTCTAACTCTCAAAACTGGATCAATGCCATGAAGGATGAGATAAAATTTATGCAAGACAATGACGTTTGGGATCTCATCGAATTGCCTGAAAGTGTGAAACCTATTGGTTGCAAATGGATATTTAAAACCAAAAGGGATTCATGGGCAATGTCGAGAGATATAAGGCTCGTCTAGTCTCTAAAGGATTTACCCAAAAGGAAGACATTGACTATAAAGAAACCTTTTCTCTAGTATCTTCAAAGGATTCTTTTAGAACAATAATGACACTGATAGCTCATTATGATTCAGAGCTACATCAGATGGATGTTAAGACTGTGTTTCTAAATGGTGACATTGAAGAAAGAATTTATATTATGCAACCATAAAACTTTGTATCAGGTGACTCAAAGTATATGGTTTGCAAACTAAATAAATCCATCTATGGTTTGAAACAAGCTTTCTGTCAATGGTATTACAAGTTCCATCAAGTCATTACCTCATATGGTTTTGAGGCAAATGCAGTTGATGATTATGTATACCACAAGTTTAGTGGGAGTAAATACTCATTCTTGGTGTTATATGTCGATGATATACTGTTTGCTAGCAACGATATAAGCTTCTTACAAGAGACTAAGAAATTTCTGACGAAAAATTTTGAGATGAAAAATCTTGTGAGTCTCTTTTGTATTAGGAATCAAGATACTAAGAGATCGCTCTCAAGGTATCCTAAGGTTGTCACAAGAGAGTTATATCGATAAGGTCCTAGATAGATTCGACATGAAAGATAGTATACCAGGAGATACCCCGATAGCTAAAGGAGACAAATTTTGTCTCAAACAATGCCCCAATAATAACCTTGAAAGAATAGAGATGCAAAAGATTCCTTATGCATCAGTAGTAGGAAGTCTAATGTATGCTCAAGTTTGCACTCGTCCCAATATAACATTTGTAGTAGGAGTTCTGGGTAGATATTTGAGTAATCCTGGAATGCAGCATTGGAAAGCAGCAAAACGTGTGATATGTTACCTAAAGAGAACAAAATGATACATGCTCACTTATCAGAAGTCTGAGAATTTGGAGATCATTAGGTACTCAGACTCTAATTTTGCTAGATGTTAAGATAGCAAATGCTCCACATCTGGATACATATTTATGCTGGCTGAAGGAGCTATTTCTTGGAAGTCTGCTAAACAGACTCTCACAACTTCCTCGACCATGGCCATGGAGTTCATTGCTTGTTTTGAGGCATCCAACCATGGGATATGGCTGAGAAATTTTATCACTGGTTTGCGTGTGGTTGACGTAATTGAAAGACCATTAAAGATTTATTGTGACAATAACTCAGCAGTTCTTTACTCCAACAACAATAGGAGTGCAACCAAATCAAAGTTTATTGACATCAAGTTTTTGGTTGTTAAAGAAAGAGTTCATAATAGACAGATTTCCATAGAACATTTAAGGACTAATGATATGCTAGCTAACCCACTTACGAAAGGTTTGATACCTAAAGTTTTTCATGAGCACACTGCTCATATGGGAGTGACTCCTTATAGTACCTTAGTTTAGTGGGAGTTCCATTTATGTTCTATATTTGCCTTATGTTTTTCAAATATTTGTATAGATTGATTTTCTATAAAATAAAGTTGAAGGTTATCATTTCATTCTGAACTTGTTTTGTTTGCGATATTTATATTGTGTTTGGATTGATCTCTATAAAAAATAAAGTTTGGACTAGTTGGAAATGAACATGAATGAGATACAATTAGTTTGGACTAGTTTAATGCATAATTAAGAACATGCTAGTTGACTTTATCTCTTGTATTTACAAACTATTATCAGGAGAAATACAATTAGTTAAACGTGTTAATACCATAACATGTTATCCTTTATGGTTGCAGAGTATAAATATTGCAGTTATAAGCTACACAAGAACGTTAAGAATTACCTTGAAAACAAAGAAAGGATTTATTGATGAGAAGAAGTTCAAATTCTACGCGGTGAAAGCCTTTGAGGTCATATCCAAAGCAACAATGGAGATACCCAACAAAAGCAAATGTTAAATTATCTAAAGAATAAATGAGATAAGGGTCGTCTAATCAAGGGAGGCTATGCTATATAGTATATGCTTGGGAGTATGAATATGCGTTAATTTGTTACTTCTTAGTCAGTTTAAATGTTTAATTTCATCAATAAGTAGAGATCATGGATTCTAATTTTGTTAAGTGTTAGAATGTAATTTACAAAATTGGCCAAAGTCAAGGCAATACAATAGCATACATGTCGTATGCCCATGTGTAATTTCTTTGAACAGTGATATCTTCTCCCCGCAAAAAAAATAAAAATAAAAATTGAGGATTATTGTTTTCCTTCTTTAGCTTCATTTGATTGATATCTCGTATGAAAGACTTTAAATCTTTATAATATACTGAGTTTAGTTTATTTGAACAGTGTTATCTTGTAATGGAAGTCTTTAAATCTTTATACAGTAATATTTTAGTTTTAGCTAATTGATTTTGGTTGAAGGCATGTTAATATCACAATTCTAAGTACACCCTCATTTCTTTATAAATTAGACTCTTGTTAAATACACCTTCTTGTTGCTAAGTACACCCCTCATTTTTATAAAATTTTCTTGCCAATTGTATCCTTTTTTCTACACCCCCACGTGGTGTAAGTTCTTTAAACCCTGTTTTACACGTCTTCCTTTCATTGAAAGGATATAAAGGGTTTTATCTTCAAATTTGATCAAGCAATTAGCTTTGACATCACTCAATTAAAATTGAAATTGATATAAGTGGGATAAAATAAAGCCCACTTTACACTTGCACAAGGAAAACTAGAATGAGAGGGAATAAATGAAATTGTCACACTGATACACTTTATGGAGGAGGAGAATTGAACTTTTCTCAATATTTCATTAACTGATTTTGATTGAATTCACTCATTCAAGAGTGCGGCACATGGCTGCCTTAATAGGAAATTCATTCTAATAAAACAATAATATGCAGTAATAGAAATATTTATCAGTACAATAATTTCATTAGTACCTAGCAATTATATATAGGGCCGTTTGGCCATGATTTTTCAAGGTCAAGAGGGATCATTCAACCAACTAATTAAACCGATGACACTGATAGGCCATGGTTTAAGTTGATGATGGCCATGTGTATATCGATTGTTAGAGACGATGGCCACGAGCATTCATTAACTTACCCGATCAAATGAATATTGAACTTGCATGCATGCTTCCCTACAGTCCAGACTATAATTCATATATAATTATCATTAAAGCTAAAATGGAAATTTTAGTCTTTTATGTATTTTTTCAGTTTAATTTCTTAAATTTTAAAAGTTTTATTTTTGATTTTAGAGTATTTTTGTTAGATCAAGATGATTGTTTGCCAGTTTAAACTGTTTAGTGCATCACCTTAATTAACTTGATAACATATGATAAATTATAAAAGGTGCTACTTGATTACAACATTTTTAATGCGCAAATGTTTAGATGAATTGATTATCTTAATTTCATGAATTTTTTTTAATTTTATAGGTGTTATAAATCCACGCAAATTTAAACACTCTATACACAAATTCATTATAATCAATGCTAAGGTTATTATAAAATAAGTGCTTAAATTAATTTGAGTCTTACAATATTTAAAAAATATGTTACTTATAATATAATTTTGTTATTTGTTTCAGTTGAAAAAAAGAGTTAAACAATATTATTTTTTTATTCATAAGAATTAAACATCATATTAAGAGATTTACATCACTCACACATACACATGTTATTCAATCAACTAAAATGTATATTTATTACATACATAAGCTAAAATCAAAACAATTAATATAAAAATAAGGGATAAAAATACCATTTTATTCATTAAATCAAAAGTTATCTTGAAAAATAATATCAAGATACACAAATTAATGAAGGGCATAATATGTTCACTTAATTTACAACTCTAGATGATGCTCGAATAACGTGATGTTGTCAACCTGTGTGTTGGATTGACTGAATGTTATGGCCTTCAACATCAACTAATTAATATCACTCTTTTTGTATACTTTACGTGGCTTGTTATTGGTCGCAGAAGGCTGGGTTGATTTAGGCTATGGTCTTAATTAATTACTACTTGAAAACGATAGAACATGAAGGAGGATAACCAAGTGCAACAAGGTGGGAACTCCAAATTAACACCACAAAATTAAAGTTAATTAAGGCATCATATATATATATGCATGTGTTCTAAATTTCTAGTTTTGTCCCCAGCAATTAGTTGTCTTGTGATTTACCAAGAAATTAAACGTGTATATATACTATCTGCAATACACTAATTGACCCTTCTCCAATTAAACAAGTTGAGATATGAAGTTTACTTGCACACTTGTATTCTGCTCTATGTATAGGAAATGAGAGCTCAATATCCAACAAATATGCCCCTCGGGACCTCACGAAATTAGGAGCTAAATAAAGAATTGATATTGGTGCTCAACTGTACCATTAATTTTTATTTCTAATTAAAAAATTTGTTAAAGAAATTATAATGTTAAGAAAAAGAAATATTTCAAAAGATTATAATGTTTAGTAATTTATCATAAATTGAAAATAATATCTTTTAAAAATATATATCATAACTAAAATTATTTTCTAAATTTTAAATGGCTAACTTTTAATTTTAAATATATCTTATTTTAGTTTATTATATAGGTAGAAAATTAATATATTGTAATTACGTATTTATTTTAAATATTTTTTTTTATAAAGTGTTATATATGTAGCATTAGGGCATGGATTTAGTCAAGCTGACATTCCCTCATTTTACATCATTAGATTAATTTGATGGTCTAGATTATGCCACTTATTTTAAAACATTTATTTTAATTAATTTTAGTTCATTTTTTATACTTTAAAACCACAAAAAATATTATTAAGTGTATAAATTAATTATTATATAGTTATTTTAGTTTAATTCGTAGTCTTTAGAGAAAACTTTATCATTCTTAATAATCTTCATCTTGAACAACTTGCATCTAATGAAAGATACAGATGTCTATAAAAAAAATTATTGTAGTTGTTAATTAAATTGTCAGAATTTTCTTTCTAAATTAAAGATTTTTTACAATTGAGTAACTGTCAGAATTTTTTTTAGAGAATCTGAATATGGCCGGAGACAACAAGTTAAACTCAAATAACTTTGTATTAACGTGCTCACAGTAATTTTTTTTATAATTTTAAAGTATAAAAAATATACAAATAAAATTAATAATTAAATTAAATTTTTTTTTTTTGGTAAATCTCTGTTTTCTGTTTCTGTAGCATTAAGGTTATAAGGTGTGGTTGGCTGTGCCGATCACCAGCACATGCCTCGTGAGTTTCCACTTCATTCGTAAGCCCTGGAGTCTACATTAGAATAATTGTTTTAGTTTAAAGAGTTATTAATAATTAGCTAAAAATTGTGTACTATAAAAATACGTACAATAAATAGAAATATTGCAATAAAAATAGTTAGCTAAACAACTCGCCTTATCATCAACCATTTTAACGTTTTTTTTATTAAGTGTACATTTGAATAAACTTAAAAATATTTTTTTTATGATATAGGTTTTAAGGTGGTTTTAAATTACTTCAATAAGAAAACACGACACTATTTTTTTAATTGTTTCCTTAAAATTCTTATATATGTATTTTAAATTATTTTTAAAATTAAATAACGTATACAGAATTACAGACGGGCAATTTTTTTTAGACTTTCTAAATTTGAAATTTTCATAAATTTATTTTGAAGTTAAAGTTTATCCATACATACCACAAACAATTGTTTCCAAATGACACTCGTTACTTGCGCATGATTCAACATTTTGACTTTTCAGACGATACATTAATTGGAGATATAATAATAATAATAATAATAATAATAATAATAATAATAATAATAATGAAAGATTGTTTTTGGAGGTACGTTTCTATTCTTGGCTAGTTTCTCACCAATTATTGGCCGGAACTTTAATTCAAACTCCAAACCATATACTTTTCATCTTCAATGTGAAAATAAGACATGTGCCCCCAGCATTAATTAATGTCTCAAACAATGCTCAGGTAGTTCTACAGTTCTTCTTATACAAGCAACAATGTTCTGTTATATATACCATGGATCTTGGCTTTGCTTTGCAGCCAAATATTATTTTCTAATATTTGAAGTTCTACTTTCACTCCCTTTTTTCATACACAAAATAGCACAATGGACCAACAATTCTATGAAGAGGTTCAAGAGCCAGTGAGTCCTCCAGGACAATATTTCAACAGCTCGGTGATATGTTCCTATGTTTTTGGCTTTCTTGAGATGGCAGTTCCAATTGATGACTCACAGACTATACCTTTGCTTAAAGATGTCTTCCTCCCTATCAACCCACGTTTCTCTTCTATTATGGTTCTTTCTCTCTTCCATATGCTTTTACTATATACACTTGAGTTTAGTATTTTTTTTATTAAGTCATTGGTACAAAGTATTTATATACTGATTTTATTGATGATTAATCTTTATTACATCTATTATTCTTGACTTCTTTCTCTCTTTCATATGCTTTGATCACGTTTTTTTATTCACAAAACTCAAACTTAAAATCTTTATTAAGAAAATCAAATTTAATATCACTCAAACCAATAACTTCTTAGGTCAAGTTATTAGAATATATGATTAGTTAGTTTTTTAACAAAATTAGTTAGACATGATTAGTCCAATAAATTCTATAAATAAGATTAAGATCATTGTGATCATTTACCATCTTAATCAATCAATACGATATCTCCTAGGAAATATTGCTTTTATTGGCCTGTGCCTATATATGATCTTTATTCCTCTCATCCTTTTTTTTTTTATAATGTTCCTCTCATCCTCTTATTACCAACACAAGCCAACTACCAAATTTAGTTATTTAATTATAAGGCTAGTCAACTCTAAAGACTTAGTGATATGAAATAAATCATCAGTAGCACTCGATCACTTCAAATTATATAATATTGAATTAATAATGTTCATCATATTTACCGTTTGTTTTAATTTTCAATTGTTCATGACCACAGGTGAGAGACCAAGATGGTAGAATGAAATGGAAAAGGGTACAAGTGAAGCCTGAAGAGCATGTAAAGGTTCCCAAATTTCCTGAATGCAATTCACCTGAATTATATGACCAATATTTTGGTGACTACGTGACAAGGATTCTAACTGAACGGACACCTCAAAACAAACCACTATGGGAAATCCATATTATTAATTATCCAACAAGCAATGCTGCAGGCACATTAATTTTCAAGCTTCATCATGCGCTTGGAGATGGTTATTCTCTTATGGGTGCTCTTCTTTCTTGTCTTCAAAGAAGTGATGATCCTTCTCTTCCACTAACTTTTCCTTCAAGAACATCATCAAATTCACAGCAAGCAAAGAAAAGCATGTTTAAGAAGTTACCTTCATTTATATCCTCCTTTTTTAACTCCATGTCAGATTTTGGATCTAGCTTAATAAAGACAAGAATGATTGTAGATGACAAAACACCCATAAGGTCTGGATATGAAGGAACTGAGTCTATGCCTTTCACCTTGTCAAACATATCATTATCTATTGACAATATCAAAGCAATCAAGTCCAAGCTTGGAGTGGTAAGATTAGACGAAGCTGGATATATATATATTTTGATAATATATACTTTTACATTATTATTTAATTATAAATTATGGTGTATAATAAAATTATTGACTTTTTTAAAAAATTACTTTTAAAGTGATGTTTATTGTGATTTCTGATTGATTAATTATGTTTAATGTCACACTGTATAGAAATTAAACTCTTAATAATACCATTCAATTAACGAGCTAGATTAATTAACTTTTATATTTTTTTTATATGAATGCAGACAATAAATGATGTGATTACTGGCTTGATTTTCTATGGGATTCGATTGTACATGCAAGAGATTGACCGCATGGCTAGAAAAGCAAATTCCACATGTGTGGTAATGCTTAACACAAGAAATGTTAGAGGGTACCAATCAGTGAAGGAGATGCAAAAATCAAAAGTCAAAGGTCTTTGGGGGAATAAAATTTCTTTCTTACAAGTACCAATTCCAAAGCTAGGCCAATCCAAAATCTCCAACCCTCTTGAGTTTATTTGGAATGCTCGTAAACAAATCAAGAAGAAGAGACGTTCTTTCAGTGTTTATCTCATAGGTCTGCTCTTGGATTTGGAGATGAAAATAAGAGGCCCTGAGGTGTGTATATGTAACTTATTAGGAGGTGTTTAAATTTAGAAAAATAGTTTAGGACATTCTTATAATTTTTTAAGACTTTTTTTGACAAGATAATTTTTTTAATCTTATTTTAATAACTTTTATCTTTTTTTTAGCATTAGTTATTATATAATTAAGTTTATTCCCCTAAATATACTCTTAATGCTAACATATTTTTTTGTTTGTTTTAGATTTTGAACCATGGTACATGATTGAGGTGTGTAATTAAATTGATTTTAACAAAAAGTTTTATATGGAAACTTGTGTTACATGCAAAGTACGAAATTGATTTTAGTAGTAAATTAGGACTCATCTGTTACAATTTTTTTTGTTAGTAAAAATCACTTATTTTAATAAATTTTTTTTTTCATACATTTGTTTTAATTTTTCCAAGTAATGAAAAATGAAAGAGAATCTAAATATTCTGATTAAATCAGAAAATATTTTAAATAATTCCTTATAAATTCAACCACTTTTTTTTAAAAAGTTATTATATAATTATAAACAACCATAAATTACTTTTTTGAATCTCTAAAAAATAATTACTAAACTATTTTACATCAAAATCACTTTTTTTTTAATATGTAACCCATATTGCATGGAGCCATGGAAAATATAATAACCCTTTTTAGTATGTAATTTCTCTGCCTTATTCTATTCAACTTCTTTGACTTGTGTCGGTGTTTATCTAGGCTGTTGCTAAAATCATCTACAAGACTCTGCGAAACTCTAGTGTTGTTATATCCAACCTTTTTGGGCCAATGGAACAAATGACTTTGGCAAATCATCCAATAAGTGGTCTGTATTTCACCATGACTGGTGGACCTGAGGTATACATTTATTGATTTTTTTATTATAAATTATTTATTTATTTTTGAGAGTTTCATTCACATATTCTAGCATGTTTATGTGTCATACAAAATAAAAATAACATGTTTGTGTGTGTGGTTGCAGAATGTAGACATAACAATTATGAGCTATGTGAAAGTAATAAGAATCACCTTGAGAACACTAAAGGGATTCGTTGATGAACAGAAATTCAAGTTTTGCATAGAGAAAGCCTATGATGTCATGTTCAAAGCTGCTATGGAGATCTCTGAGACACCCAACAAAAATTAATTGGGACATATATGCAGATCTTGATCATATGCATTGCATGGGCAAATAACAGAATATCAATCATTCCAGAAAGAGTCACACGTACATTATTTCAAATAAAACCATATAGCTGATTAATTATTGTATCTTAGTTTTACGAAAATATGAATATTGTTCTTTAAGGCAATGAAGATATAGAAATCCGGTGGAACTATTCATGATGCCGTTCCTCTTCAAAAACTTGCCATGTTACACTCATTTGTTTTGGTGTGGAAATTTTCTATTAATTAATTGGAAAAAAAATTATTTTGTCATGCCCAAGTGTTTTTTGGTATGGAGGAAATTTCGTCTTCTATTGAGAATTGGATATACAAAATTAAACTCACAAACACACTCACTT
Organism: Glycine soja; assembly: GCF_004193775.1. NCBI lineage: Eukaryota > Viridiplantae > Streptophyta > Magnoliopsida > Fabales > Fabaceae > Glycine > Glycine soja. The sequence continues at coordinate 45,522,823 of NC_041007.1, forward strand.
ACATAACAGAAGATAAAATGAGATAAATAAATTCTACACAAATTCACTCACACACAAAAAAGGAAGAGACTTGAATTTCTCAAAGTAAAATCGAGGAGGTAAGCAACAATAAACAATTGAGTTGACAAAGTAAAGGGAAATAGTAACATGAATTTTCATAAATGGAGTCAAGCTAATTATCTGCTCTGTTTCCAGGCTGATAAAAAGGAACAAAAAAGAAAAGAACAAAGAAACTTACAAGAGGATATAGTGAATAAGGAGATCTAACATCCTGTACCCATGTGATGCCTTGACATTTGTTCAATCATTTAGTTTCAAATTGTCCACCTCAATGGAACCGTACCAATATTTGGAATAAACTACATATCAATAATACCACTCATTACTAGTTACTAGAAAATAGAAATTACATATCACAAACACATGCTAAGAAAGCTACAATAACACCTAAGTTTAAACAGACAGGCAATAAGGCAGGATTTGAATCCTATGTGCAGTCAATTGCCCGAAAAATTGAATAACAAGGCAAAACTATTACTCATTGACCTCAAACAACTATTGGACACTACCCAAGAAAAAGTTTTACGGTAATGATAATGCCCTACCATATTATCTATAGCCTCTAGGACAAGCATGTTTGAACCTTACACATAGAAGTTCAAGTACAAACATTTTGCAGTTTACACTTAAAGTTATTGTTTAATTATTTGGTAATAAGATTAGTGACTTATTACCAATCTTATTAATATTGAACTTAGGTAAAAAAAGCATTCTCTCTCTATATAGAGAGGGAAGGGATCACACATATACACACAGGTCCAGGAAGGGGATCTATTGACTTAAATAAAATTGTCTTCCATATAAGATATATGTAATCTTAAACAAAAAAAGACCAAACTCGGATTTTTTTTTTTACTTGTTTGTTTGCAGCATTATATAGATATTTTGAAATAAAAATTCAGTCAAATATCTATTAATTGAATCAGCATGAAAGAAAAAACAAAGACTGGATCCAAGACTACAATATAATAGGAAGCTCAGTCCAAGCCCCCCTTCCTTATACGAAAAGAATATGATTGCAAATGATGAATCCTTTCCTGACACCCGGTGACACTCCCTGTTACTCTTCTTCCTTTCCTTCATTTGCAACTTCATCCTTTGATCAAACCAACCCTTCCACTCTTGCCTTACTGATGTTTAGTTTAGCAGTTGTCCAATAAAAAAAAAGGTTACAAAATAGGCATGTCCAATACTTGCAAGACATCTTTGAACTCAAAATCATGTGTTTGTCTGTTGAACCTCTCAACCAGTTTGTACCTAGCATCATTCAAATAAAAAGACTGAGCAGCTTCCAAAAGCCATTTTGCCTCTGAGTCAGTAAGCTTGCTGGTAAATACGACATCCCCACGGATCAGTACCAAGTCCTTGCTCTCTGCAAATTCTGTGTAAAAGGACACAGTAAAGTAAGGAGCTGCTTGTGTTCCCCTGGCCTTGTAATCTTCAAGACCTGTAAAAACCATGTGTGGTGTCTGGACTGCAAGAAAAGAATGAATACATATTGTGAGACTACGATGGAAGTGTTGAAAACGAAAACAGTCGGAATAAATAAATCATTTTTTACATGTTTTTTAAATAATATTTCAGTTTTTGTAAGTAGAAAATTTGTTAAGAGGAAGCATGTCCTTAGCCATGTGCAGGGAGAGATTGGAATTTGATTTCTTGATAGGTAAGGTATATTCAAAGGGTGTCAACAGTAGTTTATATGAATCCATAAACTGTACAGGACCTAGTGGCAAATTATTAACATCTTGTTATATATGTAACTTAAACTGCATCTCTTTCTCCAGGCTCGGGAAATACAAGAATTAGCTACTAGACGAGACTTTGTGAAATTGCATGTCCAGCTAGGTCTTCTCTTTCTCACAAAAGGATCAAAATAGTTACCAAATATGATTGTGTATGTTTATTAATGCTTTCACTTTTGGTTGATTTTTTATGGTTGTTATTTGCAGTGTACTGTACAAGCTAACCCTTTGAACTTGCTAATTGCTAATTAGGATATCCTTATATGCTTAGCGGATAACAATAGAGTCCATGAATATAAGTGGACACATTACAATATCTTTGACCACAGTCTGCAGATATTAATATCAGGAAGGAAAAAGTCCCTATCTTTCAAGTTCTCTCATATACTCCCAACCAAGTAATAGATAATATCATAATAATACCTATATAAAATGAGAGAAAAAATATTTCTCTTTCGGTCTTCCCAAATACAAATGCTCAAATACAAATTAGCATTCAGGTGGATTCAAAACAATTATTAATTTTTTACAAATAAATAAGAGAGTAATTTTTGTCAAACCTTGAACAAACATTGTCGTGTATCCACTTCCCCTCCATAAAGGAATGACAAAATATCGGCTGCCAAGGATAAAGAAAGAAAACTGAGAACATAAAATCTAGAATAGCACAAATTCATAGTATCAATATTGATAAAAATGAATACCATTCTGAAGCTCTATGCTCCAGCAAGTGATAAAGTTTAGCTTTCATTGTTGCTCCAATATGACCTCTTCCTATGTGATACTGAAATAAAACCAGTCAAACCATATATTTAAAAATACAAAACCAGAAATATTTATGAATAAAATAATACATTAGAAGAACAACCAAATTAAAAGCAGGTTCAAAGGAAAATCCTAAAGGCCTACATCCAAGTAGAACAACTCAATTGCTACTACAAAGATCATCATCATCATCATACTGCTATATTATTTTGCCTGTATCATACTAACCACACAGAATTTCCAATTGATCAACTAACTGCCCAGTTTTTCATTTGGTCTTTCCTTTTCCATTTTCCTAGAGCTTATATCCAACTTATCTTCAATTTTTTTTTCATTCTCCAAAAACCAAAACAAGTTGAACAAAAGCAAGTGGCAAGGAGAAATAAAAAAGCATGTTGAGCCTACACTTACTCTTCTCCTAATGCAAACCAATACTACAGGTCTACTAGGATAAATTTCTTCATCCATAAGCACTCAAGAAGAAATTAAAAAGTAAAATAAATTGAGTTTCTCCCATGAGTTAAAAAATCAACCTATCACCACAGCTTTTAGAATAGTTAGACGGGAGAGTGTTATGAGCAGGATTTCTGCTCATAAGATCCTAGCTTTCGAGGTCTAGGTACCTCCAGAAAAGGGGGATTAAAGGAGAGGAAATTCTGATTATATTGCTTGCTTCCATTTGAGTACATTGTTTGCTATATACAAGCTTTTCTGCTAACACTTCGCTAATGGTGCTTTGGCATATTGCCTTGGAGGAAAAAACAAAAAGCAAAATTACAAAAAGTGAAAAGCAATCCCAACGGAATTGTACTGCTCAGCCGACAGAGGGATCCTTGGCGCACTACCTCCTGCCAGGACAGCCCTTGCTTGCTCCACTACCTGCTAACAAAATCCTTAAGGTAATAAGGTTTGTTAATTTTCTGAAAAGGGTCGTTGATGGAAAACAACGTTGATCAGTTGATGTAACGAGGAGGGAGTTGTCCTTTTCTGAGAAAGGAGAGAGAGTACTCTGCAGCATCAATGAGATCCGCAATGTTGTGCAACGAGCGTTCATCAGAACCCACCCAGAACATTGCCCGCGCCTCCGCCTTCTTCGCCAGCCTCGCCGCGAAGCCCAGCCGCAACTCCGGCGAGTTCAGGCCCCGCAGTATTTGCCGGTACAGCGACAGCACCCGGGCCCTGTTACGGCCCAAATCCTCCGCCGTGGACCATATCCGGCCCAAATCCAAAGGCTTCCGTTGCAGAGGGTTGAACCCAGAGGCGAATTTCGACGTTCTGAAGAATCCAACCGAACCCCATTTCTGGAAACTGCTCGGAATCTCCGGTTGATGCAATTTTCTGGTGGTTGCTGCCACGACGGGAACCGCAGAGAAGGAGCGCGAAGCAAAAGGGTCGTTGATGGAAAACACGTTTATTCTAGCTTTGGAGGCTACGGTCCTCCAGATTTTGGAGGTTGGGGACACCCTTTGCATTGCGGAATCGGAAAATGAGGAAGAAAGCAACTATGACGGTTCTAAACGGCGCTATCAGTCCGATCGGTACGTGGAAATGAAAGATTCTCTAACTTGTTCGTTTATGCAAATTTTTTTAAATGTTTAGTACTTAAGGCGTTTCCATTTCACACCCCCCCTTTTGTAAGCCCATAACATATCCCACTCCGTTTCACACCCTTCCTGTAGTGCCAATAATTGCTCCCTTGAAAAGCCCACTCCATTACAGTAGTGTTACTAGGTGCACCCAACATTCTTTAAAAATGATAAAATTATTCTTGCCTTCTTTCTCTCTTTACGGATCAAGTTGATCCACAAGTTGATTTTTAATTTTTAAGACTCATGAATGAAGTTGATCGGTAAGTCTTTTACGGATCAAGTTAATCCGTAAGTCTTAAAAATCAACTTACGAATCAAGTTAATCCGTAAGAAGCTTGTGGATCAACTTGATACGTAAAAAACTTAAAAATTAACTTATACGTAAAAGACTTAAAAATCAACTTATAAGTAAAAGACTTCAAAATACTTGCAAATATTTTTAAAAGTATACAGAGATATTTTCGCCTTTTCACCTTTAAGTGCTGGATGCGCGAACATAGGAATTTCATCTTTCAACCCCATAATATATCCCAAACTTCTTATCGAATTTTTTTTTTCCAAACTCACTGCGTTAGTCGTCGACGTCGACCGCCGGATCGACCTCCATTCGCCGTCTTCCAATCGCTCTCAGTTCGACCGTCGCCGCCGGCATCCAATTCGGTTAGGCCATGCAGCTCTCTCTTTTGACGCCCTACGTTCAGGTCCCTATCTCCTTCCATCCAATTAGTGCATGTTTGGATTAAAGTTAAAAATGTTGTAAGCACGTTCTAATTCAAATCTAACGGATGAAAAGTAAAATGAAAGCATAAGTAAGAGTCTTGATCCTTTGGTAAAAGCAAAGTACTTTTTCCTCAAAAGTGCTTTTTCACTTAAAAACCAAACATGCACTTAGTGTAGTTCTGACGTTTCGATGTTGCGGTTGAGCATTTCGCATTGCAATTTGCCTTTGGGCTTTTCATTTCACGTGTAGCTGAAACCAGATTCTTGGCCTGAAATAGTGTTTAAGGAGTGTGTGTGTGTGTCTACCATTACATTGAATTTCCCTTTCAAGCATTGTTGAAGGGAATTTGATAACCTGAACTGAACTAATCCGAATTTGTTTGAGGTGCTTTGGTTTGTATTGTCCAAAAAAGTAATATAATTAAGGAAATTGAGAAAACCAACCTGAAGGTTTTAAAGTAATCTCTTGCGCTGTCTCACACTGATTCTGCCAGTGCTTATTTTGTTTTGTTACCATTCTGTTATAGGTATATTAAGGTTCTAATAGAAAAAAGGTTGATCAGCATAAAGATGGAGCTCACTATTACACAACCTGATGATTGGCATCTTCACCTCCGTGATGGTTCCCTTCTTCAAGCAGTTCTCCCTCACAGGTCATTTTGCATGCAAATAAATAAATAAAGAAAAACACTCAGTGTTACTCTCCTATTTTAGGAGTTAAGCATTGCAATTTTAGTAAGAAATAAGAAGAAAATAATGTAAAAAGTAGTGAAAATATCATATCACAAGTTTCTAGGTTTAAGTATCCAGGTTCAATATTACAAAATGATAGCAAAATTAATGGTGGTTTCACACACAAGATACACAAGCTGGATGGTTAAAGTGGAGAAATACGTCGAGTGTTATTTGAGACCATAAAGCTCAAGGACAAGTTTTATCGTGGTACTGTATGACAAGCTAATATGGTAGTGATTAGTGAATTTTGGGCTTTAAAAAGACGAGAAAAAAAGTGGGAGTAGCATAAATGTGTATGTTAATATATGTGATCCATGTAGTCTACTTCGTATAATGGGATAAGATTATTGTTATTGTTGATATTCTAGTATTTTCTAATCTTTTGTGGGGTCAATGTGAGAAAGGCCTGCACACTGCATCTTTGTATAGTTTGGCATTTATTTTGTTAATTGCATTCCTACTGAAATTTACAAGAGTTCTGATTCATAACTATTGCTCTCACAGTGCAAAACAATTTGGAAGGGCCATAGTGATGCCAAATTTGAAACCACCCATCACTACCACGTCCGCTGCTGTTGCTTATCGAGAGTCCATTTTGAAAGCAATACCTAAAGATAGCAACTTCAATCCTCTCATGACACTTTACCTCACTGACATGACTACTCCTGATGAGATTAAACTTGCAAGTGAGTCTAATCAGTGGGGTACACTAATTTTAAAAAAAATACCTATGAAATATGAAGAGAAAATAAAGTTTTAACTGTATCAGTAAGTTTAATTTGTGTGTCTATATTTTTATATATGTAAGTTTTGTTCTGAATCTGGTTAAAATGAAGTTTCTGTATCTTCTTTTTTACCTCCTATTGATCAGCCTTGTATTTGTTGCAATGTAATTGCCTATAGTGTTTGATCCTGTAACAAATGTCTTTCCCATGGGCCAGGAGACCATGAAAGTGAATGCTCATTTATCATTTGATTAGATTACACCCTCCATGCTCATCTGGCTTTGTTCCCCCACCCCCTATTAGTTATAGTACACTACTTGATTATGCTACTTGCATTGACAGAAAAAAGTGGACTTGTTTATGGTGTGAAGTTGTATCCTGCTGGTGCTACAACAAACTCCCAAGATGGTGTTACAGACATTTTTGGAAATTGTTTTTCTGTTCTCGAGGAAATGGCTGAGAAAAATTTACCATTATTGGTAATTTTTTTTAAAATTTTTATTTGTGGTTTTTGTTTTATTTCTTTACATTCTCTCTCACCACCCCATTGTTGTGTGTGTATGTGTGTGTGTCTATGTTAAATGTTCTTATATTGCTGCATAAGAATGTATTTAATTCTTTATGCTTCCATGCTTGCCTTCTTAATTCAAATAAGTTATGGTAAGTCACATTTTTCATGAATTATTTTATGTCATTGAATAGAATGTAATTACTACATACGGCACCAATTTTGGAGCATGTCCACTTTGAAAGCATCTACTTATACTTCAACACTGAACTATGAGCTTGTGGCATGTTTCCTTCTTTATGTTTGTCCTTTATTTAATATGTAAAACTTAGAAGTTTACATTATACTCTCTTATCTGCGAATCACTATGCATGACAGGTTCACGGAGAGGTTACAAATTCAAACATTGATATTTTTGACCGAGAAAAAGTCTTCATTGAAACAATTTTAGAGCCTTTAGTTCAAAGACTTCCACAGCTGAAGGTTGTGATGGAGCATATTACTACCGCAGATGCTGTTAAATTTGTAGAGTCTTGCAAAGAAGGTAACATAACAAATTACTTGGAAGATCTAATTTATCATTGTATTGTACTATTTAATCTTAAAATTATTCTCATGATTTGTACATTTGTAAGGTTATGTAGCAGCAACTGTTACACCACAGCATCTTCTTCTGAATCGTAATGCTTTGTTCCAAAGTGGCTTACAGCCTCACAATTACTGTCTTCCAGTGCTCAAAAGAGAGATCCATAGTATGTAACTTTGTTTCCTTCCTGTACAATCTAATGATAAATTTTAACATCTTTCAGGTGTTATATCAAACTTTTTAGTTTACAATTTGAAATAATGATTCCTCCAAAATTGAAAAAATTGACGAAATGATTTAAATCATATGAATTTTATAATTTTCTTTGTTTTGATCTTCAGTAAATTAGTTAGATTCCTGATCGATTTGATTTGCATAGGAAAGATAAATACGTTTTGCAGTGCATTAAATGGTCTTTGAAGAAACATCGTTATACTTTTATAAATTTTAATTTTGCTGCAGAGTGTAGTACACACTACACAGTACCATTGAAGAGTTTCAGACTTTACATTGTAGTAATTCCTTATTTAGGTTGAGGAAATGCCACTAAGTAGGGACAATGATCATCATGTTGACAATTGTTACCAAACTGTACAGGTCTTGGTCATCTTACCTTGGGTTCGTTTTGTTTGTTTCTTATTTAGGACAGGCTATTGTTTCGGCTGTCACTAGTGGAAGTAAACGATTTTTCCTTGGAACTGATAGTGCTCCACATGATAGGCGTAATAAGGAATGTTCCTGTGGATGTGCTGGCATATACAACTCACCGGTCGCTCTATCTCTATATGCCAAAGTTTTTGAAGAGGTAACACTTATATTATAATATTTATAATATAATATGTCATTGTATTTATGCCTTCATTTCACTAATGTGCATTTAGTTGGTTTCAGAAGAGGGGGTTTATCTCATTCAATTGGAATAATATGCAGAGTTTCTAAGATTAATTAGTATTTAAAATTTGTGATTGGAAACAAAAATATTATTTCCAAATGGTTTGCAAAACAAGTAATACTGTACATTGGGGTTAGAGGTGATGATATCTGATAATGCATCCCGTGTTGGCAAATCTGTAATTTTCATATGCATTTCTCATGTGTGCTTCATAGTACGATAATATGCTTATGCTTATGTGAGTATGTGATGATATATCCTTGTTAATCTTAATTTGTTGTATGAAATTGGTGCAATTTCAGGCTGGTGCACTTGATAAGCTAGAGGCTTTTACAAGCTTTAACGGACCTGACTTCTATGGCCTCCCCAGAAACAAGTTAAAGATTAGACTGAGGAAAGCTCCTTGGAAAGTACCTGATTATTTGTCGTTTCCATTTGGAGACATTGTTCCCATGTTTGCTGGTGAAACCCTTGAATGGGAGGCATTGCCTTGCTGATTTGCTGTGTCTATTTGAAAGTTTGTATATCCTTCAGCTTAAATTATTGATTGCCGAGATGAGAATATTTATGTAGTGTTCAAGAACTATGGTCAAGAAATTTTTGTTTTATCTGTCAGTTCTGCGTTTATTTTGCAGATTGTTCTCATTTCTATTTCTTAGGTCAGTTGAATTTAAATATGAACCAGAACACCCTCTGTGACTAATAAATTTCTGGTTGTTGAGATGGGAATTTATATAGTATTCAGAATCAGAACTATGGTCAGGTAACTCTGCAGTTGTTCCAATTTGATCAATAAACTCGGCATAAATTTCCAGATTTACCTTGTTTCCATTTTATGTTCATGGGTCTGAGCTGAATTTCTGTATGAACTAAGTGCCCCCCGGTCACATGACACCACATCAAAATTTTAAATTGTATGGCATTACACCTTATTTCAAAAGACTTCAATTATTCTGTAAGTTCTCTCTCTCTCTCTCTCTCTCTCTCTCTCTCTCTCTCTCTCTCTCTCTCTCTCTTTTAATTCTTTGAGCAGTGTTATTTCATATAAACAATATTTTTTTTACACGTCTAATGTAGAGACTGCATTGTTTATTCTAACGTAGAACCAGAGAACTTTTCTTTTAGAAGCTGAGTATAATACAGAAGTTGCTGATTTTGTCTTGTTGGCCGATACGAGACGCTATCTGGTACCATAGTGGTGTTCTGTTAACCTGTAACTCTAAAAGTTGATGTATTCCAGCAATGGTTTGAAACTTGGAGTGCTTTTGATAGATTCTAAATTAGAAGGTAAAACTCAATGTGGAACTGGAAAAGCTATCTAGAGAACGCAATGGTGCATTTAAGATGATGTAAAAGATGGACCATCGTTTACCTATTTTTAGTTTGAACGTGTGCTTATGCTCATCCTGTGACAGAATTAAACATTTTCATAATCAATCATATACCCCGTGTCAGGTACCTATTTTTCATTGTTTCCATTTCCACACTCAATTAAGATAAATAGAACATGTTTGCTGTAAATTATCTCCAAAGTTTCAGCCAATTCAACATCTGTTATAAAATATAAAATAATATAAAATAAGCTTTTAAATAGGTTAATAGGTCATATCAGATTTTTAAAAAGATCAAGTGAGATCCAAAGAAAGCGTTTGATAGGTAATAAGTCAGATTTAGGCTATAGTTTTATAAAACAGATCAAAGCCTATTTATGCAATGTCTATTTAACCTATTCCCATCCCTAGACATGGAGAAGATGGGTTTTGTGGAATTAAAGAGAGGATTAGGTGGTGAGTAAGATACAGGAAAAGGGAGGTTTATTGTCGTTTGAAGGGGCGACAAGGATATGTGTACACTCTTTAAGAGACAATAATCTTATACATATGTTTGGGTTTGGATATAATCGATCCCAGCTCGAGGGTAAAATTTGACATGTTTAAATTTTAGGAGAATGAAAAACAAATGAAAATTTTTGTAGAGATGAAAATTAAACTTTTTCAATTTTATAAGGATGAAAATATATTTTAACCTTATTTATATTGTAGTATCTCAAAATTTCTTTCTTTTAGTTTATTATATTGAGAAGTGTTATTTCATATGTATTCTAGTAATGGTTTGTGTTTTGATGGCTACAATGTCTTACATCATTTAGGAGTTGAGATCAATAATCATTTACAAACATCAGTTTCTTTTAGTCCATTAAGATGTCTTTTACTAAATACAAAACAGTTATGATCATTGAGCACCTAGGCGGACAATATCTGATATAGAAAATCCTTACAATGCTTACGGATTTGAGTTCACAACCGATTGAAACTTGGAGTGCATTGAAAATAGGTAGATTCTTTTGCTTTTTGATAGATTCTAAATTAGAAGGTAAATTAAAATCCATATGAAACTGGAAGGGCTATCTAGAAAACACAATGGCGCATTCAAGTTCATGAAAAAGATGGACTATCGGATACCTATTTTCGATTTGAGCACATTGCTTATGCTCATTCTGTGACAGAAACATGACAATCAAACATATGCCTCCGTAATTTAGATTATATAACGTATTTTCTGTAGTTATTTATCTCCAAAGACTCGGCCAATTCAACATATACCATGAGATCAGCAAGTATGCTACGTTTTGGAGTTACAGTGGATGGTTCTTTGGAGAATGAAGAATGAATTAGTTTTTTTTTTTTTTTTTATAAAAAAAAGGCTCATGGACGCGTGGCTATTTCCCATATAAAAAAAAAAAAAAACCATGCACTAAACAATTAATAGGTGGCAGATTAAATATGCATACAAAGGACCACGAATTCAGATTCGTTTGTGAGTGGATCAAAGTTAATGTTGACGACACCCACAGGAGTTCTTAGGAATTATAATTAGTGGTAATTAATTTTTTGTGTGGTTTTGATTGCAAGGTGGGAGGTTGTACGTACTATCACTCTTTTGGAGACAACAACTCTGTTCTTATTCATTTTCCCTTATTCTACTGTTAGGTACAACAAATAAATAACATATCTACTTTTGAGGCTCAATCTTAGAGTTGGTGTTAATGGCAAATAAATGAATTTGTTACGGGGATCTGTTTCATTTCAAAGTTGAGTGAGATCATACTATGATGGCAACTCCAACTGCAACCTGTTTGTGTATATAGTTGGAGGATGGGTACAAATATCACTGTCATGATTTTAGGGCTTAATATCAGTAGCCATTTTGTCATGACATTTAACGTTGTAGAAAATTTCAGACAACAATATAGTTTATATAGCCACAATTGCAGGCACAAATTAAGACACAGAAACATTAATTAGCGTTGTAGTTTTTTTTTTTTTTTTTGTGAATATTCGCGTTGTAGTTGCAAATATAATTAGGTTGAAATGTAAATTTTGTCTTCTTATTTTTCAAATTTATGTTTTAAGTCTTATTATTTTTTAATTGAGACATTTCATCTCCAATTTTAAAAAGTTGATAATTTTTGTTCCCATTTTTTAAATTAGACGTTTTGTTTTTCACTTTTAAAAAATAAGTAATTATAGTTTTTATGTCCAATTTCAAACGTTGATCTATATATTCTATAAATGTTGATTGATAATTATTTTTTTATTATGCACGTGACAAATGTTTTTTATAATTATTTAATTGTAATCAAGCTTAATTTATTAAAAAAAATTAAAAAAGTCTCAACTAATATCATAGTCAATAGGTCTTAAATTGATCAAGGGATTAAAATCATAATTTTTTTAAAAGTGGAAAACAAAATGTCACAATTAAAAAAATAAGGAGATTATAATTGTAGATTTTTTAAATGTTAAGAACAAAATGTCTCAATTAAAAAATAAGGGATTAAAATACCAAATTTTAAAAAATAAAAGAATAAAAACTACATTTTAACCTTATAATTAAGGATCATTTTTAAAAGTTAATTATACAATTATTCTCTTAAATATAATTAAAAGTTGGATTAAGTTTCTCAATTATTAAAAGTTGAATCAACACAATTGTCTCCCAAGCTTAAGCTGATTAAATATGGTTATGCCTTAAAAATAATGAAATATGGTTATTAATTCATAAAAATTAATTTAAAAAAATGTGGTAACTATTTAATTTACTATAAAACCAAAAAAAAGTACATATAATTATCAGTTTGAGGAATTTAGACTCGTCCATACATAATTGTAATTAAGATAAGAAATAGACAATTGATATGTGATGTACTAAACAAAGAAAAATATTAAAAAAAACGAAGGATGTCAATTAAGTTGTTTGCACTGTTAAGGTATATTTGTAAACCATGATTCATCATTTTAAAACAAGAATCATGGAAATAGATTAATTTTTCCATAAATACTAAGGAGAAAACGAAATTTCATCCACAGTATACACTTGATAAAAAAAACAAACTTGTCCAATTAAATAGAAAACTTGCACACCAGAATAAATGAGTGTAACGTGGCAAGTTTTTGGAGAGAGAAAGGACGTTTAAATAGTTCCATCGAAATTCTATATATATCTTCATTGCCTAAAGAACATTTCTATTTTTCTGAAACTAAGTTACAAAAACAGCTATATAATTTTAATTTGAATGAGTGACTCTTTCTGGAATGATTGATATTATGTTATTTGCATCCTACGCATTCAAATTATAACCATATAGAAAAACGTATGATTAGTTTGTGCATATGTCCCAATTAATTTTTTTTGGGTATCTCAGAGATCTCCATAGCAACTTAGAATTTGACATCAAAGGCTTTCTCAACGCAAAACTTGAATTTTTGTTCACCTATGAATCCCTTTAGATCGAGTTTTCAAGGTGATTCTTAATACTCCCACATAGCTCATAATTGTTTACATCCTGGGACCACACAGATAAGCATGTAATGTTGTTAGAAACATAAAACTCGAATGATCCAAGCAATTAAGGAAGTTCCTATGATGCATTCTTCATTGCTATATATATGTGACGTTGTAGAAAAGAGAAGATAATGAAACTCCCAAAAATAAATAAAAAATAATTCAAGAAATGCCCAAAGCCATGTGTTCCATAGGCCCAAATATGCTGGATATAAGAAAATTACTGTTACCCAAAGTGTTGTAGATGGTTTTAACTACAGCCTGAACCACCACCCAATAAGTTAGAGAAGTTAAATACTCTATTTTTTTTCCTGATTAGAGACAATCATGGGTGTTTTGTAGATTATTGGATTAGAAACTAATTTCGCTTCCAGCGCATATCACTGATAAGATTTTACACCACTTTTTCAATCCTATGGGTTAATACTCCCTATATTTCAAATTGATTGATATTTAAACCATATCGATTGATGTTTTCAATTTTAAAGAGGAGAAACGTGGGTTGATAAGGAGGAAGACATCTTTAAGAAAATGTATTTCAAGAAAGCAAAAAACATAGGAACATATCACTGAACTGTTGGTTTCTAGTGAATCTAGGATCGACTTCATGGGGCTGGAATATTTTGGGTGGGTGGAAAATTGTATCACGTCATGACATCAAGGTGTGAACATAATGGAGTCTTGCATGACTGCATCAACTCTCATGCAAGCATTAACAATATTGAGGTCTAGTTTTGGTTCAAAAAATGTGAGTTTGGTTTCATAGGAGAGCAGTTTGGTTATGTCTCAGCAGAGTGCTTGGTCTGTCATGATGTTTTCTGTTTGGCTTATCTGGCTTCTCATGGCAACCACTGTTATTTTAATGTAATCCTTATTTGCCTATGAAAAAAAACTTAGCAATTAAGGAGGAGAAATGATCATAGAAGACTAGAAGTTATTCAGGTGGAGACGTTGTATCTTAAGTTGTTTATATTGATTGCTTCACAACCAGAGCCGTTGAATGTTGAATGTTGAAAGTTGAATGTTGCCTGTAATTACACTTTGTGTCCTCAATCATGGTTCTAAATTGCGGTAGCAGTTGTGGTCATTATTGCAGTGCGAATTACGACTGTTACGGTGTGAAATTACTATATGTTTTGCACAGGAAGTAGAAAGAATTATACAAATATTTTAATTATTAGTATATCTTTTAATTATAAGTTAGCATAATTTTTCATTCATTTTATGATTTGATATCCCACCATCTCATACGGCAATACCCTTGGACCATTGAAACTTATAAGTTAGATTAGAAGATTGAATTATGAATCTTTATCTTTTTTGACAAAAAAAAGTGGAATGAACATTGTTTTTTTATGGGTAGAGTAGAAGGTTGTTAAGATTTTGTTGTGCATGGCTCCAATGCGCATTTCGTGTGATTCAAATTCACACTGCAATTGTGATCGCGGACCATAATTTAGAACCATGGTCCTCATGGTTGGGTCTTTTTTGAGTGTGTGCTTAGAAATTGGCCTTTTTATATCATATTCGTTTATTATTATGAAAAAGAATTAGGTCTGGATAGCATGAAGAAATAGTAGATATGTATTTATCATTTTACAGTATTCAAAAAACTTACTTGTACATATTAAATAAAAAGAAATCATGTACAAATGATAGAGGGGGTGATTAAGCAGCAAGAATGGTTTTACGGTGCTAATAAGAATGGTTTTACGGTGCTAATAAAGCTGTTTATTGTTTGCAATTTGCTAGTGATCTAAGAATAAATATAGAGAATAAATTACACATCTTTATTAATATAAATTTATTATTTCGTTGCTAAACCTTTTATTTTAGTGGTTTTGGTATATTAGTTATGTGTTAAATTTGAAATTACAAAGAATCAACATCAAATGAAAGTTGGATAAAAGGGCAGAGTGAAGACTGTGGAGTGGAAAGAACGTCTAAGAAAGAAGGGAAGACAGGAAAGTATGAAAAATTAGGATAACTTATTTACATATAATTAAGTCAGATTTTTTGAGTAATTTTTAACTAGTGAGTAGTAGTATCCGTGGATAGTATGGCATTCATTCCCTTTGATCGTTAGAGTAAACTTCCATTAAATTATTTGTAGTATCCATCTAATATCCGTTCTCAATTCGTGACGGATTTTACATGTGAGTATCCATGAATATGATTTTTTTTTGTCATCCTTTTTTGTGTACAATAGTCTTAGTGCAATTTGAACTTAATACTTTATGTATACTATTCCAAATCCTCTATCATTAAGCCAACCCTAACTTTTGTCATCCTTGTTTCCTCTCAAGCTTAACCCAAAATATGGTTATTCATAAAAATTAATTTAAGAAAATGCAGTGTATTTTTTTTTTTTACACAATTCCCTCTCAAGCTTAAGAGAAAAAAAAATGCGGTATCTTATTATCTATTTCGTTTTTTTGTACATGACAAAAGAAAACAAAGAGAAAGGAACAAAATAAAGCACAAGGAAATGGAACATCTATAGCATCAACATGTAGGAGGGAGAATGTTTGGGGTGGGAGAAATCCTTGGAAGGTATACCATTCTTAGCTAGAAATACTCGGTACGAAAGTTTTCTTCTTTTAAGAGTGTAGTGGAGGTGAATACCACAATCTAGCTAATTGGAGATCTTGAATAATCTTAACGAGAGTTGCATTTATTTCACTTAATATTATATGCCTCACAATAAAACTAACAAAAGGTATAAAAATGAGGAAATTAAACTCACCCTAACAACACATAATAACAATCATTTGCAATTTGGTTCAATTTCGACATGAAATCTTAATCAGAAATATCACTTTACTCCTACATAGATCGATTTGATGAGAGATAATTAGTTTGATGTCAAATAATTTTTTTTTAAATATCTTATTTAAACCTTAAACCGAAATAAGCAAACATATATAATATGATATTGAAATTTGCGGGGCGAAATTACAATCAACATATATATATAAGCATACAATTAAAATTCATATGATCAATGGACATTCAACAAAAAGGAAAAATAAACAGTGTTCGTAGAATATTCCGAAGTTACAAACTGCACCACCACAGATCAGTATTTGCATATGTCCCAATTAATTTTTGTTGGGTATCTCATAGATCTCCATAGCATCTTTGAATATTTCATCAAAGGCTTTCTCAATGCAAAACTTGAATTTCTGTTCATCTATGAATCCCTTTAGAGTTTTCAAGGTGATTCTTAATTCTCCCACATAGCTCATAATTGCTACGTTTACATTCTGCAACCACACAGAGAAGCATGTTATTAGAAACCTTAGAACTCAAATTATCCAAAGCTGAGCCATGCAATAAATACCTGAGGTCATAAGTGCTTAACGAAACTTCCAAAAATAAATAAATAATTCAATAAATACCTGAGGTCCACCAGACATGGCGAAATAAACACCTCTTACAGGATGATTTGCTAAAGCCATTTGCTCTAATGGCCCAAACATGTTGGATATAAGAACACTACAGTTTCCCAGAGTATTGTAGAAGGTTTTAGATGCAACCTGAAACACCAAACCATGAATTAGAGAAGTTGAACAACATAAAGCAGGGAAGTTACAAGGGTGAGATACTCAAAATATGGGGCTCCCTTTAATTTACTATTAAAATCAATTCCACACACCTTGATTTACTTACACATTTCAATCACATCCAATGGTACAAAATTAATTTTATCAAAAATCTAAAACAAACAAATACATTATCATTAAGAGTATTTAAATAAAACAACTAATTAAATATCAACTTATAATATGATATGTTGTGTTAATTATAATTTTTCTCATAAAACCTACTAAAATAAATTAAAAAATACTGGAACATCATAAAGTATAATTTTATGAATCTAGACCCTAAAAACACATTAAAAAAACTCCTAAACTACGTATACACACCTCAGGGCCTCTTAATTTCATCTCCAAATCCAAAAGCAGACCTATGAGATAAACGCTGAAAGAATGTTTCTTTCTCTTGATTTGTTTACGAGCATTCCAAACAAACTCAAGAGGGTTGGAGATTTTGGGTTGGTCTAGCTTTGGAATTGGTATTTGTAAGAAAGAAATTTTATTCCCCCATAGACCTTTGACCTTTGGTTTTTGCATCTCCTTCACTGATTGGTACCCTCTAATATTCCTTGTGTTGAGCACCACCAAAGCTGTGGAATTTGCTTTTCTTGTCATGTAGTCAATCTCTTGCATGTACAACCGAATCCCATAGAAAATTATCCCAGTTATCACATCATTTATTGTCTGCATTCATGTCACAATAAAGAAAAGAAAAAAATTAATTAATCTAGCTAGCTTACTTAATTGGATGACATAATTAAGAGGTTGATTTATATATGACTAAACATATAAAACCATTTCTGATTGGATAAAAACTCTTTTTATTATTAATATATAGACTATTTCTTCATAATTACTAATATCTAGTTTGATCTAATCTTACCACTCCAAGATTGGACTTGATTGCTTTGATATGATCAAGAGATAATGATATGTTTGACAAGGTGAAATGCTGAGGCTTAGTTCCTTCATATCCAGACCTTATGGGTGTTTTGTCATCTTCAATCATTTTTGCCTTTATTACGCTAGATCCAAAATCTAACATGGAGCTAAAAAAGGAGGATATCACTGAATGTAACTTCTTAAACATGGTTTTCTTTGCATGCTGCGGATTTGATGATACTCTTGAAGGAAAAGTAAGTGGAAGAGAAGGGTCATCAGTTCTTTGAAGGCAAGAAAGAAGGGCACCCATGAGGGAATAACCATCTCCAAGCGAATGATGAAATTTGAAAATTATTGTGCCTGCAGCATTGCTTGTTGGATACTTAATAAGGTGGACTTCCCATAGTGGCTTGTTCTGAGGTGTCCGTTCATTTAGAATCCTTGTCACATATTCATCAAAATAATGGTCATACAATTCTGCTGAATTGCATTCAGGAAATCTAGGAACCTTTACATGCTCTTCAGGATTCACTTGCACCCTTTTCCATCTCATTTTACCAGCTTGGTCTCTGATCTGTGGTCAAGCATTGAATTGAACAATTAAAACAAAAGGTCAGAATGATGAACATTAATTCAAATTTGAAGTGAGAGTTGCTAATTTAGTTCATGTCACAAAGCTTTTATGAGTTCACTAACCTTATAAACAATTGAAAGTTTAATTATATCTTTAGTCCTTGAAATTAAAAAAAAAATCATTTTTTAGGTACTTAAATAAAAAATTATATTTTTTAGTCTTTCAAATTTTTATGGAAGAATTAATTTTTTTTTGTTTAATATCACTGGTGTTAGAGTTTCAGGTTCTCCAATTATATTCTAAAATATCTCAAATTTTATTATTTGAACCAATTATAAGATTAATCTTTGGTAGAAACTTAGTCACACTTAAAACTTCATTCTTTTTTCCTAAGAGTATAGTATTTTGTGGGGTCAAACTTAGGTCCTTTTTCAAAACTCAACATGCATTAAGTTTGTCAGTTGAACTACACCCATTATGTGGTTTTTTTTATTTGAGAGAATAGAAAATATAAATTTTTATTTGGAGGAATAAAAAGACATCCTAGTTTGAGCGACTAAACATAACTATGCCGTAATTGGATTTTGTGGTGGACTTCTACTAATTACTAAATGCAAGAGTAAATGTAGTATAACATGGAGGAGAGAAAGAACCATAATAGAGGAGAAACGTGGGTTGATGGGGAGGAAGACATCTTCAAGCAAAGGTATAGTCTGTGAGTCATCAATTGGAACTGCCATTTCAAGAAAGCCAAAAACATAGGAACATATCACCGAACTGTTGAAATAATGTCCATGAGGACTCACTGGCTCTTGAACCTCTTCATAGAATTGGTCCATTGTGTTAGTTTGTGTGTGGAAATGAGAGTGAAAGTAGCACTTCAATTAGAAGATATCTTTTGGCTGCAAAGCCAGGCCAGGATCGATGATATATATAGCAATGCATTGTTGTACGACAAATGATAAACATATCAGTGGGTTTTTCCACCCACCATCTACCCATCACACATGATTAATCACATGTGTAAATATGATTAATTTTTAGTTAAAAGTAAATAAATATGATTATATATAATGATCGATTTATATTTGTAGCATTAATAATTAGCTTCGTATATCTCACACAAGTGAGTAATAGTGTCATAATTAGGAGGTTATTAAAATGCCAATATACCGTAAAAGTAGTTAATATAAGAGTAATGGAATGTACGTATACAATTATATATTGATCTGTACTTATTGCACTAATTGTTAAATATGTCCCGTAAGCAATTAGTAGTGCCACAGAATTATTGAAATGTGTCTAATGGTTATTAATTTTTTCCTTACAAGTAATTTAAAAGTAACAAATATATGTATACAATTTTCAATATATTTTTTGTGGCCAATAGGGGCTAAGACCCCAAAAGAAATTTATTAAAACTCACGTAGGAAAAGAGTTGACAATACATCAGCCATAATAGCGTTCCTAATTAAGGAAATTAGGACAAACACTAAAAAAACTACCATTCCATCTGTAACAGGGTTAATCCCATATTTAGCCAAAATATCCGCAGGTTGGTTCGCCTCACGAAAAACATGTTTCCACGTATAGTTATTGATATATATACTTGTAGCAAAAGAAACAATTATTTATAATATGGAGTCTTCTACATAGAAACCAAAATAGTATTATTAATTATCTAAACTAAAACAATTATTATAAAAATGTATTCAAAAGGGTGTATTTCTTTTTGTTCTGAATAAGAGACCAGAGATATTTTTCTAATAATCTATTGAATTAAAATTTAATTTTACTCCTAATGAGTGATTATCATTGGTTTAAAAGAAAATTACATGAAAAAGAAGTGTGGGGATGTGTTCCTAATGGAAACTCACGAGCTAGGCATGTACTGCCAGTGGTGATCGATCGGTATAGCCAACCACACACGTTATGACCTTAATGGTGAGAATACCAAATACTCATTACTCCCACACCTTGATTAATTGGTATAGCCCTTGATCTTTTTCAAAGTCGATCAACTTTTGATTTAATGATTTGAATAATTGAATTGGATGATGAAGTGCATGCAGTCTAGCTGCAATTTCTTTAAAACTGTAGGGTTCCATATAATGTTGCATATATGTGCGTGGCCATCTCAAACATTCGCCACATCATGGCCATCAACCTAAAACCATGGCCTACCAGTTTCAACCCAATTAATTGATCCAATGGTCCCTTGGCCTAGAAAAATAATGGCCAAACGGCCATAATACATGTTCCCTTACGTGAATAATATAAATTCTAGATAGAGATCTATTTTTTTTATTCGCAATAATTTAATTGTTTAACTAATTGAATTAGATCATAAAAATCTAATTTAAATAAATGGAGTTCAATTTTCTCTGTCCTTTGTGTTGTGTGTTCTTGGTTGAATTAATGGATGTATCACGTGTGGTTTTGAATATAGTTTTATCTTTGTAATGATGATCTCGGGGGTATGCATTAAGCTGTGAGTGTTGTTGAATTGTTTTGATGGGGAGATGATACCTGGTTCTGTTGTTGGATTTTGCAGGTACAGTATCATGTATCTTCTCTTTTTATTATTATTTTATAATTGATATATATATATATATATATATATATATATATATATATATATATATATATATATATCAATTAGCCTTTTCATAAAAAAAACGCGTGGTTTTGAATTTGTTATTTGTTAGTGATAAGTTTTATTTGCATAAAATTCTGGTGTAGTATCATTTTGTTAAAAAACTTTAGGTTTAAATATGTTTTTTATTTTTTAATTTTGGTCCTAATAAGTTTTTCTGTATATTTAATTTAGTATTTGTAAGTTTGTATTTTTTTTAATTTTATTCTTTTTAATTTGTTGTGTTTATTTTTAGTTTTTATAAATTTATGCTTTTTTTAATTTTAGTTCATATAAGATTTCAATTTTTTTTTCATTTTTAATCCTTGTAAATTTTCACACAAGACCAAAATTTGAAAAACACAAAGTTAAAGAAACCAAAATTAAAATAAATAGGAACTAATAAGAAGTAAAAAAAACAGATAAAACAAACTGTAAGATAAAATAAAAAATATAAACTTATAAAAATTAAAAAGAAATATTTTTTATATTAATTAAAATTAAAAAAAATACAAATTTAGTGAATAAAAACATAATTATATTAAACTTTTTTTTATACATAAAGAGTTATAGCAGGGGAACAAGGATCCTAACTTCAAAAACTCCTTTTTATGGTCTTTAAACCCTGGTAGCTGTATTTTCGCAAGGTTTGATTGCATGGGATTGTTGGCATTAAATGGACAGATATATGCAGGCACGTAAAGTAGACGGGTTGTTATTGCACAATACATTATGTACACAATTTTGTGCTGGGTGGTTATGACATTAATTCTTGTGTGTATTTTCTGTCGGTTAATTATACCTTTGTATAAGGGTGGCTTTTTTCCCTTTTTGTATCAGCGATTAATTAGAAGATATTTGGGGACGAACTTTTGTGGGTTATCATATCTGTGCTATCTGCATGGAGCTTATCTGTTTCTTGCCACTGGTATTGATATCCTCTTTCTCACATTTATATCAATATACTTTCATTTGGCTGATAAAAAAAAAAAAGGTTTCTAACTGGAAAAAGTTAAAGGGTGTTAAAGGGTGAAAATAAACATGATTGATAGATAATTTTTCTTAATAAATATATGATAGAAAGTTCAACTTTAGATGTGTGTATAAAAAATTACTTGTTGAAAGAGATTATATATTTATATGAATCTCATATGAATCCAAAGTAACACACTTTAGAGGGTAAAGTAATTAATCTTATTTTTAGTTATTGATAAGAAAACCAATAATTGCTATCATGTGCACAATACGTACATCATGAATGTGTTAGAAATATCAATTAATGATCCTCTATCAATGAATGAGATAATGCAGAGTTTCACTTTATAGGGATAAATTTAATGTCAAATATGACATGGTTTAACCTATTTTGTTTATTATAAAATTCAAACTTCAATTGTGTGCATATATTTTTTATAAAAAAAAAGTGCGCATTCGACATCATATTAAAATTGTTTATTATAATCAACTGTTTTAGAATTAATTCTAACTTTTCATAAAAACTTAATTATAATAGTTAGAATTAATTGCGTGAATTTCTTGATTGTTTGCTTACTTTGACAATGTAATTTTACATTGTTAGTTTACAACAAATTTAGGTTTCAATTAAATTCTCTGTTTAAACTTATACAGAAAATCATATAAATTTATGTTGTTGTTTTTTTTATCTGTAATATATTATATTCTATCAAGATTAAATTAAACACAAGTCATATGAAATTTGAGTGTTGCAATCAACATCATAAAGGAGATAAGTGTTTTTTTTAAAACGTTGATAAGTTTGTTAATTGAAGTCGAAAATATGTTTTTATATAGGAGCTATCCTTATCAAAAGAAAGGACGAAGGGTGTATGACTTGGAGTTGGATATTTTCTAATTAATCTCATGGAATATAATGTTTTATGAACAACAATTTCCTTATGAGCAATGAATCAAGAACAATTATTCATCCATACACTACATATATAAGGTTGGATATCTAGTCATGTGACTGAATTATGTGCATGCAATAAATGGATATCTTGTCATGTGACTGAATTATGTGCAATAAATGAGGAAAGAGAGACACAAATCCTGTCTGTAATTAAGGAATGATGAAATGCTCAGGATGTAATCTATTTTGCTTACTTAAAGAGAAGGATGTGGCTATTCAACAAATGGCAAGATTGAAGTTGTTGTCCTAATTAACGATGAGATAATTAAGTTTCTTGAGTGCTAGAATTGTATATAGTGACGATGATGACAAGTTTGGTGATGTTATAAATGAGGAGACTAAATTTATATGATTTTCTGTATAAGTCCAAATAAATTTATATGATTTATAACCACTCATCTTTCTTTAGGACTATGTCACAAGAACTGTCTAAACTTGAGCTCTTCTTTTGGTTTATTTTTGCTCAATCGCATTTCTTAGAAGCATGGTGGATCTTCGATCAACTCATGAAGATTCATTAAACTGATTTAAGTAATTAATCATAAAAATAACAAGAAATCTCATACAAATAATATATATTAGTATATTGTTGCAAATGCTGTGAATTTGGATAGAAATTGTGTTTTTGAAGTAAATCCTTTAGAAAAAAAACTCATGAAAGACCGCAAGAAATAAACGATCGCAGCCTCCACTGTCCAATGACAATGTATATTTAGTTTAAAATAATATTTTATTTAATAAAATTTAGATGAACTCAGTCTTGAAAGTTGAATAAAATTAAAACAAGTTTCAAACTCAACGAATGTACACTTATATATTATCTACTAATAAGACTTTCACATTCAACACTTGGATTTAAACTGATAGCTAGAGTGCAAGAAGTTACATCATTTATACTCCTAAGAAATTACAATTAAAAACTAGAAAAAGCTATAACAATTCAGATTTTTTTTTATTCATACCAAAAGGATATAGAGAGAATACAATTTATAACCTAATTGCTATTGATAGTGACTCTACAAGTGTCATCATCCTAGCTTAGAGAATTCAAATTGGGTGTTTATTTTTCAATATTGTCACAAGTGCCAAAGGAAATGTTTAGCAAAAACAAAAAAAGTGGGAAAGGGAAACTGTATGCATGTTGTCATAAACTTCTAAAGGGGTTCAACAACTAGTGATAAGATATGTTTCTTGATATCTCTATCCTGGGTACCAAAACCATGCATCTTCATTTTGATAAAGGGTATGAGCCATACGAGCTGCGTTTATGGCTTGATTAAGAAATGGCTTCATGGAAGCAACTTGAGTGGAGCAGTGTCCATTTATCTTTTTCCATGCTTTGTTTATCATGTCTTGTATTTTCTTTCTTGCTTTTTCCTCTGAAACATTCATCTCATTCATATAGCACAGGATTGACGAAGCAGTATCACCCCTTTCTCTTTCAGCCTGTTTCATATATACCAGATTTTACATTAACAATGATTTTTTATCAATAAGTATTTATTATTAATTTATTAATTTTTTTTAATTATCCAACTTACTTTATATATTTTCCTTAACATGTAACATTTTTATGCAAAATGAAAAGAAATAATTAACAAAAAAAATATGATTTTAATCTCTGTTTTTTGGATCAGCCAAGATCTTTATATTTCATACCGATGAGTTATTTCTTAAACTTAAAAAAAAAAAAACATGTGTATTTAGTGGCTCCTCTCTAAAAAAAATATCATGATATTTTAAAATTGGAAGAGACTAAATATCTACATGTGTTTTTATAAATCAAGGATCAAACTTATATGATAGTACAAAAACCTTAATACGTTTAACTCAAAAATATAAAGATTAAAAACACATTTTTTCTTTAACAAAAATATAGAGGCAGCAAAAATTACCACGGTTGTCCCTAAATCATTGCACAGTTGAATCACAAGAGATACAATGTTATGAACGCTGCTGATTTAGAGGTTCAGCTCCTCCAGAGAATAGAAGGGAATTTTAGAGGTTTCAGAGATAAGGAGAAATTCCAGCTTTTTCTTATTCATCCTTCTGTTATTTACATAATATTTATAGATCCTAGGAAGGAATAGTTTCTTCTAGAATTGGTATAATCCTAGGAATCTAACTAATTTCTGTTATGGATGCTTTTTCTCTCAGATACGCAGCATCCGCAGGAGGATTGTGGAGGATCTTGTGAGCTGGCAATTTCCATTGGATACCTTCAGATGAAATCTTTCAAATAAGTGGGCTTTTTGACCTTTCTTTTGACTATTGGTTCCTTCTGCACCCCATTTTCTGTAAGTTCACCTTCCGTGTTTGCTGCTATGTCTCTGTTGTCCCTGATTGAAGCTTCTCTGTTCATAACACTCTGCGGCCCTTATAGACGCACCTTGTCCTCAAGGTGGAAGTCTTGTTGTAACTGCTCCCAATCCTCCCATGAAGTCTCATCGGGAGAAAGTCCCTGCCACTGAACCAGCACTTCCCAAGTTCCTTCTGTCGGGTGCTTTCTTGAATCCAAAATAGCTAAGGGGTATACTACCGGTTGGTCATTGACAAAAGTAGAAGGTAAATTCAACTCGGAGTGTTGCTCGGGATTTCCTCGAAAAGGCTTAAGCTTAGAACAATGAAATACAGGATGAATCCTGGCTGAGTCTGGTAATTTCAACTTATAAGCTACAGGGCCAATGCGGTCTTCCACCTGAAAGGGGCCATAGAAACGTTTTGCGAGCTTGCCGGCGGTTGGTTGTGGTCCTTTGGCTGAGGTCTGCCAGAGAGGACGAAGACGAAGGAGAACCCAATCGCCTATCTGATGTTGGGTATCGCGTCTCTTACTATCAGCTTGCCTCTTCATAATCTCCTGCGCCTTAAGGAGTTTCTTGCGAATCGTCTGGAAGGTAGCATCTCGGTCAGTCAGTAAATGCTCCACTGCTTCAACATTGGAAGACCATGTGATATACTCAGGGAAATTGAAGGGCTTCTTGCCAAAAGTGACCTCATATGGTGTTGTTCCCGTGCCGGCATTCCACGACGTGTTATGGGACCACTCAATCCATGGCAACAGTTTTCCCCACCTATTGGGTCGCCGACGGACAAATGCTCTGAGATACTGCTCCACTACCCTGTTAAGCACTTCCGTTTGCCCATCGCTCTGGGGATGATACGCAGAGCTCATGCGTAAATGAGTACCACTAGCTTTGAACAGCTCTTGCCAAAATCGGCTAATAAAGAGGGGGTCCCTATCGGAAACCAAGCTACGAGGGACCCCATGTATTTTGACCACCATGTCAATGAACAAAGATGCCACCATATGAGCTGTGTGGGATGTTGGTAACATTCCCAGGTGAATCCCTTTCGAAAAACGGTCCACCACCACAAGGATTGTAGTGTTTCCATGATACGCCGGCAACCCTACAATAAAGTCTAACGAAAGGTCCTCCCAGGGCCGATGGGGCACCGGTAAGGGACATAGTAGCCCGGCAACCCTTTGTGTCTGGTATTTAGTGACTTGGCAATCAAAGCAGTTGGCCACGAATTGCTTGACATCCTCCCTGAGACCAGACCAAGTGAAATTCTCGGAAATTCGGGCCAGTGTCTTTGTGACTCCCGCATGACCCCCGGTTGGAGTAGTATGATATTCCTGAAGTAATGTGGTCGTGATTGGGAGGTCCCTAGGAAGCCAAATGCGCCCACCTGTTAAAAGCAAATCCTGGGTAATGGAGAATGCAGGATGATTATCAGGTGTGTCCCTAATTTCCTGTTTCCGGCGGCAGAACTCAGGGTGAGCTTCTAATTGGCGTCGTAATTCATCCAGGAAGGTCAGAGAAGGAACAAAAAGAATTAAGCATTGGGAGGGTACTGGTTCCCGTTGTCGGGACAAGGCATCGGCGACCTTGTTTTGGTGTCCTGAACGGAACTGAATCACATAATCATATCCCAAAAGTCGAGCCAAGTACTTATGTTGCTCGGGAGTTTGAATTACTTGGGTGAGTAATTCCTTGAGACTGCGGTGGTCCGTGATGATGATGAAACGTTGTCCTAACAGGTATTGCCGCCACCGTTTTACCGCGGTAGTTATGGCAACTAGCTCTCGTACATAGGTGGAAGCCACTGCGAGTTTGGGAGGGAACGGTTTGCTGAAAAACACCACAGGGTGGCCTTTCTGGGTGAGCACGGCTCCCATGCCACTACCGGAAGCGTCAGTCTCCACAGTGAATGGGGACGTGAAGTCCGGGAGAGCTAAGACCGGAGCGGTAGACAGGGCCGTCTTCAACTGATCAAAAGCGTCTTGAGTCTGGGGGGTCCAGGCAAAAGCGTCCGTCGTAGTTAGTCGAACTAAAGGGGCGGCGATGGTGGCATAGTGGCGGATAAATCGCCGATAAAACCCGGCAAGTCCGAGAAAACTCTTGACAGCTTTAGCCGAGCGTGGTGTCGGCCATTGTCGAATAGCTTCAATTTTAGAGGCTACTGGTTCAACCCCCTTATGAGACACAACATGGCCAAGATATTCAACCTGTTTCTGCGCAAAGGAACATTTAGAAAATTTAAGAACAAAATTATGGTCAAGCAGGACCTAGAAAGTAATTGTCAAATGGTGAAGATGAGCCTCGAATGAAGTGCTATACACCAAGATATCATCGAAGAAAACGATGATAAAGTGGCGGAGGTGCTGTCGGAATATGCTATTCATGGTGGCCTGAAAGGAACTTGGTGCATTGCAGAGCCCAAATGGCATTACTTTGAATTCGTAATGTCCATGGTGGGTTCTGAAAGCAGTCTTAGGTATATCGGGGTCGTGCATGCGTATTTGGTGATATCCTTGAAGTAAATCAAGCTTAGAGAAGTACTGAGCACCACCCAATTCGTCCAACAATTCATCAATTGTCGGAATCGGAAACCGGTCACGAACCGTGACGGCGTTAAGAGCTCTGTAATCAACGCAGAATCTCCAAGAGCCGTCGGTCTTGCGGACGAGGAGAACGGGGGATGAAAAAGGACTTGTACTTGGTCTGATGAGTCCTTTTTGTAACATATCATTGACTTGCTGCTCTATCTCCTTCTTCTGGTAATGGGGATATCTATACGGACGGACATTCACGGGATTGGTGTGGGGAAGGAGGTGGATATGGTGGTCGGTGTCACGGTTAGGAGGTAAGCCGGAGGGGTTCTGAAATAGGGTCGAGAAACGTATAAGTAAGGCTTGGATTTCTGGGGGTAAGGTGTGTGGTGGTGGAGGTTCAGGGTTGTCGGTGATGAGCGCAATACGGAAATAAGAGGCTTGGGTCTGTGTCCGGCAAAGTCGCCGGAGTTGATGGTGAGTGATGATCCCGGAGTCATTCGTGTTCTCCCCTTTTAATTCTATTAACTGATTTTGATGAAAGAATTGCATCCGCAGAGACCCGTAGTCAGTGAGAATGGGGCCCAGGGTCTTGAGCCACTGGACTCCCAAGACCACGTTGGCGCCGACAATAGGTAGTACGTGTAAGTCCATGGTGAACATGACGTCCTGAATCATGATGGAAACACCTTCGCAGATGCAAGCGCAATCCAAGTGTTGGCCATTGCCAACCATTACGCGCAATGGTGAAATACGGCGGCAGGGAAGGCCCAATTGGGTCACTAATACTGGTTGCACGAAGTTGTGGGTGTTGCCGCCGTCAATGAGCAGCACCACACGGTGGTCAGCCATGAGCCCCACCATACGCAAAGCCTCAGGTGCCAGGTGGCCCGAAAATGAATTAAGGCTTATTTGGGCCTGAAATGGGTCGGGTTCATGAGGCGGGTCAGGTGGCGGGTCAGGGGGGTCTATTTTAGAGTCTGAGGGGTCCTCTTCTTCAGTCACTAAGAGGAAAGCCCTAGCGGCGCAGCGATGGCCGCGATGGTAACGTTCATCGCAGGTGAAGCATAACCCACGCTCACGGCGTGAGGTTAGCTCCTCCGGCGTGAGACGTTTCATAATAGGCGGGGTAGGGCGTGGAGGGGCCGGAAGCAAAGGGGGAAGGGTTTGACGAGGTTCAGCGGAAGCAGGAAGAACACGAAGGGGGTTAGGTTGCGGAGGTGGTGCGCGAGGGCGTGAGGAAAGGCGGTTGTCAGAAATCTTTTCTTCCTGAAGCTTTGCGAGGCCCGCGGCCTGGACCAGGGTGAGGGGCTGATGAGCTTGGACCTCCCGACGAATCTCCGGGTTGAGACCGGAAATGAAGCAGCTCAGCAGGAACGGAGATGGCAGTCCGATGACCCTGTTCGCGAGGTCCTCGAATTCCGAAAGGTACTGATTGACTGACCCCTTCTGTGTCAACTTAAATAAAACACCTGTTGGGTCTTCGTATTGTGACGGAGCAAATCTGGTTTGCAGGGCTTGTAAGAATCCAGGCCATGAGGTAAACTGGGCATTGCTTGACATCCATTGGAACCAAGCAAGTGCCCGGCCCTCCATATAAAAAGAAGCTATGGTAAGACGGTCTCGCTCAGGGGTTCCATGATATTCGAAATACTGATTGATTTTGAATATCCAACCTAAAGGTTCTGTTCCATCAAATCTGGGAACCTCTAATTTCATTTTATGTTGTGTGGCAGGAACAGGGGAGGGCGGAGGTGGTTCAGGTTGCGGAGAAGGGAATGAGGTCGGACGATGAAGCAGT
Organism: Glycine soja; assembly: GCF_004193775.1. NCBI lineage: Eukaryota > Viridiplantae > Streptophyta > Magnoliopsida > Fabales > Fabaceae > Glycine > Glycine soja. The sequence continues at coordinate 45,552,248 of NC_041007.1, forward strand.
TCGTCAAGTTTGAGGTTCATGGTCTGCATAGTATCTGTGAGACGGGTGAGGATGGATTCCAGGTTGGGCGCTGATGAATCGTGTGGACCGGTCATGGTGGCAGCGGAAACGAGAGCACCAATGTTATGAACGCTGCTGATTTAGAGGTTCAGCTCCTCCAGAGAATAGAAGGGAATTTTAGAGGTTTCAGAGATAAGGAGAAATTCCAGCTTTTTCTTATTCATCCTTCTGTTATTTACATAATATTTATAGATCCTAGGAAGGAATAGTTTCTTCTAGAATTGGTATAATCCTAGGAATCTAACTAATTTCTGTTATGGATGCTTTTTCTCTCAGATACGCAGCATCCGCAGGAGGATTGTGGAGGATCTTGTGAGCTGGCAATTTCCATTGGATACCTTCAGATGAAATCTTTCAAATAAGTGGGCTTTTTGACCTTTCTTTTGACTATTGGTTCCTTCTGCACCCCATTTTCTGTAAGTTCACCTTCCGTGTTTGCTGCTATGTCTCTGTTGTCCCTGATTGAAGCTTCTCTGTTCATAACATACATTGTAGACCAAATCCTCATATGTGGGTAGAAAATCTTCCATATCCGTTACTTGATTCTTTGCGACAAAATATGAATGGATCGTAGAATCACTGGCCCCGAAGATCATGAAATCCAAACATTGCTTAAATATTCTTGCAACGATGGAATATATCCCATGCTAGACCACTTTGCTTCCACGTATAATGCTTTGCAAAAGTCTATCCACTGTAAAATTTATTAAGACGGGATGGAACTTAATTATCATAATCAACTAATAGATTTTGAATTCCTTAATTAGTTTCTATATATGGTTTTTATACTGATTTGATCGAGTTTGTAGAAACAAAGATCAGTACTAGTGGGTTATAATAAATTAATAATTACTACCTCCATTTCTTTTTAATTGTTGACTTTTTGAGAATTTGTTTTCTTACTTATTTGTTTCTTACAAAATTCATGATCACATTAATTATTATTTTATTAATTATATCCTCACTTATCTCATAATCTTTAATTAATTTATTCATGTATTTATTGTGGATTGGAAAAAGAAAAAGGTAAAGCTAAAAAACTTTACAATTATTTTATTAAAATTAAGAAAATTTATTATATTTCTTAATTTTTATATAATAATAACCTTAAAAGTCAGGTAAAAATGAACGGAGGGAGCAGTCATTAACAATACCACTACCACTTTCTTTAGGTAAGGTAATTTCATTTCTGACAACATACGTAGAAACAAAATTTCATAAGCAATTTCATTTCTGACGTCTTTAAGTGCATGAACACAAATTCTGATGTACTCTGGAAGCTCTTCAAGATCTTTCTCATCCCATCTGTGTCATATATATATATATATATATATATATATATATATATATATATATATATATATATATATATATAGTATTCTATTTTCTTATATATTGTTTTAGAAAAGTTAAGTTGACCTAATCCAGAAAATTAAATGAAGTGTATTGCTAATTAATATCTTGTCCTAGGTCAAGGTGAAAATCTTTTATGTTAGCCAACTATTATGTTGCCTCCGATATTCCGATATCATAGTCAATTAAGCGTATTAAAATATTATATCATACTCTCGAGGATCTTGATATGTGGTTACATCCACGTTAATATTATAATGTGTCCAGCATCCTAGCGGTGATCAGATTGGTATCCAACCTATCAATTTGTTGTTAAATGGATTGGATTTCGGAAGATATACAATCCTCCCCTCAAACACAAAGTACATAGAAATTAAATTATAATAATCACATTACAATCGAAAGATACACAATCCTCTAACTTTAAACACAAAATACGTAGAAACAAAATTATGAGGATTGAATTACAGTCTAATTCAGAGGGTTCGTGTAAGTATATTTTTTATTTTTATATTATCTTAAAAAATTTAAAAATATAACATATTTTATACCATATACCAATATTATATCCTATTTAATTTCTGGAGAAATTATATAGTACTTTTGACAGTAAAAAGATAAATAAAGTAGTTTTGGACCATCACCTAATATGCTGGGGATCTCTGTCAATCTCTATGTGAGGCATACTTTGACATGTTAACAAATAATAATATAACATATAGCATATATGTTAACAATAACTAATCTTACTCTATCTTGGAAATAAACAAACCTCTCAAACGTCATTGTGAACGGTTTCAACTCTTCAAATGAGGCGTATATATCATAAACATCATCAATGACTAACACGAAAATAATCACTTTGGTGAGCCATTTCCTACCAGATGTATAGTTCGGCTCAAAAGCAACTCCTGCTGCACACAAGAAGCTTTCAACCAACCTATTTCTTGCTAAGCTCAAGTCTTCTTTTATGCCAAGATTCTCCCACCATCTAAATGACAAATTAAAAATACTAATTAGTATTTAATTAGCAGCCTTATAATTTTTTGCTACAATTTTTTTTGGTGGTTCAAAATATATATACCTGGATAATTCCTAGACCTCCATTTGAAGTTTGGCCTGAATCATGTTGAAATTTAATGTATCCAATTCAAGTAAAATTGGGTCCATGTATTTCTCAATTTTGTATTGCTTGATGTGCCATTTAACCTCAAACCATATGGTACTCTCCCATGGGAAGGAAGCTCCAAGGCATGGACCATTCTTTCAATAACCAAATTAGGGTGTTGGTTGATGCAGATGGATCGAACTATGAAATAAGGCCTCCTTGAGAGAATTTATTGCCCAAGTTTTGGCCTCATTCAAGATATTTTCTCCTTCTAAAACCAAATGTGAGGCCTCAAGAAGCTCCATAACATCTTTAGCTTTGCCAGCATATGAATCTTTCCTCATCACTTTACCATTTCCATTTAAAATGCTGCTTAGTATATCTGAGTTTTAGAAATAATTAACCAGAAGTTAATTACTTAACTAACTTGCATGATATGTTGTAACGACCGTGAAATATTATGTGATCTAGGATTATTATGTACTCAAAGTTTTACATGACATGTACTCAAATTTTTTAATTTAAGAATAAGAATTAATAACAATCAATTACATGTCATATAAAAATTAATAAAGACTATAATAATGCAAAAAATGTGGTGCAGGAAGCAGCTGCCTCTTATCATCTTAATACCCGTGATCCAACTATCATTTTCGGGTTTACTAGGGGGGTATATTTTGGAATACAACCCAAGTAGTGAGGAACTTTTTTTCTTTTTTGTGTATTTACTATTGAGTAATAAAGACAGAACTACATATAGGACAAATTCAAAGCTAAAGACTCCAACACAAAGTTCCACATTATTTGCGTCACGAGGCACCACTTCAAACAAAAACTTCCAATCACGGCATAATAAAGTATGAATCTCATGTATCACCGAATATGCCAATCTGCACTTTCTTCTGCAGCTGCATGAGAATAGCATCAATCCATAAAGAGTATATTTTTGGTTAGTAGCCATAGTGAGTATATAACTCATTGTGTTTACAATTCTGTTGATGGAAAATGAATTGATTGTCTGCTGTAAAAAAAAATCCAGTTATATATATATATATATATAATTTCTATGTTTAATGTTACACCCAAAGAGTGTAAAAGGATAGTTTTCCCATAAATGGCTATGAAAATTAAAAATTTCAAATACAATTACTGCTGACTTTATGCATTTTCATATTTGATAATCACTACTGCAAAAATGATATTTCACGATGGTTATAATGTATATTCAAACACTATTTTTTGAAATCGAAGTTGTTGAAAGTCTAAACTTTTGAGACGGTTTCATAAATAATCGTTATTATGTAAGATCCAACATGGTGGTTTACATATACTGCATACAGCTACAAAAGGACAACTGAAGTATTCCCATCAAAGAAATATTTCGCAGTGTGGCAATATGACTTCTAAGTCGTCAGAGAATAAAAAAGATAGGATTTACTTTCACAATCTTCAAGCAACATGTTTTCATACAACACATGCATATAGACATCAACCATATAAGCGAATCCTTAATTTTTGTAGCTAAGGATTCCGTGGTATTTTCTATTTGTACAAGACAAAATATTAAAATCCAACAGAAATCATACTTAAGAAATATCATTTCAGTATCTTATTTCTTAATTAATTAAGGTTAAACAAAGCAAGAAATGTAATGATGTTTGTTATAAAAAAAATGGATTGAACTGTAAAAAAAATTTGAAAAGTCTGCATGCAGTACGTGCTTGTGAAACCTTCACTTTCTTGATTAAAAACTAAAACTAATGTACTCCAATGCCAATGCCAATGCCAAAGCCAAAAATTCCATTATGCAAGGTAAGAGGAAGAATCATTGTACGCAATATTATTCTTGTATATACAAAGAGATTATTTTGGAAGTCGAATCCATGATCAACATGTTAGTTGTTACCAAGATGCCACAGGTTGACTCTCCTTCACTCTCTTGAATAACCAGTTATTTAGAAGAAGAAAGATTTTTTTTTTTTTTTGGAACTGCCAAAAAGTTTTATTATTAGAAAAGGGTACCAGGGGTACCGTTAAAGAGAATACAAGGAAAAGAAATCAATGGTGAATAAATATGTGCACCCCTAAAATTGGTATATATACATAGTCATTAACCATTGATCTTCCCGTTAGACCCCACAGACCCTCTTTGACGAAAGATAAACGTAACACTTGAAGGATATACTTAACAAGCAATATTAATATCTATATATATGATTGTATAATTTTTATTTATAATTATTACATTTTCTAAAAATTATTCTGACTAAATGTATAACTATAGCTGTGAAACTTTACGCAGCAAGGTGAGGCAATTTGTGTCACATCTATACCTAGCTTGTAGACATTGTTGTATCAAATACATTCTAGTTTTCGACGTTTAGTGTGGGGAATTAAAGTAGAAAAGCATACTACTAAATTAATTTGTCATCTATATAAAAGACTTTGAAAGATCCAAAGAGAAAAAGAAAAGGTGGCGCGCGAGTCTGCAGTTGGAATTTGGAAACATTTAAAGAGAGAAAAAAAATGTCATTTTTCCTAAAAGCTCAAGTTAGTTGAAAGCTTGAATAAATAATTTTGTTTCTAATATTCTCTACATAGTCTTTAATTTGACTTGAATATGGAAATGTAGAAACTATAAACCTGTCGTACTTTATGCTGAAATTAGTTTTAAAAAACAAGGGTGCTACACGATTGAACTCTTTCTAAAATCCATGTCTCCTTAATTAAGTGAACGGCTCCCAAATGAATATATATATATATATATATATATATATATATATATATACTCTATCGTCTACATGGTTTGGAAATTTAGAGACTATTATATTGGCATTTTGTCCATTTGCTGATATAGATAGGGTTTTGCATGCTTCAGCAGCCAGTACTGCATATGAAATAATTCACTTATATGATGAGTAAAATGTTTGTTTATGTACCAAAATAATAAAAGAAAAAAAAAATCGAATTGAAAATAGAACGAAGAATATTTTTTTCTAAAATATAGATAAATGCACATTAACAAATCTCTATATATAAGTTTACTAACGTACTTTCACCAACTTTTTATTAGGAACATTTTAGCTATTTTAAGAAAATGAAAGTTATAATTTACTAAACTATTCTCTTTAAAAGAAAATAGGTATTCATTATTAGAAAATCATTTTGATTATTTAGTAACCAGAATAATAGCAATTACTCATGAGGGTGGGCATCGAGTTACTAAATTTATAAGTTGAGTCAAATTCAGGGTTCCAAACCGATTAATTTTAATCGATTGTGTTGATTTGGATTTTTCGATTTCTTTTACAATAAAACCAATTTAATCGTATTTAGGTTAGACGGGGTTAGATCAGTATGCATATTAATAAAATAAAATGGAAACTATAATAAAAGAAAGCAAAAAAAAATAAATACAAAAAATAAAATAGAAAATTGTGATAAAATGAAAGAAAGTTGACAGTTTCAAAGTCATAACTATAGAATTACACAACATAATAATTATAAAATTACACAACATATATAAAGAAATTAAAATAGTATAAGCTCAAATTGGTTCGGATCATATTCTATCGGTATGTTTGGCCCAACTTTTGATTGGCTTAAAAGCTATTTAAAAGTAAATGTTTAAAATAAGAACTTAAAATAAAAAGTTGAAGTTGTTTGGTGATTTTCTTTTTTTTTTTAGCTTAAAAGTTTCTTTTAAGGTAAAAGTTGTTTGGTAAAAAAAAAACTTTAAAATTTTATTTTCATGTAGTCATCTTGTTTAATAGAAAAGTTTATTTACATTAATAAAATTAATTGAATTATAAGAAAAATAAATTACTATTACTTAAACAAAAATAAGTTTCTGTTATATTATTATTACTTTAAATAATAATAATTATTATTATAATAATAATTAATAAATGAGACCAGACTCGTGGAGAGAGACAAACAAAGAGTGTAAAATGTACGTAAGGCAGTTAGGGTAGTTTACAAGCTATAAAATTTTCAAGGATCTGAACATATAAGGTAAGCTTTTAAAAAAACATATAAGGTAAAGTGAAAAAAGAAACAAAGTAAGAAAATAATACTATGACGGGAATCGAATAAGGGTCCTTTAATAAAATTAAGCTCCGATTAAGCTTATAATAAGCTCCTCTCATTAGCTTTTTTATAAGCTACTTATTCTAATAATTTTTCATATAAAAAAAAACTACACGTTCTTTTAACCTCTTTTGTATAAAAAGTGTTTGGCCCAGTTATTTATTTTAAGGAGAAAAAAAAAACTAAAAATAAGCTGGATTTATAATTTTAAAATTTAAACTAAATTTATTGTTTGAACTAACCCAATTTTTTTCTTTTAATTGAGTTCAGATTGATTGGACCATTAGGTCAACCCAAGCTCATACCCCTATTATTCATTCCCAATCTTAAAGAAATAATTTGGCAAACCAAAGTACAAGTCAACCAACAGAAAAGAAAGTAGTTAAAATAGCCTACACATATATAACACAATTTTTCCTCTGGATTATAAATTAATAGAAAATGACATTTTCACATATATTAATACAACACTTTTTCCGTATTCTTTTTAAAAGATAGACATGTCTCAATAGTTTTCTCTCTATTTTTAAATTCTTAACAAAATGGTACTAAAATAATCTAAAGAAATTATGTGTAAATATCATTTCCCGTTATAAATAATTAAAAGGACAGTGCAAATAGAAGTTTCAGCTCCATTTTTTATCAATAAATTAACAAAATTTCCTTTAACCATAACAAAACAGTAGATATACAGTTTTTGAGTATATATCTAGGTAAAAATCATATTTTGTTTATGCTCGTAAAAACATAAGAGTAGTTGGTCTAGCTTGCATTAACCCCCAAACCATATATATGTTGAGAAAAGACTGTCTTCATATTAGAACAATTTACCTGATTTTCCTTTTGTTTCTTGCAAAGAAAGGTCTGTTGAACAAAAACCCTATGAACAGAAAAGACTTCCTCTTGAGTTAATTTAACTTCTTGTAATTATATTTAGCCAGTTATGATGCTTGGTTATTTTATGTTAAGTTTTAACAAAGGCCAAAAAGCTGTGATATGCAAGATGTGCACGCATAACATGGAATAATCTCAACCCTTTCACAAAGTAGTCCTATCTTGAGCATTGAAAACCAATTGGAGAAATACAAGGGAAGGAAAATGATTTCAGCAGGGTTCTATATATTGAATCTTCTTCTGTGAACTGTCTAATCCACAGAGAAGCAATTTATATATTTATCTGCTCCCATTTTTACTTATTAAATCCTAGCCAACATCTTCATTCGGTTCACTGCCTTTTCAATCAATTTTTTATTTGCTTATTGACATCAAATAGAACCTCATATTAAGAAAGTTTTAGAATAAGCTGATGAAATTTTTCATTAGCATGAGTGCAATTGATGATCCAGACATATAATTAATATGCATGTGCCTACGGTTTGGGAACCTAATTTGGGATAGTATAGATACTTACTGTATAAGACAGTCAATGAAATTAAACTGACCACCGTCCACCTCTTAATTATGTTAATTAAATTAATTAATGTTGAAAGTTACAAATCATTACCAGAAAATAAAGAAAGAAAGAAAGAAAGATAAGTCATCTCGTTAGTTAATTCCCGTCAAAACCTGTTGGAACACGGGCAAAATATGTTTGATACAGTACTCTTAATTAAAGCTTGTTATATAATAGTAGTATTATCTAACATTTTTTTTTCCTTATTTTACACAACATTTGGTAAAATGCATCCTTGTAAGATATACAAACCCCACATATCATCAGTACCAATTTCAAAATCCCACAACTCGGGCTGTGTTTCCACATCACTGCAGGATCCATTCACAAACCTTTTCAATCTCTGGCTTACTTTGGTGGCTCCAAATTGAAGTAAAGATTGAGGAATCTGCATAAAACTCATTAAGCTTTTCAAAATTAGAGGACTAGTACATGTTAATTAAGAAGAACAAATTAAACACATGAATTTTTTTTATCGACAAATATTAATCATTAATTTGTTAGTAAGAGGATAGAACTGCGCCATATTTTTCTTGTTCCGTTAAATTAGACACATGAATTAATATGAAGGGAAAATTAAACAACAACATGATACATACCTCAGCATGCACAACATGAAGCATCGAGTCTCCAGCAAGTGAGGAATTGGCACTTCTAACATCAATGTTCTCTTCATGCAGCATTCGAATGATCTCAGAGAAAATGAACTGGTGGTCTAATCCACAAGTAAGAACAACTTGTAAAGAAGAACCCACTTCGTGAATCTCAAGTTGTGGCGATTTTGGGAAACCTGCAGAAGTTGCAGCAAAATTGGTACTATTATTGGAGAAGCAATCACGGGATCTCTTTCTAATTCCTTGCAAACACTCTTTCTTCTCCTGTGCCATCTTCACCTTTGCCTCCAAACTCTTGATGTAGTTGATTGCCTCGTCCACTTGGTCAGGCAGTGGTAATGCTTCCTGCGTCGTCATCACCAGCACACACCAAATATCAATAAAATCATTCGATCAAATTCAACTCAAACAATATTATCATTCCGGTCAACCAATCGGAAATCATAATAAATATAATTTTTAGAATAATTATTGTTAAAATTCATCAAATACAGTAGATGATGATAGTGTAAAAAGTATTTATGCTTATAATTAACTTTGTATTTAAGTTTTATAAACACCCTTCAAAGGAGTTAAAATCTAATTCTAATTGGAATCCATGCATGAAATAACATCGGTAAAAAAATTAAAAAAAAAAATAGAAGGAGGAAACTATGTAACCTTGGGGTTATAGCTAGGGAGAAGAGAGTTGAGTTTGTTGCAGAGGATCTTCATTTGATTTCTTCTGTTTTTCTCCACTAGCCTTCTTTCAACCTTGGTTGAAGAAGAGGGTTGAATAATTCCAAGCTGATCCATTGAATTGAATGAATGAATGAAGAAGCACTTTAATGAATTTTCCACCAACCTGTGAGTTTAGGAGGTTATATATAGGATGAATTGGCAAATGGTGTGTGCATGTGGGTATATATTATGTGTGTGTAGGAGTGAATTGATATAGTAACAGTGATTAGTGATGTCAACAAATAATAATGGAATGGTAAGAGGAAGTTGAGAGAATAGAAACGTCACTTTAGTGATGTCAGCATGTTGACTCTGCAAAATCCTAGTCATTATTTTGCTATTGCCGTCCAAATACACACGTGCCTTTATTAAGGCACTTTCCTTGTTTTGAATGGTCTGCGTTACCGCGTAACGGTAACCTAATACTTTTGTCACTGTTTACTATATAATGATGCCTTTGTCAACTTTTGGGATTATCCTATTATTATTATTATTATTATCATATTTGAAATTTTTTATTATTCTTAATTATTTTATTTAAGTAACCTTTTGTAAAAATTAATTAAATGATTAAAGACAACAACAACAAAAATGGACGTACGTAGGCTGAAGACACTGTCAATTTTCCCTAGCTTCCTTAATTAGTTCCATTTTAAAATTTCACTGGATTGAATAATTAGGGATTAGTCTTACCCGAATTTTTAATTTGAATTTGGTACAATCATAATATGTAAAAACAAGTTTTGTTAAACTACGTTATAATTAATAATCGATTGCTTTTTTATTTAAAAAATATATAAATTTATATATTGTAATTAATTAAATAAATTTTTCAATTTTTTTAAGAATAATATATATATATATATAAATTATACTTTTTTACCATATTTAAATAAATCATAGTACTAAATAGTCGACTTAAAATAGTTATTGATTTAAATTAAGAAGGTTTAATTTCGTTTTCTAATTAAATTTATAAATTTGTGTCAGTTTCATTTATATAATCTAATCATGTTCCATTTGGATATTGGGTGCATAAATCTTTAAATTTCTTAACAACTGTGATTGATGAATATTAAATATATTTTTTTTTTGTTATTTCCTTTATATACTTAACCAAATTAAATGAGTAGCATGTGTTATTCTTATTTTATAAAAAAAATATTTTTAAATCTAGCTGGGATTATAGCATATTAGCAAATCACGATGTGTGTGTGTGTCTTCTTAATTATTATTTTTTTCATCCACAAATCTGAATGTAAGACTAGATTTAAGGAGACTAAAACTAATTTTATTTGAATCAATAAACATACGTGTATTTGTATGTAAGTACTCCAGTGTGTGTATTACTTCATAATTTATAAAAATGATATATAAAATTACAAATATATGTCATTAATCATTTAGAATTTAAATATATTATATAATGATAAATTTGTTTACTCTTTAAATACAAATATTTTTGGACTTTATTTATTTTATATATAGTTATAATCCACTTCAACTAGTTTTATATCATTAAGTAGTAAATATAAATTACTCTTACATAAGTAAAATAAAATAAAATACAGGTATCGCATTCACTCCAGCTAAATAAATAAAAATAGAGAATTAAAACTTATTAAAAATTTAAGCTAATTCATCCTTGCATTATAAGCTTTTATCTATGTCATATTTAATAATTCATGAGAGTGATGATGAGTTGCTGGGCGTTAGTAAATATTGGTGACTAGTAAAGAATAAAGAGTAAACAATGAAATACTCCTATTATTTAAAAAATAAATATTGATAAATTATAATAAAAACTAGTGAGCTGAGCCAATTGGTGAACTGTGGCCGAAACTTACTTAATTAGTTCCCAACCAGATTTCTAGTTTTCAAACATACACTTAATTTGGGAGTTTCTCGGACCCATAGAATGTCTACCTCAGCTTTTTGGGTCTGCGGCTGGTCAACTCAGGGTTTGAAAACTTTGCATATTATAAGTATGTTAATAATGTTACACATTTTAAGATAAATATAAAAGGACAGTAATGTAAATACATAATATATATATATATATATTAGTTACAACTTATCTGTCAACATTTTTTCTTAATAGTTAATATGTATTCTTACGATAGTAGAACCTATATATATCATTTAGTAAGATTGACATAAATTTTTATCAAATACAAAAGTGTATATTTAATAGGAAAATGTGTGGTTATAATTAATATTTCTCTATATAATGTTATAAAAATTAGTAATATATTATTATAGGAAATATAATATTATTCTTAATAAATGTTAACTAAAGTCCTTAATCAATATCCTGTGTATTCAAACTAATTTTTTTTTAAAAAAATGAAAAGTATTTATTTGTCAAAATATACATAAATGTAATAGTTACTTTTTTAAATAGTTAAAATATTTAATAAAATATGAATATTCCATAATCAATACCCTGAGAGGACTCAAATTGTATAGTTATTTTTTATACTTAAGAAACTAAGATAGAAAATAGGAAATAGTTGTTGTTATACTATGATGTTAGGTCCCACGAAAGAGGAAAAAAAACTGATTTTAGGAAAACTTTTGTGTGGAAGTAATTAAGATCCAATGAAGTACTAGTCTTTGGTCTTGCTTGAGGATTTTATTTTATTTTTTAAGGAAAGGTCTTTTCTGAGGATGAGGAATGAAACATTGCACATTCAATACCCTGGTACGACTCAAACTGTGTAGTTATTTTTTTACACTTAAAAGAAACTAAGATCGAAAATAGGAAATAGTTGTTGTTTGGGAGAACTTGGATAATCCTACGTCAAAAATTAGTCTCTTGACATATTAAGATATATTTAATGAGTGGATCTCTTTCAATAGAAACTTTATAGGCCGAAATAATTGTTGTTTGTCTGCATGTATTCTCATTTTAGGTCTCACCAAATTTTTTTTACTGATTTTAGGAAACTTTTGTGAGCAAGTAGGTAGCTAAGAGTCAAGACCAATTAATGAAGTCTTTGGTCTTGTTCTTGCCATTGCCAGAGGTATGCTCTTAAAACAAGTCAAGCTTTATTATTATTTGAGGAGTGTCAGTTTTATGCATGTATTGTTATTTTTATTTAAAAAATATATATATATTTGAGCGTTAAATATTAATCTTAGTCTTTTTACCCAAAACAATAAGTAATCTTTGACTAATATATACCTAGTTAAAGATTAATATCTTCAAAATATAGCAATGTCAGTAAAGTAAATTTTCTCTCCAGACAAAAAATATTTTTCTTATACACGATCAGGAGTATTCTTCTTTGTAATCATACTAATAATTGAGGTAAATTTCATAAAATTTAATTAAATAAATGTAAAAAAACATATTAAAATTTTAATACATTATATATTATCCATCGTATTAAATTTATAATTACTATTATGAGATGACAGTAAATTACAGAATAATCTTTACACATGCAAGTATTCATTTCATGTATAAATTAATAGAATAGTTATTTTAAAAATAAATATGATTTATTATAAATATAAATAATTTAGAATGTATTTAATGACTCTGATGGTTTCATATGTATTTGTATGAAATTAAAAAAAAATAAAGAATAAAATAATTAATAAAATACTATTTCAAATGTCTTTCGCATAGTGCTGTTTGACTGGCGCCAATACATGTTATTCAGGATACGATACGATGTAATTAAATAATTATTGTTTTGAAAGGTATTTATATTTTTTAATATTAGATAAAATTTATGAAAAATTAATAAATAATGACTAAAATTGGTTTTTCCCAATTATTTACTAAAACCATATGAATCTCATAAAATAAAAAATGAAATGATTTATTGGTTCTAAATAAATAATTTAAATTATTTTGATTTAATAAGATTCATATTACACTAACTAAATAATAAAAAAATGTGTCAAATAATATTTTCAAAGTGGTGTTCCTTCTCAGTAGAACAATGTGGGTATAGTTTAGCATTCCTCACCAAATGATGAATTAGTAGTAGAAAAAATGGAAGAAACTAAAAGGGAAAGAAAATATATATAACTGGTCCAGTCTACGTCGTGTCTCTAATTAGCATAGAATAGACAAAATTAGTGGTCCAAAGAGTCAAAGGGGGCACGAGAATGTGAATGAGAATAAACCGCAATTTGAACAGTGATCGAATGAATAAATTCATTGTTCTCATTGGCAAGAATAATTTCAAATGAAAACGAAAAATAATGAATGAATGAGAATGCAATGGACACAAAAAGCCACGTACGTTGGTGCCATGCAATAGCCCCGAAACATCCGTGTGTCTCCCCGAAGCTTCACCAAGAAAGCAAAATGTCATAACCAAACAAAAAAAAGGAGCATAAGGTACCTAAATGGTGCTGTGCTTAGACACTCTTTAAATTTAGATATTAGAGATACAACAAGAAAAAAATAACTAATTAGATTATTTTTTTCCTGATATGATATTGATATAAGAGTTAATTACAATGTTAATTTATGTGGTTTATTTTTATTATACTTGTCATTCCTTTTTTTTTTTTCATTACTTTTATGTTAATTTGGTGAAATTTTTGTTAGCAAATTTAATAAGAGAAAAAAAGACATTCATTTATGAAAGAAAAAATAAAGCCAAAAGAAAATGATATTTAAATAGTAATATAAAGAATTTTATTGGTAGACATTTTAACATTTAATTATATTTAAATTTTTTGTTTACCTAATTGAAGTTATTCAACTTGTTGAAATTAAATGTGAATCATTTCACACTCATGCACTCCTCCGCAGTCATTTAAACATAAATAATTAAGAAGTTAAAAAGAATAAATAAAAACATTTTAGACAAAAAAAATTATTAAAAATTATGTGTTTCTCATGTGATAATCTCAAAAATAACATTTTTTTTATATCTAAAACATGAAAGAGTAATTGGTGAAATGAAAAATTAATAATTAAAATATTTTTTTAAGAGTTCAAAAAAGATGTCTAATATAATAAAAACAAATCACATGAATACTCATTATAATTTACTCTTGATATAATGTATTCATCAACTTTATACTAGTTGATTAAAGAATATTTCTATCAGTTGTATCAATAAGCGTTGATAAGAAGTAATTGATATAATTAATATATAATACCATAAATAGAGAAAATAAAGATAAAGGGATTTTAAACTTATTTGTAATTTATGTAATTGCGAGATTACATTTAAAAACCTTATAAACTTGCAATCGCCCCAAATAAGTCCTAATGTTTTTAAAAGCACTTAATTAAATAAATAAATAAAGGTTAGGCTTTATGCTATCCAAAAGTCTATTAGATCGATAATGATGATTGACTCAAAATATATATGTATGAATAAAGGTGTAATAAAATGTCAAGTATTTAACTTAAATATATTTTTAATTTTTAATATTTTTATGTTGAGTTTTTAATAATTTTTTTAGTTCTTGCTATTTTATTTTAATCTTTTTAATATATATTTTCTAAAATATATAGATCATTTGTTAGGTATCCATTTCTATCAAATATTTTTTTAATGAATTAATATAAAATATTATAAGGACTAAAATAAATAAAAAAAAGTTTATCCAGAGTACTAAAACAGAATAATAGGAACTAAAAATAATTTTTTTATTTTATTACTAATGACTCAATGGAAAAAAGAATAATATGAAGGACATAAAACATAATTTATTAGAGAAAAAAATATATTTAAGCTTAATTTTTTTTATAATTTCTTAAACAATATGTTTTTTTTTTCCACAAAAATGAACACCGCGCTTTGCTAATCAGTCTACGCATTATGAATAATGAGTATGGATATGAATACTTAGATACGTACGTAACTTTTTTTTTTTTTACAGCAGATACATAACTATTAAAGATACACAAATTGAAAGTACTACTTATGCAAGCATGGAGACAAATATTATAATACCCTTTCTAACCCTACCACTTTAGACACTTAAAAAGATGGTAGGAAAGAAAATGAAGGTCATAATAATTTTTAGGCTAAAATATTTTTTTATCCTTGCAAAATACTTAAACTATGTTTTTAGTTTTTGCAAATAATTTATTTATTTTTGGTTCCTATAAAATAAAAATGTGTGATTTTTTGGTCCAGAATTAAATTTGGACAAATCTAACTTATGTGATATTTTTTTACTTAAATTTTAAAATTTAATTTGTGAGGATAAAAATTGTCATAATTTATAGATTTTTTTAAAAAAATTGAATCATACTTTGTGGGGTTAAAAATCACTACACATTGTTGAAAAAAAATTACAAGCAACCCCTTTCTCCCAAACCCTGATCAAAAGTCTAAAATCAATTTCCATTACCAAACCAAATCACCTCTATCACCGTAACAACTACCATCAAAATCAATTGGTTTAGATTATCCTTAATTTATTTTTTTGTGATTTGTGATGATTTTTAATCTTAAAAATTTGTATTTTAAAATTTAAATTAAAAAATGACACGTATCTAAATCTAGTTGTGAATTGAAAAGTCATATATTTTAATGTTGTGAGAACAAAAAACTGAAAAAATAATTTGAGAAAAAAATGGAGAAAATCAACTTTAGATATTTTGCATGAACATAAATCATATTTTAACCTAATTTTTAAACAACAATAATCATATATTGCCTTCTCTTAAATCAATTATATATATATACATTAAAATATAAAAGAATAAATGCAATATAATTTATGTATTATTTTTCAAAACCATAAAAATACAAGAAAAAACCTAAATTTAATATCATGTATTATAATTTTTAAAGCTTATCTTCATTTTAGTATCAAATTATGCATATCAAAATTAATCTCCTACAGGTGTCCGTGCTTCTCTAATTAAAGTATATCATCAACTTTTCTTATTTATTGATTAAATTACTGTTGCATTGTTTTTGATAACTTCATCCATGATTCCTCATGGTTTCCCCGAAATAGGGGTGTCTCTTTTAGGATTAGGACGAACTCAAACTTCAAAATTAAAGTTGGTGAAAATATTAGCTTTAGTGCATAATCAAGCATATGCATAGTTATTAATCAAGCAATGATATCATATTAAATGTTAAAGTGCAACAAACACATTTGAAAAGTCTCCTTAAAAATCAATTCATAAGAAAATCATCTACACTAAAACGGGAAGCATCAAAGATTTTGCTCATGAAAGGTAAGTGTCCAAGTGTGTTCATGCCGAAATAAACAAAGGTGCTTTTCTGCTTCAACTTTTGACTTTTAATAAGTATTATTGAACAGATTTCAACCCCATGATTGACCAAGGTCTTCAAGGATAAAGTTGAAAAATGAAATTATTTTTCTGGTGATATTGCTAAACTATTCAGCATACATAAACTAGGCAACGATGTCTCACCTACATTACGTCAGAAGAGTGCAATCACTTAAAAATTAATATTTAGAAAAATACTTTAAACAAACATTTAATAAAAATAATTATATTAAAAAAGAAAAATCTTATATATATAAACTTTTTATTACTTTTATTATTATTTTCTAATTAAGAATACAGTTTTATTTCTATAATATATGTTAACATTTAATCTAAATCTTTATTATACGAATTATTGAAGTTAAATTCCAATTTTAATTAAAAAATAACACTAGAAACTGTGAGTTTTTTTTCCTATAAATATAATAATAAAATATGTAAAATTAATACCGATGTACAAGGCAAGAAAAATTGAAGTACTTATCATCCACATTTTTTTTAATAACAACTATTTCTTTGACGTGAAGGTTGAAGTTTTTTGGTTTGATATCTCTAATACACGATAAAGATATTTCTTGAATGTTGAATATTTGTGCAAAATAATCAGTTTTTTATATGGTAGAAATTAACAAGAAGTTGTCTACGCCGTGCATTTGCCACTATTAATTCATTCTACGCCGTTGAAGTTTTTTGGTTTGATATCTCTAATACACGATAAAGATATTTCTTGAATGTTGAATTTGTGCAAAATAATCAGTTTTTTATATGGTAGAAATTAACAAGAAGTTGTCTACGCCGTTGCATTTGCCACTATTAATTCATTTTACCTATGACAATTTTGCAACGTTTTGACACTAACTAATAACATGAAACTTGAAATTGGTTCTTCAAATTCTGATATGAACCAAATGAAGGATATTTACGATCCTTCTACATATTATCATGACATCTTTTTTTAGAAATTGTAAATATGATACTAAAATTATCCTATTTGATAGTTTTTAATATGGATTCATGTTTTCTTGAAATATTATCATATATCAAATATTTTGTTGCATACAAATTAAAAATTTACTTCGCCCCTCACCAAAATATCCATCGATCCATGCATCGCACTAGTTTTAATATATAGTAGGTACAGAAGCCACCGTAACAGCATATACATGTGTGAAATATTAAACTAGTGCTTAGGGTTGTTTTATCAAATGTAATCATTTCTTTACAAATTTTCACTTGTCGTTGAAATTTTAATTTATAATGGATATCTTTTTGGAGTTTTCTAATTATTAATGAGTAGTTCCATTAAGGTGATTACGCAGATCAGAAAATCGTTTTCTAACAACAGCAAACACGTGCCCTCTCTTTGCAAACACTAAACATGATAAAATAAATGGAATCATATTGTTCATATATGCAGACTCGCTCCATTCCATATTCCATATTGACTATATAACGAGGAACATTTAATTGGTTTGAGAGGCCGAGGATTGGAATTTTTCAGATATGTGCGGGTAAGAGGGACCAGTTTTCTTTAACCTTTTTTAATTAGTACCTTCACATTATGTATTCTCTTTCTTAATGTTAAGTAAATTATTAATATGTATGGTAATTTTTTAATTTATTTTTTAAATAAAAATAAGAAGTTTTTTTTAATAAAGATAATATATAAGAGAGCAAGTATTGTGCCTTGTGAGAGTGTAAAAATAGGTTTAAATATGAATTTAGTCTTTTCATATAAGTGTGTTTTTTTTTAATTTTGATTTCAATAATTTTTTTATTCATTTTTTTCCGGTAAATTTATGTTTTTTTTTTATTTTAGTTCCTAAAAGAATTCATTTATAAGAGCTAAAAATAAAAAATTACAATTTTAAAGGAAGTAAAATTTGAAAAGTGTAAACAACTAAAAATGAAAAAAAAAATACAAAAAATATTAAAAATTATTAACTTACCGAGGCTAAATTCATATTTTTTTTAAAAATATATATATCCTTGAGAGCTTGAGGCAGATGCAGTTACTCCAAATTTGACACCATTTTGATTATATTTATATTCTTGACTTAAATATAAATTTTGGTTTTGCTAAATATTATCATATTGTTCAATTTCATAATTTTTCATACACTTCTATCAATTCTCTTTTTATCTTATTTATTTTAGAGTATACTTGATAAGGTATTTTAACTAGTTTTTAACCCTTTTTTTTTTTTTTACAAACTGAATATCTTATTTGATTGTTTGGTAAACAACTATATTTTAGTAGCTTTTAATATTTTTAAGATATTACTTGAAGTAATATTTTTTAAAATGCTAGTTTCTATTTTTATATATTTTTCTTGAACATTTATTAGATTTTTTTAATCTTTTCTATTTCAAGTAAAATTTTTATTATTTTCACCTTTTTTTTTACATATAATAGGGTTTTCTCATTTTTACGTTTTTATTACATGATATTGATAGATATATAATAAGTTTATGTAGCTTATATATATATATATATTATAAATATAAAGATACAAGTTTTAAAATTAATTTAATACTAACATTATAAATATTTCAAAATCTTTTATGACAATTTTATATTTGTTTATCTATTTCAAAAGATAATTTTATCAAACTATTAGAAAAACACTATTCTATGTTGGTTATCAACATCCGAAGTCGGTTATTAACCGTCGTTAAAAAAATGTATCCTTCTAAAATGGTTCTTAGTTAAAAATCGTTTTATAATGATAGACTTTCTAAGAGGATTTTTTCAAAAAATCGTCTTAGAATGTATTTTTTTAAAAAAATTAAAATATTTTAAGGATTCTAAAAAACCGTCTTAGAATGTATTTTTTTAAAAAAATAAAACAAAATATTTTGAGGATTTTAAGACGATTTTTAAGACGGTCTTTTAAAGAACTGTATTAAAATATCTTTTTAAAAAAAATTAAAAATTGCAATGTACATCCTAAGAAGCATGTATGTTCAATCCTGCACTGACATGAATAAAAGAACTAACAAAAGGTCACAATTCTAGATTAACTTTGGCGTGAAGAGTAAAGTGTTAGGTGCTTACTCTATAAATAAAGGAACTAACAAAAGGTCACAATTATTTCAATAAATATACCTCTGACTGAATAGGTGGTAGGAAATCATGGAAAACATATACAATGAATAAAGGATAGCAAGACAATACAAAGTGATAGAAAGAGATCAAACAACATATTTAGAGAAATATTATCAAACTCATGGGAAATTGAAACACTCAACATTTAGAATTACGACTCAATAAATTAATCAATAAAAGATAGAAAAAAATATAGTCAGGGAAAAAGATTTTGAAATTATGTGAGTGGATTATAGTTAGGAAAAAGAAGCCAATATATTGGGAGTATGGGAATGAGACAAATGCTTCTTTAACTATCTCATGGTTGCAAAGATTTCATCAAATGTGGCACGTGCAAGAATCATTGTTATCAACCACAAATGTTAAATAAAGTTTGTATCCCAAAATGTAACCACACATACTTGTTACAAGCACACACTCAGTGTGATAATTAGATATACATACATAATTGTTACAAGCATGTACTCCATGATAATAAGAATGATATCATATCATTAATAATATTGTGCAAAGAAAAAGTTAAGCTAAAGTTGATTCTCAGGTAAAAAATATTAAAATAAAAAATATATGCTTGTTTTGTTTTCTTAGTAGTGTCTTAAAGGCAATTGGTACAATTAATTGTGCACACACACATACATATTTTAAAAAATACAAAGTTTATAAAATGGAACAAACCCAAGGATATCATCATAGAAATGATCCTTGTCACGAACTGCAATAACCAGCACATTGTCAGACTCACATGTTATGATGGGAATTTTAAATTCCTCATGCCATTTTGGAGTAAGTGTTTTCCTTTGTATTTTTGTCCTGAATTTGTATACACCCATTTGAACTTTCACAAATAAAAATTCTAAGAGAAGAAGATCATAAGAATCACAGGTAAGGGATACCCCAAGTAGAATCCCAGGGCTACCCAGTAAATCGATTATTGCAAAAGTCTACGAAAAGCATGACATACATTTACCTTGTTGTGGTGAAACAAATTTCTCAACATCAACAACCAGTATTGGGTTGCAAAAATTTCAAACATGTAAATATAGGAAAATAATTAAAAGGCTACAATAGTTTCTAATAGCAGAAACAACTAAAAGATGAGAAGATTTCTAACACATTTGATATTTTTGTCACTCATTTCCATACCCCAAGAAGCCAACATTAGTAAAATATACAAAACTAACAGGATGTGAATGAAACAGGGAACAAACTTCACCTCAACAAGGGTTTGTTCAAAAGCAATTGACAACGGCTTATCCTAATAAAAGATAACAAAAATTACTTACAGCATGAGCAAATAAGAATGAACATAGATTTTGCCTAAAATCAAGGTATACTTATAACTAGCCACCCAACAATTCCTAGAAGTTCAATCACATCAAGCCCATGAGTAAACAGGATTGATAGTCATTTGAAAATATGGAGGTTCAACAAAGCATACACGCAAATAGCCAATAAAAGACCATGTCGGGAGAAACTTTACCCTAATTAAGACCTACAAAATAGACAGATAAAATAATATTACTAATGATAATAACATAATTTAAAAATTTGTTTTATTCCCTTTTCTATTCTAACTACCTGAGAAACTACTCATAAAATCTGCATTTAGTTATATATGAAATTAGCTTCAAACTATACAAATCTCATAATTGTGGAAGCAATGACTTCCAAGATTATTTTGATGATGCCAAAGATTCAAGAGTTAAGCAAATTTCAAAGATTCAAGAATCAAGATTCAAGAATAATCAAGATCAACATTCAAGAATCAAGAGAAGACTCAATCAAAATAAGTACTAAAAAAGTTTTTTAAAACATTGAATAGCACAAGAATTTTGCACAAAATCTTTTACCAAAGAGTTTTACTCTCTGGTAATCGATTACCAGAAGGTAGTAATCGATTACCAGTAGTCAGCATTGTTTTCAAAACTGATTTACAAAGTTGTAATCGATTACCATAATCATGTAATCGATTACCAATATTTTAAAACGTTAGATTTCAAATTTCAAGAGTCACAACTAGTGATAAAATATTTTCAAATCTTTTTAAACTTGTGTAATCGATTACATAATACTTGTAATCGATTACCAGAGTTTCTAAACGTTTTGATTTTCAAAATTTAAACATGAAGACTCATATTTGTTGATGTGTAATTGATTACACCTTGATGGTAATCGATTACCAGTGACTGATTTCGAAAAATAAATTTCCAAAAGTCACAATTTTTAAAGTGACTTGTTTCTAAAGATTTTTTCAAAAGTCACAACTTTTTAAGTGACTAGTTTTCAAAAGAGTCACAATTTTTAAAAGGTGACTAGTTTTAAAGAAATTGTCAAGAGTCACAAACTTTAACTTGAGTCATCAAATGATTATAAATATGTGATCATGACATGAATTTCATAACAAGTTTTTTTACAAAAATTTATGATTCATTTCTCAACTTCTTTCTAAGAGTTTTTTGTTCAATACTTTCTCTTCCAAGAAAAGTTCATTGTTCAAAAACTTGTGTTATTCTTCTTCTTCATTCACTTCTCCCTTTGCCAAAAGAATAGAAGGACTAATCGTCTGAATTCTTTTGTGTCTCCCTTCTCTTTTTCCAAGAGAATTCAAAAGATTAACCGCCTGAGAATTCTTTTGATTCTTCCTTTTCCCTTAAACAAAAGATTTCAAAGGACTAACCGACAGAGATATCTTTTGTTTCCCCTTACAAAGATTCAAAGGACTAACCGCCTGAGAATTCTTTGTCTTAACACATTGGAGGGTACATTCTTTATGGCACAAGTAGAGGGTACATCTACTTGGATTGTTGTACTGAGAACAAGAGAGGGTACATCTCTTGTGGATCAGTTCAAGTGGAGGGTACATCCACTTGATTGTTCAAAGAGAACAAGAGAGGGTACATCCCTTTTGGATCTTTGGCTTGTAAAGGATTTTACAAGGTTGAAAGAAATCTCAAGAACCGTTGGTTGCTTGGGAACTAGATGTAGGCACGGGTTGCTGTCGAACTAGTATAAATCTTGTGTTTGTCTTCTTCTTCCCTACACTCTTTAATTTCCGCTGTGTACTTTTAATTGCCGCTTTACTTTTAGTTGAGTTATTGTTCTTTACTTTCTTAACTTAGTAGTAAAAGCCTAATTGAATCTAGTAACGTTAAGAAGGATAATTTTTAATTAGTCAAGATACATTAATAATTAATTCAACCCCCCTTCTTAATTATTCCGAGGTCACTTGATCTAACAATAATGAATTACTTAACAAATCTTTCATCAAAACTGCTAAGGAATAATAAAGGTGAAAGTAACTTGGAACAATAAAGGAGAGAAAAATAACTTTAAAAAAGTATAATTATAACCTGTAAGGTATGACTTAAGAAGGATGGTTGGATATTTAATTAAATATAACAAAAACTTGGGACATGTTTAGATTGAAAAAACATTTCCAGTTCTTTTTTTTATTATTAACAAGTGACAAATAAATTGTTTTCACTTTGTTTCCTATATAGAAATATTTGAACAAAAATTTTCAGTTTTCATTTTTTTGCATTCACAAACAAGTATTAAGAAAAAGGAATCTATTTTCACTTTCTCCCATCTACAAATATTTGAACACGGTAAATCTCTGGAAACAACAACAAAGTTGGCATTTTTATAATTACATTTAAAAAATAGAAAATAAAAACAAGAAACATGTTCTCAAACCAAACATGTAAACTTTCTTCTTCATCCTATTATTTCTTCTCTTTAATAAGAATTAAAATTAGAATTAGTAAATTATTTTAATATTAACTAACAAAATGCAACACCACCCCACCATTATCATCTCTTTCTTCAAACAAAAGATATTTTCTAAGAATCAAATAACATGTGAGAATATTAGGAATTTCCTTTAAAAAAAATCGGCAAATGCACATTCCTGAATCCAAGCTTGTATCCATGAACTTGTATTGAGTAAATAATAGAAAAAAGAATTTAATATTCAACAAATGTGTTACTGTAAAATCAAAATTTCATTGGCATACCTTCCCTTCAACATGCATTCATGTAATGTGTAGTTTTTCCCACATTCCAAAGCCCAACCTTTTTCTTAGTTTCACAACAAGTATAGCACTTGGACTCTTTCAGAATCTGAAAGCACTTGAAGCATAAGACATTATGCACGATATAGCAGTAAATCATTATAGCACAATCCTTGGCGATTAGAATATGGCATCTCAAAATTTAAACTTACAGTGATAAAATAAAAGAGAATCAAAGAATTGAAAATTAACTTACAATAGAAAAAAAAACATAAAATACATATTAATACATTAATATCCTACCGGGGAGTATTTTTTCTTATTCTCTTAGTTTTATTCATTTCATCCTTCTTTAATTAAGCCATATAATTTTATTTTCATCATGAAATGAAAAACATTGTTTTCAAAGAACAAAAAGAAAAGAATCTTGGACTATCAACCAAGAGAACCTTATTGATAAGTAATACTAATGTACTAATCTATTCAAAATGCTTATGTATTAACTTTGTCTCTTATCTCAGGATCAGCTTCAAATTAAGGGAATGGTTTAACTTCAAATTAGCTGACAGCCATGTGTCTACAGAATCTTGTGTGATATAGGTAGATAATTTCTCGACTGTGGCTTGCTGATTAGGTAAAATGCTTAGTCTTGCATGCTAGCAGAGAAGTGAGTATAATGCAAAGGTACCTCCTGCACAAGTGAACCATTGATTCTAAAAAGGTTTCACTAATTATCCTCAGCAACATGAGAAATTCTTTCATGTTCATGGAGCAAGAGATTTTCTTGCTCTCTGCAATTTAGAGAAAATGATGGCTCATCTAGAAAACTGTTCAACATGCAATGTTACGGGAGGAAGTGATAGGAAATTTCTACAATTCTACTATAAAAACAAATATGGAAGTAAGTCACAAGTAAATTAATCCTTAAAACTACTCTGCTAATTAATAATTCATGTTAGGCGTGATTATATTTCAAGAAACTAAAGATAAAGGAAGAAAATTATGCTTAGTTATATATTAAGTTATAAAGAACTAACAAATGACTGGATATAAATTGTGCTTTTCTTTTTTCCATTTGGTAAAGCATAAATATTCAGTAGTGTAAATTTTGGTTTGATAAGAATCTGATTATAAAATTATGTATCTTTCCCATGTAGTTATAATTGGCTTGGCTTTTGCAGCTTGGAAGCCTGAGGAAATGGACAAACACACACCAAGAGAAACAGGATCATGATTCAAGATTTTACCTTCCCCGTTGTCATCAGAAAACATCACAATGAAAACATATTTAAATAGAGCAATAATGGTAAATGTCCAAAAGTTAAATGAAAGCAAGCCAAAAATTTCCTCATCATCTTCTTTGAGCCTTAATTTCCTCATCGTTGAAAAATTACTTCTTGCGAAGAGATCTTGAGCCAATTAGGGGGTGTCCTTTTGTAGGGCAAAGCAAAAGAGGATATACCCTTACTGGAATCAATAATAGGAAAAATCAAATGTTACTTTTGAATAATAATGGGAATGAAGAGAAGGAATTCAATGAAAAAGATGAAAGAATGAATACAAACCTGCAATTGCGCATACGACTCATGGTTGATGGTTGTCACTCGCTTGTAGATGCTCTTCTTCTTATTAGGGTTGTAACTATGACGCTCTCTTCTGCCTACTCCACCACTTTGAAACCCTAGATATTTATTTATTTATAAAAGAAATAGACATTTGTTTTAAGATGGTTTTTGCAAAACCTTCTTAGAATTATTATATTTATTTATAAAAATGATATCACATTTCTTTTTAAGACGATTTTTTATCAATCAACTTAAAATCAACGTGGTAAAAACAACTTTTTCTAGTAATGAATACTTATGATTCAATAATATAATTTTTTTTGCTTTTATAACATTAGTTTAACTTTTTAACGTTCAGTTAATTTTGTGAATCATTTATACTTATGTATTAATAATTTCTTACGTACGTGGAGCACGAACGTGTATACCTACCAACCTCTAGCTGCAGTTATTTCTCAAACTTGGCATATTAGTGAAATAAATATCCACTGTAAGTTGATATTTACCTACTAGGGGAACAAGATCATTGTTTACCAAACATATATAAACCAATCAAACCAAGTGCCGCGTAAGGTATAAGGTTTTATATGACAGTGGGAAATTAGCTAGTTTTTTATTTGGTTTTTTTAAGAAGATATTTCTCACTTTGGATAAAGATATTATAGAGATTGAAGTTCAGATCCTCAGCGTGGCTTAATTAATTAGGCTTAGATTTCTACTCAAGCGAATCTAATCAATATTTTCATGTTCTTAGGTTTGTGCGATTTACAAGTCAATGTAGTGTGGTAGTTCTAAAACGAATTCTTATAGTCATAGGTATTCCGTTCGCTTGATTACGACAAGCAAGTTCAGTGCTTTGACATGTGTATCATCTAAGTATGGAATAAAAAATACCATCAAATATCCCACAATATAATAGTAAAAAGATGAAATTGTTCTTATCCCTCATCACTTACATGATGACACTTAGTGGAGATTTTTAAAGGGGCAATTAAAATAAACAAATAATTAAAACCTTTTCTAAGAACAGGAGTTTCTATTTTCACGAAACGTTAATTACGACTGAAAGAAGTAATTTTCCTAGAAAGAATATGGCATGCAATTTTGTCAGAAAAAAAAAAAGTATGGCCTGCAATATGCATGCCTTCTTTATAACAGAAAATTTTGCTATATGTGATATGGATATTATAAAATAATAACGTCGTAAATTCTCAGTTATTAGTTTTCAAGGAGTGGGGCATAGCTGCCTATAAGAGTAGTTAGGGATTCCATTCATATGAGAGAGAGAGTAGAAAAAGTTAAAAAAAAAAAAAAAAAAAAAAAAAAAAAAACCCTACAAAATTCTCATATTTTTGGTGGCAAATGGAATCAGATTCCATGGGCCGATTCCAAGGGCCGAAAACTAAAATCAGATAGGACCCTTTAATTTTACGCACAAAATATCGACTCAATTTGGCCTAATCTGATGAGAGTTATGGGTCATGTAGGGCATGTAAAATAGTAATTATTTAACCCATCTCACATCTCAAGTACATTATGGATTCGACAATCCATATTACAAATTATATTATGGAATATCTAATCTCAATACATTTAGAGTGTGTTTAGATAGATAATTTTAACTGAGAAAAGTAATTTATTGTTTGGATTTTTTTTATGAAGAATTTAAAATTTTAGAATTTTAAAACATAATTTTAAACAACTAAAAATATGGAATTTCAATTTTCTTCTAAAAGGTGAAAATTGAAATTATCTTCTTGCAGTCTTCTTCAAGAAATACTGTCTGAACTCGTGGAACATCGATCCGGTGTGAGCGAGAAACACGTATAATTAGCACACTAACCATATCTTTTCTTTTTTATTCATTCATTTTTTTTCATCCTCATAATTTTAATTTTTTTATTCAAATACAAAATTTTGAAAATAAAAGAATTTCAATTGAAGTATTAAACACACTCTTAAGCTACACCAAAACAAATAATAAGATATGTTAAGTAATACTGGTATAAAGAATTTTATGGGATGATAAGATAAGAACAAAAAATATACATACTACCAAAATTATGACTTTTGAGAAAGTTTTGAGAGAAATGTACATTTCACAAACAGTTTGTGAAGTCGTCGTCATAGAAAGTTAATACTTTCGACGACGATTTTAAAATCATTTTAATAGTGTCAAATTTTTACAACGATTTTAATCATGAACCTTCTTAGAAATTTTTTTATAAAAAATGCAAAAATTGATATTTCTAAGATGATTTTAAAAAAATAAAACAGTCTTAAAAAGTGAACTTTTTAAGATGATTCTCTAGAAAATCATTTTATTTTATTTTTTTAATTTCGGCTTAAAAAGTGTATAAGACATATTTTTTTAATTTTCTTCTTTATTTGATGATATCCTATTTTTTTTCAGTCTACTAAAATTCATGATACTATAAGAAAGAATTATATAACTCTATTTGAGAAGATTTTGTATGAAGGCAAAATATATAAAATGCAGAATTTTACTGTAGGCAGTCCCTAGAAAAAAAACTGAGAGCCACTAAAATTCCGACTTCCATTAGTTCTAACTTCTAACAATGTAACTAGCCATAATAGATTAATCAATTGGTTGGTTGATGGGATGAAGCTGCCTCCAAAGTTTAACCCAAAGCATGATGCAATTTGCTGTTGCCAACCAAATGAAGGACATGTGTTCATCTCATTCACATCCTTTTGAACTGTGCAGAAATTATAGTCCCCTTAAAATTTTGACTTTAGACTCAAAATTTTGGGGTCACAATGTTCAACTTTAGACAAAATTTCGGGATTTGCATTGTCTAAGCATATTGTCTTAACTTTTTAAGTCTTAACAATATTGCTATTTACATTGCTTATAATGTGATGCTGGATATGCATTTAAATCAGGGTCATTCCGTGACCCCATTCTAAATTTTATAGCAGATTCCTACATGACAAGAAGTGGTGGATATCCTCTAATGTAAATAATTACAGAATAATCTCTCTCAGTTGGATCAATCTGCACCTTTCCAAGAGACCAAGATTATAAAAATCTTTATAGATCAGTTATTAAGTTCCAACAGTTGAAGCTCTTTTATTAAGCCTCCAGAGTAAACAACTCTTTTATGGTCATTTATGTAACTTATGAATAAAATTATGATGTTTATCTATATATTTCACTGCTATGTGATAACATTGGCATGAATTGGTATTTTTGTGATAATAATTATTATGAACAAGTATTTTGTGATTTTCCTCACCAATTGAAATTAGGCTGCTACCAGTTGTTGTTGTAATAGATTTTTTAGTTGACGCGAATAGCATGTTCTCCACACAGATAGGATTTGTCAAAAGAGATACAAGGTAATCAAATGAAAAAAAAAATAGTGCGCCAAACGAAGTTATTTAACTAGGAATTTTCAATTTTCCATCATACATTAATTAATAATTGATCTTAACATTTTTTTCTTATTCGTTGTAAGTTCAACTAAAAAACTATAATCCCCAACATACATGTCCTTGATGATCCAAGTAAAAATTGATTTGAATCTCTTAAGTAAATTCTCTGGGGAAAATGTGATTGGAACTCAAAGGAAAATCTTACTAAAAATATATATTTAATTTGTAATAAAGATTAATTATTGAAAAAACTGATTATATTTCTCATACGAGTTCCGAACGGTTCATTCATTTGATTATATACTAGAGATACTTACTTTTGATTCTGCAACATTTTATTCATTAATTGCTCCAAATTCTTTCATTTTCATATAAAGATCATTCCCCTCACCAATATGTTCACCTACTCCAAATATAGATACAACTCTATGAGCTTTGGCAATGTCATTGACCAATTCTATAATCAGTACCGTTTTATCTAATTGTACAAAGACAGGCACAACAGATCTATGAGTTTATACCAATAATATGATAAAAGAAAAAAGAGAAAGCATCATCATCAAATTAACTTGTTAATTTTTATTGTATTTTAATATAGTCATATAATATTATGACATGAAAACATAATTTAACAAGATTACTCATCATCCCATCTTCACACTACCTCAACTATAGTACAGTGCAACCTGTGAATAATGTTTTTTTTTTTATTCTGAAAACTGTAGAGGGAAAACATAGTTCTGGGGTTAGAGCAACATGAGTAAACCTTATATCCAAGGAGATGTTTTTTGCTAGAATCGAGTCAAAGACCTTTTTGTGAAACATTCCTATACATACTCCTAAGCCTTACGGACTAACATGCTTCCACTGACCTAGCACGCTTCCACTAAGTGAAATCCCTTTGGGTCGTGAATAATGTTATCTAATAAATCAAACGTGAGCATTGAAGCCTTAGCTTTTGGTTGCTGAGTAGTAGAGTTCATTATCGGCAGTGATTCCATTGTGGACCTTTCACGCGTGCTGAACCACTTAGCTTAGAAAATAAGTTTGCATGTATATGTAAAGAAATCATAACTACAATCTATATTCTATAATTATATAAAAGAAATGTTATTTGTCACAAATGCAGTATTCGTCAAAATCACACAAGTAATATATAGCACCACTCTTATATAAAATTACCCCTTCCATTTAACCTTTCATGCAATTCGTATGTGTTAAGTTTCGTCATATATAGCACCACGTACTCTTATATAAAAACTGTCCAAAAATTAGACACATGTAATTAGTATTTTGTGCTGGCTTTTTACCCAATTATCCCTCTTCATTTTGAATTACTTTTGTTAGAATATTAGTTCTGACCCAACACTATTTACATAAATAAATAGGCTGCTAGCATATTAGCATGAAGAACCTTTTGTTTTGTATACACACATTAAGAGAGATTAATTTATATTAAGTTATACAAATTATTATTATTATTATTATTACTATTATATATACATATATATATATATATATATATATGTATATATAATCTAATAAAATTTATTAAATAATATAATTTTTAATTCTTATATTTTAAAAAATAATATAATTTTAGCTCTTCACTAAAAATTAAAAGTATATAACTTTTGTAATTTTTAGAGAATAAAAGTAATGTTAACTTTTAAATTTTATAGAAATTAAAAGAGTAAATAGTGAAATTCCTTCCCGAAAGTGTGATGCAATGAAAAATTAATCTCTAAAAAATAAAAATACAAATTTAGTTCCTGAATGAGAAAAAAAATGCAATAAATCAATCTTGTAATTAAATTTGTGAGACCATTTTGTCACAATGTTCAATGACCAATTTGACAATAAGTTGTATTTTTTTATAATCAATTTGACATTAAGTTGTAAACTTTAGGGATCAATTTATCATTAATTTTTTTGTAGGACTAATTTGTTGCACTTTTTGAATATTCAAGGACTGGATTTGAATTCTTTATCTTTCAAAGACCAATTTGTCATTGTTTCATGTTTTTATGGATGAATTTAACTATTTACCCAAATTAAAACAAGGACTAAAATATTAGGACTCATTTGGGATGATTGTGAGTTTTTGGATTTCAAATGCAATTTTCAATACAAAACGTGTTTGTCAAAAATGAAGCTGAAATAATGTTTAAATCATTTTTGAATCACTTTTACACTCATTTTCAAAACAAAGAAACAAGGTTTTGTGAACTTGATTTTAGTTTTAAAAAGCACACATTTTTTACAATGACACATTTTGTTATCATCACTATTACCATCATCCACACCATTATATCACCACTATTGTCATCATCGTCACTGCCAATACCACCTTCCTCATTGTCACCATCGCCATAACTGACTGTCACCACCTACTGTCACCATTATCGTCATCGACATCACCACCAACATTAGTACCACCGTCATTCTTTACCACCACCACCACTACCAACAATATTACCTCCATCACCGCCACCACTAATATTTTTGCAACCACCTCCATCACTGCTACCACAACTATCACCAATACCAGTGGAACCACCACCACCACCCCACCACCGCCACTACCACCACCGACATTGCTACAACCACCCGCACCACTGCCACACAACAACTAATATCACCTTCGTTACTACCGTCACCATCACCAACGTTGTCGCCACCAACACCACTACTATTGTTGTCGCCGTCACATCATTGAAATCACCACTCGTATTTTTATTATCATTGTTGTTGTTGACATCATCATTATTACCATTGTTGTCACTGTCACATACAAATACTCTTAAACTAATTTTAATGTGATATAAAACTTTCAAATTAGTTTATTTGAATCTAATCATATTTTAAAAACTGGTTTAATTTTTTTTAAAAAAAACTAAAATTAAAAATTGATTGTTATTTTAAAAAATATCGATAATCAAAACTAAAAACAACACAAATGGGTCCCAAAATAAACGTTTTTTAAAATATGTAGATAAAATTTACTTTTTAAAATAAGCAAAAATTGTTTTGTAATCTATAATAGTTTAGACAAATAGACTAAACAAATAGAAAATTACTTATTTTATAAAAATTAATATTTATTTCAACAAATTTGTTTAAAATTAATGTTTATTTCAACAAATAAGTTTAAACAAATTGATCTATGATTGCATATTTATTTATCGATTCTAGGATATTCATAAGGTTCCATGAAATCAAAACCATGTAACCACAATTATAATTTAAAGTTTAAAACCATATCGAATATACATAAACCAACACATGCTACTTGCAATTTGATTTATATATTTTGCTTTAATTTCGTTAACAATTTGAATCAAGGGTTAATTTCAAAATAATAATTATAAATTTATGGATAGGATTTCGGGTGAACTTCTCCATTTAGATTTGCAAATAGCGCAATTGTAGCCAAGGTTCAATAATCGATCACATATTTCCCTCAGCAAGCAATTCCTGCAACGTCTTAGCCACCACTGGGTGCCGCCGGCAAATACATAGCCTCTCCGATTTGTTCAGTTCTCTTAGAACTCCCTTCGTTGCTTGCCGGACTTTTGTCTCACGTGAACTAGTCCTGCACAAAATTGCCTTCACAAATGGAAAAAAAAAATTGAATTATCTATTGCAATTCATTCAATTAAAAAGAAATATTATTTGATTATCAATATTTCGTTGAGAAATTATAAGATTGACTCACTAATAAAAAAATAAGAAAGGAAGAGAAAGACAATGGATTTGATTTCTTCCATTAAAAAAGAATAATTAATAATTAATATTTATCAATAAAAAAATCAATATTTTGTTGAAGACTTGATATATGATGGTGCTTTAGTTCACAGTTCTAGACATGAAACAAGACACTGATTTGGTTCCCAAACCAAATAAACCTTTTTTTTCCTTCTTCATGACAAGGTTATATAGTGGTGAATTATCGATAGTAGATATAAATATTGTGCTAGAATTTGTGTTGTAACCGTGGTCGAGTGAAGAGACTTCATTACAGTCAACTAGATTTTTTTTTGTGCTAGAAATTGTACACCTTAAGAAGTTGATCTTGTTTCTCCCAAAAAGCTTTACCTCTTTTTGTAGTACAAATACTTTGATCATCACTGTCATCGTCTACATCGTGATCGTTGCTCGAATATTGGATCAATTCCAAAATCCAAAACCTGTATCAGCAAAACTCACAAATATTTTGTCCATGAGTGTGCAAATGAATGTCAATGTCTCTTTATATATAGAATTTGAGAGAGACATATGTGTGTCACAAATATGACAGATATAAAATGAATCTACGATATAAAGTGAATGTAACCAAGAAAGCAAGTTTACATGAAGAAATTATGCTCTAGACCACATTCAAAATATGACAGAGGAACATAAGACATGTGTAAGTCCTTTATAATAAGCCACAAAGGGTTGAGAGTTGACAATCTTTAATCTCAGAAGCAACTCAATAAGTTGAAAGAACCATCAAAACTAAGATTTGAGTTCTGAATTACTAAAGAATATAAACAAGGCACTCTGAAATCAAACCAATAAAAAAAAAGGAGAACATAAAATGAAGATGACCTCATTTTCTAAAAAGGTTTGCACCAGCCGGGAATCGAACCCGGGTCTGTACCGTGGCAGGGTACTATTCTACCACTAGACCACTGGTGCTTCTTGAAAGTCCATTTTTTAAATTTTTATTAGTATTATGTTTTTCAGAGGTGTTCAATTCTCATAAGGCAAAATATACGTACGCATGATCCAATTTTTCAAGTGGTCAAATAAAACTGCTGCCTTTCACTGCATGCAGTGAGTTAAAATCATATCAAAGTTGACAAATTAGAAAAAGGAACCTACTTTTATTTTTATCATTAATAATTAAAGAAAACGGTTGCTGACGACTCAAACTTATAAATCTTTCAAAATCATAATTTAATTTATTTTTATATTTATTCCTTTACTTTTCAATAATGTTTTACATTTATTTTTTATTTTTGTAAAAACAAATATTAAAGAACATTTGATTTTTTAATAAATTAAAAATATATACTTTATCACGACACAATGAGTCTAAATTAGTTAGCATGATAAGTTTATGGAGGAATATTTAGATTTAACTTTCACATAATACATATGGAGTGTTCCACCCAAGAGCCAAATTAATACCCTAATTATGATAGTTAAAAAAAACATATACTTTATTACATATAAGAATATTAAGTAAATAAAAACATTATTAAAATCTCCTTAAAATATTTATTTTTATTTAATTAATTTTTTACTTATTTTAATATTATTTTTAAACTAATAGAATTAATGCAATGATGTAAAATATTCATGTGAGATAATAATCTATCTAATGAGAGAGAATCTAATTTTTTTTTGTGTAAAAATTCTTTGATCCAATTATAATCATATATCACAAAACAAATTAATTTTCTGATCCAAAGAATTAGAAAACACTCGTACTCTCTGACTGCATACCCAAAAAAAATATTTTTTTTTTAATATTTTAATTAAACAATATTTGAATACTAATTTGATTTTATTTCTATTTCCGTATAAATATTGTTAAAAAAATTGTTTTTGTCTGGATGTTGAGTATATTTTTGCCTGATCTCATAATGGTCCAAGTGTTCAACCAACCAACCTTATCATAAACTCAGGCAACTGTAATGCACATAATTTCTTCGAAGGAACACTGATACACAATTCTAGTTGCCGAATCCCTCTTGAAATCATGTCCCACACATGTCCGCTAACTGAGTCTGAATTCTGAAACATTCTATTTTGGGGAGTTAATAAACAAAGAATATAGTAAAAAATGAAAAGGTCCAATTTTTTATCTCATGTTTATCTTTGATTGCATAATAACTTTCCTTTTGCTCATTGCCATATTTCTTCCTCTTAGCAACAAAAAAAAAAATCTTAAACAATCTCTTCCATCTTCAATGTCTACCTCTACCTTTCTCATTTCTCTGCTTGTTTTCATCACAAACCTTACCCTTCTTCTTCTTCTAACCTCAGTTTCATGCACAGAGTTCATCTACAACACCAACTTCAACTCCACCAACACCCTTCTACATGGCAACGCCACCATAGAATCTTCCATCCTCACCCTTACCAACAGTTCCACCTTCTCTGTGGGTCGTGCTTTCTACCCTTTTAAGATCCCCACAAAACCTTCCAACTCTTCAACCCCTTTACCATTCTCAGCCTCATTCATTTTCTCCATTGCACCATTCAAAGACCTTCTCCCTGGCCATGGCTTTGTCTTCATACTGACAGCTTCTGCAGGCACCACTGGGGTGAACTCTGCTCAGCATCTTGGCCTCTTTAACTATACCAACAATGGTGATCCCAACAACCATGTCTTTGGGGTTGAGTTTGATGTGTTTGATAACCAAGAGTTCAATGACATCAATGACAACCATGTGGGGGTGGACATAAACTCTCTTTCTTCTTTTGCTTCCCATGATGCTGGATTTTGGGGTGGCAGTGACAACGACGAGTTCGAGGATTTGAAGCTTAATGATGGCGAGAACTATCAGGTGTGGATTGAATATTTGGATTCTAGAGTCAATGTCACAATGGCTCCTGCAGGCCAAAAAAGGCCTCAGAGGCCCTTGATTAGTGAAATTGTGGATCTTTCTGAAGTTCTTTTGGATGAAATGTTTGTTGGATTTTGTGGGGCAACAGGGCAGCTTGTGGAGAGTCACAAGATTTTGGCTTGGAGCTTTAGTAACTCAAATTTTTCCATTGGTGATGCTTTGGTCACTACAAATTTGCCTTCATTTGTTCTTTCCAAAGAGTCTATTTTGAGGTCAACAGGTTTTATTGTAGGGATCATTGTAGGTGTTTTGTTTGTCCTTAGTGCTGCTGTTGTGATATTTGTGTTTTTTCTCAGAAGAAAAAGGAGTAAAAGAAAGGATGAAGAAATTGAAGATTGGGAACTAGAGTATTGGCCTCACCGTGTTAGTTATGAAGATATTTATGCTGCTACTAAAGGATTTTCAGACCAACATGTAATTGGATTTGGAGGGAATGGTAAAGTCTACAAAGGGCTTCTGCAAGGAGTGCAAGTTGCAGTGAAAAGAATTCCATGTGACAGTGAACATGGAATGAGAGAGTTTTTGTCTGAGATTTCAAGTTTAGGCAGGTTGAAGCATAGGAATGTGGTTCCAATGAGAGGTTGGTGTAAGAAAGATAGGAGCCTGATTTTAATATATGACTATATGGATAATGGTAGTTTAGATAAAAGAATATTTGATGATGATGAGAACACAATTTTTGGGTGGGAGAAGAGAATCAAGGTGCTGAAGGATGTAGCACATGGAGTATTGTATTTGCATGAGGGTTGGGAGGTTAAGGTGTTGCACAGAGACATCAAGTCAAGCAATGTGTTACTTGATAAGGGTATGAATGCAAGATTGGGGGATTTTGGACTAGCAAGAATGCACAATCATGAGCAAATTGCTCATACCTCACAAGTGATTGGAACTGTTGGATTCATGGCACCAGAACTTATTCACACCGGGAGAGCCTCAACACAGACCGACGTTTTCAGCTTTGGAGTGTTGATTTTAGAGGTGGTGTGTGGGAGAAGACCAAATGAAGAAAACAAGCCTTTGGTTGCTTGGTTATGGAGGCTAAAGCAGAGAGGAGAAGAGTGTTCTGCTCTTGATGAAAGATTAAAAAAGAGGGGTGAATGTAACATTGATGAGGTTAAGAGGGTTCTTCATCTTGGTTTGTTGTGCACTCATCATGACCCTCATGTTAGGCCAAGTATGAGAGAGGTTGTGAAGGTGCTTGAGGGAGAGAATTTAGATATGAGCTTGCTTGACAAAATAAATTCAGCAGCTGGATATGTTGGGAGCTTTGTTAACAGATTTCACCCCACAATTAAGGATATTTACTCCTCCAACTGCTCTTTCTCAACTGTGTGTGACAAGGAAGGAAGATGACTAGTCTAGAATATCATTTGACTACTTGTTTCCATTCCTTTAATCAGCATTAGTTGAATTGTTTGCATGAAAATGGCAGTCTGTATATGGTTTAAAACTTTGTTCTATTTGATGTAGATAGTACATATACATAATAATAGACTCCAATGTAATTTTTTTTTTTTAAATATTTTGGGATTTATCCAACTATCCATAATCATTTTCATTTGCTGGATTTGGGAGCCTTTTACGAGGAAATCGTATAAGAAAGAAGTCATGTTGATGATTGATTTAACAATTTGTGTAGTTCTATTTCACCACGCCTCATGCTATAATAGAGTTGCATTATGCAGAAGCTTATTTTGATTCATTAGGACAATTCATTGCCCATTTTGTTTTTATTGTAATTGTGATTTTATTGTAGTTGACTTGAAGTCCACTATAATTTAGAGTTAGCTTTTTTTTGTCCCCGGTGAAATTATGAAAACACCTTTCAAGAATCCATTCTTATTCCTTTTGTCTCCACTCACCATGCTTTTTAACCTTACAGAATATCCATGATATCAGCCAATTCTTCTTCCTATACCTCTTCCTTTGCAACTTCTTTCGTCTTCTCCATTGCTCCTTGTAGAGACTTGCCTCCTGACTATAGGTTTGTTTGCATATGTCTTCATTTCTTACAAACACAACTACCAACCTCTCAAGAAATTGTCAGGGTTTTTTCAATCCTTCTAATGTAGTTATTTTCCTCCAACCACTCTTTTGCTATTGAATTTGATCATTATTTTTTTTATTTAACTCGGGATATCTTTCGGTAGAGTCAAGGAAAATTCCTAAAGGTACTGAGATTCATTTGAACTATAATTCAATTAAATTATTGGTTAGGCTCTTTGTTGGTAGAAATGATGAAAAAACTGATGGACAATGGCCATAACTACCATTACCAAGTATGGATAGTGTTTTTTAATTTAATTCACAGGTTAGTGATACTATGGCTGTAGCAGGGGGGAAAAGGCCTAAAAAGGCCTTTGATTATTGGGCCTGTAAACCTTCCTGGGATTTTATTGGATGAAAGAAAGGGTGTTGCTATTTGGCCAACTAAAATTGCTTTTGGCTCCTACCTCTAGAGAAAAATACCATTCTACCCCCAAAACTCTTTCCTTCCCTTCTCCTTCTCTCCCTCTTCTACGCCCACAGTCCCCCTTCCAACCCTTCCCTTCTCCTTCCCAACCCATTCCCCTTCCCTATGTTTGTTTCCCCGACCTGGTAATTGTTTCCTACCATTTTGTATCTAATTGATTCTGTTGTAGATATGTCTACGTTGGAATCACGATTCTGTTGTTTTTTTTTTTTGAAAAAAAAAAAAGTATCGAAATCATGATTCTATTGTTTTCTTTGACACAATGAAATCATGATTTTGTTGTATTGCAAAAAAATATAATAAAATCATGATTTCGTTGTATTAAGGGGGTGCCCAAAAAAATAACGGTGAGTTTGTTGTTATGTATGGAGAAACATAAAAAATAAAAATATGTTTTCGTTATACATTAGGTAACGGAATCATGATTCTATTGTATTGAAGGGATGTGAAAATGAATACACAATGAAATCATTATTTCGTTATGCATTTTATTCAATAAAATCATGATTTTGTGGAAATGACATTTTTGGGAATAGAAAAAGGGGTCCACCCCTAATTGGAATGGGGCCAATAACAACACTGGAAAGAAATGGACGTGGGATTTTCTGGAAACTTGTGAACACATTAGCAAATGGCAATTAAAACTTTTCATTTTTGTGATGCTTTGCTGACCAGAAATATAGTGTTTGCAATTCTTTATTTAACTTTTGTTCAATGAAATGCAAACGCATGGCCATGGTATTGATTTGTGACCATGCACCAACCCTAGTGCATGGTGTTAGTGTTTGGTGCTGATAAACACTTTCATACTAATTAATTAACAATCCCCTTTTAATTTTGTAAGGACCACACACAAAATACCCTTAAAAGTAACAAAGAATTGCAATTTCCTAAATAAGGGTCTGAGGATAATTAATGATAATCTCAGAAAAGGTCCATAATTATTCCTATATTAACTATTTTTCTAAACAAATCATGCATAGGAACATCAAAGCAGGAAATTGATGTTTGACAAAGACAAGAATCCAATATTTTGGGGGATTTTAGGCTAAGCCAGGCTGCATCACATGGGAGAGTTGTTTGACACAACTGGAGTAACAAGGATTGAGAGGCATATATAACTCCACAACTAGATAGAATATGGCAATCATCACTGATGTTTAGTTTTGAAATATTAGTTTTAGAAGTGATATGTGGGAAAAGACCTACTGTGGCAGATAAGGCACCGGTTATATGAGGGTATTCCTAATGGACAGTGACAAATTGTATAGTGACCTTGATGAAGTTGACACATCATTGACATTGAGGAAGTTAGGCGAGTGCTTGATTAATCATTCATTTGGATTTGTCATGTGAAACCTTGACCCCTATCAAGGTTATCAGATCACAAGATGTCAAGTTAGTACATATTTGATTTGCAGTTAAAATTGTTAAGATACACGTTCCAATGCAGATTTAACGAATAAAAGCACTAGCAATGATTTTGATTCTTTTGTAAAAATATTTTTGCCTCAAAAGTCATTTTCTACCTGATTTTCAAACTTCTAAATTTTTTGAATCATGAATTATAAATGGCAAATCACATCATGTTCCAAAAGACTTAGATACATGATGAAAATAATAACTTAAAACATCATATTAAAAAATATATAGTATTCAGTGTCAAAATTTTAAACGATAATGTATGCCAAATCTCTAAGTGACTCATATCCCTAAATTCAAGTTTATCTTTGAAGGAATAAACTGCTTCATGCTTTCAACATCCATGTTAAATATCTTTTCAGTAAAGATATAGAATCTCATCACATGACCCTCACCTCATTGGTGGGGTAAATCTGAATGACATTTTACATTAAAGCCAACATAAACTTTATTTTTATACTGTTATGTCAGTCCTTTTTATTCTGTTTTCTCCTCGTGTTGGGAACGGTTCTAATCTTTTCAGCAATGATTTATCCCTCTCAACTTCATGGGATATACTTTTCTTCTCCCTAACTTCATAGTCAGGGAATAAATGGAGCACCAACATAGACAAGTAAACGGAAAAAATCTAGAGATGAAACATGAATGGTGGAAAGAACATAATAAATTGAATTGCTTATATTTTATATAAGGGTGAAACATGAAGAGTTGAAGAAAGATCAATCTCTTCTTATAAAGCCTGCAATTTACATTATATATGCTACAGTAAGATTGAATACACTATCTTCCTCTCCCCGCTCCTTTCTCTCATTAGGTTTGAGATAAATAAATGGTGTCATAAAAATATGTAAGCAGCTGAACATCAGAAATAGTTTATCGAATTCGACTACTTCCGCAGAGCACGAACTTTCTCACCTCTTGCTCTTGACTTGTCGATTCTCGCTCGTCTTGAAAACTCTTGGATCTTTCTGTCATGATCTTTGAGCATCTGATCCATGTTGCTTGACGAAACCATTAATGGACCTGAGAGGTATATCTTGTTTCCCATGGACTCGCGCCCGCCCTGAAATAGTGCCCCACATCAATATTCAATCACTCAGAAAAATAAATAAAAAAGGTGTTGCCAGTCATTAGTTGTCAAATATTAATTGATTGTTTTGATTATAATTTCTAACCATAAACGCTTGAACTTTGAACTCCATTTATTATAATCAGTGTCCTATCACCTATAAAAGTTACAATCAACTAATACGGTACCAGTAGGTACTTAGAAAAAAGATGGGAAACTTGAGAATTTCATAAAAAAGAAGAAAACAAATTTCTAGAAAACTGTGACAGTTTGGGGAAATAAAAGACTATCATTTTGATAACAGGAAAGTTTGAGTGTCCTGATAGAAAGATAAATATATAGTTCTGAAATAGTAGATTGTATAAGAAAGGTCCCTAGTCCCTACACTCAATCAAATTTGCCTCTCTCCCACATTCAATTATGTAACAAGAGAGAATCCAGATCCTTATTGATGTCAAGTGTAGACTTGCACTACAAATATTTAGAATTAATAAATCAAAAAATAACAATAATAATAACAACTAACCGGAGTTGATTTTTCAGCCGCGACCCTTCTACTTTCAATTTGATTGAGATCAACAATCCGTTTTTGATCCTGCCTTCTTCTTGACTCTGATCCATTAGTTGACTCCACAGATTTTCTTACTTCAATTGGTTTTCTGTGGTGCAAGTGAACCGGTTTAACCTCCTGATCTTCAGGCAAAGTCCTAGATGCCACTAGCCCAGATAGTTTTGATAGGTTCACTCTGTTTGAAACAGGAGGTACATCATCAACTTCCTTCCTGCCTTTTGCCCAGACAGAACCAGGAACCAATGGGCCGGAATGTGAAGGCCTCTTATAGATATGCCCAGAGAAATTATTATCCATTTCTTTTTCTGACTGTTTGTGAGGGAAAACCAGAATTCCAGACACCGTTCCTCTATGAGGGTTGGATAATTCACTTTGGTTCCTTGAGCTGGAATAACGTCCTTGCTGCATAAGAAAACAGTAAGATAAGCCTAGTGGAAGAAGAGATAAAAGAAAGTAGGACAATTGAAAAAAACATGTGAAAAGAGCTCAAGAATACTTAGAATTTTAGTATATAAGGTTTGGTTTTAATATTTTAAAGTGTCTGCAGTTTTACGAAAAGTTATGTATGAAATAAGCAATAGGCACTAAGCACAAAAATTTGCAATTTTTAAGCTTTAGAACTAGCAAGTTACCAATAGGCCAAACTGTTTCAAACCCAAGGATTCTCTTGATCTCTTCTTTGCCTCATAATTAAAAACAGAAATGCCATTGGACTCAAAACTCAAAAGCCAGTTACAAGTTGCAACAACCCAAAATGGTTTAGGTGTTCTAACACAACTACAGGATAATTATTACTCCCCCTTGATCCTTATTATAAGGCACTTTCGACATCAAACACAGAGACCAATAAAAGTAATTAATTCAGTTGGTTTTATTGAATTTTTAAAAGAATGTAACTAATGTACCAATTATGCCCTGATTAATAATCATTAACTTGTTTTAAACATTAAAGTTTAAGAGTATTATGTAGTATGCACCGCTATCAATAAAAAGCAAATATACTTGGAATATTTAATAAAAGGCAACTAATGGGAAAAAAGATTAAATGCTTCATAGGAATTCTAAAGTGCCTTATAAAAAGGGCCATCAATTCCTTCTAAACTATGCCTTATAATAAGGACCAGAGGGAATAACTAGAATGGGGGAGGTCTTACATAAATAACTGATAAGCAGAGACATAAAATTAATTCGCTGACTATTAAAAAGAACTAGCGATCATCAAACTAATAAGTTTTTTTTTATATTCCACAACAATCCAATCTATGCTTAAAAAGATGTTGAACAATTTCCAAGTTGAATCAAGAGACAGTTTTCAAAGTAAAAAAAAAATCCTGTCCCTTTCATGATCAATAACACTAAAAAGAATTTACACAATACCCCAAGGCATCCCATTGAGGCAAGTCATACAAAAAGTTTTAAACTTGTTTGGATTACCTGCACCAATAAGCCTGGGTCAGCATTGTCTTTTGTTGCAACATTTGCTCTATGCCCTTTTTCCTGTCCAACTCCTGAGGCAACTTTTTGTTCCCTACCTCCAACAGCTCTTTGCCTAAGACAGTAAACAAAAATGAATCGATATTAGTTGTCATTATCAACAATCGACAATAGGCTTACAAAACAAGGCACCCTTTCAGCACGAATGCATGAATCAACTATCAAGTGATGCAGATTGCAGACAGCACAGCTAACAGTCATGATGAAACAACTAAAAGCAAACAGTTGTTCATGGCATAGATATTAACACTAAAATTAATAATAAACAAGAGACAAATTTGATTACACTGAAATTGTTCAGATTAAGCCATATAATTTATATTCCTATAAACAGCTTCCATTCTAGAGATTGAAGCCACTATCATAATATTAATTATTAAAAATAAATATCGTTGTTTCCTCAACATAAATACGATCAACCTATATTGGTACCTTCTGGCTTCATCCCGTAATTTAGCATCAATCTCCTTGCTGGGAGCATATTTTGGTAAACTTGATGGATCACAAGGCAGAGGCTCTGACGTAAAGAACTGTCAATAAATGCGGAAAAATATTTAAATGGAGAATCACACACCTATTAGCATGTTAGAAAGGAAAAGGGTTCCTAGAATATGTGACAGAATTGCATGAGAAAGTTGATTATGTTTCCTACTTCATAACATAGCAGTATAGTGACAAAAAATATATCTCATG
This sequence comes from Glycine soja, assembly GCF_004193775.1. Classification (NCBI taxonomy): domain Eukaryota; kingdom Viridiplantae; phylum Streptophyta; class Magnoliopsida; order Fabales; family Fabaceae; genus Glycine; species Glycine soja. The sequence continues at coordinate 45,595,313 of NC_041007.1, forward strand.
ATTTTGTTTATTTGCAAGCTGACTTCGTTATTTCATTACCTTCCCTTGTATTGAATGGCCAGATGATACTGTTTAAGCATGGAAAGGAAAAAGAAAAAGAACAAATGTAGAATAGTATGACTTTTAAAGTGTAGAAGAACATATATCTACAGATGCATGTAAATAAAGAACAACTAACATTTTTCCATTAAATGGAGTAGAATACAAATATCAATCAATGCAACTGGCTTCTATAAAAATTAAAAAACATGCAAAGAGAAAACGTTAAAAAAAAATTAAGATTGATTTTTTTTTCCTTACAATAACTAACCTGCAGAACATTCATTTTAGCAGGTGATCATGGAAAACAATATTTTGAACTGATTACATTGGAGAAGGATTTCACTTGATCAGACTATATAATTACTTGCTGTGGAAACATTAATCACCATACCTCACTTTTCAGAGCAGCTGCTGCAGACCCTCGATGTGCTGGCTCTACAGAAAGTAGGGTCTCTATAAGCTTTACCGCGGTAGATGGGTAGTCCTTAAATGTATCTGCAACACATTTCCTATAATGGTGTGGCGGCCTGAATACTGTTGAATGTGACAACCGCAATTTAAGCCAATAGTCATCAGATGGTGAGCCACAAAGTTTAAAAATCCGATGCAACTGCTCAACCTACAAGGAAATAAAGTTAACCTTCAGATACCTTTATTTACACACAATACTAGTATTAGTATCAATTTATAAAATTGAGATCAACAGTCTAGAGTAGACTAGTATACATGAGATCAACAGTAATTATTTAACCATAAACTTAAAGGTGAAAAAAGCACAAGATATAGAGAATCCACTCAATAAAAGCGATAGTAATTTAATATAGAGAAACAGTATCATTTGCATCATGTAACTGCAGTTAAAAAAAAATCTTTTAAAATTCTTGTAGTAAGAAATTTCTACAGACCTAAACTATTGAATTCCCATAAAATAAAAACATATTGATGGAAAATGGATTCATAAAGCATACCTCCGTTTTTCCAGGCAAAATTGGCCTTCCAGTATATAGTTCCCCCAGTATGCAACCAGTGCTCCATAAATCCACTGCAACCCCATAATGATTGGCTCCAAGTAAAAGTTCTGGTGGTCTATACCATAGAGTTACTACTCGGCTTGTCAATGGAACATTGTGGTGAGGGTCATAAGAACTTGCCAAACCAAAATCAGCAATCTTTAAAACTCCATTATTGTCAATGAGAAGATTTGAGCCCTTTATGTCACGATGGAGGACACCATGACTATGGCAATGATCCAATCCACTAAGAAGTTGCTGCATGTAGCATTTCAGCTGGCAATGGCATACAAAAATATTGATGTTTTAGGAATTTTCTTACAAAAAAACAGTGTAGAAGGCACGCATAGTCACTTTCCTATACTTATGCCAGACACATGCACAAAAATCTCAACTCCGTGTAAAACAGACCTTGAGTAAATGAAAAGAAATCATCATTACCTGTGGTTCAGAGAACTTAATATCAGGATTTGATGCAAGTCCCGTAAGATCATGCTCCATATACTCAAAAACAAGGTACAGGCTGCGAGACATTCGTGATGTAATCAAGCCCTCCAATTTAATTATGTTTGGATGGTCAAGCCTACGCAGAACATGGATTTCCCTTGCCATAAACTTGACACTCTCGGGATCCAGATTGTCAAAGCGTACTTTCTTCAATGCTACAAACTTTTGGTTAATCACATCCCGTGCCTTATATACAGTACTGTAAGTTCCTTGCCCAATCTGCATAATAGAATCTCATCAAATTATTCATTTAAAGAAAAAGACTAGTATAGTCAATGAAAAAGAATATCATAGTACAATACATAGACTCCTTCCTTCGCCAATAAAAGAAATTTATACTCACAGAAACAAGACAAAATTAATCCACCACGACTAGTACACAAAATCTGGCCACACAGTTTCAATATTCTACATAATCAAACTTCATTGACCATTTACTTTTCTTTCATGGAGCCAGGAGAGTGGATACTAGCCAACATTAACTCATTAACACTAATCTATGTTTAGTTTGTAAAACAGCCACATGATTCCTAAGGGAAACATTCTTATGTAATAAAGTTCACTGTCTTCTGAAATGTTAATATCAGGCTACCAACATTTCCAACTCCCTCCCATCTACTCTGCCATGACTGGTTCATAAACTTTACGTTACACAGTGCATGGAAATCCCAATTAACTTAAAATCGCGCTTTAAAAAATTCCCATTAGTAATTTAACCGTTCCAGCAAAAGTCCATGCAAAATCTTTGACATGGCCAGTGTTCAAAGTATTTTGGCACAAGCATTCATTAGATAGCAGTAACAATCACACAACAGTTCAATTATAATACAAGCACAGACATAGCAGACAAGGCAGTAACTTACTTTATGTAACCTCTCAAAAGTATTTGCACTACGTGGTATCCATCCCTTAATAGCTTCACCAGCAACAGAAGAAAGCCATGCCGGCCATCCTGCCGCAACTTGCTCTCCTTCTATAGCCTTTGGAACCCTTCCAGGGCCGATATGATCCACGACAGTCAATCCCGGCTTCTCTAATTTCTTCTTCACATCATGATGATCACCATACAACTGCCCTGAACCATTGGCCTTCCTTTCAATCAATGAACCCTTCACATGACCACCATCTATTAACACATCTTTCACCCCACCCTCATCAACCCTCCTAGTTGAATTCAACCGTAAAACATTCAACTCTGAAGGCCGTGTGCTATACGATTGAAATTTCTTAGTGACACTTTCCTTGCTGTCCTCTATAGCTGAACTCTTAGAACATATGCAACCCATGTTGGAGCACAAAGATATCACATCAACTATACAACAATATTATCCTTCAAAAAGTAGGATCACCGTTCACCAGCAAACACATCTTCTACCAACTCCACCAAAACTCATAAAAACTAAAAACTCACCCACCACACAGTACCTTCTTTGTTTTTTGTTTTTTTTTTTTTTTCTCTATTCAAAAGCAAAGATGAAAACTTTCCTTCATACGCACATACCCAATTCAAAATCAGATACCAAAACTCCAATACTGGAAGATTCCAACCCGACCCAATTCCAAAGAAGCAAACTTGAATCAAACCCACAATTCATAACCCTCCGACAAAAATCGCAAACTGTCATAAAGGAATCATTGCTCCATAAAGGAGAGGAAATTCAAGCAATAAAAACACTCAGAGACTAATGCAATTTATAAACCATCATTTAAAAAAATAAAAGGAAAAAGACTAATTGGACCTTTGAATTGGGATTAAGGTTAAGGGTGAAAATGGATCAGAAGGCTAACTAAAAAAATAGTGTGGTGGTGGTACGTTTGAAAGTTCAACGCGTATTCAGACATTAAAAAGAAACATTATCATCAACCAGACAACAACCTTAGACGGCTTTTGCAGGCTAGGCTCAGTCAAAAGACTCCACTTTCTCTCTTTCTCTCACACTTTCTCTCTTTCTCTCTTTCTCTCACACTTTCTCTCTCTTTATATCTCTATTCTCTAGTGATGATATTGATGCATGATGATTCCATATAGTGTAGTGTTGTGACTCTCTGTCCCTCCACCATGTATGTTCCTTCTGTCAAAGAACGATTGGTTTTAGTTTTGTGTTCAAAGCCTCTATATTGGTCGTTGAGTTCTGTTTGGAATATCAATGCTCAGCATTAAACGCGTTTTTAATTTCTCTCAAACAATTTTTTTCTCTCTCCTTTGTGCAGGGTAATAGTGTCATTGAATGTTTAAATTAAAGGCATTTCTTCTTGTTCTGTTGGAACCAAGAATGTTATGGACACATCCTCTAACATGTTTTTTAATATATTTCCTCTTACTCGAAATTACATTTCCATAAATCTTGTTGTATATTCAAATCAATTTAGCATTTCTAAGTCAAAAAGTTTAAGAATCAATTTTAGATCTTGTTCAAGTAATAAATATAAAAAAATAGTTAAAAATTTTGTTAAAAATATCTTAATGAATAATATAGAGAATATTAATAATAATACTTTAATGAAAATTTGAAATTTTATTTCTGTACACTATAAGAAAGTTCATATTTTTTATATAAGAAAGAAAATGTATACTTTTCATTAATTAAAAATTATAGTTACATAAATTTTTTAAATAATTATTATAAAAATTAATAAAATTATCAGGCACAATAGTTTGTAATTAAATAATAGTATAAAAAACTTTTTTATACAGTGTAAAAACCTTTTATGAACATATATTGTTTACTCAAATTTTTATTTTTATTTTATAATTATCTTACATATTACATATTAATTTTTAGATAGGAGAAGATTTTGTTAGTTATTTTGTTAGTTATATTAATTAGGAATCCATTATTCTTTTTTAATGCATTTAATTATTTAATAAGTATTACATAATTTATTTTTAAGTAATATTTTTATTTTTATATTTTCATAGAAATATTTTATTTTTAATTAATTTTTTATTATATGAAATTCGAAATGTGATTATTGATAAATCACAAAACAAGATATAGAAAAGAATTTTCCAAACTTAAAAAGATTAATTACTAAAAAAAAGTCATATAAATAATATTAGATTAAAAGACAGTCAAACTTTTAAAATCTAAAGATACTTTTTTTTGTTAAAAAAACTTTTTTATTACTTTAATATATTTTAAATAAATAAAATAACAAGGCAACTTAAAATTTTGTACTAATTACAAACTTTCTATTCCATTAATGTTTTTAATTATAATTTTTTATAATTTAAATCACCATTATATTATAGATTACATTACATAATTTGGTGGAGAGTGAGACTCTATTTATACCTATCTTCTCAATTAGAAAATTTCAATATCTCCTTTCTCAATTTGAGGAATTGTTCACTTAATACTTCTAAAGACAAATATCACAAAAAGAAAAATTAAATTGTAATTTTAGAAATTATTTAAATCTTTTTTTAACACAAAGTTATTGTTTGAAAAATAACTTTGTAAAATATATAACAGATTTAGACAATACAAACAGATTTTGCAAAACATATGTTTTCAAACAAAATTAAATTCAAATCGTAGGTCAATTTAAAGCACAAGATATACAAAAAAAAATATAAGACACAAGGAATTATATTAGTTCGTCTTTATCATTGAGACTATGTGTAATTCTTGGTTAACAACTAAGTTCTACTAACTTCACAAAGTTATAAGTATTAATTGGTGTCACTTGTGGCTCTACAAACAAAGTTTATTATCAAACTTCAACACCAGTATTCTTTGTCATATCAAGCCAATGGTGGCTCTAATACAAATCAAAAGATACGTTGTTGGTTTGCTTAGTGACTAGTTCTTAATCATCTAATAGACGAATGCACAAGCTAAGCACTTAGTCGTTTCTCTCAAAATATTCAAGGTGTTTTGAGAGCTATTGAACTTTACAAGTAAATATATAAAAAAGTTTTTTACATAAAGAATTTGAATGTTAGCACATAGGTTCATAACTCATTTCTTTAAAGCTTATAGTATTTATAGGTTTTCATCTTCAATAGTTTAATGTCTCTAAATATATAAAATTGTTTATTTTTGCTCCCGTATAAAGTTTATGGTCATTCGAGCATTTAATGCTTGCATTAAATGTATTTCTTTCTTCATGTTGGAACCTATTATGATAAGTTTCATGTTAAACACTACAACAGAAAACTACTTCCTTTAAGTCACAGCAGGTCTATCACAACAGAATGTATCTTTTGATGTTGTTTTGTAACTCACAAAACTTAAACTTTGTTCATTTGTCATGAGATTTGATAGATACTAGGAGAATATCTTGTAAGACAATTCCAGTAAAAAATAAATTTCAAACACAAGATCATGAAGCATAGTTTGATATCACATAAGATACAACTTTTGATATTTATATTTATTTAGATTTAATCAAAATAATTAAGAATCATAATTCGTCTTAAGACACGAATGTCTTTTTACTTAACATTACTCCCTTAACTTATTAAAAAAATTATCTCTCAACATTGTGAAGTTACTCATTCTTTTATCTTTATTTGTATATTTGATATTTGATCTTTTCAACCACATACTCTTTTAATCTTTCTTTTTTTTCCTCTATCACTGAATTTTATTTTATTTTTTTAAAATATTATACAACAATTTAAATCATTCATTATAAATATAAAATATAATTTATATATTTAAAGAAATTATTTATTACGAATTTTAATTGTAGTATAATTTATATATTAAAAATATTTATTTATTATGAATTTTAGTGGATAGGCTAGAACATTTATTAAATTAAAATAATAAAAAATACATGAAAAAAATGAGGAGTGAGAAAAAACTTTCTTGCTCTCAATGATTTTGAGTAAAAATCATACTCAAAAGAGATAATAGAAACTAGAAAGAATAATGATTCAATTGTAAACCAACAATATTTATAAAATAAATTTTGCAACTAAAACCGAAAAACAGAGAAAAGTATGAAAGAAGTATAAAATGTAATAGATGTTGTGATAGAATGAGATATAAGAAAAAATTATTATTGTATAAATTGTTATATAAATAGCATGACTATTAACTATAAGAGGGACAACTTCACTCTTCAAGTTCAAGTTGTGTACTATAATTTTATAAAGAGTAGATTATTTTGAGATTTCACTTTTTAGTAGTCAACATAAAGAAAGTTTGGTCGGATAAATTACCATTTCTTATTTAAATCCATTGTTTAGAGAATAGTTAAGATAGAATAAGCTTATTATATTGAAAGTGTATTATATTAGGTGGAAACTTTAATAACATCTCTAATGAAGTGTTAATATGAGTTATAATTTTAAATATCATTGTTTAATTTTGAGTATTTATCTTCAACAATATTATTTTAGGATAAACTTTTTTATATATTGTTCAATTTTAAACAAGTTATAATTTTTTAAATAATATTGTTTAAAATTATCTTCAACAATAATGATATAAAAAAAGTACTAGTATAAGTTTCCATGAGAAAAAAATTAAACAAATATTGATTAATTTTTTTCTCAGGGGAATAAATGATATAGACATGTTTAAGATAAACTTTAATAACATTTCTAATAGTATGAGTTATAATAACATCTCTAAATGAGTATTTATCTTTAAATTTTATATTTTACCCCTTTTATTTTTATATATTTGAACTATTTCCTCATTTTTATGTGTTAGATTTATTTTTTAAAATAATTTGTTTCCATTCTCCTTAAGTCTTAAATCCGTCATTTGATTACCAAATAGTCAATATCAAAAAGCAATAACTAATCTTTGTTAAAAATCGTAAATACACATAAAATAAGTATTTTTCTTTCAGATATGATTCAAATACTCTTCCAGAATATGGATAAAATCGTTATCACGTGTTTATCATATGTTGGTTTATAAGGAATAATTTAAACTATAATAATATAATTTATTTTTTAATTATATACAATTTTGGAAAAAAATGATAGATTGAAAAAATTTAATGACCCTTATTTGGACAATTAAGCAAACTTTATATACTATTGTTTCTCTCATATACAATTCAAAAATCATTAATTAATATATTTATAGAATTTTAAAATATAATATAAATAAATATTTTTTTTTGAAAGTGCCAAAAAAAATATAAAACCACTAATATTATCGTTGATACGTTGTTTTTAAGGAAGCAACAGCTAATCAAGATTTCTAACTGATTTGATCTTTATTTGGTGTGATTAATGCCATGAATTCTTTTCTTTATGTACTGTGCGGATAGTTAATGGAATTTTATTTGTACTCATCTTTTGATTCAAAAACTGTATTTGAGCGTAAAAGAGGATACCTTTCTAAAAGAAAAAATGATTTGAACATACAAAGTAGTTAATAATATATTAAAAATCCATAAATTATAGTTTCGAGTCAAAAGACTTGTAAAAGTATAATAATTTCAAGTCTTTTTTTATAATTAATATTTAAAAAGTCATAGCTATATGATCCATGAACCAAACAGTTAACAGTCTCTCAAATTATTACAGTACAATTATTGATGAACTTGTATATAATTTTAAATTCTATCGTTATATAATCTTGCTTCAGTTTGTGTTTTTCCTTCCTCATTTAGATCTGTCGTCCTTTATATTACATCCATATTTTCTTAAAAAAAATGGGTATAATATATAAGAATTGAGTAAACTATCAATTTAATTTCTAAAAGTGTATAAGATTATCGTATTAATCTTGGAAACTAAAAAAAATCCAAATTAGTCTCTAAAATTTCATTCAAATCTCTAAACTTAATCCCTTTATAGTATATACTTTTTTTTATATATTTTAAACTAATGCAATTAACAAATTACACTTTTTAAGGACTTATTTAGAATTTTGTTAGCTTCAGTGACTAATATAATAATGCTAGACACTTGTAGGAAATACAATGGTGGTTTAGTCTCGAAGAATTGTAGCTCAATTGGTACCATTTTATTTTTTTATTGTAATTTTATAAAATTATATACTATAAATTTTTAAAAAGAAAGTGTCTTGAAAACAAATTTTTTATAGTTTTAATATATACGTATTAGTGTAAAATAATTTTATATTGTTATCTAATTACAAATTATTATTTAAATTATTTTAAAATAATTATTTTTAAAATTAATAAATTTATCATAAAATGTGATTAGACAATGGTGTAAAACTTTTTACAGTATATAATTTTTTTCTGACTTTTCAATCACATAGTGTAGTTTTAATTTGTTTAGCACATTAATATAGTTGAATGATACTACCAAACTTGTCTTGCATAAAATATTTAAAAAAGAAAAAAGAAAAGGGTTAAATGATGAAAAATGAAGTCAAGCATGGCGGCAAAAGCATTAACCGTAAGCAAGATATTATGCTGGAAGAATAAATGAAACATGAAATATCTAATCGCTTTCGGGTGATTTTGACTGGTAAAACTGGTGTGGAATATTGATGCTTCGAAGAGATAAGTGTTAGAAAACAAGGGTTCGTACAAAACAAATAAAGCAGAAAAAAAAAATAGGGATTCAACTTAAATGCACTAACAAGATTTTGGGTCAGGGAAAACATTCTTATCAAATATATTCTTAATTAAAATTAGAATTTTGTCTTGGTATAAATCTCTATATAATAGAGATTTATATTAAATATGACTCTAGCTTATCATAGTGAAATTTGACTTTTTTTATTCGAGAATAACAAAAAAACATTATTTGAAGAAGACCTAAAAAATTTATAAAGAACCACGTCTAAGTTTGAATAAAAAACTTGTAAATGGTTTGTAAAAAAGTTTGAATAAATAATGCATACAGTAAAAAAATTATATGATCAGTTTAGATAGTAAATTTGTTGAAATTTATAATAATGACCTTAAAAAAATTATATTTTTTTTATTAAAATATTGAGTTACTTTTTTTACTAAGCATGCAAAGCACTGTTCAGTGTTTTAGTATTAGTTAAATTGAAATAATTTTGCTACGTTTCCAATAGAATAAACAAAGTGAGCTAGTTCTTTTATTTTTAGTTTTTTTTTAAAGTGAGTTACTTGAATATTGAGATTAATTCCGATTAAATAATTTTTAAAAATTATGCCAAACTTCTACTTTTGCATCACGGAATCGTGTCGACTTCACAGTGGGTTCAGAAAAATTAGATTTCCTATATTTAGCTTTTAACTGATTTTTAATAGACTACAAAGTTGGTCTTGTTTTTTTTTAAAAAAAATAAAATCAATTGCACTTTCCCTAGAAATCATTTTCAAGTTTTTTGTAAAAAAAAAAAGAATATTAGAATTACATGGTTGGTAACAACCTTTTTTAACGCGTTTAACAAAGAGGTACATCGATCTGGTGGACTTTGTATGACGTAGAATTCATGCACTTAGTCTAAATCTAACTACAACGGGTCAAATAATTATCGGATACATTCAACAAGAAAAGAAAAACACTCACAAAGAGAGACAATATAATATTCAATGATACTTATCTGATTGATATATTTTTTTCAATGAAAGGTTTTATCTTAAACTCGTATTTTGGAGTTACTCTCATTTGTATTGTACATTATTCACAAAATACACGTGATATTATACGTGATACTCCAAGCATGTCAGCACTAAAATAGGAACACAGACACTTAACTTTTAGCAGTTGAATTTCTTAACTTACAAACTATATCTAATATCTTATTATTTAAATATCTTGTTATCTCTTATCTTTTGACAGACAGTTCATTATTTACAAAGTCACACATTATATATAATCTACAACTATCTACTAGTTTTTATATAATCTACACATTATCTTTAACATTATCTATAAGTTATTGGCTATTATCTATAAGTCGATAATTATTTACAAAGACTATAACAACCCCTATAAACAAGAACCTGCAGCTCCACTTTACTCCTATAAATATCAGGTTCCGTCGATCCTTCAACACACACTAGCACACAAGTAAACATGTATGTGCACTTATCATCTCTTGAACTCTTACTCATGCTTACACTTATACATATACATGCTTTATCTCTTAATTCATATACTTACTTGAACGTCAGAGTCCTTTGTTTTGCAGGTTCCTCCTCTTAACAAAGACCTATCTCAAAGCCGACATGCGAAGTCCAGGAGCCCACTTTGGCCACGTCCACCTTGACATGTGGCAGTTTCAAATTTTGGTAAGTACATTTGGCGCTCACCGTGGGGTCGCGATAAAGCATACCCCGCGGTCTCTCGTCATCTCTCTCTTGTCGACCCATGGTAAGCACTCTGTCTGGCCTTAGACGCAAGACCCTTTTCGAAGGCTTCAACCCTTCAATAGCAATTATGACAGACATAGATACTCTTCAGCAACTCCAAAACTGCATTGCAGAGATGGAGCGACACCATGAGGAGGAGCTGAGAAAGCTAAAGGCTAACCACAATCATCTGGAAGCTCATGTCAGACATCCCTAGGGTGACGAGCACTCCACTCATACATTGCCTGAGCGAACCCAAGGGGAATCACACCCCCGATGCATAGTCAACACTCCATATGACTTAATTCTCTCCCACATGCACCGTCTAACAGGGTGGACTACTCGTCAATATCCCTTCGTTGACTGCATCATGGAAGTTGACATACCCTTAGGTTGGAAACCACTCAACTTGGAGCAGTATGATGAGACCATCGATCCACATGAGCATATGGATGCCTTCTTGACTCAAGAGAATCTATATACCTATGTCGTGTCTTCCCAACGTCCCTCAAAGGGAGACATTGACCTGGTACGGTGGACTCCCACCAAGATCCATAGACAGCTTCGACACCCCCGTCGAACGCTTTAGTGCATAATACGCAACCAGTACTATCATCCTACTTCCTCTTAGCCCATACAGAGGAATAGGCAATGAAGGGGCATTGGGAGCAATCTTAGCAGTATTAACAACAATAGGGCCAATCTCAACAACAGGTTGACCCCCTTCAGTGGCAGCAGTAGCAGATGGTGGCATAATCCCAACTGCAAGTCCGACCTGCTTCATGAGTGGCCTCCAAGCGAAGTCACCCATAATACCTGCAAAACGAGCAACAACAACACGAGCAAGTGTTAGTTCAAGCCTCAATGCAAGTACAAACATAAGAAAACAATATAAGGCCAAACATTTATCGTCCAAGGCGACAAGGGGATCGCTTGCTGAGGGAAGAAACAAAATAGCCCATGCGTCGAAGGAGACCGACAACTACTTTAAGATGGCCTTATGCATCTTCTTCATGAGGATCAGTAGGTCTTCATCGAAAGACTTAAACATGGTGGGATCAACCTCCCAGTAGAACGGGAAGTGAGGCTCTTTGTCCTTGTTGAGCATCAGTGGAAAACCATCAGTCACGACACCCGAGTCCAGGACCTTGAAGAAATAGTCCTTGAAACGGCGAAAGACTTTTGAGTCAAACTCGAACAACTTCTTGGACACGTTGTTCAAGAAGATCCAACCAATCTTTCCTGCTAGTTTCATCAAGAAGAAGTATAAGAAGACCGACACATTGGGCTGGATGTTAAAGAAAGGACACAAAAATTCAAAAGTTCTCACCATTGCCTAACTGTTTGGGTAGAGCTGAGAAGAAGCCACATTCAATTGCTCAAGCAGAGCACACTGGAAGATGACCAAGGAGAGAACAAGCCCTAAGACCCCAAACAAACACTTATACATAAAGAAGAAGGGCGGATTACCCGACGCCACCCTCAAGAAAGGGAAGTCATCACTCCCGCAAGCATGGACGGTTATCTTGTAGCAGTCCTCAAGGCTTGCCATCTTCACCTGGCATCGTAGAGCAACGACGCTCGCCGTAAAGGTGAGAACAAACCTATACTTCAAAACATCGTCCCTCACTCACTCATAACCAACAACGATAGTAAGGACAATGGAAACCTAGTGTTATGGCTACGTCGCACGTGGGGAGACGCCCTAGCATCTCCACTGCCAGTACCTTTCCTCACTTCCCCAGAAGCAGAAGAGGGGAGGATTACATTAATCGAGATAGGCTCCCCGAAATCAGCGGAAGGCCAGGCCCTCTCGTGAAGGCGAGAAGTGCCTCCATCAGTACGACACGAAGCCCTTACCCTTTCTGAGAAAGAGGACTCACTATCGGAGGTACCACAACGAGTATCCTCCAAGAAGGAATCACCAATGGAAATAACCTCCCGATCCATCAGGGGTTGTTGAATCGAATCCCCAGAATCACTGTCACCTATGCCGATGGTGGAGTCAAACAAAAATGAAGACATTATCAAAAACAAAATCCCTCGAAGGATTGAAGAAGTGAATGAGGAAGAAAGGAAGTCACAACAAACAAACATGAAAGCAAAGAGGATTCAAGAGACAGGAAATCATAGTGACGGTGCCCCGAAATCAAATGTCCCCTACATTTAAAGAGGATGAGGACTCTTTGGTAACTGGCAGGAGTTGAAGTGGTGTCCTAAAATTTTGCATCACAACGCAGCCCCACTCACGCACGAATCGTGTCTTTAGTATGTATCCACTCAATGAGTGACACATATGCAAGAGTACTTTGTGTGCACCGCACACACCTGTGGCAACGGACAAAATGTAACGTATGTCTTTAGTGTACCTTCCAACGGTAAAAAAAGGATAGAGTTGTTAAATCTAAAGACTTCCCTCACTAGGCACGTTAGACTTAGCCTGCAAGATCAAAGACATGTCCATCCCGAACAACTTGACAAAACCTACCCGGACAACACTTGTCCAGGCTTGGGGATTTGACAAGCTACATTGACATGCAATTCTCTTACCTGTCAAGGTTACCACACTCGGCATCGGACAAACACTCATCTATGCTTGGGGGCTTGACAAACTTGTCACCCTCCTACTTGTCAAGGCTACTACCCCGGACATCAGACAATCCTCAACACTGGACACTCGGCCTTTAGCAGTCAGGCTCCCTAATTGATAGGTTATTGCTAACCTCTTATTATTTGAATATCTTGTTATCTTTTATCTCTTGGCGGGTAGTTAATTATCTACAAAATCACACATTATCTATAAAGTACAATTATCTATTAGCTTTTATCTTTAAGCTACATATTATCTTTAACATTATCTATAAGCTATTGGTTATTATCCATAAGTTAGTAATTATCTGCAAAGGCTATAACAGCCCCTACAAACAAGGATCCGTAGCTTCACTCCACTCTTATAAATACCAGGTTCCATTGATCCCTCAACACACACGAGCAAACATACCTGTGCACTTATCCTTTGTTTTGCAGGTCCCCCCTCCTTTCCTTTTAACAAAGACCTCTTTCAAAACCAACATGCGAAGTCCAGGAGCTCACTTTGACCACATCCACCCTAACGTGTGCCAGCTCCAAAGTTTGATAAGTACACTATTCTATCCATTGACCTAATGGATTAACTGGGTATATATTGTCTTTGAACTTGTGTTTTGTTTTTTATGATAATTTGTTTGCTTAAACCTGGACCCAAGCACAATAATACCCACGTTTCTTAGTTCAAATGTTTTTTAGCTTTATTAAGGGCACATCTAAGGTAATTGCAAAAAATGGAGTTAGTTTTGTTTTTAACTAAATTTTAAAATATTTTTAAATTTTAATTTAAATACATTGGAAATGAAACTATATTGTCATTTAATCTGAAAAGTACTACGTGTGATGAAATAGATTGTTGTATGTATTTATGTGTTCTTCTACGAATAGAATTTGTTACTCATTAAATTTTGATACTTTGATGGGTATTTATGAATACAGAAAATATAATTTTTTTTAGGTTTGGTGTATTGATTGACCTAGTCAGGAGTGATTGATATTGTTCGATGGATTTGGATCAGATTCACTTCAATGACAGAGATACGATTCATATCTTGGGTTTAAGAGCTGAGTTGGCCGGTGGAACACAACAATAATGATGACATGACGACGGTGGAGTACCTGCAAGCACTCTCACGCTAGAAGTTTATGAGATAGAGAGTAGATAATGAGAGATAGAGGTGTTTCATACTTGAGACCTACTTATATACACAAGTTTAAGCAAGAAAGTTAGTTAGACAATTATAGTCACGTGACCTGTGTGACTCAAGTTGGGGGTTCACGCATGCCTAAGTGGTAGTATGGATAAGAAGTTGTTGACTCAATTAAACCAAGTATGTGAATACATCTTGATTTATGTAGGTTACCGATTGAGATACTACTCCAAAACAATATTAGTTCCTTTGTTTAACATCTTAGATTAATATTAAATTCATTTTAACTCAATAAATTTGTAATTTTTATGAAACTTATGTTTTTATGTATTTAACAAAAAAATAATGAACTAACTATGTCAGTTTTATCAAGTTTGAAGGCCAGACAAATACTTACCAGTCTTCTGATAGATAATTAGGAGTTTTTATTAGTTTTTCTTGGAAGTTTATAAAATTTCAAGAGAAATTATTAGAACTATATTTAAATATATAGAATAGGATTCTAAACTCAGATTTTCATGTTACACTCGTAGGCTTTTTCTCATGTCGGCCACTAAGGGATGAGCATGGGTCAAGTTGAGCCCAATTTATCCTAGTCTACACATGACTCAAAATTTGGTCGAGTCATTTATTTATTTAAACTTAAACCTGAGTCAATCAAGACTTCAAATATAATTAGGGGATATGACAAAAGTAAGTTGACTTTTTAATACAGTATTTTTTAACATTATGTATATTTAATTGGTAGAACAAAAGAAGTGCAAAAGTTAAATTAAGATATAGTTTACAATATATATTTTAAAAAATTAATTTCGTTATAAATATAATATCATGTGATAAAAAAATACTAATTATCAAATAAGAAAGGATTTAATGCTAATAAATAGTTGTTAAAAAACTTGTAACACTAAAACAGTTTAAGATGATCCAAAACATGACTCCAATTCTTCCTAAAAAAATTCACCGAGTTTATTTTCAAAATCCGAATCCATTCAAATCAATCTCGAATTGGGCAGACCAGTCCTGGCTCACTCCTATTAGCCCACAAATACTAATAAATCAGGATGCAGTCGTCATTTTAACAATTCTCCAACCTCAGTCCAAGCTAATTATTACAAATAATAATTAAGTAAATTTTAAAATTTTGATTGCAGTAGTGGGGAACATAATTTTGAATTTCTTTCTAGATTGTTCAATATAAAATATTGTATAAAAGAAGAAGAAAAAGGTTCTAAAAGTTGGGGATGTTACACTTAATACCATAGCTCTTATGTAAGACACTGAGGATTCGAACATGCCGAGATGCTCTCCTGAGTCTCTCTTTCCATCATACTAATCTATCTTTGGCAACTCTCTAAGACTTTTTGGGATCAAGAACATGGAGATTTTCTCAAATAGTGGTTGATTGATCTCCAAGATCTCATCATCACCGTGGATGTCAATGTAAGAACTTAGAGTATAAAAATATTTTCAAGATGGCTTTGGCTACCTTTCTTGTGTGCCACGATGTAACTCTCAAAGATAAGGCTGTGTGGCAATTGGATTCAACCAACTTGGCGCACAATTGAAGTTATAAGGTGGGATTCTAGTAGAAAGATGTATCAATTGGTTGTACCTCTAATATTTGCAACCTTTGGTTTCATTGTTTTATTAAATGTTCTTGCTCATTAATGAGTCTTTTCATATGCTTTTGCTTATGGGTGTTAGTACTAAGTGTTGGGATGCTAATGTGTTCAAGTGCTAGTTGTGATGTCAGTTGTCCATTCTCTAATAACCCAGGAGGATTTAGTGAGCAATTGGAATTATTTCTTTTGGTTCTCACCATTATGATAGCTCTTAGAGGATCATAGGTGTTAATTAGGGCAAGGGCGCAAAATTGATCTAGGTTGTTTTATATTAACTAATAGTGAGAACTAATTATTTTTCATAGACAGTGCTAATGTTCCATACATGTGGTTCTCATTATTGGATTTTAATTGACTGGATCTTAGTTTTTTTTTTTTTTTTGGGGGGGGGGGGGGGTGGTTGTGAATTCTTGTTGCCTTCGAAGGTCTTTTCCATTATATCATTAATATGATAAGTTTAAATAATACAATTATCTTTTGGTGACAGAGTCAAGGTCTTTAAATTATCTTCTAGTCTTGTGTCAGTATCTCTATATGAGAAAGCCACTAAACTTGAGTTAGACTCAATATGAGAATAAGTATAACAATCTTCTTAAAAGCTTTCAAATACATGAAAAATAAAATTCTAATATATTAAATAAGTATATTTTAGTCCAAATATTTTACATACATTAAATATTCCTTAATTTGTGTCTTAATTTCAAACATAAACAAAATACAGAAACAAGGTAGTAAATCGTATAAAATAATTAAAGATATATAATTTTTTTTAAAAAAAATTGTCTTTTACCAACAAAACGAAAGTGAGAGATAGTATCCTAGTAGTGTGGATAACACAAGAGTAAAGACACAATGACCAAAACTTTTAAGGATTAATCCTAACAAAAAAAATCCGACCGCATAGAGTGAGACACACACGGTCACTGCCCAGATTGATCCACAGAACACAGAACACAGCAAGGTAAAAAAAATTCGAGCTTTATTTGTCTCAAATGGCAAAAGAAGAGGAGCAACAACAACAACAACAACACCCACCTTACGCATACACCTTAATTCTGAACATCTTCAGCAAGAGGAGAACATGGGCATGTCTATTTCTGGTTGTTTACGGTACCCTTTTGGCATCTTCATGGAACTTACTCAAATCCACGCTTTCATGGTACAATCTGCAAGTTGAATCCTCCACCACCTCGGCGTGGCCGGCGCTCTATGCTTCGGTGCTTCTGGGTACCGTGTTCGGGGTTCTGTCGATGGTGGCGGCTATGGTGGTTATGGTTCCCGCGGTGGTGGTGACTTGGATCACGATTGTGGTGCTCTTGGCCTTCTTTGGGAAGCCTAAGAGGACGCTTGTGGTGGAGGGGAGGAAGATTACTAAGGAGATTTTCGGGTTTGTGATGAGGACTTTGTTGAAAGAAGGGAATTTTGTTGCTGCGGTTTGTGCTGTTTTGGGGTACTTTGCTCTTGTTAGAAGGAATGGGACTCAAGGTGGTGGGGTTGCTGTTGTTGGTGAATCGTGAATTATTGATATTTGGTTAGGTTTTGGAGATCGTGGTTTTTTGTTTTTTATCCACAAATGTTACATTTTTTTAGTTTTTTTTAGAAATCTCAGTTGGAGAGATTTGAACCTGCGACTGCAACCTGTCCATTCTTCCTTCACCCTTCCGCAACCACTGGACTAACCTTATATCTCCTAGATGCCGGTGATTTGGTATTTGGTAAAGTGTCTTAATTTAATATCTTTTTTGGGATACTAGAGTAGAGGTTGATTTACATTGGTGAAAAGATGGAACTATGAAAAATGTTACTTTTACTTACTGAGATATGTGTAGATGCTTAGCTGCTTGGTGATGACAGGGTAAATCCCTTCTTGTGTATGCTCTTGATGATTATTCATTAATTTTTACTACCACTTACAAGCTGGTTTGTTTTTTTGCTGAATTTATAGATATGTGATTGTGCTACTAAAGTTCTTGTACTCAATTTAGCTAATTAATTGTTCATCAAATGTTTCTGAATTTGGACAATCTGATTGTGGATTATTCGATCAAGTAACTTTTTGCGCCTTTCAGGTTTGACGCTTGAAGGGTTGTGGATAGTCCGATCGAGGACAATTGTACCTCTAATCCTTGGGTCCAATATTATGGTTTCTAGAGGACACACTCAACAAATAGGAGTGACCCCCTTAGTCATGCCAGGTCACGCATAGTAGAATTCACTGAGGTTTCTTGAGTTATTGACTGGTTTTAAGACTCCTCATTGAGTGAGTTCACTAGTGTGAATAGAATTTGAAACTTGGAGCCCAAAAGGGGGAGGGATGAAAATAGTTGAGGTGTGGGGAATCTTTGGTTTTAAGTCAAATTAGGAAGTTGAGTGAAAAAGACTTAATTGAGAATCTGATTAGAGCTTTCAAGTTAGCTAAACCTATTGAGAAGACAAAGGGGTGTTCCTTAGTTGTCATGCCTAGACTGCAGAAATATCATATTGTCTCTAGCAAAACATGAATTATTCAGAAACAACTTCTATTGGAAGGCAAGTTTTGGTTGGAACATCCTTAGAATAGCGAAGTTAATCACTGATCCATTGCCAAATTATCAGGTGATAACAAACAACCACCCATCTTACCAACGCTTGTGGCTATGATTTCACATTTTCACCAAAGATATTACCAACTAGTCAATGCTGTTATCAGTATCTGAAAAGAAATGTTTCTAACAGTGAAGATTCTATGCATGGACCCCTTGGCATTAGATATTTAGGCTATTGATATAAGGAAGAGATAGAGAGAGGGGGGTGTAGAAATGGATGAACTTGTGATGAAATATATGTGTAAAGTGTTAACAACATATTTGGCATCTGAATTCTGAATATTTATTATTCTAAATTCCTGACAGGGTTTATTTCACTGATATTAGGGTCAGCGAAGTTGTTTTTGAAAGTTATCTACCACCAGATTCTTTTCTCCCAATTGTTGCAAACATCATGGAGAAACACCTTCCATCTCATCACTTTATTTGTCCTCAATTTTCTTTCCTCTACTTGCCCAAATACCCCTAATTGTTGGTGTCTTCTTGCACATGCCCAACCAACAACTACACTTTTGTTGCAGATTATCTTTTCTTGCTACTTCTTCTACAAGCAAGCAAGACACGGGCAAGGAAAGATTCATTTACTCCACTTGGACTCCAAATTTTCTTTTTTCCCCTTTCTTTTTCAATTCTGGTCAAAAAATTGATAATCATATCAAAGTGTACCTTTCTACGGTTCTACCAGTATTGGATTCATTGTATGTGATTTTTTTTTTTTTAAAAAAAGAAGTTTTCATAACTAAGTTTACCTGCACGTTTGACAATAGCTTAATTATAAAAAAAATACTATATTTTCTGAAAATCCTTTTAGAAATACAAAGAAGTAATTATTTTTTATTCGCCCAATAGTATATATAGATTAATCATAAGTAAATAAAATAATGTAAAAAGGAGACAAGTCCCCATAAGGACAAAACTATATATTCTGGTTTTAATTAAAGAGTGGAATTACCTCAACACCCAAAAGCCGAATAAAAGAATCTATTAATCTGCGCAGAATCAATCATATAAAAATAAGCACAAGTACTTTTATTCCTTTCTTAAACGTATAGATCTAGAGAAACTTTATGCTGTTAATTGTTTCTTTGCTTCATTTTAGTGGCACAGTGCCTGTTGTGATTACAATATATTGAAGCAGGTAAAATTAAGCATGTGATGTATTGCAGCTTTACCGACAATCCCTTATTTCTGCGATTTTGTTTTTTTGGGGTCCATTAATAATAAATTTTGTTTGAATAAACTTCTTGATAAATACTTATTAGGAAAAAAAAAAAAGACAAGAAAGTAAAATGAATAAAATCTAGAAGCTAAGATCGGCACCTTAGCTCTTGGAGAAGCTAAATGAAAGTTTTTTATAAAAAATATTAAGTGCCTAAGATGATTTAGTTTATAGGAGAAATTTGATTCATTTTATCATTTTATTTTTTCTCCTGTAAGTGTTTATAGAAAAACTTATTTAAATATAAAGTCTAACTATACATAGGTTTGGTTAGTGTTTAGAAAATAAGCCAAATGTAAGCCTGAAAATGAAAGGTACACTAAATCACTAATAAGTCATAACTAATAACTAATAAAAATTACAAATGGTCATTTTGTTTTATTTAACAAAGCGGTTTTTCAGTTTTTGGTTGCTTTGGGATCATTAGATTTGCTATAGTGATTTCACCAGTTTCATGAATTTTTTATGGTTGTTGGACTTGGGGGAGTTTCATTGCAATTGTTTTAGACATTAATGCCCTAAAGACCCGCAATTCAATGGCCAAAAGTCAAGAATATGATCACTCATAGACCAAGTCAAACCAAGAATACAAGTGATATATAGCAACCAAAAGTGCAATATGGCTGCAATGTTATTGTCACGCGGTGTGAGTTCAAACAAATTATTTTGAAGCAATGAAAGAACAAGTGAAATAGAAAGTCTTGACTGAAATTGAAGTGCACACTACGGTCAACACATGCCATACGTTGTGAAGAATCTGAAGATGACTCTTGAGCTCATTATTTTAACCAACAAAGAAAACGGGAAAAACAGATGAAGAAAAAATTGTCTAAATTATGTTTTGTCACTTGAGATGTTTTGATTGATTTATTTAGTTTCCTATTTTTTAAAGGCTGTTACTTATATATCGATCCTTAAAAGTCATGCTATTTGAAGGGGTCAAATAAATAAATAAAAAGTATTAGAAAATAAATAAAAAATATCCAATCACCAATAGTTCCAATTTAAATCCAGAGACTAAAACTGCTGATGATTAAAATGAGATGGCGAATCGTTGCATAATTCCTCCATGCATCAAAGCACCATTGGAACATTTCAACGTAAGTTAGTCATTTGATGTGACCATCAAAGTGCAGATGCATTAGAATATAATTCAGTGACCCATGACATGATTGTACCAAGCACAAAGAAATTGTTGTGTACTTCATTTGAGATAAAATTCTAGCACAATTCAAAGGATGTTATGGATTCACAAAGTCATTCCCTCACTCGAAATTCTGGATCTTCCATGACAAACCGGGAATGTGTACAACATCTTTGTATTTGAGAGAGGGAGTTAAAACAGAATATATCCTAAATGATACCTAGAGATATTAGGAAATAGTATCTTTTAATTTTCATTTTATCAATGAATTAGAGTTTTTTTTTCTTTTTTTTGAAAGGCATCAATCAATTAGAGTTTGTTAGCAGAATATTTTTTTTTGAAGAATATGTTAGCAGAATATGTTAACATTAATTATTTGATTGTCATCCCTGTCATATCCCACAATTATACAATTAATTCATTATTCCTCTCTATTATATTATTCTTATTATATCCTACGATTATAATGGTTTTCTTATACATATTTATTGTATATTTTTATTTATACATGCGTTATTTCTAATTAAAGAATAGTACAAGTTTTCAAATCTTACCAAATTGTTGTCTAAAAGCATATATTTTTTTCTATGGGTTGCTTCTATGTTTGTTAAGGGTTGACAAAAAAAAATGTTTTTCTATGGTCATATGGATATTACCTTTGTATCCTTATATCTAAAAGATGGTCTAAAAGATTATCCTCCTGTGTTGGGCTGTTTTATGCTATCTGATTCATGGAAACAAAAAAACAGGGAGTGTTGAAGCTTCTTACAGGTTGAACTCACAGTTGGCACTATTGGTGGCAACAAAGTAAAAAAAAAATAAAGATGGTTTAATACTTAGCCAGTAAAATGGAGGTTGTGAGAACTTGGTTCTAATTTAAGGAGAGGATAATTCATATGCTTCACAAGGTTAATTTGGATGTCCAAAAGAAAGTAAGATTTAAGGGAAGGACAAATTAGCAAAATTAAAAATTTATAATATATATAAATTACAAATATATTTAATTAAAAAGAATAAAATATTTATTTTAAAACAAGAGTATAGCCCATGCCTATTAGTAACAAGGACAAGGAAAATGTAATTTACACTTTCAATGTTTTATAAGTCATGAATCAAAGTCCAAACAAAAGTCATAACTAATTTGCTTCTTATACTAGACAATAACCAAAACTTTGTATGATAATGCAGAAATATATCATGCTGATGAAAGGTAACCATTATATAAACCTTTATGCGAGAGGGGTAATTAATTGGAAATATAATTATGAGATAGTTGCATGCCCATACAAAGAATATGATTAACTTTACTTTATAGAGTAAATATATACGAGTAAAGATTAATCATTCTCCTATTTTTAGTATATTTATGAGAAAAGATGAATCATTAGTTCTCCCTAAGGCCAGTACAAAATGATTTCTCATTTTCTTTGCCTTTCTACTTGAAAATTAAAGATCTGAACCAAATGTATGTATATAGCACTATGATTGCTCATGAATAAATCATCAGATGCGTTTATGACGCAGAAGTGATGCATTTTGTTTCACTGATCATGGTTGGTCCCCGACTTTCAATAAGGCAACCTCAAATTCATTCCAATCCCAATGATAGAAATTATTAGCAAGATTAAGTTTCTTATGTATAGATAAACTTACCTGTTGTATTTGTTTTAATATCTTGATATAGGTCTTCTTGTATTATGGAGACTTTTGCGAGGTATGCTCCGTTTATTGTTGGATCATTTTAAATTTAATATAATAAATAAAATGCACATAAAGTTATATAATGACAAATGTTGAGAATACTCCTGGGCCTGGCTTCCCATATAAGACGCTTCTAAGTTCTGACCTTATCATGTAAGGTAACTTGCATGTTAGCTTATGTATGTTGTCCTTTTCTTGTTTTGGATAGGTCACGAACCTCCAATCCAAAGTACTCATTCCAATCCGAGTGACCAAACTTTTAGATATTGGACTTATAACCACTATTCAAAATAATACTACATCACATATAATCTTTATTTAATGTAAATTAAACCATTATTATTAGCATTACTTATGTATATTAATTGTACATTAAATTATACTAATAGATAATTTTATTACATAATAAAAAAATTAAATTACCCTATGACATGTGTTTAATAAGATTATTCACCTACCACTAGATAATATCTGAGATCCAACCACATCAAACTCCAAATGAAGACCAGAATACCAACTCTGGGCTATAAGTTTCATTTGTTAGGTCACCATCTCTATAAATTTGCTGCAAGCGAGGAGAGAAGTTAATTCCATGTACTTCTTCAACTCTAAGAAGTAGTCCATCTTTCACTTATTCTATTTGGGGCGAACAACTTAGTGCAAAAGAGCATAAATTTGATTCAAATTATCATATTTCCTATGAATGAATGTTAGAAAATCCTACAATTCATTCACCTTAAGAATATCAATTAGTCCTCCACATTTCATACTTTTAGCTTCGACCGATCTAGTTCTATCTAACTTGACTAGAATTATTTCTATCAGAAAATATTTGTGAATTTTACCTATTGAGTTACATTCATTAATTGAGCTTCTCTATACTTATACAATTGATTGAGCATTTTTTGTGTACTTACAAAGTTTAGGTAATATAATGAAAATATGAAAGGTCTGTGTTATATAAAAAACATTTGTTTGTTTAAATAAGTCAGTTCTTTAAATGAATTTTTATATTCTGAAAAGTTAGTCTCTAATTTTCGAAGTATGAATATTTTGTTTTATTAAAAACAAAATAGAAATATAAACTTATTTATAATTTATTTTTATATTATTATCTAATTATAAATTATTTTATATATGATGAAATTATTGTTTTTTAAAATAATTATTTTAAAATTTATATTGAAAAAGACATCTAATAAGTTAAAAAGTGTACGCATTAAGAATACATAAAAATTAAGCAAAATTGTACTACAAATTGCCTGCAATTTTCCTACAGTAGCATACCTACATTTAAATTACACAAATCACGCAACGGCTCAGCCTAATCACTACAAGAATTGAGCCATTAATGTTTACCAAAAGAAAAAAGCGTTATTCATCGTTAATCATTCCTGAACGGAATCATTGGAGCAATTTGCAAATACAAAAGGCACCTATGATTTAGATGTGCTGACCTCAAACGCCAAAGGACAAATTAGGGGTGTATAATTTAGTTTTTTTTCATTTTAACTGGAAATAAAAAATATGATGAAAATATATTTGGTTGGATTTTTATTTTCATTTTTATTGAATTTTTTTTTCAAACGAATCAAAATCTAAAAACAATAAAATTGTGTTTTAAATATTTTCAGTTAAAATCAAAAATCTCGTTTTGAAAAAAATGAAAACGCGGTACCAAAGAATGTAATTTAAGTAAATTTAAAAATACATTTTCTTCTAAAAATATATTTTCAGTATTTTTATTTCTTAAAAAAAATGAAACCAAACATATTTTCAGAATTCTAATCTTTTAAAAATAAAAATAATTTTCAAAAAATAAAAAATACAAACCCAATACACATTTACTCAATCATACCATCTATTTTATTTATGTATCAAACCACAGACATCCAGCGAATTGAATACTAATTTCTCTTTTAGGGAAATAATTGTTTTTCTAAACAAAATCAAATTGCATACCTGTTGTGGTATATTATTATGATTATGATATGAAGTAATAAGGTAGCATAATAAAATAAGCAAGTGGTAGCTGTCAAAGAAATTGTCCATGTTTACACGTGGAATGTGCCGACATCCGCAAACAAAACAAGCAAGCTAGGTCTGACGAATTAATATGACTTTTATACAGAATCTGTACCTAGCGAACATTTAAGAACACTGTCTCAGAAGTGAGAAGTGGTCTTCTTTCTTTTTTTCCTTTAGTGCTACTATTACTTTTTGTTTTTTTTATTTTATTTTAATTTAACTGTATTTTTCTGTCTTCTTACTTTTTGTGAATTTTGTCTCCCATTCTTTTTACTTTTTGTGAATATTGTTTCCCATTGTTTTTAGCAAATGTTAATTAGAGTCATTGCTACATATTTAATCTCATTTAAAACTGTCTTAAAAACCTCAGTACAAAACAGTAGTAGTAATAAAAACACTAAAAGTGCCATTAATATACATTTACTCTTTATTCTCAATTTCAATGTAAATTTCAATAAAAAAATCATTTTGGATTTCTTGACTAGTGTTTTTTTGAGACAAAATGTATCTTGAAACAATTATATTCAATACACATGATTCCAACCTCATATAAAAGAAAATAAATCCACATTAATTGAGTAGTTATGTTAACATAATTACAAAAATAATATTCTATCCTAATATAAATTCTCTCTCTATATATAATATTTTGAGTTGAATAAAATTATTATAAATTGATCATTTTTTAGTCTATAATGCAATTGTATATTTAAAATTCATATTCAAAATTATTCATCAAACTAAAATAATTGTATACTTATTGATTTATGTCTTGGGTGTAATGTTGAATCTAAATAAAAAAAATAAACAAAATTCAAGAAAATAAAATTGCAAAAAAAAAAGTGGAAGAAGTGTTAATGACATCCTTCCCTGCACAGTTTTAAAAGTTTTTTTTATGATTTGTTAAAAATTATTAAAAATCATTAAATTTTGTAAATTTCATTTCTCATTTAATGTAAATAAGCAGAAAATCATTAAATCAAAAATAAAATTTATTAAAATTAATATTTTTTAAATTATAACGAATAAGGGACTAGACTAGCATTTATCACGGTGGAATTAAATCTTTAGTTTTGTTCTTGTTTTTGTATTGCTGACCATGTGAAAAGACTCAGATACAACAAAGTGGCCCACAGTTCTTGAAAAAATTGAAAGATACTCTCTCCTTAAAGTATTATTACAACTGAAGGAAGCTTCACACGCCTCAGATCTAAATCCAAATAACCTGATACACTGATACAAACATTTCACCACACTCTCACCATCTTCATCACTACTTTTTTTTTTTTTTTTCCCTTCAACCTAATTAATCACCCCTCATTTTTATTTTGACTGAAAGTTCTGAAGAAAGAATAAGAAAGACATGTGAGTCTTTTTCAGTCTTCTCTTTTTAGTTCCTTCTACATGGTTGAAGCACTACCATTCCCCATTTCATCAAATAGCTATAAAAACTAAAACCCCTTGTTTCAGCAACCTGCACCCTTGTCAAAGTTGAAGTCTTCAAGCACTTAGTTTCTTAAAGGTAACTCCTTTAAGGTCCATTCATAATCTTCTCAGATAGAAAGAGAGTGATCTATTCATTCTAATCATTTGGGGTGTCAGAAACATTCACATTCACATCTGGGTCTAAAGTTGTGAATTCATTAACCTTCACCTGGTGCCACTAACAAAAGTGACCCTTTGGATAAGAATTCAAAAGGGTATCTGAGGATCTCACAAATTTGTTGAATTTCCCTGATTCTATGTTGTATAAGGTGTGCAAGAGGTACAGAATCATGGTGAGTGGAAATGGCTTGTTTTACCCCGTTGTGGGGTTTGCATCGATCGTGCTGTTCATTTACATGTCTTTTGGGGACGTGAGGTTTGGTTTTGAGGAAGAAGCTGAATTGGCTTTTGTGGAGAGAAATGGGACTCAGTTTATGGTGGATGGAAAGGCTTTCTACATTAATGGATGGAACTCTTATTGGTTAATGGTTCAATCTGTGGATGAGTATTCCAGGCCAAAGGTACGTGAAATGCTTAGGTCTGGGGCTAAGATGGGGCTCACTGTGTGTAGAACTTGGGCCTTCAATGATGGTGACTACAATGCCCTTCAGAGTTCCCCTGGTGTGTTCAATGAACAAGCTTTCAAGGTAGTGTTTTGTAGATTGATTTTGTGATTATTTTTTCATGTTTTTGTTGTTTGTTGTTCCTCCTTGGATTATTTTTCTTGTCTTGGTGTAATTTTATTTTGGTTTTTCCGTGCTTGACTATGGATGCTGACATAACTAGATTTTGATGAGAGTCCAGTAGTGGGGTGTTGGATATTTTGGTTTTCTTTTCTTTTGCTTTGATTTGTTTTTTGTTTTATGTATCGTCTTCTCACTCACTTTTATTCCTTTTTCCCTGAAATTGAGTTTGTGGCTGGAGGCTTCCAAAACTAGGTTTGTAACTTTGTGTGTATGATTGGTGTCCACGATTTATGCATTAATTGCTGTGGTTCATAGGGGGCTGGGATTAAAGTTTGCAGAATTTGTGGTAAGCACTTTTGAATTGTGACATGAGCCGTGGTGACATGCTTGTTGTAGCTAAGCTGAATGGCCACGGTTACCATTGTTCTTGAAAGTGATATAATATCATATGTGGTAGGATACTGACAAAAACTGAGAAACATTTATGTATGATGACAATCTTAGCAGAATAAAGTTGAAGATTGAATTTGCTTTGTTTGTTTGTATGCCTCTACAATGTGCTCATGATTGAAAGCTATGAAGCACGGACAGTCCAGTCCCTTGCTGTGTCCGGTGTCCGACACGCGTCTGTGTCAGTGTCCGACACCGACACGACACCCGTACTACGTTCTATATTTTGGACATTACAGGTGTCCACGTGTCCGTGTCGGTGCTTCATAGATTGAAAGTATAGTGTGCCAGACTCATGTTATTTCTCTTCTTGCTTACTCCATCCTTGATCAATCTATCACGTGTGAAAAATTCTCCCTAAAATGCCTAAATTGAAAGTTATATGTGTGCTTACATTTTGAAAATTTTCTATGCATGCTTTTTTAATTTAGTCATTTAGAAGTCCTTCATAATTGTCTTGGATATTTTTTCCTTGCTAATGTACCCTATGAGTCATGCTTGATAGAAATGAAAAAAAATGCTTTATGTTGCATTACTGCTAATATTTTTGGTCCATGGATTAAGCTAGTTGTTTACTGTTTAACATTACTGTATGATGAATGAAAACTATGTTGAACTTTGGTTGGGTAACAGGCCTTGGACTATGTTATAGCAGAAGCAAGGCAACATGGAATTAGGCTGCTCCTTAGCTTAGTCAATAACTTGCATGCATATGGTGGGAAGACTCAATATGTCAAATGGGCATGGCAAGAAGGGGTTGGCTTAAGCTCATCTAACGATTCTTTCTTCTTTGATCCATCAATCCGTAGTTATTTCAAGAATTATGTCAAGGTAAGATATGTCTATCTTGTATTAGTAGCCCAATTTTTTTACGACTTACGCTTGAAGAATTGGACAGAGGGTAGACAAGTAGATGGGATATTAGTCTTTGCTAGTCAAGGTTGTTCTTTAGCCTACGTCATTTTTAATAAAATAACGCTGTTGGGTCTATCTATCAAAAACCAAGTTTTCAATAAATATGCATCCATTTAGACTGAAGTCTTTTTTATCCTTATGATCAAATTTAAATAAATAAAATCAAAGGGAGGATTAATAATGAAATTATGGAATTTCTATATTGCATTATTGTTTTCCCCCTTCATAACAAGTGATTGCTGTTTTTCCATGCCCATTGTTTTAATACATGACACTTCTATTTCCTTCTCATGTGGGTCGAAACAATGATTATCCGTAGCCCCATTTCAATTTCCCTTGCCTGTCCTTTTACTTTTGCTTTGGTGGGCATTTCAATTTTAGCTGCATATTTGCAGCCTTTGAGACTGGTCTTTAGATAAATTAATTGTTTCCTTTCAATTTTTCTACAGACAATTTTGACAAGGAAGAATACTATAACTGGAATTGAATATAGAAATGACCCCACCATTTTTGGTTGGGAATTGATTAACGAACCTCGGTGCCTAACTGATCCTTCTGGCGATACTCTCCAAGTAAGTCCTTTATATGTGTTTTTATCCCTTCAAATATTTATAGAAATAACATGCCAGAAATGTTAATGAGCAATTCAAAGTGACTAATTCAAATATCTTTATTCTTTCCTCAATTTTTTTGTTTAATAAATTATTATGATCTCAAATGGTCTGCGCTTTTATAGAAATTCCCTCTCCACCATGCAAGCTCACATATTTGCACAAATGCTTGGCTGAATTTGATATTATGGTGTACTCTGAATTTTAGCCATCATTTTGATGCTCATTCAGATTTCAGATGTTGCTCACTTTAAACCCCTTTTGAAAGGAAACTTGAAGTTGAAAGTTGAAACCTTTATTTTAAGTATTTAATTATCTGGACTTATACTTGTACTGTGCCATCTAAATTCATTAAAATGTAAATGAGGGGAAAAATTACAGGATATCCTTATCCCTTGGATTCTTCTGAGTTCAGAAGGGAAAGAAAAAACACTAGTGGTGTCACTACTTCTTATGTAGGTATATCCAAGTATAGTTGTATATGGTTTACTTATTTATCATAGAACTGCAGGATTGGATAGAGGAAATGTCAGCTTTTGTCAAATTGATTGACAAGCGCCATCTTGTGACTGTTGGACTTGAAGGTTTCTATGGTCCTAATGATCCGAAAAGATTGACTGTGAACCCTGAGGATTGGGCATCTAGACTTGGATCTGACTTTATAAGGAACTCCAAAATCTCAAATATTGACTTCACCTCTGTCCATATCTATCCTGATCACTGGTAAGCATTATGTAACTGCTATATCTGTAGTTTTGAAATTTCTCTGTGCATGTTTGTTTTCACATTGCATCAAAGTTTATTTGCATTCAAAGAAGTTACTAACAGTTATAGCTTCTATGTATTTAGGCTTCTATTGACGTTTTTTTTTTCCATCTTAATGTACATACAAGATGTTATACCTAACAGGTAATTAGACTCTTAAAAAAAGGAGCTGAACTTTGGAAGTTCCAAATAACTTAACCTGCAGAATGGGAGCTTTTGTGCTCTAAATTTCTCATGTTTTTGTCTTGAAGTAATCAACTATCTCAGCATTAATTTGTTTGAAATTTGCATCCAAGACCTTTAAGATATTACATTTGATTTTTATTCAGAAGCACACATCCCAAATCTTATGATAATTTCATATTGCTTATTCTTTTTTATCATGTCCTTTATAAATTAACTCCTTTTTTTTAATTAAAAACCTTTGCATAGGTTTCATCATCAGGTATTTGAAGACTACATGAAGTTTGTCTCCAAGTGGATGCTTTCCCACATCGAAGATGGTGATAAGATATTGAACAAGCCAGTCTTGTTCTCGGAGTATGGATTGTCAGACATAAATTTTACGATGCCTGAACGAAAAACAATGTACAAAACAATTTTAGACATAAGCTACAAATCTGCAAAGAGAAACAGGTCTGGAGCAGGTGCTCTAGTATGGCAATTCTTAGTTGGAGGAATGCAGGAGTTTACTGATGATTTTGGGATCATCCCATGGGAAAAGACACCTATCCCTTCACTATTTGTTGAACAATCATGCAGATTGACCAAGGTCAAGGAATGGCCTCACAAGGACACAAGTTTTAAACAATTTTGTTAGGAAAAGATGTGGAAATAAAAAGCCCTTGATTTGAATGGGGGGAGATATATGGGTTCTTTTGTGGTTTAAGACTGCTGAATAGGTGCATGACTAGTTTTGTACAATATGCTCTTGTTTTCATCACCAATGATAAAGTTGGTTAGAGGCGTATATATAGTGTGGTAACATAGATTAGATATTACTATAAACAGTTATTTTGAATTTAAAGATTGTAATCCACATGAACAAAATCAACCATGAAGTCTTTTAAGATGAGAGAATTTGTTTTGAAGTTCGCCCTTCCATTTGTTTCCGACTTTCACGAGAATTTCTTAAAGCTCACTTTAACTTAAATATTCTAGATGAGGAATGGCACGGAGACTTTAACACTCATCAAAATTTAATGATTTTCTCTTTTTATATACATATACTAATTAAAATTGTTGATTTTAATAAATTTCAGACAATGATATATAGTTTAAAAAGAGTGTCGTTAATATTTCTCAAATTCCAGATACCAATTTCATTGCAAATCTTAAACATGATATATAACTTAATGGATGTTACTTCAGTCACTTTATGTCTGCCTACCCTAGTGTTTTTTTTTTAATAACTAGGCCAATCCTACTCAAGTAGCTGAACTACCAGCCTACCACATGACATATGAAATATTATTGTGCATGTTAGGTATCTCTATATCAGCAACTTATTATTATTATTATATCTTTTGAATATTTAAATAGGTCACACCATTATACAACACTTATTTTCTTTTTATGATTTAAGTAATTTATCTCCCAAACTCGGCAACTCCAAAAATTCTCCTAATGAGTCCCACAAATAACTATGCATAGCTTTCATCAACATTAATGAGTCCCACAAAAATACACTATTGGCCCACTAAATGTACAAAGGTGCTTAAATAAACACCAAAATGCTTAACATGCTACACACTACCTAGTGCTTAGCATGCTACAATCTAGGGATGGGTATATGAATTGAGGTATGTGGGTCGGTCCGTTAAGCTCACAGACTGAGTAGATTATGAATTTTGTTTTTTACAAACCCGTATAATTATAAGTAAGACGTGAGTCTGACCTATTAAGTCCACAGACTTAACGAATTTTATCCTCGGACTCACGGGTAGCCTATATAAGAGAAAATTAATTTTAAAATAAAAATTATATAGATTGAGTAGTTGAGTTGAGAGTTGAGACTTCAGAGACCTCCCTTTTCCTGACCCTCACTTCGTGGTGTGTCTCCTTTCTCGACCCTCAATCCGCTGCGAGGCCCACAACATCACTTTCTCTTCCTCAACTCGTGCGCGACCTCCCTACCCTGGCCAACACTACGCCATGCTTCCCTTACCTCGGCCAAACACTGCGCGAAAAGGTCACTTCCTTCACCTCAGCTCATGTGCACCACCCTTCTTTACACGTTGCACCTCTCCCTTGCACATCACGTCTCCCCTATGCCGTCATACCTCTCTCTTGCTTGTGGTCGTGCAAAACAACCAAAAACATTTTTTTAAAAAAAAAATTCTTAATTGAACCCTCGAACAGATCCATTTATCTGTGGGCTTAGCAGACTGGATACGGACCCAAAACAAATTCATTTATCTTGTGAAATGTATTTACTTGGTCCGCTTAAAACACAGGTTTTAGGGACTGAACCTTAAAAGGACCAAACTGGCCCGTATACCCACCCTTACTACAAACTACCTCTGATTCAACACAAGAATTTTCATTTGGATAGAACCCTTTAAAATGGCCTTAGGATATAAAACGAATTATGAGCCTCTAACTGGATGATCAAGACAACCATTATTGTTGCCCTCCATTCTTTTAAGATTGAAGCTCAATCTAAGCTAGCATATGCGGTTTTCACTTAAAACTCTCAAGACCCCACTTATTTTTTTAATATTTAATCAATTGAGTTTTATTTAAACATACAAAGGATTCCGCATGAATAATAATAATAATAATAATAATAATAATAATAATAATAATAATAATAATAATAATAATAATAATAATAATAATAATAATAATAAAGAATTTTTTATGAATAGTAGTACAACTGTCTTTTTTTAGGGGTAAAAACAAGTGTCCTAACACTTCCTTCTTTGTATAAGTTATAGAAAAATTATAGATTAAGATATATAAAATATATTTTTATTTTTTTGTTGCAGATATAGCTTATAGTTATATACAACAACGAAAAAAAACAGCTAACATTCAGTTTCAATTTGCGAGTATTGTGTTCTCTTCTCCAGGTAGTTCACCTTGCTTCAACTAACAAACTAAGAGATTATAAAACTGCCAGAGTGCAGTTTCAATTTATTAACCGAGTCAAATTAGAAGTAATAAACAAATAAATATTCGTCACAAAACCTAGCATATCGAATGCTCATGTTCTTATGGTTTCAGCAGAAAAAGAAAAAGTATTAACATGTTTAGTTCAGCTTAAATTGAACCGTGGTAGTACCTATCATTCTAAACTTTAGAAGTTACAGAGAACTGTATAACCTGTGCATTATATCTATCGGAAATCTGAGAAAAACGAATATTTTTCTGAATTAAACATGCACTATATATTCAACTACGGAAATAAGCTAACAAAACTGAATCATGGTAATGCCTATCGTTCTGTGGGACAATGAACCGTTTTCTGCCAGGGGTGTGTAACAGCACACATAATCAGAAGATCACCGAACAAAACTAATTTTGAAAAACATGAGAAATTGACTAATTACAATAACAAATATGACCATCAAAGGAAAGCAGAAAATAATCTCCGCTATCCACCAAACAAACAAAATATAATCACAGTCACCAACTCAATCAACAACAGCCCTCACATACCCAGATGAAAATTTGGAACACAGAAAGTTTAATCTCTCATCTTCTATGGCCCTGTGCATATCATTTCAGCGTCAACCCTGGAAGCAAGCATAATACAGACCTTATTAGCTAAAATGATAAATACATAAAGATAGGGTAGCCCTAATTAATTCAGTCAAGTGAAAGGTTCAAAGGAGGCAAAACACCAAAGGTTACAGAAAGCCACAGGTGTATGCATGAAAGGCACCAGAAAACATGAATCAGATAAAAGAACCGCCAATAGCTTTAAATAACAAGACACATATAATGGGATGAGTCACAAATAGCCATTGTGAAATGGGAAATGGATCAGCTGCAGTTATGTCTTAAACGGCATCTCCTGCAACAATAACCCAAGGGCTGAATTTTAACACATTTTTTTTTAATATTTTAACATAAAAATAAAAATAAAAACAAAGGATCGTCATGATCCTGTGAAAATGGCAGCCAAGGTTCAGTGATATTGGTATTAGAGGATTAACTCAGACAAGGCAGACAAGCATCCAGAAAAATAGAGAAATAACTATCAACTTACAATAAAATAGTCCATCTTCATGGTATATGCTGAACCACTTTTATTTATATTGATCTTGGTGTAAATATATTTTTAGTTTATTAAAGAAGAAGGTGCTTCATTAGAAACATTGTATCGTCTCATTAGGGACTTCATATGATGAGTTATGGCTACATGGGATAGTCTCATTGATAAGAAATCGCAATAGCTAAGACAAATAGCAATACGTTCACAAAATACACCAACTTATGGTGGTCTCAAAATTAAAGCATTGAATGCCTAAGCCAGCTCAAATATTACACACGCACACGTGCATTAGCAGCAATTCATGAAATACACCAATTTGTGGTGATCTCAATATTAATGCAGTGTGGCTTAAGCCAGCTCAAATATCACACAATCACACATGCAAACAATATCTCAAGTCTAGCTCCATCAACCACAATGTAAAAAGCATGCAAACACTTTTTTTTTTTTGGAAAGCAAAGATATATATATTGATTAAAACAGTACCAGAGGTACTATAAGATACAAATATAAAGTCCTGTAAAACAGGAAAAAAACCACCCTACAGAAACATCACCCTACTAGGAGGTCATACTAGCTAAAAAGCATGCAAACACTATTAGAGACAACACAGCAGAATGAAACATCTAGAACAAAACAAGAGAGATAACAGGAGAGAAACTAGATGACTGGAATGATACATGGCCAAAGTGAATATACACAGCTCGAATTTGAAAGATGCAAAACAGGAGACACCATTAGAAATATAGAGGGTAAGAAATTTCATGGGCATGCAATCATATGCACAAGGCCCATACATCTCCAAATATATCAAAAACATGGAAGCTTCAAAATAACCAAATAAAAAAAGAAAACCCTCCAATTTAAATTCAGAATTGACAGGGAAATAAATTAATAAACAAAACTTATAAAATGCATTCTATTTCAAGCACAATGACATTTTAAATAACTCAGTGATCGGGTGAAATCACCACCAAATACAAAATCATAAAAAGACACCAATCAATATCTATATCAATATCAACTGATCAGCTAAATACCAAACATATGGCAGAAATTCACAAAAAAAAAAGGGTGTCAACTAAAGGGTTCATGTCACCACAATGTGAGGTGTAGGAGTCATTTTCAGTACTTCATATAATATGGAAGGAAAAAGTTAACTGAACATGTTACAATTGTGATGAGGAAATTCATTGCCTGATTAATCATGCATGCAATTATGAGAAATGAACATTCCACCAGGTGCATGACACTGAATCAAGGATATAACAGTCACACAAGGGAAGAAAAACCAGAACAAAAAGGGTGCAATTTTGTTAGCTCAACAGCAGCCTTGTCTATTAGCAAATGATTAAAGCAAAAGGACATTTTAAAAACAATTACACCAAAAACACTACAAGTCTGAAATTGACTAAAAATAAGAATAGAAATTACCTCAATTCACAGTCAACTCTGTGATTTTTTCCCTGTAACAATCTGGAATATCCGGAGGCCCCTGCTGAATGCTTCATTGAAAAGAATTCTGGTTTGCATATTCTGAAATCCAGGCAACCATGATAGTAGTGCCACAGGGGACATGATAATGACTCCAAACATTATATCATATATACGGGCCACTGAAACAACACCATCCCAAATGATAGTGGACTGCAAAAATGGCCGGAATACTTGGGCAATCGATATCAGACCCCAGCCTGTGGGTATGAACGCCAACAGGCTAGTAAAAATATCCATGAATTTGAATTTAGTGAATTCCAGTAAACCAACTATCACAAGTATTGCAAGAATTATGACAAGGAACTGGACCAGCCGATAATAGATATGCTCTTTGGCTGCATATTTGTTCCGGGCATAGACTACCACAGCATAAATCCCAGATACAACAAACACATAAATCCAGGATAACAAGTAAACAGCAATACTGGTATTATGATCAGAAATGCCTAACTGATAGACAATTCCATACTGGAAAAAGAAGAATCGAAGGTCTAAGATTATCTCCAAAAGCTTTCCCCAAAGGCCAGTTACCTTTAGATGATCCTGCTCTTCATACCACCACCTTTCCCAGCTCTGTTCAGCTTTAGCAAATACACTTCCACTGTACCAAATCCAGTTCATAAAGTCATCAAAATCGTAAACAGTTTTTAACCAATCAAAGCCAGAAGGATTGAACACAAATGGTGCCATAATCCATGATGCAACTAAGAACCAACTAGTGATGGTCAAGGCTATATAAACAAATGTGTCAGTAGCTACAGGACTATGTGATGCATAAATTACAAGTATCAGCCCCAATTCAATTGCTTTCACAAAATGGCTACGGGCAAAGAGTCTATAGATTTCAGCAAATCTCTTGTGCTCTACAACAAAACCACGACCAGTAGCTCGATATTTTGCCCCACCATGCAGAACAGTCCGTCCAAAGAAATGACTTCGAGTTCCCATTGAGAATGTGTAAAAAACTGATGAAAGCTGGAGCTGCATGGTCAAGAAATCCCAGATAGCTTGAAGGAACCCATGCTCAAGGGAATTCTCTACAATCATTGGAAGGGCAGTGAAAAGTCCAAGTTGGATGATGAACTGTTGATTCAAGATGGTACCAAGTGCTTTATTGTCATTGCTGTTGCTTTCCATTGACTCCTCAACACCACTAAGAGCAAGATATAGCCGACCCCATAAAAATGCATATACAGTCAGAACCACCACCATAGTGTTGAAGAAGAACCCCACAGTAGTGTAGAAGAATGAGAGCATCCGGAAAAAATCCAGCCTATGACCCAATCTGTACACATCTCTACTTAGGACTTGCTCCCCATTTCCACTGGCAACCTTTGCTTCAAACATTGATACTTGATTCAACCCAACATCCCTTCCCTTTCCAACCTGAATGTACTCATGGTGAGTGACATTACCTCCACGAAGAGTACAATTAAATCCAGCAAAGATGTCCTCACTTATGTTGATCACTCTGGAAGCTTTACTGATACCACCTCGAGTCAAGAACCAAAACCTGTCAAACACATCTGGGTGACCGTAATGCATTCTAACCTTCAAAGGATTTGCCAAAACCCTCTGTCCTAAGGTGACAAAACTTGTTTCCTGAGCTGACATGAACCAAGCAAGAGAGGAAACAGAACCAGTAAAAATGTGTTCCCTAACTCCCAAAATAGTGGGTTTCCGGATACCATAGTAACTCCTGTATTCTTCCAAGAGATTTCGCATTTTAAGTGCCTCCTCAAAGTAGTTGTCCTGATTCATATCAATAGTCTGAACTGCATCACCGCGAGTGAAGATGATGGCATGATTTTGATTTTCCGGCTTTCCTTCCCCAAGCTTCAAGGGTCCAGGCAACTTTACGCGGTAAATTTCCACCTCCATCTGCAACTGTTGGTCATACTTAACAAGAACAGAGTAATACTCCTTCTCATCCCTTCCAGTGGTTTTCTCATCAACATAAGCAACTCGAAGGGCCTCATTATTTTGCATTAGATACAAAATTTCATCAGCATGAGGATCCTTTTTTTCCTTCTGAGTTCCATATATCTGGCAAGCAATCACATATGTGAATTTCATTAAAGCAGTCCCATATTCATGACCCTTGAATAACAAACTAACAGAACTGCTTGCTCTACTTAAACTCTTGGAGGAAGGCGACTTTGAGTTGGAACTCTCTAAATCATCATGCCTCATTGAAACAAGTTCGCGGGCACCTTCCCGAATATCCATTTCTGATGCAGAATCCAGAAAAGTCAACATCTTGAGGGCACGATAGTAGTACATCATTCCTCTAACTGTCCGTGATAACGTCTGACCTCTGTAGGAAGCCCAGAGCCTCAAATCTCTAAGTTTGTCGGTCCAAATATCACTGTCTTTTGCCAATCCCTCCCGACGCATCCTCTCGATAAAATTTTTCCACTCATCATCATATATAGTCTGCAAGTAGTACAGGATTGAAACACCATCTTCATTCTCATTTCTGAGCTGTTCTTTGCTGAGTAATACGTCTTCACTATAGTAAGGCGTCAGAACGCTAAAAGCCATCATTTTCTCAACTTGGGGAGCATGGGGCATGTTCATAAAAAGTGAGTTACTGAAGAAAGCAATTCTCCGTCTAGCTTCCAAATTTACTGGGATGTTTAGCATTGAATCGTTGGATGTAAGAATTGTGTACAAGCGCCGAACCTGGCGATAGAAGTTCTCATTGTTGGCGTCAGGCAACTGAATGGCATTCTCAAAAAGTAGACCTGCAGAAGGATTCTGTTGAGCCAAACCATCCTCCTTTAGCTGTTCAGGAGTTCTTTGCTCCTTGAATAAGTCTCTGGTAGCAATCTCATAAAGAGCTTGAAGGGTATTCACCACTTGGTTAGGATCTTTAACAGGCTTGTTTAATAATTGAACAAGTTTTATCAACTTGTTGTGGAGCTTAGGCAGTGCAGTTGTTTTGAACATTTTAGTGAATTTCTCAATCTCAAGAGAGTGATCAATTTCCTGAAACAGAACAGTCACAATAGAATGCTCTTCCGTGTTGGGTTTGATAATCTCAAGAAGCAAGTGCTTGCAACTATCATAAGCTTCAATGACAGCACAGCGCCTGTACTCATTCTTGCATATCTTCTTATAAAGCCTCTTATCACTATCATCAACTAGTTCTTTGGCCTGACTGAGTGCCAACAGTAGCTCATTGCAGAGAAGAAAACATGGCCAGCGGATAACCCTGACATTCCAAGAATTCTGTGGCAGCTCCAGCAACTCAAACTCTTTGTCAGATATAATATCCTCCTCCCTAAAAGACAGAATTATCTCATTCCATATCAAAGCAAACTTGTTGGCCTCAATCTGGTTAGACTCAAGCTTCCTATAGGGCCGACCAAGCCCATACCTGAGCTTCAACCTGCGGATGGCATCCTTAAACCTGCTCTTCAATGTTCGCCTTGTATTCAACAACTGCTCCTCTGGCATGAGATTAAACTGAATCGCACTGGCAAAAAACTGGAACCTCAATTTCAGTTGTTGCATATTTCTAATCTCACCCAAGTGTTCAAGCAACCCCACAATTGCCCCAGCAAAAGACGAGTATATTGAATACCAAATCTGAATATCCATCAGATATATCAAAACAACCGGAAGCCACAACAACCCAACGGCAAACCGGTTACTGTTATGAAAAAACTCATGCCATTCATACTGAACATCTTTCAGGCCCAACACAGCCTTTGTTGGAGCAATCATCGGTTTCACCTGCAAAAAGTAACTGAAACAAAATTTCGTGGCCAGCACCACAACCCAAAACAATGAATAAAGCACATTGTCCACAAGCCCTTCCCTCAAACCACGCCCCACAAAACTCCTGCTCTGAAACCACCACGACAACATGTAGAAAATCCTCCAATTTGAGTTCTCAATGAAATTCCTAATCCAAGGAATCACAAAAAGAGC
The DNA here is from genome assembly GCF_004193775.1 of Glycine soja. Taxonomy (NCBI): domain Eukaryota; kingdom Viridiplantae; phylum Streptophyta; class Magnoliopsida; order Fabales; family Fabaceae; genus Glycine; species Glycine soja. Next base: position 45,634,703 of record NC_041007.1, read on the forward strand.
CACGGCCAGAAGCTCAGGAATGATGAAAACAAACACAACCTCCAGAAAGTTCCACACCCGATTATTTGCAGCCGGCGACCACCTCCTATCCTGGTTCCTCTGCGTCCAAATCCTGGCATAGAACACCCCAAACACAACAATCCATCCAGCAGCCACAACACACTTCATCACCATCCTCACGCCAAGCCCGATCGTCTCCCTCGACACCAACCTATACTGCATACCCACATCAAGCAAGCTCTGCACAAACCTCAAGCCACTCCAAGTGAAAAAAACGGTCAACACCCTAACCTGCACGGTCCTATCCTCCAAAGCCTGCCAAGGGTAAGTCTTCCCCTCCCAAGCCACAATAATCGCCGCCTGAAGAAACAGTATCAGCATCACCCAAAGCCTATCAAAACTCCTAAACAAATTCCAAAACGACCTCTGCTCCACAAACCCAGTCTTCCCCACATGCTTCCCTCCACCACCAGCAGTAACAAAAAAGTTACTCCCAATATCAAGTGGCCACTTCAGCTTCTCAAAACACCTCCTACTCCAAAAATACTCATTTATATCGTCATAGTTCCTCCAAGCACTATGAGGAGCAGTTCCATTCCTACTACTATCAACCTCGCGCTTAATAGTATCATAAATAGGCTTCACTACCAAGTTCAAAAACGCGTTCTCACCGGAAACCGAGGGCATGACCGGTTGCCCGGTGTTCTCGTCGATGAAATCTTCCAAGATTCTATTCAACTCGTTCGCCATGTTGTGGAAGATGTAGCAGATGCACTCCGGCATGAATCGGAGATTTGCGGCCTCTCCCCAGATCAGGAGGTAGAGCGAGACGTAGAGGAGTTCGCGGCGGAGGTCTTCGCCGCGGCGGTGGTCGGAGATCCAGATGTTGGATTTTTTTCCTAAGTAGGAGCACCACGAGGTGTAATTTTTCAGGAGCTTCTTGCGGAAGCGGCGGAGCACGCCGGCGTCGAGCGTGTCTATGTTGTCCGGCGGCGGCGTGAGGCGCATCTGAGCGTTGGCGAGGTGGAGAACCAAATGCTCGCGCTGGTTCCGAACGTTGTCGCGCTGGAAGCCGAAGAAGAGCGCGAGCCAGTCGAGGAGGTCCATGTTCGGCCGCCATTGCCCGAACGGCGGTCTCCGGAGGTCGCCGACGGAGTGCAGCGCTGCCGCCGCCGCGCGCACCTCGGGGAAGCGCAGCGACGGGTGGTCGGCGAGGAGGTTGTGCACGGGAACGATGTTGAACGGCTCTTCGTCGCGGCCGGGGACGGCGGAGGCCGCCGCCGCCGGAGATTGACGGTGGCGGAGACTCATTGCATCGGAATCAAAAACCCTAGAAGAAGGTTGGAACTATAGTAGTAAAAGAAGTACTATACAGTAACGGTTTTTGAAATTTCCGAAGTTGAAGAAGGTGCTGAAAGTGTGAGTGGCGTTAGTTACAGAGAAAGAAGAAAGAAGAGAGAGAAAGTGGTGAATGGTGATGGTGGCTAACGTGCGCACTGGTGAAAAACAGAAAGAAGAAGAAGAAGAAGAAACGGCGCGTTAGCGCGTTTGGTGCGCGTTTAGAACGTTGAGATATTTTTTTATTTTTTGCATTAATTTTAATTAATCACTACTTACTGTAATTAATTAAACCGATGGATTTATTTTTCTATACCATAGGTTTTTCGAGTCGAGTAGTACAACTATGAAATATTTTGTTAACGTATTTTACTTCCCATTTTGACCTTCTTTGTCTCTTCGTGGTTTCTTTTTGAATTTTGAATTCGTGATTTTAATTTTTCTTTTCTTTTAATTAATTAAATGATGAAATTTTTTGTTAACAAATCCACCTATTGACCTTTTCTGCTTCTCGATTTCACCGTCGTTGTCTTTTTCCATTTTTTAATTATTGTTGTCGTGGTCAATTTATGGATAGAGATTCGTGAATTTGAAAATACCAATAACAGGAAAGAAAGGTTTTTACTGGGGTTAAATGAGAATTGACTGTCGAATCAAATTTTTACATGGAAAAAAAATAAAAATAAAATAAAATTTTAGGTTTGACTTGATCGTGTGAGAATATCCTTTTCTGAAAGGTGTAAGAATTAATGAATTAACGTCTAATAAAGTAAAGTAAATATATAAGATAATTTAGACCATACCAAATATATTTATAGATAAAAACAAAGGAGTAGATATTTGTGATCCTTCATCCTACGTTATGTTTTAAAAATTGAATTGGAAATTACGTTTACAGGATCAACTTGCTAAGGTTCAATCAAATTGACGGATTAAAAATTAAATCTACAATTAAAAAAAGGTTAATTTGTGTCACAAACATAATTAATTTGTGTTTCAACTAATTCAACTAAATCGTCTAATTCAAAAATTTTATCAATAATATTAGTCAAGGATTGGTATTTTTTAGTGTATATTTTTAAGATAAATAAAATTAAATTTAACTATTACTAAATGTAATTGAAATATTTGTTTAACTTAATTTGAGTCACGGATTTTATGTACTCATATATGGTGAGAGAAATTGATTTTACAAAAAATAAAGTTCATTGGATTTACCAATCAAATTCATGTGCATGGAGCGTGCCAACCTTTAAATTTTAAATATTCTTAAAATATATATTAAAATCATGATTTTTTAACTTTTGTGAAGTGGAATCCACAATGATTCCTTATAGGATGATTTCTTTTCTTTTTTTTGTAATTCATTACTAATAATGTTGATACAATTTTTTTGTAATAATGTAATTCCATGCACTTAATTTCTAACGAGTAATATCAATATTACTGTACAAAAAACGACTAATATCAATATCAAATCTACTACAAGGGAATGCCTAATATTTAAAATAAAACAGACAAAAGAAAAAAAAATGGAATTTATATTTTATCAATTATTACCCAATTTTTTATACTATTGATTGATTAAAAATTCCCAAATATAATTTTTAAAATGATTATGATTAAAATTCAAAATCATATCATATAAAATAATTTATAATTGTTTTAATTATAATTAAATACTACCATTCTAAAATAATTAATAATATAAAGACATTTTAATTGAATTTAGCAATACTTATGATTTTGTGAAAAGGCAATGAACTATCTTTCCTTCTTTTGCGTGAGGTGAGGTCTTGTTGGGTATGGTCTATCTAAATTAGTAAAAGAAAGTTTTAAAAAAAGTAAGATTCTCAATCAATGGTCAACAACAATGAAAGTTTGTTTACTGATTTCAAGAATTCTCCACTTTTTAATGCTCATTTTCCTTTACTAAACAATAATATAATATTCCTATTACTATTGTTAAGGATGATTTATTTATATTACTAATTCTACTCATAAAATTATATTGAAATATAGTTTCTATTAAAAGATGGTAAACTTAATTTTTCAAAGTTAACAAAAACAGGAACTAAGCAATATGAAGCCCTATCTTCTTTACACTTAATAATAATTAAGTCGAATTTTCTATTATGTTGAAATAGACAAATTGTGGTTGTACTCGAGGGGGAAGGCAACTACATATTCAAAGAATTTTGAGTAGCTGCAATAATTATTTTTTTTTTTTTGAAGAAAAGTAAAAGGGTAACGTAACGTGCAATTTGGATGGCAAACGAACGTGTATTCTGTGAAATTTCATCTAAATTTTCTTAATTATTTAATAATTATATAAGTAATTGTTATAGAGTAAAATCCAATTGAACCACTTAATAATTAGAAGATCTAATTCAACATTAAAAATAAATTAGAAGACATAAATGTAATTTAACCATTATATAATAATTTATAAATTATTTTGTATTTATTTATTTATTATACAATTCATTACATCTCACAATTTTTATCTCTTATAATTTGTTATATGAGATATTTATACAAATAATAACATTTTTCTATAATTTGTTTAGATATACTAAAAGGCTAAAAGCAACGCCGGCTATGCATGATTCATCACAAAAAAGTCTCCAAATGGCATCGAGGTAGAGACTTTACTATTTTCCCTTTGGATGTGCATAGCAGCACATGCACCTTTGTTGCTGTCGTTAAGTTCTTCGAAATTATCAACAAAGGAGCGCAAAACAAGGAATCTTCTAACAATGTTTTTCACTCGTTTTGACATAGCAAATAAGTCCCTGGATTCATCTATTAGTATTTTTGTTCAAGGAAAAAAAATAAAAGATTAAATTATAAAATTAAAAACATTAATATGATATGATATCAAATTAATATGAATCTCATACATCTACATTCTATTTTAATTCAAATATTTCATTTCTTTCCATCTCAATTCATACACCTCTTTCATTACTTTAAAGTTTTAGTCCTTATATTTATAAAATGTAATAAAATTTATCTCTTATCCTATAAACCATTATGAGTTTGACCTATCAAGTGATCAAACTCACTACATTTCAGAAAATACAAGAATCAAAACCATGTTTATATAAAGACTAAAATCAATTTTGACCAAGACTTCAATCACATTTTACCCCCAAGTATTTCTTTTTCTCTTTGATGGTTAGATAGCAAACGTGTAGATCACCAATAATCTAGAGTTACATATACTTCTTTAAAATATAAGTTAAAAAATAAGTAGAAAAAGAGCGAGTGATTTCTGCATAAAAATACTAGATAATCCTCACATCTCAAGACATTTTTTACATACGATGGTAAACCGTCACATTACATAAAAACTTTTATTCCATGCATAATAAAACACGCAATGATTTTGAGGGTTTGAACAGAATATTTAGTTTGGTAGACAAAGTAACTGTTCAGAAAAGTTCTTCATCACCCTGACCATCCTCCTCTCTGAGGACCCACAGAGCTCAACCTGTCAAGTACTGAGTTGAAATCAACGGCCTGTCCACTCTCCTCCATCCTCTGGATCACACTTGCAACATGGTCACCCCTGAATCCCATGCTCACCAGTTTCTCAATCAACTCATTGTAGGGATGGTTGCGGACGAATTGTGACTGGTTCGGATTTCGGACCATGAGGTTATGCCCTTGTGGGGGGTTCTGAAGGGAAGCACTTGTTGGGGGATATCCAGGTTGAGCAAAATGAGGAGGTTGGGGTGGATGATGTGATCTTCCTCCCTCACCATCATACATCATGTATGCACTACTCGGTGGAGGAAGCGCCGGGAGGGACCCGGTAGGTCCATACATTTCACCTGGTGGTGCAGGAAAAGAGCTCTTCATCTGCTGGGGTGGAGGCTGCTGTGGAACTGTTCTTCCAGCTCCTCCATATCCATAAGGTATGGCATCGGCACGGTTAGATCCCTGTGGTGGAACTCCCGAGTATGGCATTTGCATGGCCATGCTGTTTGGCAGTGTTTCTGCAGGTGATGGGTTTGTTGCTTGATTTGGCTGGTACGGAGGGTACACATTTGGAGAGGAGGGTCTTACTTGAGATTGCATTGGGGGTGGCTGTGAAGGCTGCACCTGCTGTGACCATTGCTGTTGCTGCTGCTGTGGCGGCTGCTGCTGTTGTTGTGGCTGCTGATAGTGAGAAAATTGTTGCACAGGTGGGGATGGGGTTACTTGAGACGGTGTTGGTTGTGGAGCCACAAGTTGGGGTGTTCGATATTGTTGATCGGATGGTAAGTACTGATTCTGGGGGTGCTGGGGCAAGGCTGAATTCGGCATAGGGGTGGGTGGAATGTAATAAGGAGGCTGTTGAGGGGCTTGAGTCACATTTGATGCAGCAGCCTGAGCTGAGGGTGCGGCAGGCTGCGGCTGAGGAGCTATTTGATGAGGCAGGGCAAGAGCCAACTGCTGGTTGTTTGCATCAGATGCGTTGTCAGTTTTTTTAGGATCTGTTGTGGGTGACGACCTCTCCTCATTGGACTGTGAATGGCTGGAGGAAGATGATTCTTTCTGAGCAAGTTGAAGCTTGGCTAATTCTTTCTGTGTCTCAGCTAGCTCTTGCTTGTCTCTTAAAATTTGTACAGACCTGTGAACCTACATAAGTAACACAAGAAAATGAGGTTGGGACGATTGTACAGATTATTCTAGCAGTAAACGATTTTTAATGTAGCAATACTGCACAGAACCAGTAAGATTTAAGTTGATGACTAATAGTCTTTATTCAAGTTGAGTGCACAGTAAGATTAGTTTTTTAGGTAAATTAACCCCAGTGGGTCCCTAATTATTTGGGAATTTTCAAGCAAGTCCCTAAACTAAATGTTTTTAATTGGGTCCTTGATCATGTAAACTTTTTAATTGAGTCCATGGGGTTAGGGAAATGTTATATTCCTTGAAATATTCCTTATTCTCTCCTTACTGCTTCAAACCACCTAAAATGACTATTTATGGTTATTTTAAAATCCGCCAGAAAATGGCTTCCATAAATTATCATTTTCTGGCAGTTCCAAGCCGCCAGTTAGGAGGGAATAACAAATATTCCATGGAAGATAGCAGTTTCCTAACCCTAGGGACTCAATTAAAAAAATTACATAATCAAGAACCCAATTAAAAACTATTTTTAGTTTAGGGACCTACTTGAAAAACCCCAAATAGTTTTAGGTACCAAATGAGTGGATCAACATATATTAGTAATGAAATGCTACATTTGGACAGAGTTTCCTTAGAATTGGATATGAAGATATATCCTTCTTAACAAATGGCCCTACCAACTTTTCAGCCTTACTTGCAAATAGACTAATAGAGACATGGAGCCCTTCTACTTTTCACACCTCAACTCGTGAATAAGAAACAAAAAAATTGTGGTAAGAAAGTTGATTGCCTCTGCTTCATAAAATGACCATATATGTACTTGTACATGAGATTAAGGATATCAAATATCACTAATTATTATTTGTATATATGTTTCTGGTAAAGTTGTGCCTTGGTGACTTGTTGGTCATGGGTTCGAATCCGGAAACAGCCTCTTTGCATATGCAAGGGTAAGGCTGCGTACAACATCCCTCCCCCATACCTTCGCAAAGCGAAGAGCCTCCGGGCAATGGGGTACGAAGTTTTTTGAGGGCGAGCCCTGGTGCAGCGGTAAAGTTGTGCCTTGGTGACTTGTTGGTCATGGGTTCGAATCCGGAAACAGCCTCTTTGCATATGCAAGGGTAAGGCTGCGTACAACATCCCTCTCCCATACCTTCGCATAGCGAAGAGCCTCCGGGCAATGGGGTACGAAGTTTTTTTTTTTTATGTTTCTGGTGCCATTTATTCTTGCTTTTTCTTGCACTTTCCTCAGTATTTACTTGGCTGTGGGTAAGGATGGAAAAATAATCCACATATCAATAATTTAACTAATTAATCCATACTTCAATCCAATCCAACCATCCATTTAAGTAAACAAAAAAGTAAATGAACAAGATTGGTCGGGTTATTGTGATTAACGGATAGTTAATGATCCATCCGTTTTTTTTTCCAATCCATTGAATTATTAAGCTATTGAATAGATCAATTGGTTTTTCCTATTGTTATTGAAAGCTCTCTCCTTCCTGCTACTTCTCCATCACTATGTGATCCACTAACAATAATATTGCAATTATTGAAAATGAATTTTCAAAATATAACATCTAAATAAATGGGTTGGATTTTCATCCATAAAAAATGATCAGTGAATGGATTGGATTTTTCAATGCATTTCTAACAGATCATAAATAGATTAATGGATTGTTTTCCATCCATCCAATATAATACAACTTAAATTTTATCCAAACCTACCAATTGACACCTCTAGGACTAGGGAATGTTTTATTCAATCAAATCGAAATCATATTAAGAAAAAAAATAATTTATATCTTGCAAATTGTCAATCTGTATATGTACTTTGTTTTTGACACTATTATGTTGATACAATATCATATAATCTGGTAGTTAACATGTTATTGTGTGACTTGACACTGTGAGGAAACACACCTATGGTTGGGAGGAGCTGCCGGGTTGAGAGTGCTGGCCAAGAATCTTAAAACAGTTTGCAATACCTCTCACTCTCACTAATGGGTAAAATAGTCAATTAATAATAAAAATCATATGGGTGATATAGACTCCATCCTTGGGGGAACAAAAATTGAAAGATTGGATAATTTTGATGTCATTTTAAATTTTTGGATGACCAAATTGAGATCAAGTGTATCCTTGGATAACCAAAGTGGTAGTTTATTCTACTAATAATAACTTCTCTAATATAACCATCTGAACCCTCATCATTAGAAAATTTACCATATTCCATATCCCGACCTATACTAGTATGATATGAGACTACTTTGTGCAACTGCAACCTAGAGCCATAAGCAATTTATCAAGCACACCAAAATGAGTGAAACCACACAGTATAACCTGAATAGTAATATGCTAATACAGATATTACAATTATTACCAATTAAAGTTGCAACTTACTTCTTGAACATGTTTTTCAAGAGATTTCAGCCTTGAATCTTGCTCCACATGGTCACGATTTATATCAGATTTCATTTCTCCAATAGATTTGTCAAGATTGTAACAGTATAATTCCAATTGTGATAGCCTTGAACTAATTCCCTCTAGAAACCGCATTAGGTTGTCAGCATATTTTTTCATACTCTTCTCTACAGTCGCAATCACATCTTGACTTAAAGAATCTTCAGGTGGATTATAAGCAGTAGTAGGAAACATTGATGTTCTTGCCATCCTTGATTTGTGAAAATCCTGCCAAAAAGTTAGTTGATATGAGATTCAAAAACTTACCAGATATGCATAAAAGGCACATGTGGCAATATATGTGCATATAAAAAACAATAAGCTTGACTGCTTGAAAATGATCAAGAAAACTCAATAAAGCAAGCACAACAGTTCTGAGTAAACAGAAAACCTGGTTAACCACAATAACGAATTTAATTAAATGGGACAATTTCACTTTACCACTTTAAGCATAAAAAAAAGTATGTTATTATCAGTCTCCTTCGTCCTCATATATCCAAAACAAAGTAGGCCAACAAAAGATTGCATTTCTAGTTTTAAAAGAGAGGATTGATCAATTATGTTCCAAACATAGAGTGAATCATGTTCATCAATCTATTAGTAAGGGCACCTGACTGCACAAACTAAAAGTATCACACTATCTGATCCCCCAAAACATTTATACCTGGCACACTTGGGCACAATTCGTCATTGACTCTCTCAACAGCCAACCACGTTGACATCATTCATCTCACATATCAGTGCTTATGAATAGCATAAAAAAACTCAAACAGGCATTCGAATACAGAAAACCCAACATACAACAAATGCATACTACACCAACACATTTATTTTTCCTCTCACTCTCATACACTTCTCTTCTTTCAATGTTAAACAGCTCATCCAATCATGCACACCACACCAGAATCCACATCCCTTAAACCAACTCCAAGACCTTAAATCCATCGACATACCACACTCATATTTCAGTCCCACCAATAAGTCAAAGCAACCTCATCAACCAAAACGAATTCCATAACCCCAAAAGAAAACATCTTCATATTCATTTCATTTCACCACAAAATTTTCAATTGACACTAAAACAATCAATCACAAGTCATAACATCGAACTCACATACTAAGATGTCACTAGCCATTAACTGAACAACATAAACCCAAACCACAGCAAGTCACTCCAATTTTTTCCTATTCCAACTCCCAACAACACATTCACCATTCAACAACCCAAACAAACACCCAAAAGAATTAACCCAACCAAAACTACGATCAGGAAATCACAGCAAACAAAAAAGAAAACCCTCCACCGTCAAAATTTAATCTTTATCGCTAAAAATTGAAACTTTCCTAAACCCTAATAACTTCCGCTCAAAGAGACCGAAACCCACGTTCTGAAATCGTCCTCAGAGGCCAAAAACGCGCGAGTCAACGCGCGAAACGACGCGAGGGGTACATGGGTAAATATACGTTAGTTAAATTAGGAGCAATTACCGGATCGGTGTGATTGCCGTTGGAAGTGGAATCGCGGTTGGCGTAGTCGTCGTAGGAGCAGAGGATGTCATCGGAAGCGAAATCGAAGCCTTTGGAGGCAGAGTTTCCGCGACCCGAGGATCCAGACGCCATAGCCGAAGCTTGAAGAGAAAAACGAATTCGCTGAAGAGAGAGAAAAATATTTAGAGAGAGAGAGAGAGAAGAAGAAGAAGAAGAAGAATATGTGTGTAATATCGGATGCTGTGTTGTGGGTGGTGTTACTTTGTTTTTCCGCAAAACCAAGTTTCGTATTTGTAAAACACTTTTTTAAAAGGGGAAATTATGAGAGGGTTTTTATACGATTAAAAGAGAGAGAGAGAGAGAGAGAGAGAGAGAGAGAGAGAGGTGAGAAAGAAACGTTTACTAAACAATGGTGAAAGTGTGTGTTGGGGGAAGATGAGAGGATAAGGATGAGAAGCACCGACCAGTGTTTTTTAGTTGAGGGGTTCTTGATTTTGGTGTGTACTGTGTGATTCATTACAAAATTAATTTAATTGTCTTAATTTTAAATTTTAAATGACCAGCTTATGATTGACTTTTGTATTATTAGGGTATCGTATGTCCAAAGAGCATTAGACAAATAATCATTTAATATCTTCACCCAAAAAAAATGCTTAATGCTAATACTAATACTAATCCCTTCTAAAGTTTGACACGTGGGTAAGTGTTTTCCTCTAATCTCACGCCACAAAACCCATTTCAAGGATGAATTGCTATAGATATTTTTATCTTGAAGAAGAATATTGTAAAATTCTTTTAAAAAAATAATGATCTTTCTTATCAAAAATAAGTTCGAGAATCAATTTCATGTAAAAAAGATACTAGTCCACTACAACCTAAGTCAAAAAATAATGCCTATGATTAATTAGGCAAAATCATTTAACTTTATAAATATTTATTTTATCTCAAGAAAATATTTTTTGATTTTATAAAAAGAATACTTTTATTTATTTTTATCAAAAAATAAACTTCATGCAAAAAGATTTAGATAACAAATAATTTAAAGTAGAATTGCTACTCAATTCATGTCACAAATCATGAGTTATAAATTTATTTTCATTTGAAATCATGTATATAAACTCTTGAAACAAATATCTTTTTTTGAAACTTTTTCATTATCATTTTTATTTGGATAAAAAACTATAAACAAATTATATACATTAATTAGGTAATCAGACGTCTTCAATTTTATTCTAAAATAAAAATTAAGGGGTGATACAGGAAAAACAATATTCACATTATTATAAGAAAAAGCAAACTAAAGGTTAAAAAAATTGAATATTAAAAGCTGTTTTTTTTTTTCAAGGATCCTAGTTTTCTAATCCTATGTAAAAACACGTTGGTATCAATCTCATAAAAAAAAAAAAAAACTAGAAAATGTAATGAAAGAAAATAAAAAAGTAACTCATGAAGACGTAAAAAGAAAAAAGAAAAGCATAGTATCCTAATGTCTACACTTAATAGGTAGCAATGCAACCCAAGCACAAAGATTAGATGGCAGCATATTGCTAAAATTCTGAATACTACGATATCAAAACATGACGATACAATAATTAGATATATACAACAAGTAAAACGCAGACCAATATTATTGAAAGATTAAATTTCTGTTTTGATTCTTATAGTTTGCCTATTCTTATTTTTTTTTATAGTTTGAAAGTAATTTTTTTAATCTTTATAATTTATATTTTAATTCTTTTTCAGTTTTTATAATTTTAAAAGTGATTTTTTTTAATTCTTATCATTTATATTTTAATTTTCTTTTAATCTAAAAGTGGTATTTTTTTAATTTTTATCATTTGTATTTTTTTAATTTTATATTTTAATTTCATTTTAGTTCTTATTGAGTAATATTATCAATTATAATTAACTATAAAAATATTAACAAATAATTCATAATTAATTTATTGTAATATAAATTATAATAAAAAATAATTAATAATTTATAACTAATTTGTAACTAATTATTTTTATATTTTTTTATAATAAAGACTAAAAAATAATTAAAATACAAATTATAAAAACTAAAAATATCACTTTCAAATTATAAAAACTAAAAAAAAATTAAAAATAACACTTTTAAATTTCAGAAATTTGAAAAAATAAAATATAAACGATAAGAACTAACAAATTACTTGTAAACTATAAAAATTAATAAAAGTACAAATCATCAAATTATAAGAATCAAATAAATGAACTTATTGAAATAATGGAGGAATGAAGGATATCAAAAGAAAGGGAGAAAGATAAACGTAGACAAAGGAAAGCACTTTTCTTAAGGTAGGAGTGGTGCACCTATGCGTTCTTTTCACTGTATTTTCCGCAATCGTGATTGCTACCTTGAACAGAATTTGAGTCTTAGCAACAACAGTGTGATCCCAGTGGCTTTTTTTCTGTTCCCTTTCTATGTGTTAATGAGTTTCTTTTATATTCTAAGAACAACTTGATTTTTAAGTAACCAACTGATTTCATTATATCATAATCTCATTATTTTTAGGCTTGCAGTTTCATAACTCGGTTTTTTAGTAATCAGTTTATTTTTTTCTGCTGAATGACTATTACTCCGGTAATAATATCTGATCAAGTCTTTTTGTAAATGTTATATCTTATGTAACTTTTTTCTTTTTCTTTTTTTTTAAAAACATATTTTAAATACTTTTTATTTAAAAGATAAAAACACCCTGGGTAAAATTGGGTATTCACACCCACAATTTAAATGAATTCTGTTTTAATGAGCCCGCAATTAAATTTTTAAAAAATGTCCAAAAAATCAAATTAAAAAATGACAAATTTAAATTAAAACCCTTTTACTATTATTTTATACAATTGCTAATCATTTTATACATTTTCTCTTATACTAATTCTTTTTTTACTAAGCTAAACCGTATAAATTATTATTGATTTTAAAAATCAAGGTATAAAAGGTCCACAAAGTCCCGCAGACAAATCCATTTAACTCGCAAGGTATAAAAAATCAAAGCCTCTATACCATGTAGGTTAGAGTTTTGCAGGTGACCGACCCATTGGCCCAAACTCTTTCATTCTTTTTTTATTTGTCTTTTACATCTAAAAGATTTTGATTGAATTCCTGCTTCTATTTACAAGTTGATCATTAGTGAAATGAGGTAATGCAATCTATGTAAAAAAAAGAAAGAAAGAAAAAACTAATGTTTGGGTTGAGTAAAATAAAAGGGAGGAGAGGGATTTTTTTTAAAAATTATGGTTGTTTGGTTCAATTTTAACGTAAGGGAATGGAGGGAAGCAAAATTTCTGGTAATCTAAGAACTTATTTAGTTTGGTGGTTTTTTGTTTTCATTTTCACTAGAAATAGAAAATAGTGATAGAAATTTGTTTGGTTGAATTTTTAAAAATATTTTTAGTGAAAATATTTTCTCAAACTAACCAAAAATTGAAAATGATAAAATCTCGTTTTCAGTTGAAACTAGGAACCTCATTCTGGGTAAATGATTTTTATTTCTTGACAGTAAAAAACAAGAAGTCAAACCAAACATGGTTTCAAAATTCTAATCCTTTGAAAATAAAAACAGTTTTTAGAAAATGAAAACAAAAAATGAAAATATAAACTAAATAGTGGACGACGGGATAGAGATTTAAAACATTCTAATTGAAATTATTAAAATATCTTTATTTATGTTTTTAAAAAAAATGATAATTATAAGGATACAAAAGTAAATTTGTTTTTAAAATCTCTCCCCTCCCCTTATGAACCAAAAAAAAATTAGTTATAAACTTCTCTTGTTTTAATATAAATAAAAAAAATTGTGGACTTTTCTATTTCATTCTTCTTCATTTCTACAATTCTACCCTACAATAAATACAAAAGTATGAATTAATTACATATTACTAAAAATTAAGTGAAAAATAAAGATACAGTAATTGACAAAAGGTTTCATTGTTGTTATCTTGAATTTAAAAAGGGCAGTAAAATATAAACATTTTTTTCAAAATTCAACAATTAAAAAGAAACGAAGAGCATATATTCTGTTAAGTATTTTTAAACGTTTAAAATTAAAAGACATGTATATTAAATAATTTTAAAATTTTAATATAATTATTTTTTAGGTTGTGTTATATAAGATGAATTTTGCTTTTATATCATTGGAATTCATAGTAAATGAATGTTTTTTTTAATATAGCATAATAAAAGTTCTAATAAATAAATATATTTAAATATATAAATTATATTATATTTTATAATAAATGATTTAAATTGTTGTATACTATTATTTTCAATTATTTAAAATAATTAAAGTTGATGTAAAGAAAACAATATTAAATTTGAATTTAGAGACAGCGAGAAAATAAAAATATAAGATAGATTAAAAGGGATAGACAAATAAGGAAATCAGGTACTCTTCAAAAAAATAATGCATTGTATACGGAAAAAAATAGTCTCTAAATAATTGCTATTTTAGATTTTTTAACAAAAAATTAATTACTGTAAAAAAATAATTATATTTTTATTATATTCCTAATAATATTAATGGTGAATAATATAAGTTATAAATAATAAGGTTAATTTTATAAAATTATTTACTTTCACTTATTTATTAATTTTTTTTATTCCTGAAAGAAATTAGAATGACACTTATTGTGGAATTGGGGAAGTATTTATACTTTAAATAAGAGGAATTTAATTTGAAATGATCAAGGGAGTATTGTTTTGGTTAATTGTCAAAGTAATATGTAAAATACACAATGAAAGAAAAAATAATATTGAGAATTCCTAATTAAGTGAATAGGAAAAGTTAGACTTATTCTTTAATATGTATATTTTTTTTATAATATATGAGTGAATTAACATATATTTTATTTTTATAAATATTAAATAAGACATATTTAATGTTTATTGAGAAATCTATATAATTTTTATGTTTTTGAGTTTAACCTTTATAGAACATTCAACATTGTAAAGAATTTTACAATGTAAACTAACCATAAATTATTTTTTATTTGACTTTAAAAATAATTATTATAAAAATCGAAAAATTTATTATACATCATAATTTATGATTAATAATTAAATAATAGTAAAAAAATTATATTATTAATCTATATACTATTTATGCTATTTTATTATATACTTTTACATGTTAGAGAAAGAATAAGATAAGAGTAAGTTCTCTGTAATTATTATTTGAACAAAGAATTTTTTTTCTTCATTAAATATCTATTCTGTTATATAATTATATAATATAATACATAATATTATAATGTTAATTGATTAGATTGTATTTAATATAAAATATAGTTCGTATCTTTATCTTTATTTATTTAACATTTACATCTCCTGAATTATAGCTAAGGACAACACTTGAAAATTCTTTTAGACACTTGTCAGATATTGAAATAGTCTTCTACCCAATACTTTAGAGTTTAGAGTAATGATACGAATAAAAGTGGCCTCACACGACAATAATAATGAGAGAGTAGGTAGCTGTTGATTCATCGACAAATAATAAAATTAAGGTTGAATTGTTAATTTTTTTAAAAAAAATTATGTTCAATTTAATATTTTTATTATTTAAAATTCAATTTGGTCCTATTATTTTTAAAATGATTTAATGAGATCCTTTAATTTTAAAAGGTTCAATTAAGTTTCTTATTTACTTTAAAAGAATTCAATTTGATCCTATTTAAAATCAAATTCAGTCTTATTTTACAATGTTTTTGTGGAAAAAATGAAAAAAGGGACTAATTTGAACCCATTTTAAAAATTCAAAGACCTATAATTGAACCTATTATAAATAAAGGATCTAATTGAATTATTTTTGGAAAATAAAAGGCTTAATTAAACTTTTAAATAATAAGAGGAACAAATTGAATATAATAAATAAACGAGACGAAAAAATAATTTAACCAAATATTGAATACTATATTTATTAATAATATGCTATCCCTCTCAAAAAAAAAAATATACTATCAATTAAAACAATATAATTCTATATCAAAGATATATATAATTGAATACTATATTCACTAAATATAATATAATAATATTAATTATAACATCCCAAATTTACTAACCTTGGAAATAAATAATAAAGAGACATTTTTTTATGAAATAACTTAAATATTTAATTATTAAAGGCTATAATTGTCTTATATTAGGAACCAATGAGAACAAGATAATAGGACTTAAATTGGAAGGCAATGCTCAAGGTGGACCCAGACTCACCAAGCCACACACACCACATGTTTAAGTAGAAAAAGGAAGGGAAAGCTAGAAAAAGTAAAAGAGAAAAGCAAGAAGGAAAGATAGAGAAAATAAGGAGAATAAAAAGAATAGGAAAAGACGAAAAGTAAAGCAGAGATCAAAGACTAGTACCCAAAATGTAGATTTGATATCCCTAGTGTGAGTCCTTATTTGTTTTTTTATCCATTTCCCCTATTTTTCCTCTTGAGCCCTAAGTGGGATTTTGGTGATTTGGACAAGATTAGGCTTGATTGAAGGGTGTTTAGGCATGATTGGAAGTTGGGCATTGATGTAAAAGTGTTGTTGGTCTGACTTAGTGTTTTTAGGAGTGATTGGGAGGTTTAGGAACAATTATGGGTTCGAGAGAACCCAAATTGTAAAGTGTAGTTTTTGAGGCAAGGCTTAAGCGATAATTTTTTTTTAGCTTAAGTGAGAAAATTTTTAGCTTAAGCTGCCTCTTGGAATCAGAGCTGGTAGTTTAGCTTAAGCGAGATATTTTCTAGTTTAAGCGTGAAATTTCACTTAATTTCTAGTTTAAGCGTGAAATTTCACTTAAGTGAGGAAAAAGTATGGCTTGAGTGAAGATTCTTCCTAAGAGTATATATGAGAGTATGACTTAACGAGAATGAGCCTATAGAATACAATAAGAGATTTTGATAGAAGGTGTTTAAAATGTTTATCATAATATTTGTTGTTTTATGGAAACTAGTTGGCAACGATAGATTTAGAATTTTTTTTAGTGGGGTAAAAAATAGTTTAATATTTTCTTAAACAAAAAATTATGTAAGCTTTATTAAAAATGGTAATAAAAAATTAAAGAGTAAAATATTAAAAAATAAAGTGGATAAAATTAGTATCAATTTATTCTCAGTTTTATTTTTTTTACAACTATTTATATTCATCTTATTAAACAAATTATCTTGTGGAGACAAAATATATTTTTTTTAGGGGCAAATTTTTTTTTTATTACACATATATAAATAGATAAATAATTCTTGCGGGGGCAATTACCCCCACAATGGTGTACGTGCATTGGCCAATGCTACTTGGTGATTGAATAATAATGTTGTGGCACGTTGATGTTCATAAATGTACATATATAAGAGAACATTTGTATAATCTGATTTTTGTTATACTTTTCTGGTTATTATATGCCTCATTTTTTAAATGTATAAAGTTTAGTTTTATTCCCCTTCCCTTGTTTGGAATTTATTTAAGTTATGTGCATGAATGAGTCCAATTTAGGGATATTATGTAATTACATTGTAAAAAGATATTATGCTAGATAAAGAAGTGATATGCACCCTAGTGGACAATTTTAAAAAAGAAAGTGTTATGCACATTTTTATCTAATGTCATATTGAACTAAGATTCTAGTTAGTAGTTAAAAGATAATGATATTTAGGTGTTTTAAAGTATTAGTGGCCTTAGAGATGATTAAGGTAATCAATTCTAGATACTTAATTAAATGTTAAGGTATGATTCAAGGACATGAAAATAATAATGAGATGGGATAATAGTTGTGAGATAGACTGTTTAAGAAAAGAAAATGAATCTTAAAAAAAAAAAAAGAAATCATGAGAGTTAAAAAAATGATTTATGAAATAGAAAGTCAACCTAAAAATTTTAAAACATTCACTTATATATTATATCTCATTCGTTCTAATTGCATGTTTTTACAAGTTAAACAAGTGAACATGCTCAAAGGAAGAGCTTGAAACATGAAGTTGCTTGCATATGAAAGAATATGTTCATAATTTTGTATCTCCCAATATATGAAAGTTAATTTATGTTTAGGTATTTTTCTTATGTTTTATACGACACATATAAGTGTTAAAGAACTTTGTATAATATTCTTTATGGTGTTATTTTAATTATCAGCAAAATTAATAATATTCTACATCAATTACACAATAGAAAAATAAAAAATCAACCCTCGCGTGATTACGTGAACAACGTCAAGGACATGCTTGAAAAAATTATTGAGAATCTTAAGTGATAAAATTACGTGAACACATACTTAAATCAGAAGCAGTTTTCCTGGACCTGATAATCGCAATGATTCAAGTAACACATGAGAATCTTAAGACATCTTGAAAGAGTACCCATGCTTATATAGGTCCAAGAAGATTCAAACCCAGACTTATACAGAAGGCAAAAATCTTCTTTCACATGCTTTGATCATCTCATGTGTCAACATCCTGTTGGGATTTGCACTATTAAATTATGTAGTACATAATTTTTTTTAAAAATGATACTAAATATTTTCATGATGTAATTTAAGGAATTACAAGTAAAAAAAATATTTTAAAAAATATTGTTAATATACTTCTACTGTATTCTTAATAAAAGAAGTATTTTTTTAATTTTTTAAAATTATTCTTAAGACACGTGTTAACAGAACCTTAAAAAAGAATTACTTGGAGATGGGAAAAAATATAATAATTTTTAACAATTATTCTCACTAATTGTTTAGTAAGAATAATTTTCCTCGTAGAACCTAAACAATCTAAATTGTCTACGTGACTTTAAAAATCAAGAGGCAAAATAGAAAAGCTTATGCGACTCCAAAAATTAAGAGACTAATTAGAAAACTAATGATATTTAAAAGGATCTAATAGAAAATTGGTGATATTTTAAAGGATGAAAATTGAAAAACACATTTCAGCCAAAGAAAATATTACAAGCTAGAAAGAAGGGAAGTAAAAAGAAAAAAGAAAACCACAAAAAAAAAAGAAGAAGTAAAACTAATGTGAAGCATAATGAAACTTTTGGTTCAACAACTAATGACCTACCACACACTCTACTCTCAATGTTCTAACACATCTGACCCCAAAAAGTTGCTCAACTTTGTCTCAAGAGGAGAGGGTCTATGACAGTATTAATGGAATGCAACAGAAGAATTATGTATATAATCATTGCAATGAAACCAGCTATTAAAGCTCTTGTCACTTGATCACAATATTTGGGGACTGAGCCACATATTGGTAGCCAACCTGCATCACTGTTTCCTTTCTTTCCCACCTGAGCTATAGCCAAAGATGCAGAGAAGCTTGAGACGACTAACATGGTGAACAGCTACACATAAAATGAACCAGTTGATAACACTTGTTAAAATTTGACTCATCATCTATAATATGAAGTGCTAATATTATAAAATAAAATATTTGTCCATATTAATATAATCTCATTAGGTGAGATGATAAGTAACATAGATCATACAATGTCATTTAGTTCGATTAACATGTATATTAAATTTTCAAAATACTAAAATTTATTTTCAGAATTTCGAATCAAACGATTATTACTTGGCAATTTATAATACATCTATCCTCTAGGGAAGCCAACTCCTCCAAGTGAATAGTCCAATTCAATCTTTAGTTTAATGATTTATGATGTAAAATGTCAGCTCAAGGTGTAATCATATATGGATTAGTGTTGGGAAAACTCAGACTTTCCCACTTCGTGAAGCTAAGATAGACACTTAGTAATTAAAGGTAGTAATGGGAGCACATGATTATAATTCTCCAATATGCAGATTCTTCTACTATACAAAGTGATAGTAGGGTTACAATGATGTGTTTACAAAATTGACTACTCTATGGTGACTCACTCAAGCTTGAGGATAGAGACTTTTCAAGCTATTTATCTTCTCTCTCAAAGAGGCTCTTTCCCACTCTAAGAAGTGGATTCACTCTTTTTTGTCTTAGATGGATAGGAATGAAGGCTCCTACCCTTATTTATACTACTCCACCTCCACAATGAATGGTGGAGATTACTTGTATCTTAGGGTGGAGATGAATTCTCTAGAATGCTCCACACATTTTAGGAATCTCTACACTCTTCTACTCCCTTCCATACTCTTCCATAAGGTTCTAGAAGGTTCTACACATCTCCAGAATATTTCAGAGGTTTCCACATTCTTCCACAAGCTTCTAGAGAGTTCTACACTACTCTAGAGTTCTCCAGAACGTTCTGAAAAATTCTGCACTTTTCCAGAAAGCTCTAAAATTTTCTAGAACCTCTCCAATTAAGGAGCGATCCCAACAATTAGAGAACCCTGAAATTGGTTGAGTGAAGAAAAATATGGTCTCACATCATCTGACACGTAGAAGGTTCAAATATTCACTCATCTCGTTTCCTTGGGTGAGGTAAGTGGAAGAATATTTGTAAGTATTTTTTAATCCGAACTCCCGAAGGCTTACCCTGTCTTGGAAGAGGGGCACCATGTTGTTCTAAATTTTTAACTAAAAAAAAATAAAATGGATTGGAGTTTCTTTCCTTCAATTTCGAAAGAGATGAAATATTTAATTCATGACAAAATTCAAGATTTTTCTTAGTATTTTATGCTTTTTTATGCGAGTTTGATTATGGGTTGGATGCTATTGATTAATCACACTAATGTATTGCATGTGCACTTGAGACACACAACTAACATAAAAAAGAGGTTTTAGAGCATTTACCAAATCCAAGGCCACCACTAATTTCCATAGCAAGCTTTTTGCAGGAAGAAAGAGCACCAAAAATCCATAGACAGTGATAACAGAATATGCAGTCACAAAGTACCTAGATAGAATTTTTTTTAATCAGTTTTCACCATTAAGGAAACTAAAAATTTGTTGAACAAAAATGATTAAAATTACACGCACCAGAAGACACTTACTTGAAGGCAGGGGAATTGGTGTATTTTGCTTCAAAGGTCACTGTGAAGATGGTAGCTGTCTCATGGCTAGTAGCCATCAAAATCACCGCTGCAAACGTTGCCAAGAAGACCAAGAACCTTAACAGAAGATGGCATGCCGTCCTAGTCTTGCCCATGGATTCCACAAAAAAAAAACAAAGAGTAAAAAGTTGGTGCAATGAAACTCTTCAAGGATATGGTTAAATTTAAAAATGAAGTGTTGAAATTTCAAGGATGCTGAGGGAGTTAGGAAAGAAAACAATAGGGTAGTAATGCACTGAAATTATAGTACATCTTTGTGTTGTGTTAGGTGAAATTCTTATATGTCTCCTCACAGTTTATGCCACCGTCTTGTAACATTTTTTTTCTAGTTTTGCTGCTGTGCCCCCCTTCTTCCGAGGAGTGCATGTAATTATATAAGCAATTCCAATTTTATCTTGGTATTTGCACTTGATCACTTATGTAGTTATGTGTTACAAAGGTAATTGTAGGCTTATTCTAATTTACTTAATCAAAGCAATAAAATAAAGTAGATAAAAGAGAACCAATATAAATTCCATTCATTTCTTATTCATTCTTGCCCTAAAGGAGAAATACATTTATATAAATCTAATTAATATTAATCAATAGATATTATTCATTTATGTGACAACATCTAATTATTTATAATAAAAATAAAAATAATAATACAAATATAAATTATATTTTATATAATCTCTTAGCCATTTAATTTTGAGAGTGTGTTTGAGTCTTATTCTCATCCTAATATTATGTGTACAGAGAAAAAGTTATATTAGTTTTTATGTCCTTTTCAGTTTCATTTACTTCTTTGCATGAATAATATTTAGTAAGATACCAAATAAAGCAGGTGAAAATTTTCCAACCTAAACACAAAGCTAAATTGTTTTAATATTCTTTTTGTGTCCTTTCTTTTGTGTCTTTTTGTTTTCCTTTCAATTGGTTCACTTAGCAAGAAAGGTTGCTCCCTTTTCAGCAGTCAACACTTGCTGCTTCTCGACAGTAATGTTAATTTCTAGCACTGTTTGGTACGAAAAAAACTGTGCAAAAAGTGACCAAGGCGTTAATTTGAGTAATTTGGTTTTACATTATCATTCACGCGGTAGAAGTAGAAGAAAATTCCAATTAAATTTACGCGTGAAAATTTTGTATTATATACATATATATTTACAGATTGTTTGTTAAAAAATTTCCATATCAATAACAAAAATTAAATTTACATTCTTATAAAATATGAATTTATTTTTATGATGTAGCATTGTCTTCTGGCATGGTTCAATGGTCCTTGTGCATTTATGGGCATTGTGCTCCAACACTTGGTAGAAGGCACCGTTCATCATCAGATTTCCGACCAAAATTCTTAATATCATAGCAGTTTTCATCAGGCTTAGTTTTCTTTACCAGGAAGGTTATAAAGTTGGTTGAATGATAAAAGAAGAAGAAAGAGAAAAAAAGGTTCTACATTTGATTTCTCCACTAATAAAACACTAATAATTACTAATTAAAATTTGTAAAAAACAAAATACTGGGGAGAAATATCGAGGACATGTTTCTTATATCTCCTCAACCATTGATTTAATGATTTGAAGTTTAATTTTAAATTTTAACACTGAATCTAAAAAGTTTTATATTACTAGTATCTTCAAAATAATATTAGAATTAACTTTTTAAATAATTATTACAAAAGTTAAATTTTTTATATATATAACTATTTATATTTAAATAAGACAAAAATATATTTTAGGTCACTAATAAATTAATGAATTTGTTTTAATTTTCTAATAACTTTGCATTGATTCCTAATCTATGAAAACTTTTATTTTGGATTATTAATTAAGTGTTGATATGACGGTTAAAAATTTTAAAGTGCGATATAAGAATGTAAAGCAATATCTAGAAAACTACTTTCCGGTGTTTAAAAATAAATGCATTTCAAAAAATAATTGTATCAAATTTAATTTTTAATTTCTTTCCTTCGCAATTATTTTTAATTATACATAAATCACAAAAAAAGAGTGCAAACATACCATGTTAGAGAGCTTGGAGATGAAAAACCCTAATTTTAGACAAAGAGACTAAAAAAAGGGGAGATATTGAATAAGAGATCATATAAGAAGTGAAAGAGAGAGGGATTATTTGGTTGTCTTAGAAGGAGTGTATGTGGATGGTGTGTGTAACAATGTGAAGAAAATAATAAGATTTGGAAAAAAAAAATCATTTAAGTTATAACCAAATTAAAATAGGAAAATATGAGTGGATACAACATTTGTCATTTTGTTCTATAAAAAATAAAAATAAATATTTTTTTTCATGATGGGCCTAAAGTTCAAATTTTAATTGATTTATCCTTTAATCTACTTGTATGCCACAAGGATGAAAAAGACTAAAATATTAGTGGAATATTTATCATTTTTTCTTTCCCCACATTTTTATTCTCCCTGATTGGTTTCGTATTAGTCTTCTAACTTACCCACTAAAAAATTTTAATCATAATTATCCTCAAAATTAAGATGTATGAAAATATGCACAATTAAACGGAGAAACTAAGGGGTGGTTTGCTTAAAGAGAAAAAGCTACTATTCAATTCAGAAAAAAAAACCACTATGATAAATTAAAAAGAATAATTTGTCTCACATCTCCTTACTTTACAACACTACTTTTATTTTAATATTTATTCACTTTTTTTTTCATTCTCTTGCATTCTTGGTGATCAAATCACCCTTAAGTCTTCTTAATGATATATTAGAAACGAAATGATAACCACACATATGTGCCTAATTGATTGTCAGTTAAGTGCCTTAATAAGTTAGCATGTTGTTTCAACCTTTTTAACATTGTTAAATAACACCAACTAATAAAGACTTAAATTAATCAATGTTTTATAATTTCATGTACTATTTTTCTATCATCTTATTAATTTCACAAACCATTTTCATCAATATAATCTTAAGGAATAAGATAAATAGTTAAATTCATCATTAAAAGTGTGAGATATTAACAAATTGATCCTTAAAAGATGAAAAATTTAAATTTAATCTCTAAATTACAACCAAGGTTGACAAGTTAATTTTAAAAATAATTTAATAATAAACTAATTTTTAAATTTTATAATTTAATATCAATTTAATTCTAAAAAATATAATTTTTAAACTTTATAACATCATATATTTAGCAATTAACACTTATTTATTGTTCTTATTACACATTCAAAAATTAAATTTATATTTTTTTCATCTTTAAAAAACTAATTTGTCACACCATTTTACATCTTGTGAATGAATTTGACTGTTAAAATGATCTTTTAACCTATAATGTCTTATGTCGAAGAACCCAATCCCAAATCTCACAAATGCTATCGGTACCCATCAGGACTGTTATTAGGACTGCTATTGCTACTTCTTCAATCTTCACCGAGAAGAGTCTTCCAACACAACATCATCCCAAGAATAATCGCAACAACAACCCACAACACTTCCCATCTCACCTCTCTCAAATTCAACCCTCTACGCGCCTTCCTCCCCCTCACCTCACGCCCCTCCACCCCTGTATCCCTCTTCATCGGCATTGTGGAGGAAATGGGCACCGTCAAGCATCTTGGCACCTCCCCACATGGCAGCTTCGACCTCAAAATCACGGCTTCCACCGTCCTCCACGGTGTCAACCTTGGCTACAGCATCGCCGTCAACGATACGTGCCTCACCGTCACAGAATTCGACGTCAAAGTCTTCGACTTCATGGTGGGGCCGTCGCCGGAGACGCTTCGGAAAACCTCCCTCTCGAAATTAGAACCCGATACGACGGTGAACCTGGAGCGGGCGATTATCCAATCGAGTCGCATGGGTGAGCAATTCAATATAATATTAATAGTGAATAACAAAATCTATAAATAAATTAATGATAATATGAAAGAACATGAATTGAATTTGGAGAAAAAAACAGTTTCTGGAAAATTCTGCTTGTGCAATATTGTGCATTGATCAATCAATCAAAAAAGATTACAAGAGTTGCTATATATACAAGCAAAGCTATGGTTAGGAAGATAACTAATTAACTAACTAAGAAGGTAAGTCAATAACTAACTAACAGAATTAGTTATTAACTAAAAGACTAAAAAGAAATACAAGTTGATATCTAGAAGGAACATGAGACAAGAGAATGAGGCATTCATGAATCTTGATTCGAATCAAATGATAATCCACTTTAATGTGCTTTGTTCTCTCATGAAAAGATGAATTCTTTGCAAGCTGAATTGTAGATTCATTATCAGAAAAAATGCAAAAAGTAACAAGAATGGAGAGATGAAGATTATCACAAAGATACTTTATCCATTATAATTCAGATTCAAGAGAAGCAAGAACTCTATACTCAGCTTCAATAGAGCTCCTGGAAACTATTGATTGCTTCTTAGCCTTCCAAGAGATCAAGGAATTACCAAGAAAAATACAATAGCCAGTGACTGACTTGTGACTAACTGGACATGTAGCCCAATCAGAATCAGAGAAAGTTTGGATCTTCATGTCATTATCAACAGGATAAAAAAAGACCTAATCCTGGAGCACCTATCAAATATCTCAAAATTCTTAAGGTAGCTTGTAAGTGAGGAGTTCTAGGCTTGGAACCAAACTGACTAACTTATTGCACAACAAAAACAATGTTTGGTCGGGTATTAGTTAAGTAAAGAAGTCTTCCAATAAGCCTCTTGAAAGAAGTGACATCCTCTAGAAGATCTCCCTCATCAGAGTTCAATCTAATAGAAGCATTGGCAGGAGAATTGGCTGGTTTGCAACCAGTAAGACCAAATTTAGAGAGTATTTCTAAGCAATACTTTCTCTGATTCAAAATCAAGCCAGTCTTAGATCGTGCAACCTCAAAGCCCAAGAAAAACTTTAAATCACCCAAATCTTTAATGTGAAACTGATCATGAAGCTGTTGTTTGACTGCATTGATTTCAACTAGACTATTTCTAGTAAGGACAACATCATCAACATAAACTAATAATGTTGTAAAGGAAGACGAAGTTTGCTTAACAAACAAGGAATAATCTGAAGTGTTTTGAACATAGCCAAGTTGAAGAAGGGAAAAAGTCAACTTCTGATTCCATTTCCTACTAGCTTGTTTGAGGCCATACAATGATTTCTGCAGCTTACATACAAGATTAGGATAAAAAATGGGCATACCAGGGGGAGGCTTCATGTAAACCTCCTCATAAAGGTCTCCATGTAAAAAGGCATTATCCACATCAAGCTGTCGAAGAAACCAATTATTTGCAACAACAACAGATAAGAGAAATCGTACAATGCTCAATTTGGCAACTGGGGGAAAAGTTTCAAAGAAATCAACCCATTCTGTTTGAGTGAAACCCTGAGCTACCAACCTAGCTTTATATCTTTTCACGGTACCATCTGATCTGCTTTGTACTTAACTTTGTAAACCCATCTGCAACCTACAATAGGTTTGCCTGAAGGAAGTTGAACCAAAGACCAAGTGTTGTTAGCCTGAAGAGCCTGCAATTCTGTCATCATAGTTTCTTTCCAGCAATCAAGCTTGTTGGCCTCTTTGAAGGAATGAGGCTCAAAATGAGCAGATATAGACATGCAAAAAGAATATGATTAGTAGAACATTTAGAATAAGAAAGAATAGATTGCAAAGGATAAGGAGTT
The DNA here is from genome assembly GCF_004193775.1 of Glycine soja. NCBI lineage: Eukaryota > Viridiplantae > Streptophyta > Magnoliopsida > Fabales > Fabaceae > Glycine > Glycine soja. The sequence goes on from NC_041007.1 coordinate 45,661,230, forward strand.
GTAGAATGAGTAGAAGTAGAATGAGAAGAAATATTGCCATAATGGTAATCAAACAAATAGCTAGGAGGTTTCTTGAGTCTAGTAGAAAATCTTATAGAACCTACGGTGATTGGAAGTGTATCATTGTGAGGAACAAATTTAGTAAAAGAAATGGACAAAGGGTCTATTACATGATTCTGATTAGACAAATGTTGATGAAAATCTTGAGTTTGAGTAGAAATATCAACATCAACAAGGGAATCAAAATTAGACAAATAAGTAGAAACACCATTGAATGTTCCATGATTAGTGTTGTCAATAGCAAAAGAAAAAACTTTCTCATAGAAAATCACATTTCTTGAAACAAGGAATGAGAATGAAGATTAAAGAGAAGATAACCTTTTGTACCAGCCTTGTAACCAATGAAAATGCACTTGGAAGCCCTTTTATCAAACTTAGTTATGCCTGAATCCAAAGTGTGAGCAAAAGCCAAACAACCAAAAGTTCTAAGTTTTGAGAAATTAGGTTTAGAACCAAAAAGAAGTTCAAAAGGAGTTTTGTTATGAAGTAAAAAAGAGGATGGTAACCCATTGATGATATAGACAACATGTCTAATAGCATAAGACCAAAAATGAATAGGGAGTTTAGATTGAAATAACAAAGCATGACCAACATTTAAAAGATGTTGGTGTTTTCTCTCAGCAATACCATTCTGCTGAGGAGTCTCAGGGCAAGAGGTCTCATGAAAGATGACATGGGAGTTGAGAAAATCTGTTAAAAAAAATTCCCTACCATTATCTGATCTTAATTTCTTCAATTTAACTGCAAACTGATTTTGAATGAAAAGTATAAAATTTGGAAGAACAATTTAAACCTCAGCTTTAGTCTTTAATAAATAGATCCAAGTGAATCTATTGAAGTCATCAACAACAGTTAACAAATATCTATGACCTTCAAAGGAAGGAACAAAATAGGGACCCTAAATATCAACTTGAATTAAGTCAAAAAACATTGAACTAACAACAATATTAAGTGAAAAGGGCAACTTCTTTTGTTTAGCATAATGGCAAGTATCACAAGACCTAATAGAATCAAATGAAATTTCATTGTATTGAGAACATAACTGTTGCAAAAATGTATTTGAGGTATGGCCTAGTCTAGAATGCCATAACATGGAACTATCAGTAGCATTTACAATAGAATCTGTAATAGAATTTTTTTCCAAAACAATACAAGAATCTCTAAAAAAAGAAAAAGACTTCAAATCACTGGAATCTTGCAGATGAAAAAGACCATGGTGTTGCTTAGCTACTCCAATCATTTTGAAGTTGGAGTTCTGCACAATGAGACAAAAGGATTTACAAAAAAGAACTAAGCAATCAATGGTATGAAGCAGTTTAGAAATGGAAACTAAGTGAATAGAAAAATTGGGAATATACAGAACATTCTTCAAAAGCAAATCACCTAAGTGAATATCACCAGCAAAGAAAGCAGTAACAGAACTATCGTTAGGAAGTCTAACATGAATAGGTTTGATTTTCTTAAGAAAGGAAAAGGAAGATTTATTAGGACATATGTGATCTGTGGCACCACTATCAAGAATCCAGAGAGAAGGGTCAATACCTGACTGATTAACTACAGAATGCTGAATGTGATTAACAAAAGTAGAAGAATCCTTGGTCTATTGAAGAAGAGCTATAATGGCATTATACTGGTCTTTGGACAAACGAAACTGATCTCGGGTTCAACTATCCTCCAAAGTAGCAGTTTGTGAAGTTATATCAGAATCTACTTCAGCCAAGCTAGCAGAAGACTTGAAATTTGAAGAGCCTCCTTTACCATGATTTCTATAACCAACAGGAAATCCATGCTTGAAAAAGCATGTTTCAACAATATGGTTGGTTTTTTCACAATGAGTACTAAGATTATTGCCTTTAGGTCCTTTACCAGAATTACTAAGAACCTTGTGATTATTGGAAAAACTTTTATTGGAGGAGGTGACATTGGTATTGTCATTGACTGAGGAAAAAGCAACAGTATCCGTAGGTGATTGTGAAGTAAAATCACTAAAAACTCTCTTTCATGCTGAAGCACAAGAGAAAAAGTTTTAACCAAGGAAGGCATAGGTTCCATAAGCATGACAGGTGCATAGACATCATTGAGGCCACGCAAAAAATGAATCACGCAGTCATCTTCACGTTCTTTCTTGAGTTTGGAAGTCAGCCCACAGGAACAAGAACTAGAACATATACACAGCAAGAAACATCTATACAATTCTAGTTCTTTCCACATAATCTTTAGACGAGTATAGTACTCAGAAATGCTTGAGTTAACTTGCTTACAATTCTGGATTTGATCTTGAAGATCAGCAATGCGAAACTTATCAGAATGCGAAAATCGATCTTTGAGATATTTCCAGATTTCAAAAGCTGAACCCATCCACATTATCGATTGCTTGATAGCAAGACTCATGGAACGAGTGAGCCATGACATCACCTTGCGATTGCAACGCCACCAAGCTTCATGCATTGGATCTGTCGGTGGAGGACAAGGAAGTGTGCCAAAAAGAAAATGCTCTTTGTTCTTGGATTCAAGCGCCATAACCATATCATGTTCCCATTGATGAAAATTGCTTTGTGTCAGTGGTGGCGAAACAAGAACAACGATAGGATTTTCTCCAGGATGAAGAAAATATAGATTGGCAGGATTAACAAGGTGATCAGAGGTTGAATGCTGATTGTTAACAGCCATGATCGATCAAGAAAAGCAAGAAAAATCGAAAATGAAACTGAATTTCAGATGAACAAACGCGAAAGGATGATGAACAAAAAAGGCTTCGTGTATAAGGATGATACTATGAAAGAAACTAAACTGAATTTGAAGAAAAAAAAAACAGTTTTTGAAAAATTCTCCTTGTGCAATATTGTACATTGATCAATCAATCAAAAAATATTACAAAAATTGCTATATATACAAGCAAAGTTATAATTAGGAAGATAACTAACTAACTAAAAAGGAGATAAAACAATAACTAACTAACAAAATTAGTTATTAACTAAAAGATTAAAAAGAAATACAAGAGAAATCATCTAATCCTAATATAATATAAAATTAATTTTATAAAATAAATATTCTTTTACTTTTATTTATTGTTTTTTCTTGTTTGTGTGTTTGTGTAAAAGAACCTAGTACTGCTGTAATTTTGGGACTGACGATGTAACATTTATGTTCATCACGGGAATGAGTCGGTGGGGAAACTCTCGACTTTGTTGAGCTTATGTGGTGTGTGTTTCTTTATTCTTGTGTGTCTGTTTGTCTTATAGATTTTGACAAATAAGTAGGAATGAATGATTTATACAAGTCTATGTGCGAAGGAGGGAATAGACATCAAGTGACTATCAGACCGTGTGGTCAAGCTTTTAAATGATGGTCTTGTGCTGATTGAACTGTTGTTAAGTGTTATGATCTAGCACAGGGGAGCCTCTATGTGCTTCTCAAGAGCCTCCTGGTTGACCTTCATGTTGATCCTATCTGAGCCAATGCTCTGATACGAGTCTCATAATAGATTGTTAGGGATTAGGCATACTTAGAGTCTAGAACTCTGTTGGCTTTTATTGTCCTCTGTTGATAAAGTAGGTTGATATGATGTGATCATCTTCTTTGTGATAGGGTCTTTATCTTCTGGCAGAATAATAGGGGTCAAAGTTAAGTTATTTCTTATTTGGTAGAGATGCAATTGTGTTGGGAGCCGTTCATGGCTTTATATCTGACTGGGATCTGAAGGGGAAATTGGACCTCAATTGACCTGGGCCGAGCCAGGTCCAAAACATATATATGGTTATGACTTATCAACATTGATTCTTGTGACTCTAGTGTTGTTAAATAGCGGCCATGGTGCCGCCGTGGTGGAATGGCGTGGTGGATTTTTTGCCAACCACCATAGTCTTTTGAAGGGAGGCCTGCCATGGCAGTTCCATAAGGTGCAATGGGGTGTTCGTATGGTGGAATTTCGGCCTTCTGCCGTGTTCTGCCATCCTTCATTGTTAACACTGCATGACTCACTGTTATGGATGCCCCACAAGTGAAATAACATCAATGAGATTAATAAACACTTCTAGTTCTGTTGAATAGTATAGTCACACATGATTGCTGATATTACTTTGAGTTTGAAGAGTGACTGCTCCAATGCCCTGGTAAATGTAAGGGGTAAATTATTGTGCTTGCTTTTATCATGGTCTTTTGCAGTTTGCTTAAAATGTCATTATACACTTGGTGGATTATCTCACTTTACTCTTTGAAAAGATAAAATTTTGGATGCACTTGTGGACTTTCTGTATCAGTTATTGATTAGGAAATGATGACATATGTGCAAGTTATTTATGGGGAAACTTCAATTTCCATAGTTGTCATGCTCTTGAGTTATTATCTCAGTACTTTCCCTTCTGTTGGTAAGTGTTTTTGCTGTATCGCATTGAGAAGGACTGGGACATTTGGGTTCTTCAAGAAAGAATTAAAGATTCACTCTTCAAATATTCATTAATCTGATCCAGTTTCTATCTTTATGTGACTGAATATTGAATTATTGATTCTGCTTAATCTCTGTGCCTTAAGTTGTCTAATTCTTTAATTAGCACCGCAGATGATGATGCTTGTACTGCTCTTGATACTCCAAGTGAAGCTCAATGAGATTAAAAGATAATAATACTTGATCTGTTTTGCATTTCAGCACCATTATTTTTATGTTTATAAAACTGCCAGAACCTTCAGGGTTGGTTGATAAACATGTCTGGGATGATGTGATTGCACCTTGTTCTTTTATTTAAACCCTCCATGTATTGAGCTCAGGACACGCATGTTTTGAGAGGTTGAGTGAGCAACTATTGGAAGTAGTTTTTCGTGTACACTTTTTTCCTTCCTATTCTCCTCTAGGACAACCACACTTGGATGAATTTCAGTGGCATTTATCTTTCACAGTTTCGCGGGGATATTATTTTATCTTGTATTTTGAGCAAACTTGTATTTTTCCTGTTGATTGTGGCTTGGCTAATCTGCAAACCCAGGATTTTTTTTCCTTGAAGCTTCTTTTTTGTCATGTTTACTGACCATATGAAGCAACAACTTTGTAACTATGCAGAAATGCATGAGAATGAGTACCTGTTCCTTGTCCCTTTTCTTTTCTAGACTCATTATCCAATAGTACTCGTCACAGTAGACTCTGACTTATTTTGAGTTTTAGATTCATTGGATAAAATTCTTGCAGTGCTTATTTTTTTCATTCAAAGTTCTAAAAAGCATAAGGAGAATCAAGCTTATTGTCACTTGGACTAAGGTTGGTATGATGAGTACTTGAATAGCAAGTTCCATTTGGAAATATGAAAAGCAGTTTTATATTAAGATAAAAAATTTGAATCAAACGCTGCAATGGTAAAGTATTACCACTCCAAAGGCCCATTTGAGAATGAATGTTGAATGTATTATCATTGTGAGGGTTGCTTCTTGTACTGCCTGTAAATTTTATATTTTTTTTGCAAAAATATAAAACACTGTTTTTAGTGTAAAACATTGTGAAGGTTGCTAGTTTTTGTATTTTTTATGCAAAATAAATAGAATTTAATTTTTTATGCATTTGATTTGATATTTTGATACATTAATGCACAACCAAATTTGTTTATGTTGTTAAAAAAATAACAATTTATTTTTCATGCGGTAAGAAGAGTAAAAGGACAAGTGCGAATAGCAATATTTATCATTGTTCGTATTTGGGGCCCAAAATTTAAAGTCCAAAATACTCACGATATTGGGCTAATAAAGACAACTAGTTTGTCACGTACCTAAATGCTTTCTGTCTAATCATTTTTCAATGTCCCATTCTGCTTTGTCTTTTAGAATTCTTCCCTTATTATTGCTTGGAATTTTTGAAGGGAGATCATAGAAACAGTAGGTCCTCGATGTTCTGTTGGTTTGGATGAGAAATGAAATAAGAAAAGGGAAAAAAAAATAAGAGGATGAGAAATAGAGTAGATATAAGGTGAAAAAGATGTATTATTTCTACGGGTAAATATAGGAGAAAGAATGAAAAAAAAAAGGTTTTCTACCTATTTGGATAGATAAAAAAGTAATAATAAATTTAATTTAATAAAAATGAAAATATTTTTTCTTCTAATAAAAAATGAAATTTAAATTTGTATATTTAAATTATATAAAATATTATTTAGCATTAAAAGTCATTAAAACAAAAGATCCTCTCACTTTGTAGTTCCCTTATCTCCCCATGAAGCAAAGAAACAAACACTGTTAATAAAGTTTAACCGGTTAGCTGAACGTGAACTCAAAAATAAAAAAGAACTCAGAGCATTGGAACTAACTTATAATTGAACCATTTACCGGTGCAACTCAGAACACAAAGATAAACCAATTAAGACATAAGTTCATCAATAAAAAATATATTTTCTTTTAATTTTTATAAAAATTACATTTATTAGAAAAAAAAGTTATATATATCAACAGAAATATTTAATATATTTTTTATTTAAAATAAAATATTTATCTTAAAATTTATTATAAATCTTACTTATGGTTAGAATTTACGGAAGTGATGGTGAAGGGGGATGAGATATATATGCACTGATCCCCTCTTGAATGGATGATCAATCTCTCGATTGTTGCGTATCAACCACCTAAGTTTTACTATTTCTGATCGCATGACATGTCCCAAGTTAAAAAAAAAAAAATATAGTCAAACTAGAAAATTTCCACATGCAGTGTTTCTAACTGAAAAAGAAAAGAAAAATATTTATATACAAGGGATGAGAAAATGATAATTTAATACGGAAAAATCTATGATATGACGCACAAACACAAATAATCCAATTCATTCACTAAAATGTGAAGCAATACAAAATTAATTCTTAAAGATAAAAAATATAAAATAATTTTTAAATATGTAAAGAGTGTAATAAATTAGTTATGTTATTAGATTTGTGAGAACATTCTATTATTAAGTTATAATATTTAATGATTAATTTGATAATAAATTATAATTTTATGATTAATTTGATATTAAATTAAAAAATTTAGAGATTAAATTGCCATTGAATTATTTGTCGAACTAATTTATCATACTTTTTACATATTTAAGAAATAAATCTAACTCTTTCATTTTTCAAGATTAATTTATCTTAAAAACAAATTTAATTATTTATCATTTTTAAAACTATAGTCTGTGTGTTCTAAACTAGGAACAATTTTTTTCTCTAACACCAATAAATTATTATAGTCATAATTCCTCCAAAGCACAGGTCTGGTCTATCAAAGGAAAAAAAAATCTACCTCACCCAAACACCATGCATAAATATAAAAATACATTTTTTAAAAGTAAATTAATTTTATGCTATAGATATAAATATATTTCATAAATATTATAATTATAATTAATTTTATTTAGAATTTAATAATTATGCATTGTGAGTCAAACAATAAAAGAAAATGTCATTGTTATAATTTTATTAAGGAAATCTAATTCAGTTTATTGAGTAGAGTGAAATATGAGTGTTATAAATCTCTTGTGAAATCAAACCATGTTTAATTTTTACGAATAAGAGGTATATTCTCTTTAGATTTATTATTATAGTTACCGGCAGAGTTAATTTTAAAAGTAAAACTAACTTGCTAAACACATGGAAATTAAATTGATTATTTTGGCTTCTCCGGAATTTTGGAAGGAACCGAACTATCGTGTAATGCACACACAAAATGTCACGAACGTGATTTTCCAGCTATCCAACCAACCTATGAGGATTAAAGAACAAATGAACAATGTAGTTGAAAATGTTGGATGTATATTAAGATCTTTATCATCTTTCCTGCAGAGTAAAGAAAGTAAACGTAACAAAAGTGCTCTTAATTATTTGTCCCAAGATTGCGTTGCGTATGCTATTCTTTCTTTTCTCGACATTGACTTGGAAATTTAACTTTAACAGAGACCAATTCCTTTTTGGGTGCTAAACGACTGTGTCACCACTCTCTTCACGCCTTTACAAGTCCACCATTACAACTACATTATGCCACATTCATCACCCATTCAATTTGTATTAAGTGACTAATGCCACAGGTTATTTATTACATGGATCAGCCACTCATCCAACATCTATATAGTTCATCAAATCAAGTGTAACATTTGGCAATAAGAAGTGTGTATGTTTCTTCTAACAATAAAAACAAGTGTGTATGTTTCTTCAAACAATAAAAATCCTAAGAATATGTTTGGATGGAGGAATTTAAAATTTTGAAAAATTTAAAATTTTAAGATCGAATTTTAAATATTTCAATTGAAATTCTTTTATTTTCAAAATTTTGTATTTAGATAAAAAAAAATTAAAATTATGAGGATGAAAAAAAATGAATGAAAAAAAAAATGATTGGTATGCTAATTATACATGTTTATCTAAGTTCACACCAAATCGATGTTTTACGAGTTTAAACGATGTGTTTTTTTTTGAAAAAAATTGTAAGATGAAAATTTCAATTTCTCACCTTTTAAAAGAAAATTAAAATTTTAAATTTTTAATTATTTAAAATTTCAAAATTTTAAATTCTTAAAAAAAACATCTGAATAATAAATTCTAATTGACAGAAATTGAAATTCTCATTGCTTTCCTCACTCTAAAGCCCTTTGAGACCCCAAAATGTACGAATGCATGAAAACAACAAAAGACACACCACCTTCTGACATGTTATAAGGACATAGGCTCAGACACATGGCATCAACGTACAAAGAGCACACCACTTTTTGGCATGTCAAGATTTCAAGTGCTACCATGAACACACGTAACCATAGAGTGACAAGGCACCACAACATGTCAAAGGGTGGATCACCAACATTGTTATCTTAGCATCTTGACTTTTATAGGACACCATGATATAAAGAGATCCAATATCCTTCTTAATTCTTATTACACCAAGATTTACGCATTTGGGAAAAGGGTTGTTGAAGATTCTTGAGTCCTCTTCTGGCTTTAGAACTCCTCAATAAGTGATATTATCTAGTGTGAACATCGCCAATATCAAATGTTTAAGCTCCATAAATAATAGAATTTGATATGCAAAATTGTCTTCAAGCTATTATCATAAAGTAATAAAAAAATATTAAAAATATAAAATTATTTCGCATTTACCTTTTAGACTAACTTAAAGAATAAAAAAAATGTATTTCTTTATCAATAACTTTGAAGCACCTCTTAATCTTAAAATAAGAAAAGAAAAGAAATTCATCAACTAAATTTTATGTTATCCCGATGAAAGCATTAAGAATGGACATTGAAATGCTATGTACAAGATAACTATATTATTATTATTTGTACGGGAAATGAGTGGCTTTTTATAAGGTTTCAGGAATCATTGTTACAAAAATATTTATTATCAAAATCATAAACAATATAATTTTATGCATTCAAATAAAATTCTTTCTTTTTTTTAATTTCTCAACCAATTTTCTTAAGTCACTAGCTAGTTAGCATTTGACCTTTTCTTTTACCCTTTTAAAATTTGTAAGTTGGTCACTTGAATGGTTGAGGGTAACATGGTAATTCAGCGTGACAGGGATTTGCAAAGTGGTCCACAGATACGACGGAGCCGAATATTAATTTGTTTGAACGGTAATGCTTCGTTGGCTTCATCTCTACCACTCACGCACGCTCCTTTATTGATTCTTCATGAAATATCTTCCACTCACTCCCAATTCCTTTACTAGTTGTATTTCTTTCTCCAAATTACCCCTTCACCACCTTAAGTCATCATTCATATTCTAACCAATTACACCCATTATTAATTCTACTACTCCTATTACCTCATTACTCCCTTATGAAATTAATCTTTTAGTGTTTTCTCATTAACAAGTTGACATAACTCAATTTCTTATTTTATAAAAACAAATAAAATATCTCATACATTACACAAGCTTTAAAATATATGTCAAATATAAATTCAAAAAATATTTAATTGATAAAACATGATTTTAATAATAATTTGTCAAACGATAAAAGACCAAGAAATTAATTAATTTCTATTTCCATATCTTACAAATCCTTCATAAAAGGTAGTTTGGTAAATAAAAACAAGTGAGAAAATATGGATTACATCTTTGACATTTTAAGGTGATAAACGATTTAGTTTCTAACCTTAATTAAGGGTTCATAAAATCTGTCTTGATTCTTAAAGAATTTAAAGCGTGGAAAATGATCCATTTATTAATCTTTTAATTAAATATTGATTGAATACTTTAACATGATTAGCATGTGACCATTATTTTTTAAAAATGACCCCAATGACTTGTATGTGTTATGTTTGACTTAATTAGTTTCCATTCTTTAAAAAGTTGAATTTCAAGATTTTAAAGAGTGCAAACTGAATTTTCTCTCCCTTAAACCAAAACCGAAATACCCTGACTCCTCTTTGTCACAATCAAAGCTAGCTGTTACGGCCCTTCATGAACTCACTTCCTTCACACATAACCATTTATTTTTCCATGTAGAAATAAAACGAATAAAATCCAGCCTTCTAATGAAACAAACACTCTAAGTTTGAATGAAGAGATTAAGGAAGAAACCATATTATATATTTTGAAAGTTAAGGATCAATATATATATATATATATATATATATATATATATATATATATATATAAATGTAATTAAGGCCTAATTGTATGTTTGTGTAATGCTTAAAATCAATTCCTCCTAATGTAACACATATCACATATTTCAATGTAAGATATATGACTGAGATTTGAGCACACATTCTAATTACATTTTTGAAATTTAATTTTATGAAAATTAGTTCGCTTGACTTTTTTACCCGGGTCAAATATCACAGGTATTTTCTAATTCAGTGTCAAAGATTAATTAATTTCATTTGTGATGCATGATTGTCGTGGTTGGTTTAAATAAATTTTACACACGTAAAGAATTAAATACGGATTTTTTACTAAATAAATTATTCCCCCACATGTTAATGTAACGAAACTAAAGGATCCTATGACAAAATATTTGTGTTCTGTATTTCATGCTTTGCTAAGGCATAAATATATACAAGATAATTACAACAAAATCTCTTAAAATTGAGCTATACAACAAATTGATTTACATGATCACAGACTAATAATACGGGATAACAATTGCTCGTAGATTCTGTTATCTCATCATGATCACAGGTTAATAATACAGGATAATAATTACACTCAGATTCTAGTATCTCATCATGATCTCATCATGATCTCATTATCCTCCTCAAGTTGGGGCATGTAAATTACATATCCCCAACTTGCACAATAAAGAGGTGAACTAAGTGGGACCAAGAGCCTTAGTAAAAATGTCAGCTAATTGTGCATGTGTAGGAACATAAGTAGGTGTAATATTGCAGTGAGATACTTGTCACAAATGAAGTGGCAGTCCACTTTGATGAGCTTGGTACGCTCATGAAAAACCAGGTTCTTGACAATATGAAGCGTTATTTGACTATCACAATGAAGTCGCATAGGCTGAGAATGAGAGATATCAAGACTATGGAGAATACCTTTTAACCATTTCAATTCTCCTGTTACAATTGCCATGAATCGATACTCAGCCTCAACAGAGGAGCGAGATATCGTTTTTTGTTTCTTAGTTTTCCATGAAATTGGAGAAGATCCAAGTAGAACAAACCATCCGGTAAGAGACCTACAAGTTAAAGGACATCCAGTCCAATCAGAGTCACACCAACCAGATAGTTGCAGGTCACAATCCTTACGCAACAAAACACCTTATCATGGATTCCCTTTCAGGTATCGAACAACACGAAGAGCAACCTCCCAATGGGTCTCTTTAAGAGCATGCATAAATTGAGATAGCACATGCACACAGTATGAAAGCTCGGGTCTGGTAAAACAGAGGTAAATGAGATGACCTACTAACCACCTATACTGATCAGGATGAGGAAAAGACAAATTTGTTGCAAGTGCTAGACAATGATTTTGTTCACTTGACACATTTGATGGCTTAGCTCCCAGAAGTCCAGCTTCGGCTATAATGTCCAAAGCATATTTGCATTGATAAAGAAAGATACTCGTAGAAGATCGCGCCACTTCAACACCCAAGAAATATTTGAGGATCCCCAAATCTTTCATGTGAAAGCAATTGCGTAAATAGGCTTTAAATTTGATGATAGCTTCATGATTATCACACGAAATGATTAGGTCATCAACATACACCAACACTACAATATGTACCTCCGGTCTTTACAAGACAAAAAGAGAATAATCAGAAAGAGATTACTTAAATTCGTAGTGTTTTAGTTGCGCACAGATTCTGTTGTCTCATCAAGATCACAAGCTAATAATACAGGATAATAATTGCACACAGATTTTGTTATCTCATCATGATCTCATTAGAAACCTTATATCACTTTAAAACAAATGAACTCTAAATGACACATGACCTAAACTAATCATAAGATCAACTAAATAGAAAAAACAATGGTCTGGTGCTACTCACTTGATGTATTCTAAATGTTTTAACAAAAAAAAAATAATGAAAGTTATTTTACACACTTTGAAACTACTAGCATTAAAACCTCTGTAATGCATGGTTATTTTTAGTAAAAGAGGGAGAAAAAAAATAAAACAAAATATTTAAATTTTTAAAAGCAAAAATAAAATGTATTAGAAAAACAAAAAAAAAAGTGTAAAATGTCATGTCATTGACATGTGGCGATTGAATAATTTATTTTATATATAAAAGATCAATAGCTAACATGGTTGAAGTTGCAACCTTTTAATTGAAACTCCTATTATTGATGGATTGAAGAATTTGAAGGTGGAAAACATTATTAATGCTCCAAATAGATGCTAGAATTTTGATATTATTAATAAGATTTTTTGCCATAGAGATGCTCATGCAACCATGAAAATGTCATTACTGGATATTAGTGAAGATGATACTCGACTATGGAGATTTACTGGAAGTGGGGATTACACTGTTAGAAGCACTTACGACTTTATTATGGAAAAATTTGTTGATATCGAAAGCTTGAGTAAGGATGGGGATTGGTTGATGATATAGAAGCTTGACATTCCACCTCGTGTCAAATTGTTTTTGTGGAGGCTTTGTAGAGATTGTTTACCTACAAAGTGTAATATGAGGTCTCATAGTGTTGAATGCTTGATGATGTGCCCCTTATGCGATGTACAAATGGAAATCTCTTCCCACACATTTCTTCAAACAATAGATGAACTTAACTAGAGCATGGATGTGTGTTCGGGATCATCATGGTAAAATTGTTGTGATTAGAACTGATTTTTATGGAGCCTTGTATGTCAGTTCTAGAAGGAGAGGCTTGGGCTCTTGTTGCAGCAATTTGCTTCATAGCTGTGAGGGGCATCAAAATGTTATCTTTGTGATTTACTGCAAAACCATAGTGATAAAATCAAAGGCAATGCAATGGATAATTCTGAGTTGGGTCAAATAGTCCAACATTATTGGAATTTGCTTCTTAGTAATCCATCGTATGTCATTGGATTGCAAAGAGACAAGTTAATGATGTAATAATGTTGTCATGAGTTTGCAAGGGTGACACTATTGTTTCCTCAACGTCTTTTTGTAAGTGTAATTAAAGTTATTAAACTTGAGAGTTTACTTAAACAGAATTTCATAAATTTGACTCGTGGACTCAACTCTGTTAAGAGTTCACTTCATAATAATTTGTAGATGTTATACTAGTGATAGAACATTCTCATTAAGGGTATGATGTTATTAGAGGTGAGAATTATTTGATTCGGGAACAACACTTAAAATGACTTATGTTTTGCTGACTTGTTAACTCGGTGCTAAAATCGAGAGTCTACAAAGTTTTATTAAAGTTTATCGAGTCTACCTAAAGTCTATTAAAAAAGATTTTATACATGAATTAACTCATAAAGGATGAGTGAACTCGTGAATTGATAAAAGTTAATGAATTAACTAGTTTGATAACCATATGTTTAATCATGTATTTGATTGTATTGACTAATTGGTTATGAATGAAAAAATATAAATATTTCAGTTAAAAAAATTAACATGTCTACATTATCATATAATTATAAATCATAATATTTAATAAAATATTAATTTTTATAATAATTACCTTTAAAATTATATCAGAATTGATTTCTAATTAACTGAAAATTTAAAATTTTATATTGACAATACACATCTATTAAATTCTTTTTGAATTTAGTTTTTTAAAATCTGTTATTCTTTTAAAAAAAGAACAAAAATATATTTGAAATTTAAAAATGCATTACTGAATTATCAATCAATAAGATTTAAATTTCAAACATCTTGAAAGGTTAACACTGATAATGCGATGTCATCTTTAAGAAAAATCTGACAATATGATATATAACATATATTTTCTTTGCGCAATATATAAGATAAGATTATTCAATTATTATTATTTTTTTAATAAACAAAGGGTTGATATTTAGGAAAGGGAAAAAGGTAATTTGAACGAACAGGCAATGAAGAATTGCCGCGTAATTATGATCATCATCGCTATTCCTATATTACCCCTCAAAGCTGGCAAAGCATCATTATTACCCATTCTCTATATATAAGCCGTCAAACCCGTTTAAACAAACGCGCTCTTTCAATTTTCTCTCTCTTCCCCCAATTTTCCCAGAAAATTCATCCAACATTTTTTAGGCAGCCAAACACTTCCCACCATGAACAGATCCGCTCTCCTCGCTGCCTCCGTCGCCGCCGCGTCGGCCACCGCTGCTTCCCTTTCCTCCTCCGCAAAACTCTCTCTCCAGGTATTTTCTCTAAATTCCATAGTTCTTCTCTTTTTCGCCGTGATTCTGTTTCAAAACGTGGGATCTGAAACCTTTCTTACGAAAAAAATGTTTTTTTTTCTCGGTGAGATTGAAACGCGCGTTTGGGTTTTGCAGGACGGTGGGGCTCAGAGAGGCCACGGCGGATCCTCGCCGGCGGTGAGTTCGGCGTCAACGGAGAAGTTTGCGCCGCGGTTCGACGGGTTGCGGTTCATTGAAACGCTGATTACTGCGCACAGATGAACGCGCGTTGTTCAAACGCGCCTTTGGGGTTTTTTTTTACCCTAATCTTTTTTGATCTTGCACTGTCTAGAAAATTGAGGAAAATTACAAACGTGGGAAATGTTTTAATTTTTTTTCTAATGATGTTTTGCCATTTGGGTTTTTGGGTTGAGGAATGGAGAGAAAATTGTAACATTACGGGATTGTTACTGTTGTTGTAATTTGTTTTCAAGGTAGTTTTTTTTTACTCGTGTTGTGAGTCGTGACTATTTCTTTGTGAAATCTATGAGAGACATGAAAAAAAATGCTTTAATTGATTTATTCATTCTTCCCTTGTTTTTTTCTTCTTGTCTATGGTTCTTGTTTATGGAGATTTTGATTTGTTCATATATTTATGTTTGTGTTTAGCAATTGTTCCTTCGTTGATTCGGTAAAAACATGTTGGGGACCTGTCCCAGGCAGCTTGTGTAGATGGTGATTGATTTGGTGTTGAGGGGGCCACATGTAGTATATTCGGTGCATCATTTGATAAATGCGTTATTTTTTACACTTTGCATGGAGAAGAATAAAAAGAGGAGAAGTTTTGAGATTTTAATTTGATCTTGAATTTGCTGTTAAAATAATTGTTAATTTAAGCGTTAATTATGTTTTCGTCTTCAATTTTCTTACAAATTTTAAATTTAGAACTTAAACAATTTTTTTATTTTATTTTTACTTTAAAGTCCATTTTTTTTCTCTATTAACAATTTTAGTTTTTATTGTTAAGTTACAACATGTGGATAAAATCAAATTGAACCAAATCTTATGCAAGCTGTCAAACCGATAAATAAAAAAATTGAAAATCACTTAAACAAAAAATTGCAAAAGTAAAAAAATCATATAATTTTTGTAGTTTAATTTGATTTTTAGATTTTGTTATCAAAATTGAATCATCACATATTATAATTATATTGGTTGGTTTTATTTAATGAATGTTTAACATTATGTAATTAGTATTATTATAAATTTATAATGGTTATCTCAAAAAAAGTAAATTATAATGGTTATACTATGTGATTTATAGTGTATTTCTTTTTATAATAAGCTTGTAATATTTGATTTTTGTTGTCATAATTAATAATAAGTATTAAATAATTTTATATATTTTTTGTTTTACAATCAAGATATATATTTTACTTCTAGAAGTAGTTTGATTGGACAATCACAATTTTTTTTAGTAGATTGTGTTTTTAGCCATTTATTCAAATTAGTTGATGAATGATTAAAAATAAAGTTTACAAAATGAAAAAAATTACATGAGGACTAAAACTATTAACAGAAAAAAATATAGGATCAATTTTGGTTATGTTGTTGCATTAAATATTTGAAGAAAAAAATTTTGTTATCTATAATAATTTTATTTAATTTAAACATGATTGTCTCTAGGAGAGGATATACACATTCTAGAAAATAAAAATGCTAAAAATTATATTTAAGGACTAAAAGTCAGATTATAAAAGACTTAGGAATTAAATACATAATTAATTCTTAATCTAGTCTTTATTATTGCAAAAAAGTAAACTTAAAATATGTTGGTTTTTTTTATAGGAATTATGTTATAGTGTAAAATAGGCTATATAAAAAAGGACCCGAGGTATTATTAAATTAGTCTATATATTTTTTTATGTTTGGTAAATATAATTAATTTATTCTTTAACTTCAATGTATTTGTGAGTATGTAAATCAATAAGTATGAGATTATTCCAATTTAATTAGGAATTGCGTGTTTAACTTGATAATTTATCACAATTTAAATAGAAGTTAAACAAGAAAGATTAATTAGATAAGAAAACATGTAAGATTCAAAGTTGTTTAGCTAAAATCAATAGACAAAAACCTTCTAGGATTGAGTGTTTGTACAATAATTTTGTAATGATCTAATTTCTTTGTCTAAGTGATCTTATTAGTTCTCTTTAAAGGTAACTTCTATTTCGTGATATAAAGATATATTTAATTAAATTAACTTATATTTTCATGATAATTATGCTCAGTTATATTTTTTTAGTTATTCTTTAATTTAATTGTTTAGACAAGAAAGATTAATTTTCTAGGATTGAGTGTTTGTATAATAATTTTCTAATGACCTAATTTCTTTGTCTAAGTGATCTTATTAGTTGTCTTTAAAGGTAACTTCTATTTTGTGATATAAAGATATATTTAATTAAATTGACTTATATTTTCATGATAATTATGTTCAGTTATATTCTTTACATTATTTTTTAGTTTAATTGCTGAAGGATAAAAAATTTACTTTTGTGATTTAAAGTCCAAATTTTTTACCTATGAATTCAATGTCTAGGTTTACTTTGGACTTTTTCCTACATGTTTAAGGTCATGAATAACGCTTATAAAGTGTTCATATGAATAATCAATAAAAAAAAATCAAGAGAACACATCACACACAAAGACAAATAATTTTAACAATCATTATTCAATCAGGGGCTACCTCAATCATAGAAAAAGATGTTTAATCACACATTGTCATGGAGAAAATACCAAAAAGAGATAAAGAAAATTGAATCAGGAATAGGAATAAAAAAAGAGAATTGTCCAATCTTCAATCCTATGCCATCACAAAAGTATCAAGTTTGAAACCTCTAAACCTAACCTAAAAGAGGTTTTTTAAATGTTTTGGGCAGTTAGCAGTTCAAACCAACTAAAAAGCAAATAAAAAATCACAAAAATAGAAGTCTGGTTGAACTCACCCCTTTGCAGGATCACACCCTTGTGATATTCTCGTAGTGTAATAAAAACATCTTATTTTCACTCTTCAAACTCCAAATGCTCTCATTCTTTCTAAAAACATTGAAACATGAAGTGAAAACAAGGAAAATATCATAACAAGTCATTGAATGAAAAAATCAATGAAAACACATGAAATCTCACACTAATAAAGCATAAGAGAAATGTATGATGTATGTAAACCTAATTAACTATGACATGAGATGCAATGCATCAAACAACCCTAAACTCAAAGATTTATCTATCGTCAAGCAATCAATGTAACACACAAATAAACCTTGCATAATCCATCAAATTTGAGCCCAAAATAGTAGAAGTACAAGTAACAAATTAGAAATTTAGCATATAAATAACCTCAAATAAGTGCAATTAGAACATAGCAATGACCACCCCATAGACAAAACTTACATATAAATTTTGTC
Source organism: Glycine soja (assembly GCF_004193775.1). Classification (NCBI taxonomy): domain Eukaryota; kingdom Viridiplantae; phylum Streptophyta; class Magnoliopsida; order Fabales; family Fabaceae; genus Glycine; species Glycine soja. The sequence goes on from NC_041007.1 coordinate 45,679,473, forward strand.
CTTTTTTCAAATCCGAGCTAACGTAACAATGACCACACCTTAGAAATGAATATTCTGGAATAACCAAAAGTATTAGACAACATTCCCCACTACAACTTAACTTTTTTCACTAGTCTATATATGAAAGTTTAGGATCAACTGGGATCAAGGATACATGACAATCTAATCCTAATTAAGATAGAGTGATAATCACAAACTTGGATCAGGGTAATCTCGCCCAAGTTAAATGAGTACGTACAATTATTTGTAGATAACTCCAATAATCCTGAACTAATCAAAATTACATCAACATTAATTGACAGGATTTGCGTTTCTTGAATATGCCAACTATATATTGTTGATTACAGCTTGATCTTAACTATCAAATGCAGTACGGTTTGTTTCCCCACAATACATGATGTTTGAAGAAGGCACCGAAAAATTGAAATTTCGAAAAACTAGTCCTTGACTTTTATACTATTTACCACCTTGTATTAATCACCTTTAGTCTTGTATGCTAATTTTGTCCATTTGCATAAAGCATATGACTAAATGAGCATTCGATGGGAATGCGATGTTGCTTCAATTCCTAGTCACCGAAAATATGATGTCCGATAGATTTAACATAAAGGTTGGAATCATACACAAAATTGTCATGGAAGGTGAAACATCCTTAGAGAATCTTATAAACATGTTGGTTAAGGTTTGGACTAGGCCAATAATAGAATTATATATAGAAACTGTTAGATAAAGGTTCTTCAACGGCCAATTTAATCTCCATGGAAACTAATGGCCACGAGAAGCTAGTACACTTGATAATGGTGTGGATGGCTCAGTGACTTATTGTCCAAAAGCTACCCAGCTCCATTATATATCAATTATTGATGTGAAATTCTTTTAGAATATGTTTGGATAGAAAATTTTAACTGAGAAAAGTAATTTATCAGAGAATTTGAATTTCTGTAATTTAGAATTCATTATTTGGATGGTTTTTTTGAAAAAATTTTGAAATTTTAAAACAGAATTTTAAACAACTAAAAATCTGGAATTTCAATTTTCTTTTAAAAGGTGAGAAATTGAAATTCTCTTCTTACAGTCTTTTTCAAGAAATACCATATGAGATTGTGGAACATCGATCGGGTCTGAGCATAGAGGAACATATATAACTAGCACACCAATCATATTTTTTCTTTTTTTTTCATTCATTTTTTTCACCCTCATAATTTTTTTTTATCCAAACATAAAATTTTAAAAATAAAAGAATTTCAATTAAAATATTTAAAATTTTTAGAATTTAAAATTTCTCAGAATTTTAAATTTCTTCATCCAAACACACTCTTAGTTCTTAGAAAATTGAAATTAACATTTCAAGAAAAAAGGTAAAATGTAATTTTGATAGTTTTAATAGAAGGATAAGCATCAAGACTCGAGTAAATGTATAGTTGATTTGAGTGATAAGTTTGATAGAAGTTTAGAAGTAAAAGTTTCCATAAAAAAAAGTTTAAAAGTGACACTTTTTTTTGTTGAGATTTTCTAGATGTCATTTTCTCCCGATAAAAAAAAAGTTTCAAGTAACGATTGAAATTAGCTAACAATAACAATCACTATCTTGATTTCCACGCGTGTTCTGAAATTTGTAATTTTTATCATACTTGAACCCATGAAGGCACTAGTGTGGACGAACAATTAAACATCTACACTACCTAATACATTTAGTAAGTAGTATAACAAAACTATTAGTCTATTATATATAAGTTGTTAAGGGAGCTCTAGAGTATATAAATATGAGCAGAATTCTAAAATAAGTTGTCATTTGATATATATTTATTTCAGTATAAGAAACAAAATTCAATATTTTAAAATCAACATATTTATTAAATAATGTTAAGTATTTAAAATAATTTAACCTTATTTAAATTTAATTAGTATGTTCTAATTATTAATATACTAAATTGTTGTGTAACCTACATATTGCATACCCAAATTGAAGAAAAGAAAATAATAAAGAATTACTGTAGTCATGCAGAGTTAGCAAATAGACATTAAAATATAGCTGAAATGATCTATGCCTGCCGCCAAACATTCTGAATTAAGCCAAATACACAGATCCTCCGTCCTTAGTCATCACCAATTCTCAATAATTGATGGAGATGAATTAAAAGTCTAATTCAGTTGATTGAATAAAATGCGAGTAAAATAAGTTCTTTTTTATAATACAAATTCAAGATCAAAACTTTAAAACTCACAGTGATAAAATTATTTATCAATCATATCATATTAGTCATCATGGCTGCATGTTTCTTCTTCTTGTTTTTTTCCTATTAATTAGTGTTCAAATTGTTTATTTATTTTGCTGAACTAGTCATCATCGAATATTAAATCTCCCTGCAACTGTGTTCATTCAAAGCTGTCGTTTTAAGACAAATTTAATACTACATTTGGGTCAAATTAGACGATGAACACGAGAGTGAGATGAATATTTGTATTTCAGACCACTAATTTTCCAAGTGGTAACCCCACTTTCCTTTCACTTTGCATTCTATAATGCTCACGTATGCTATATCAGGGCATCAGCAACTGACAAATTGTAACCCCACCTTAAATCAACTTCCCCTTTTATGAAGGTGATGCTACTCATGCGCAAATGAATTTTTTATTCAATAAATTACTGATATATACCACTAATTTTTTTTTACTCTCTCATAATAGTTTAAGTTTTCAGAGGAATTTATCTGTTACATAAGCTTTTAAAATAGAAGGGTAATGATACAAATATTATTAAAGCTGAAATTCAGACAAGTCATTTATAATTGTGATTTGTCACTGTCCGTCAAAGTAAAAAAAGAAAGGAAAAAGAAAGGCAAATAGGAACTCTAGTCCTTTTACACTTGTAGAAAAAGAAAGGCAAATAGGAACTCTAGTCCTTTTACACTTGTAGTTTAGTCCTTAAATTCACTTAGGTATATGACTTAGTGTTTAAATTGATAAAAATGTTTAAATAATCCTTTGAACAAACTAATTGATAAGATTTGTTTTTTTGAGACTAAATATATTTTTCTTGAGAGATAATCTTACTTAAATTAGAAAAGATTATTACAGGTGACAAAAATTTTCTTTTTAAGTATAATCGATGAGATTATAAAAGGACTAACCTGACAAGAATTTTATAAAGATAAGGAGTAACTTGTATATATAAATAAACTCAATGCTGATAAACTGATTAAAATAATTTTATGAACAAATTTTTACTTACTTTTCCTTGTAAAGAAAAATGTTCAAGGAAGATTTAGAGTGCAGGGCAGAAAATCACATTTTGCACTTTGTATCTATGAAGGAAAAAAAAAAAACAAAATAATGAAAGTGTAAATGATATACTTTTCTTGGCAATCCTGATCAGATCATATAAATTCGAGCATCATTTCACGTAAAGGGTGGATACAGGATTCTCACCCCAAATATCTTGGAAAGAGTGTTCAATTAATACAAGAGGGTACTTTTTCTTCAGTTTTTTTTTTTCACATTTTCATCCTTTCAGAACAAGTGGAACAAGAATCCCAGGAAAGCAGAAATGGTAGCAAGTGAGAAAAAGTGAGGAGGAGCAGCCACATGAATGGTGTTGGAAGAAGTGTTGGTTGGTGTAACTTGGCTGCAATCAAGACCTTGGTTCCCTTCTTTGCACTGATTGGCAAATAGGCCAGGAGGGTATTTGCCATAGATGTTGATGTAGCTAAACATAACTGTGGCGCAATCAGTTGTCATGTCATTGACCTCATTTGAAAAAGGGCAAGCAAATTGCTTGAAAGCCTCACAGCACACTTTGGGTGGGTACTGGGGTCCCTTGCATTGGCTTGTGAGGACAGTGTAGTTCTTGTTCTCAAAGTCAACTCCACAAGCTTCACACAAGTTCTCACTTTATTAGCTCAATCTTAAAAAAATTAGAGGAGATGGGGTTATAAGGTTCACTTTGATGGTTGAAGGAAGAAGGGGAAGAGAGATATGAATTCCAATTCCTTCCAATTATAAATTAATAATTAAAATTTATCGATAAAAAAATAAACAAGATATTTCATATTGAAAGAAAAAAAAAATTGAAAAAAAAGTTATTATCAAATTCTATAACTGTTTTACTAAGGTATTGTTTTTTTTTAGTTGAAATTTATATAGATTTTATTACTTTGAAAATGAGACCAAGAAATTAAAACCCACATATTTAGTGAAATCTAGGATTTTACCCAATAAGAGAGTGAGTATTGAAATGGGAGTAAGAGTAACAGAACATGTGTTACTAACACTCCTAAAAAGAAAATATAATTTTTAGTTAATAAGCCCATTCTCTCGCTTCCTTTGACTAAAAATCCTTATAAACAAAAGCTATAATGAGATTAACCTTTTAGGAATGGTTGGGTGAAAACCTCTCCAAAACAACTATTTCATTATTCAAATTCCAAAACTGTTTTCTTCTTTAGTTTGATATGTTTTGGTTGGTGAACTACTATAAAATGAAAGCAACAAAGTGTTTTAATTTAAAATGAAGATGAAAGACAAACTAAATATACTACCGTAAAGTTCAAAACTTTTCCATAATTCCATTACAACATTGGAAAAGATTAAAGAGGATTATAAAAGTTTGCGTGGCTAATGGGTTCAGACTTCAGAGTGCACACAAGTATATCTATTCTGATAAAGAGGATTTCCCTATTTTGATAAAGACATTCTCATTAGTGGCAAAGCATTACTATGACATAGGTGAGTCATGCCTCCACTAAAACTTTTCTACTTTCTTAGTCATCAGTGAATAAGTAAATGACACCCTCAAATGTAAGTTATAAGCCTACTTTTTTCCAAAAGGAAAAATACTGATGTTTGTCTGTATTTTTATTGGTAAAATTTGCACTTCTCAGTGCTTACAAAACTCGGATTCATTTGCCTAGATATAGATTACAAGAAAATTTGTGTTATTAATAAGTGGAGGTGCTATCTCGAGACGAGAGTAATTAGAAAACTAAGTAACTAACAATTAATTTTTGCTCATAAAAAAAATTTCAAGAGTAACTACTAACTAGACAATGTGTAGATAAAATTTTCTATAAGTACTTACCCGTAAAAGAAGGAATTTTAAAAAAGTAAAACGAATTAAACTTTTTTTATAAGTTAACATTATGTATTCCAATTTTATAGAAACTCTAGTTTGACTTCTCTAGAAGCTAAAATACATAAATTGATTTTAATGTATAAAAAAAGTTTATTTATTTTATATTTTATTTTTTATAAATATTTATAGAAAAATTTATTCAAACATGATGTTTATGAAATATTTTCTACTATAAGATATAGTTTAATTTTGTTAAATCTATTTTTAGGTCGGGATTCCTCAAAAGAGAACATAAACTTAAGAAGGAAAAAGGGAAGAGTTATTGAAAAGATAAGGATAGGAAGAGGGCAAGTTAAAGTTATAAAAAAAAAAAAAACTATTGACACAGAGCTGGGAATTAACATTGAGCAATTCAAAGAACTAATCTCCCTGTTTTTGGTTACCTATCTCCATCCAACCTTTGCATAACCCATTGTCTTCTAGCAAGGGGTCATTTTTTGGGACAACAGTTCTATAATTTTTCTTATGTACAATTTTATATGAAAAGGATGAGAAATAACATGAAAGATTACTATTATTTTTTTGCAAATAATATGCTTATGAAGATTTGGAATATCACCCTCAATACTTTGGAAAATAATCAATATCAGAGTAGGTGGAGTTTCTGAGAAGAACCTAATAAATTTCCACATACTTTAAGCATATAATCTTCTTATTCCCCATAGATGCAAAAATTTGTTTTCACTTGGAATGAACAACAAAATCAGGACCAAAAGAATTAACCTGATTTTAGGTCTTTGTACCTATTTGAAATATCATTAAGAAATAAAAAATCACATTTAGAAAGAGGAAATTATGAGCCTATTTGGGGGGGGTGTCCGTTACACACGTCTCTCCCTCATTCACATGAAAATTAGGATTTGTCGATTCTACAAAATGGAAAGAGAAAGTGTATATGCATGTTGAATAATAATAATCAAACATGCACTGTAAGTATATAACTATTAACTTCTTAAAATCATATTGTGAAAAATCATGTGGGCACAGAATCAAACAAGCTATTGGTTACATTATGATTTCCACATTAGAATTGAAAGGAAATCTATTAAAGATGTATAAACACAACAAATATTTCAGGGTACATGTATTAAGCTAAAGCTAGAAATAAAAAGAGAAAGGAGGCAGAACAAAATGTTACCTTTCTTAGCCTGTAGGAGGGCACGGCCAGTGGATGCCCCAGACTCAAATATGTCATCTGTGTTAACACAAAGAATCAATCACATTATGCCAATCTTAACAAATATGAATATGCACCCATATTTAAAATAAAATGTGACACATAAAAGGGTTGCAACTTAAAGAAAACTAATGTACCAGAAAGAAATGGGGCAGAGGAGACCAATGTGGCTAGTAGGAAAAAATAGAGAATGGAAGAGAAGAAGGCGTTTGAACCCATTTTCTCTTTCACTCTCACCCTTTTGATTTCAAAATTTTCTTTGAGGAGTGTGCTTCTTTTGTTTTCTGTTTTTGGAGAGACGAAGAAGAGAGAAGGAAGGCACTGACATTGCAGGAATTGTGGTGGAAATCAAGCATGTGTTGTCAGGCTGGCAAAGTTCCAATGGCTCTCCGTAAGTTTTCCCTTGGATTTGGTAGTTATTGGTAGTTTTATAAATTGTTACTTCCCTCTATATATAGTTATATAATATTCCCTATGTTTACTATAATTGGAAAGGAGGAGGAAATTATCATCATCATTTTAACTTAATGGCATAGTGTATAACTCAAAAAACACATTAAGATCATAAACAACTCTTTTTTTTTTAAAGTATTTTCTCCCGTTATAATTTTTGGTCAGTTTTAACTTTGTTTTTGAAGTTTACGAAGAAATAACCACAGAACGCAAAGATCAACTTATGCAAGGATGTTTCCATTTGATTTAATTATGGGGGATACTTGTGGTAAAGAAGTTACAAAGAAGTACAATTTCTACCACTTGTTAATGTTATTGTTTTTTTAAGCAAATGGATGACATGCAGAGGCATCACAATAGCAGAGTGATCCCAGTCAGGTTGGCACCCCATGCATCATTTGCAGCACGCCAAAGAAGAGAGATATAAAAAATCAAGGGACATAAACCAAACCAATGAGAACCACAATTATTTAAACCAAAGAGAGATATAGTTTTGGATGCATATTCTATTTCTATTTAATTCTAGTGAAACAAAAGAAGGGATTGAATCCCACCAACAAACCCATTAAGATATGAGGCATGAGAAACAAGCATATATGTACAAGTGTGGCCTTCTCAAAAGATATGTTCAACTAAAAACTATATTTTCTTTGTAATTTTTATGCAATTAATTCATCTATTTCTCAACTTCCAAGGGACTAAACCTATATTTTTAAAAGTTTGTTAATAATATTACTATTCATAATTTTTATTCTAATTTGAAATCCTAACAATTTCACTATGAATAACTGTGCATTCTGTAATTTAGTTTTCCCGGTCAGTGTTCAAATGGTAAATGCAAAAGCAATACATTTCAAATCATATTATTTTCTAATCTAATACTAGTAGTTAACATCTTTGCATAAATACTTCAGAAACGATGTAGCTAGGATGCTGCCAGTGGATTAACATTTATACCGCAAAAACAGAGTTCATGTTTTCTAATTTGCATGAAAGTAATATTACGCTGAATAAATCAAACACTCAAAACGCAGTGCCAAATGAGACATTGAATAATTATTCAATTAACTTAATTTCACTGAGAATGAGACATTGAATAATTATTCAATTAACTTAATTTCACTGAGTAATCTGACAAGACTCAATTGAACATAACCTTATGTTGTATTCAAAATCCTAACTCTTCAGCACGTGTATAATCTCTAGTATTACTTGTAAATCAAGAAAGATAAAACATCAATCAATATAATGTTAAAAAACCAAAAAAATTTCCTGACCAGACCCATTTTCAACTGATTTTAAAAGTGTAAGAATAAAGGCACCTGATCTTACTTTTGCCTGAATTAAGTTACAGAACCATTAAATTAAACCATGCACTGACATTATTAACAAAGATTAAAACGGTCCTTTCAGAAAACAAACAAAGATTAAACGGTAAAAACAATAGATGCTTGAATATGACTATTTCAATAACAGGCACCCCAAATTGCTAAAGATTAGAAGACTTGCCAAATAGACAAATAGGGATGCTTAAACGGCCCAAATGGCCATTTCAACACCAATTGCTTTTCACAATAGTTTTTCAGTGTTGTATTGTCATAAGAAAATCCTGCACTTAATGACTAGAAACATAAACTGCAAAATTGAGCTTTCTCTCTGATCTGAATCAACTGAGCCTTGCTGCTGTCTGTATGGCTGTGTGGGCTGTGTTCCAGATTCTTCCTGGCTTAGATTTTGCACACATGATTTTGGAACATTATTCTGTTAAAATTGAATTTGCAATTTTGCAGTAAAGTCATTTATATTTTGATCCTCGTAAATGTAAGTTTGTCCTAAATTAAATTTTGTATAAGATTCCTCACTCAATAAAAAAAAAAATTCTTCATTCATGACTGTTTGTAATTTGATGATAGTATAAGTATGTATATTTAGTCTAGTTTTAAACTGATAAGTTAAATTGAAAACTTAGAAAATATGTTTAAATTAATCTTAACTGTAAACTTTGCATTCTTAAAAAAAAAACTGTAAACTTTACATTGAAGTATATGTACGCTACTGAAAACTCATTTTTCGTGCAAAACAAACGGCATGAAGTGGGTATACAACATGGAAGTTGCGGCTAATATTGTTTGGTAGTTTTTTTTTTATTATTCAAAAATTTAGGTGAGTTGGACACGGGAGATTCACAAAATTAGAATAAATAAAAAAACTCAATCAGTATTTATAGAAATATTTATAAATTATCCACTAACCAAATTTTCATATCTACAATAAAAATTGAATCCATGTCCAACTGTGATATAAATTCGTTTCTATATCAACTAGATCAATCTTTGTTTACTATTTGTTTGATAGTTTAGTATGATACTCCTTCACACTCAAAACGAAGTTAGTTAATTTGAGTAAAATTTGGAGATGAAAAACATTTTTCATTTCTCAATACTAAAAGTAAGATTAAAGTCAGCAACTTATTATCCAAGCAAGTTATTCACTTTGACGGGATAAAACATTCTACAGCTTCAGAATTACTTCTTTCACCTTCTTTATATTTTAGATTGCACTTTCCAGAATTCTATGGAGGCGGCAACTGCTTGGAGGTGCAGGAAACAGCACTCCACTTGATACTGTGCCCTGTTAAAATAATAACCTACGAAAGGACGAGAGGTCATGATGTTGTGGCCCATTTGTTTTTTGTTCAATGTGGTTGGGCTTATAACCTTTATATTGTTCTAGCAAGCTATTCACTTGATAGACGAAAAACAGATTGTCAAATTGGGGAAGAAAATTCCTTGAAGTTAATTGAATAATTTGGTCATGATGGGAATGCTTATAGGTGCGACAAATCTAAAATTTGAAATAATATTTAAATAACTTTATTATTAGGCATTTTATTATTATTTTAGTACATCTTAGATTTTTTATTATAGAGTTTAAGTCAAAAGATAAAATGCATGCACATTTGAGAATTGAATTTTTATCATTAAAGTTTAGGTGATTTAAATGGAAAGTGAAATATTGCATTTTACTATGAACTTTTTGAATGAGTGCATTGGAAGTTATTTTTGTTTTAGCTTTCAAGAGAATTTATTTATTATAGTTGGTGACAATCTTAACTATAAATAGAGAAGATAATTAATGGAGAAACACAACAGTGAAGAGAGTGTGTGTGAGAAGAGAGATTATGAAACACAGTTGAGAGGAAAATATCTTTCTGTGAAAGTGTTATTATTTCTTGTAACCTTTGAATGGGGTATTCGGGTTTGTAGAATGATGCACTATTTGAAGTTATAATCTTGTAATTATTTTTATAATAGTGAAATACTTTTTGAGTTGATTCTGTAAACATAGGTAAGAAGTATCGAATCGCATTAAATTCTTATGTTTGTTATTATTTTTCCTACGATGTAATCTTTATTATGTTATCCTTCTTTATGAGTGTGGATAATTTTATTTATGAGAGCTTTGATTTTCCAACACTTATTAGCTTTATTTATATATATTCCTCACTACAAAAATGATGGAGAATGACGATCCTTCAAAATTCAAACATCCAACAAAACGAAGTTGATCTATTGAAAACCAGTAATGTCATACACTCATACGTACACAGGGCACTTGAAACGTACACTACACCTACGTTGAAACTAGATACACGATAATGTCATAATTTTATAGTTTTTAATAAATCTCAACCAATAATTAATAAAAAGTAGAAATAATGTTTTAAAGAATGTGTTATTACTTATTAATATATACTACTAAAAAATAAGAGACATTAGTCATTAGTAGACTGAAAATGGCAAGAGATATGTACTTATTGACCTTAAAGCTCTTGCTAGTATTAACCATTAATTAATTAGCAAGTCTTATTTGTGCAAGATATATGTAATTGAAAGCAGCCACTTGTCATGCATGAGAAAAAAAAAAAACATCTATTCCATTCCTCAATTTCTCAATATACGATAAAGTTTTTGCAGAAGGAAATTAACAACGTTTAAAGAAAATGCATGGAGCATGCATAGAAGAATGAACTATACATCGGTATCATCCATCCACTTGCGTGCTTATGTAGAACTCTTATTTTATGCATTTGTCTGTTCTAGCAGAGTGCTATATATATACTCCCCTTTGTTGTTATCAAGAAAAAAAACAAGATACTTCTTGCCATTGTCTTGGTCTCGCTGACACTAACATGTCATTCGAACAACGAGGTAAGTTTAAATTTTAACTGGGAAAATAAATTTAAGCTTAACAGTTGACGAGTAAAAAGGCTTAAAAATCTCAGACTTCACTATCTACTTTTTTTTCCCCTCCATTTTTCTACTTGACTAAAGACTCAAATGACAAAATTCATCTTCTCTCACTTATTTAAGTGGAGAATGATCACATTTGGGACAGAAAGAGATTCATTTGAGAGGAAAGAACACGTACAAAAATATTGAAAGAGTAAGGATTCATTGTGATTTTTGCACTCACCCGAGAATGTCTTTTAGATTATAACTGTGGATTCGTTCACCGTTGGATCAGGTTGATTTCTGGATAGTAACTTCTACACACGTGATACTTCAAATTATTTGGTTAGATTGTAAAAAAGATAGAGAGATATATGTTTCACATTTTTTACTAAATATTTTGAGATTTCATCTTCTTGTCTCTATGATAAGCATTGGGGTCTGTTTTGATTTAGTTGTTTGTAGCACGTTTTAGTGCACTTGTTAGAAACTCTCTTATATCTTTATTGATTATAGTAAATTTATTTTTTTGATCTGGATGACGCGTGATTTTTATCCTTATATTAAGAGGTTTTTCACGTTAAACAAATTGTGTCTTTTGTGTATTTTTTCTTAATTTCTATTTTGCATTCTATTTTTATTGATGTTTCTTACATGTTCCGATAAGTTTTTAAAAAATTTATTTTTGTTGCATATTATTTTATTATAAAATTTATTATTATGTTGACTTGTTTTCCCATCATTCACCTCAATCAAGGATTGTTATATACTCCCCCAGTATATGCACCGAATAATGCTACCATATACTAGTAGGTATCATAGAGAGTATTAATTAAGTGTTTAGTAAATAGTAAAGTACCTAAAAATATTGTTACTCCTACATGTATAATTACTCTTAACTTAAACAAACTTTGTCGTTGTCTTGGCCTTGCTGTCACAAAACGGTACCTCGTCATGACAAATACGAGGTGAGTTTAAATTTTATCATTGTCAACATCTTCCAATCTTTTAGTAATTAAGATCAATGTGTGGGAAAAGAAATTTAGGATTTAAGCATAACTGTTCACGAGTGAAAAGGTTCGAAAATCTGACTTCACATCAACCAACGATTATTATATAATCCTATGTACCGAATAATGCTACCATATATACTTACGTTCACACACAACATCGTATATGACAATGGTACATGCGAAGTAATTATTTAATTCATTGGTAAAATAATTTCTTTGACAACATTAGTAAAATAATTCCAAGACACATGTACCATCATTTCCTTAATTAACGGTCTTCATGTATTGATTACGGATTCACATCTGTTGAGATTAAATCACAATTCACAACCTTAATCTTTCTGAGTTTATTGCATTTGATTTAGGTGTTAATTAATCAATTAGTATTACCTAGCTAAATTGTCATGAATCATGATCATTTGCAAATTCCTATCGAATCAGATGACTCAAGCTGGAGACAAAGATGCAACAGGAGGATGGAGGAACTGAAGAACACACAATTCTCAAGTCAAGATGCAGCTTCTTCTTCACATCCGGTAAGACTATTATTGCATAAGGAACTTGTTGGAAAAGTTATGGTTCATGAGTTGTATAAAGCTGTTGAAAATGGGAATTAATGTGGATAACTTTGTAGAGGTGTTGAATCAACAATGCAGAGAAAGGAAACTATCTTTGTCTGATATTTTTTATCAATTCACAGGAGCAAGTGATTCATTGCTTCACTTAGCAGCATATCATAAGAAAGAACATATTGCAGCGTTGATTTGTGATCACTTTCCTAAGCTTCTTATTAGGAGAAACGTAAGAGGAGATACACCACTTAATGTTGTTGCTGTGAGGTCTAAGAACTCTACTATAGTCAAGCTCATTCTCTCCCAATATGCCATAGAGAAGACAAAACATGATGATTAGATGAGAGAGAGAGAGAGATAACAAGAGAAACAAATGAACATGGGGATGTTGATGTGATAGAAGAGATTTTTGGTGCAGATAATGATGTGGTCCATTGTTTGAACAAGTCAAAGCAATCACCACTGTATTTAGCAGTTGTGAATGGAAATAATGTGAAAATTCTGAATCTTCTATTGCAAATTCCATTCCCTGCGGATCTTCCACAGTGTCTTGGAAACTCTCCACTCCATGCAGCCATATTAGATCGGAAGCCTGGTAAATCCTGCTTCTTTAGACTAATTTTTTTTCACATTAATTAATGTATTTGTGGTATTTCAGTTAAACACTTACTTCACCTGAACCATCTTCAACAAAATGTGTAAGTATTATAAAACTTTTAATATAGTGTTTAATTTTTACCAATAAAAAAAATACTTACTTCTTAAGCTTTTAAAGTAGAGTTGGATATATCAAACATGAAATGACACAATCGATAGATAACATTATCTATTTTCTCTATTTTCTTAGTACTTAAGGTGTTAATTTGAATAAAAAAGAAGTATTAAACCAAACAGAAAAAAAAATACTTATAAATTATATTTTTTTCTCTATTTTCTTTCCCTCGCTTACTCTTCTAACAAACTCATTATAAAAGTTAAAATTCACTCCATGAATAAATATCTGGTTAATTTAGGGTAGAAAAATCTGGTACTGACCGTGGATAACATGTAATTAAGAGCAACCAAATCAGACTTGAATTTGGCCCAATAAAATATTGACTTTCAGGTTCATGTTTTATTCATTGAGATCTAAATCTCAATAATCTGATTTTGACTTTAATTTACTTATGGCACAAATTGCAACAACTTTTTACTACACTCCAGCAGACCCCAAACAGATACACAATGCTCAAATCAAAACAACAAATGTCAACGATAAGATTTAGAGTAAATTATACGGCCACATTTGAAGTTTCGTGTACACTATTTTTCCTATTTAACTTTTCAATGCTTTGCAAAACATTACGCTAACAATTTTCATATATTATTTCTCTTAATTATTTAAAAATTATTGTACTGTATTTTCTTGTAAGGAAGTTGCCGTAAAGTTTATAAAAATAAAAACAGTTTGTACAATTTCACAAAATATCAATGTGATTTTCTTTATCCATGAACAAATGGAGGAAAGAAGCAATGTGCTGTATGACAAGGACCTATATTGAGGATTAAGGGCCCCTCACCAGTGTCTTCTGGTATATGTATATCATTTATATTTTTATATTTTGTATATACCATTTATATCTTTATCTATAACTAATACTTTATAGTATTCCAAGATTTCATGCAAATCTCATATCAAAGTATGAATATGTTAACCGATGTATTTATGCATTGTTATTTTTTGACGGTATATTTTGAACTTCACATCATATAGCGTAACAGCCATACTCCTGCAAACTATATACTATGTTTAATTTTATGAAGTAACTAGTACAAACAGAGAAGAAAAAAATTCACAGAAGTCATACTTTAATAGTAACATATAGAGAAATAGCAAAATCTTAAAATAAATTAAGTGTGAACACATGGCTAAAAAAATGGAGGCCGGATGGTTTTAATAAAACGATTGATTTTTTTAATAATTAATAAAACTATTGATAAGAGTCACCTTTTCCTATTTAGTGATTTAATTTAAAACTGGGAGCAAGTGTGGACAATATGCTCATTCTTTGATCCATATCAATTAAATTTAAAATGTTCAAATTAAAAAAAAAAAAAAACTAAGTGAATCAAATCAAATTATGGAACTTATGCTAAAGTTCCCTTTAATAAAGTTGTCAGTATTGGCCTTAAACGCGACCTAAGAAAAAGTTTTGGCCTAAAACAAAGCACATGTAAACAACAAAGTTACGCCTTTAATTTGTACTATATTAATTATATTATAAATATTAATGCCATATAAATATATTACACGTTTAGTTTTGGTTATTTATTTTATAGATTAAATGTATTTTTAATTCTTAAATTATGTCTGTTTTTGTTAAAAATGTTTCTTTTTGTTTCTTATGTTTAACAGAATAATGTAATGTTAGTTTTTTTCAGAGATTAAAAATACATATTTATCCACTATAATATATAAATATTAAAAATATTTTTTTAAAAATATATATATATATATATATATATATTCAATTGGTATTTTAGTTTGTGTATGTCATATAACAAATACTTATTTGTACATAATTAAAAAATTATAATAAATAAATATTTTTAACTATTTACGACAACAAAGTTTAAAATGCAACTCAAAATATATAAAAAAATTAAAAACATTGACAAAATCTGTAATTAATATAAAATAAAATAAATATATAGTACACCTAAAAATTAAAATAAAAAATTATTCTTTTAAGTTGATATTTTAATTTATGATATAATAACGAATTCATCTATCACTCCAACGTATTTCTAGCTAATCTATTATATTGGGAGCATAGTTCAAAAACTGGTCCAACTTTGTCGGTCAGATCGGTCCAATCAGGATTTGGTGGTATAATTGAATCGATTTGATTATTGGACCGATCATGTATCTAGTTCAGTATGACTCGATCAGATTTGATCGATTTTTAAAACCCATATCGAGTTTTCGCGTAAAAAAAAGTTACAAAATCGTCAAAATGATGCCGTTTTAAAAAAAAAACCCTAAAAAATCTCAACCCTTCTCTTCATCTGATTTCTCTCGACTAGTTATAACTGTAGGAAGCAAGAAGAAAGCCCCAACCAAAAGCTTCTCTAAGCGGTCAGCTAGTTTTTGGTCAAACAATGTTAACTTCCACTTCTAGCTACATTGTCTGAGTAGACCCCGTATGTGCCTAGATTTGGAGCCACATTTGTCTATTTGCTTTTCTTTTTAGTTATTAGTGTTAAGAAAGAAACGGCCACAGCAGACATTTGAACCAAACCTAAAACGCACAGCAAAACTGAAACTTAAACTCACCTAACACAAAAAAAATACTTGTTTTCTCTTTCACTCTTTCGAGACAAAACTGAAATAATTACTGCCATAATAATTATTCTGGTGGCAATTTGGTTACTTAATACCCATTTGAGTTATACAAAAAAAATGGAGACTCCAGTTGAAGTGAAACCTACTAGTGTGTAAGTATACTTGGATTGGACTCTTCAAATTTGATGAATTAAATTATTTTTTTCTGTCATGTCTTTGAATTTTAGTATTTAATGTCTTTTTGCTCAGCAATATATATATATATATATATATATATATATATATATATATATATATGTTTTATTTTTCTCCCCTAATATTCAATCTCTTCATTGCAGTGCATCTGGATTCTTAGATGATGACTTGTATGAGACCTGCAAGGTGTGATCTTTTTCCCATTCTGGCATATTCTTGGTAAATTTCTTTTGAATTTTCAATAGGGTTAGTATTTTTAATTTATGTTACCACAATCTGTAGTCAAATAGGAGTTTCCATAATTTGTAGTTAACTTTTAATACTTTAATTATTATTTTGAATTTTAGAACATAAATAATTTTTTTAATAAAATAAAGTTAGTTATATATTTATATATGATAAATACATATATAATTTTATATTTATTTAATATATATCAGATGAAGACCCACAAATTAGATTACTCGTATACTAAATCCACTATCTTCACAACTTTCATTACAGATAACAACAAGGCATATATTCAATAGTTATTTGGTGAAATAAAATATTGCGTGTCATCCTTATCCGGAAGAGTCTCATTATTTTGTGGGGTTTGTTTTTATTCTTATTTGTCCGCGGGAGTACAAAAGGTTCAAAACGACAGTAACTAATTACTAAATTTGGTAATGATTAAATTCTATTATAAGAACGTGTGTTTCAATTTTAACGTTAGTGGTACATAATTTATAAATATGTTTATAAGTACTCGGTGATCCCATATATATCCAAAATTTTGTTGAGTTTTTAAAATCTAACTTACCCAAATTTTCTCTCATAAAAATAACGATAGTCTTTGATTTATACTATGTGACAAATTATTTTAATTAATTTATACTTTTTTATCATTTGAAAACTTGTAAAACTTGTTTGATGTTTGATGTTTAGTAAACAAATTTTTTAAAGTAATTTTTAGTATTTTTTTTAGTAACTTTTAATTTTTTTTGAAATGTTATTTAAAATAACATTTTTTTAAAGTGTCAATTTTTATTAATTTTTAGTTTTTTATATTTTATTTTTTATCTTTAAAACATTTATTTAATTTTCTTATTATCCCATTTGAATTTTATTTATATCATTTTATATTTTTTGGATTACTTCAACAACTAATTTGATTATATTTAGTAAAATATTTCAACTAGCTTCTAATTTTTTTAACTAGTTAAAAAAATTTAGTTGTTCCATACATAATTTTTTATAAACATATTCCAAAACGTTACTTTTTGAAGTAATATTCTTTTAAACGTTAGTTTCTACATTCTTAATTTTTTATATTTTCTTTTATTTTTTTAAAATATATTTATTCATTTTTTTATCTTTTTTAATTAATCATCATTTATTATTTTTCTATCATTTTATACTTTTTAATCACTTTAACAACAGTTAATTTTATTAAGTATTTATAATTTAACAAGTTAGTTTTTCAACTTCAAATCACCCACTAGTTTTTTCATTTCTAACTAATTTTTCAATTAATTTTCTCAAACATTAAACATTTATGTCTTAATAAATTACTTTAAAATTTACAGCTATCAATTATAATTTTTTAATTAATTTTATCTACCGTAACCATATTCCCATTGGTCATATCGACTTTTTTTTTTACCAAAATGTTGATAATTTCATTGGATGAGACGATTAAGGGGTCCAACGGTATTATCATGTTGACCTTACAATTTTCGAAATTTAGTGTAGACTCTAGAGGCGCGAGTAGTATCCCAATCTCTTTTAATGTAAGTGATTAATTGAGAGACAAAAAAAATCTTATGGGAAGAATTGCAACGTTGTATTTTTCCTAATTATATGATTAAATAATTAATTAAAATAAAGATGAAACTGAATTTTATTTATGTTATTTAATAGTTAACTGATGATATAATTAGTAAGTTTGCTGATGTGCAGTGTGTTTTGGATGAGTTTACGTTACATGTTTTTTGAATGAGCTTGGTTGATTATGTTATGTTTTGGATGAGTTGAGGCTCCTTATCTTGAGAGTAACATTTTTTTCCATCTTAGGATCTTTGGATGATAATTTTTTTAGTGTGGTGGTAGGTATTTTTCTTTTCTATTTCATCTTTTATCCCATATTATTCTCCCTCGGTTGAAAATCGTAATTAATATTTTAATTTATTAATAATTACAGTTTATAGGAACATAATATTTGATTTAGAGGAAACAAAATATTCTCTATTTATGTATAATTAATGTAATCAACATATATAAATGTGTATGGGTTGTATATTTAGACACGCGATTTTATCAATAATGATTAACACAAGTAATGACTTGTGTTTCTTAACCAAACCTTTCATATTTTTTAACAATACTCCTTCTGTTATTTAGTGTTAGGTATCATTATTTTGCATTTATACTTGTATTTTCCTCTCCATAATGGCTTCCTCTAGCCTTATCTTTTTCCTAGGTGCACTGATTTTTTCTTTAGTTTCAAGTTTAAATAATTTAGGTCTCCAACATTGATGGTTTGAATTAAGAACTAAAAAAAAATCCAAACTTTTCAGTAAGTCAAACAAAGTGTGGGATATGTCATATGCTTTGTTAGAATTTAATGTATATTATTTTATAATACAGGTTCTCATAAAATTCTTTGAGCGGAAAATTCTCCATCCATGGATCATATCTTAGGCAAGACTCTCTAAAGGTTGAGATTACCTTTTTAGAGTGCTTTACAACTCCAAAGCCTAAGAACAGATGCCCCTCCTATTCCTTCATTCACCAAGCATTTAAGAGGTCAGTATTCTCACATCTATAGGTTGAGAATATTAAGTTAAAACCTATAGAGCTACAAAATCCTTTATATATATATATATATATATATATATATATAGCTTTACAGAGACTTAAAATTTTTTAATTAATAGTCTATGAACCTAATTGAAAAATATCAAATAAGTCATAAACCTACATATAAATTTAATTATTTTTTTGTCTTTGCAGAGTGAAAAAATCAAGTGGACATTTGTTTCTAGTTGAAACAAATACTTTCAAGGTATTGGAAATGAAAGAAATATTATGGTCAGAAATATCATTCATGTGAACATATTTGGTTGACATTGGTTATTTAAAAAAACTAAAGTTAAAAAGAAATGTAGAAAAATAAAGTGAGAAAGAGTAATTATTATAAAAAAAAATAATTCTCACAAAAAATACACAATATTTTATTTCATCATGGAAATAAGATATAAGGCAAGTATAAATAATTTATATTCTTAAAATATTTTTTCAAAACTTATACTTTTTTCATTCCTTTTTATTTGTCTTTTAAAAATTCTATGTAGAAATTAAAAAATAAAATAAATTTTCTTGATCCTAATAAAATAATTATGAGAGGGTTTCTATTTTATTTTTTTATTTTTATTTCTCATTAAATGTATATGTAAATTAATTAAATATCGGTTAAAATTAAGAATATAGTGTCAAGTTATTTAATCTTATATGTTGATTAAAATAATTATTTTAATAAAATAAATAATTTTTTATTTCTTGGTGTATTTGTCTAACTGTTTCTCTTTTAAAAAAATAATTTTATGTTTATTTTAAGAAATAAATCATATATATTTATTAAAAAAACGTTTTTAAAAATGTTTATTTTAAAATCATTTTTTTAAGTTTAACCAAACCGATCCATTATTAACAAAAAAAAGTTAATTGATTTTATTTTAAACTTTGAAAACAAAAAAAACCAAAAAATTCTAAAAATTTAACAATTACGAAAGAAGGAGTATCAAACACCAAAATGTGTTATTCCTAAATTGGTTTTTCTAAAAATCTTTAATGATATTTGTTTTCACCAGTAAGTATTGAGATTTTTTATTCTCAATAAAATAAATAATAATAATTTTTTTAGAGAACAAATTAAAAAGAATACAGTAAAAAAATTTAAAGAACATTTTTAAGGTCGCATAATGATAATAAAATTTAAGATTAAATACTTTTTCATCCTCTAAAATATGTCTTGATTTTAGTTTCTCTAATTCTTCTTTTTATATTTTTCATTTTCTAATTTTAAAATACATCACTTTTAGTTTTATAAATAATTTAGACTTTAGATGATACTCTATAAAGAGATAAAAAGTGGTTTAGATACCAATCAAAAGTGGTACATTTTTTTAATGATAAGAGTGGTATATTTCAAAATTAGAAAAATTAAAATCAGACAATTTTTTATATTTTATAATTTATATTTTTTTTGAAAATAAAAACATATTGTGTTAAAAAAAAACTTAGTTGAACAGTGATTTAAATTGAAGAGCATTTGATGAGCTGCATTAAGTATAATTAATGGCTTTTTCATAAATGAAGACAGCCAAAAGAATTAAGTATCATTAACTAATTGTTGTTTTTAAGCATATTGATGAAAAATTAATTTCTAATTTCATGCTTAAATAAGGTTTTGTCGAACAAAATTTTACTAATACCATAGATTATACGCAGATTAATTTCTAATTATGAACTAAAGACACTTTATTTTTACCTAATATTTTAGTTTGTTCATTGCACATAATAAATATTTTATTTATACAACTAAAATGTATAATTTATAATAAATAAATATTTTTAAATATGTAAATTATATTGTAATTAAAATTAGTAATAAATAAATATTTTGAATATATAAATTATATTTTAAATTTATGATAAGTAATTTATAATTAATTTGATATATTTCTGTTATTAATTTTTTTAAAAAAATATTCAAATTAAAGTTGTAACTAAAAGATTTTGAAAGTTTAAAAGAGATAAGAATTTAAGTTAAATTGTTTGGCTGATATTAAAAGTATATATATATATATATATTGATATTTGATTACATGCAGTTTCTTAAATAGTCCAGTTGATATTAAAAGTTAAGAAAAATAGAAAATATATCATATGCGTCATTTAAATGGGAAGAAATGTGAAGGAGAGTGGAGCAATAAGAATACACATAGACTTAGATTTACATTTTTTTTTATAAAAGATGAAAAAATTAACAAAATTCAACAGGTCGAATTGGACATGCCGACCATAATTTCTTATTAGTAATATGATGTAAAAATGAGATAAACTCTTATTTGAACGTTTGAGTAAAAAGTTTTACATTAAACAGCATAAAAAAATCAAT
Organism: Glycine soja; assembly: GCF_004193775.1. Classification (NCBI taxonomy): domain Eukaryota; kingdom Viridiplantae; phylum Streptophyta; class Magnoliopsida; order Fabales; family Fabaceae; genus Glycine; species Glycine soja. Next base: position 45,700,732 of record NC_041007.1, read on the forward strand.
GAAAATATTGAAAGTATACTATTTTTTATGTATAGTTAGAAAATAGATAGATACAGAAGGAAAGAAAAGGAAGAAATTAAGAGATAGATATAGATGTGATATCACCATAGTTAATGCATTTGTTTGTTATTATTTTCTTTGACTTTCATGTGCTTTTATATTTTTGTTCTTTCTAAAAACATCTTAGTGAATCAAGGGAGGATGATATTCATAAATAATCCTTGACTCAGGCACCGATACAGGAAATCATTAAAGGGAGCTAGATTTTTTTTTTTGTATTTTAATTATTTAAATATCTAACAAATAAATATTTAATAAAATATATTACCATAAAAATTTAATACATAATACTTTTTATAATTATTGATTAGTTTAAAATTAAAATTGTTTTTATAATTCAAATGTTACAAGAAAAAAATACATGTTAATACTTGTATTAATCTTAGTTTCAAGTTTTAGAAGACTTTGTTGTCTCACAAACACAATAACAATTAAACAAGATTTATAATAATAATTTCATAATAAAAAAAGAGAAACAAACTCATCGGATATAATAATAACTCATTAAGTTTTATAACAATTATATATAATATTAATAATTAAATATATAGATAGATAAATAAGACTTATAATAATAATATTAATAAAAAAACATATTATTAATTTAAGTAATAACAATTGATGGAAAACTATAAAGATATCATTCTTATCAAATCTATCTATTAGTATATATATGTTTTTGAGTAAAATTATAATTAGTGAGAATATATTATTAAAAAATTAATATAAAATGAATGATAACATATATTATCATATTTATTAAGTATATATTATTTTACATATTTTTTGAAAAAACAAAAGATTTTTTTTATTAAAAAAAGCTCAATTAGCTCACAAGATTTGGCCAAACTAAGCTGCAGAATTATAAACACAAAGATCCACGTACAATACCTGTGGCTATGTAAAGCATAGAAAGTTAGAAACATCCCAACAAACAATTCAATCCACCCAAGTCCAATCTATCTATTTTTTTTTTTAATATAATCTATCTATTATTTTACTTGAAAGAAGTTTGGCTGAGGGGAATGGATCAAATAATCAAAATATAATGAAATGAGATGGATTGAAATGAAATAGAATAAAAATATCATTCCATTATTTGAATATTTTAATGGAGTAAAGCAAAAATTTCAGCTTACTGTTTGAAAAACAACAAAAAGGAAAAATATAACTTTTTAATTTTACATTATCCTTATTTTAAATATATTTAGGTTAAAATTTGTAAATATAGAATAATCATTTTATAATCTAAAAGCTTTGTTCGAATAAGTGCACTCCAAATTTAAGGAAAAGATAAGATAAAAAAAAAAGTATATGCATGATAAAATAACCCATATACAAAACTCTTTATCATAAGATTTGTCACACTTATTTATCCACTTTTCCCCGCCGAATTCATACCATAACCACAATTAATTTAAGGTGATAATTATTGTTATTCTATTATAAAATCTCATTGTCTCCGAACTCTTCTTTCCTCGTACTCCATCACTTCCTTGTTCTTCTTCCTTCTCTTCATTCTGTCTCTACCCTTCAACGCAACTTTCTTTCTTTTCTATTGAGCTTCCAATATTCTCACGCCTTGCAATCGTAGTTGCACCCTCCAAACTCCTTCCCTTTTCTTTCATCTGTAAGTATTTAAACCTCTCTCTCTCTCTCTCTCTCTCTCTCTCTCTCTTCGTAGGATGTGATGTCAAAGACATGGGGCATGCAATTTCGTTTTTATTTTCCTTAACTCACCTTCTTTATTTGTGCTTAGCCTCTTATGTTCATCTGGGTGTTGAAATTTTCAGTCAAAAATGTTTTTTTATTTTTGATTTTGGCTGTTGTGTGGAACTGCTTGGTCTTTAATGGATGCCCTTTAACTTCGCACGAGGAAACTTATGAAGCAACTATCAATACTTTGCGTTGAGAATTGAGATCCTGATTTCCTATGTTTCTAATAGATGGAAATAAACACCTTTTCTCTCATTTTTTTTGTTCAACACTTACACACGCCACTACTTTCCGTAGTAATTTTCTCTCACGGCAGATCTAGAAAGAAAATTGTTTAGGGTGTGTTTGATTTCTATTTTAACTGATTGTAGTTCCTACTAAAATTGATGTAGTATTAATTTATTTTAGAATTTTTTTTAAAACCAAAAAGTGAGAAGGTAATCGGATGGCTCTTAATTTCTAGTTCCAGCAAAAAGTGATTTAGTGATTGATGATGGATATCAGAAACTTTTTTTTTCCCTCTTGTACATGATAACATGATATCCCTGAGATTGTGGATATAGGTTCCTCTGTTTTCCCAACTTGTCTGTAACTCTAATTGTCATTTTTCTTGCAATTATTGGCAGAAACCAGAAACCTTTTTTCCCTCAAAGAGAGGAATAGAGATTAACAATCGTGGATACTGTGATATGGTTAGTTGTAGAGAGAGAACTACAATTTTTGAGAAATATAATTAGGGTGCGTGACAAACAATCGTGGTGAGTTCTTAATAGATGAGTAAAAATCAAATATAAATTTTGCACTGCTTTCTCTGACATAACCATGTTATGTATTTAATCACACAATCAAATCCGAATCCGTTTTCAACTACTCTGAATGTAAAAAAAATACTAGAATAATTGTAGTTGCACCACCGACTACACAGTTGGGTATGTGATTAAAGGTATTCTCCATGTATCATTATTTTGTAATTTATGGGGAAAAAAGAGTGGTTGGAGAGTTAAATGGGCTGGTTGTTCCCAAATTTGGGATTTGTGTAAACCTTTTGATTTGATCCCAAGACTTTGGATTTTTTTATTACAAATACTAATTATTTTTATGGAAATTTATAACTAAATATGGCTAACCAAGTAACCGTAACTCTCCAAATCTATAGTTTATCAAACACTGCACTTCATTTGGTTGGTTCATATCTCACTTAATTTTGTGTCCTTTCCATTTACATATTCCACATTCATTAATTTTGAGAAACATTTAGTGTATGTTACATCTGGGGAAGGCTTAAAGTAGATTTACTTTGGGTCCATGGTATCCACTGACTTAAATTACTTTGCCAAACCATCATTCTCAACCTCAATCCACAAGGAAAATAATTGTACCATAGATAGAAGGCTGACATTTTTAATTTGAACCTTTGATTTTGAGTGGTTTGTAAAATTTAAACCCCCTCATCCTAACTAAACTTTATTTGTGAATGTAATCCCTTCTGAGACACTCATAATTCATGCATGGTGTGCTTGTACATTTCAGGTTCAGGTACTTGCAGTAAGAGAACATATTGTAAAACTAAAAGGGAAAAATGGCCTTAGATCACTTTGAGGAGACTGTGCACCAAAAAGGAAATTGGAAATCTTCCAGTGAAATCATTGCAGATTCTGATAGAAATGCCTCTGGTGACTTTGACTGCAACATCTGCCTGGAGTGTGTGCAAGATCCAGTGGTGACACTTTGTGGTCATCTTTATTGCTGGCCCTGCATATACAAATGGCTTCATTTTCAAAGCACCTCTTTGGATGATGAAGAACAACAGAGGCCACAATGTCCTGTATGCAAATCAGAAGTTTCTCAATCCTCCCTTGTTCCATTATACGGCCGTGGCCAAACCACATTACCTTCTAAAGGGAAGCCACGTCAAGTAGGCACTGTCATACCACAAAGACCTCATGGTCCAAGAACACTTAACACTAGAAGTGTTTCACAACCTATTTCTCAAAGTTACCATCCCTATAGTAATCCTTATCATCCTCAACAACACTTCAACTCGATTCCAAGCGGTTACACCTCACCTATGATTAGAACAACTGGTTCAATAGACAACACATTTGGAATCTTTGGTGAGATGATATATGCAAGGGTCTTTGGTAACCACGTGTCAAACATTCATACATACGCCAATTCGTACAATCTTTCGGGGACCAGTAACCCAAGGATGAGAAGACATTTAATGCAAGTTGATAAATCACTCAGCAGAATAAGTTGTTTCCTCCTTTGCTGCCTAGTTTTGTGTCTGCTCTTATTCTGATTGCTACTTCATTTTCATCATTAGTTATAGTGCATCCTTACGTAGAATACATTCACTCATTGATCCAGATGTATTCTATGTTAGAGAAGCTGCAAATTGATGCTGAGTTATGTGTAAATTACCAATCTCTCTACGAGCTATATGAAGTGAATAATGATATTCTCATACCATTTTTAGAACATTTTCTTTTTCTGTCCCTCTATATCACATTGTTCATCTTATCCCATTTCTTTGCTAATTGTAAAAGTTTTGGGGGAGTAGAGTTATACATTTGAGAGAATAGATTGAAGTCCATAGCAGGTGGTTTAGTTGGAAGGTGAATTCAATAATCAATACACCCTGGAAAAAGGAATCATACCTTGGCGAGTAAACTAATAACATATTACTTCTTAATAGGTAAAAACTTTTCAAATGACATTTACTGTCATTATATTAAAATTCTCACTATTTTAAGTGTTGGAGTGCATTTGCAAGTATCCTAACCCTTTACCATCGAGCTCTGCCATGCCTAAAGAGAGAACCACCGCGAGAGTACTTCCGAACACGGTTGAAATCAAACTCGGACATCTCAGACTAGTTCAGTTGGTATTCTAGTTAGCCAACTAGCTAATGCCTTCCACCTGAGGGTAGGACAAATAAGAGGATTCAGGATAGGAATGACTTTGCTTCTTGGTAACGGCAGGCATACAATGCATAAAGCCTCAGAAGTCATACCTTATCCATCGCATTGGATGAAACTAGTTGCTGTGGTCCATACTATAAAATGCCAACTATAAGTTTTTCTGATCATTTTCCAAGTTATGACTTCCCTAAGTTGATGGGTGACTAGAGAGGGCATAAGGAATGGAGAGCATTCTCTATGTTTCAAGTATGAAATCTTTTGTGACGTGTAATCAATTCTCACACCTTCTTTAGCCAATTGAGCTAGACCCTGATTTTATATTTCAATAGTAAATTGGTAACCGATGAACGTAAATAATTATCACATCATCAAAGAAAATTTTGTATCTGAAACACTCTTTCTTTACATTATTCTTGTTCAATTTCATCATCTTGAAAGTGACTACTAGTGGGGGGAGCATGGCATGGCATGGCATCTAGTGATCACAGAAGATCGCTTCAGTGATGATGAAAGTGACTTATGGTGGTCCCAGTTCATCAAGTTGTTCAAATTGCCATGAACACTCCATCCTTATCCTTCACTAGTTTAGAAGACTGAAACAAATTTTGGATTGGAGTGCCAGCAACGATTCTCCATATTAAACTTATTTGAATTTGAAGAGGTGTGGCAGAAGGAATTGCTAAATGAAATAGGAGTAGTCACTTGTCAGGACTCTCCAATGTTGTCTTAAACAAATTTCTTTTATATACACATATAAGGTTTATCAAGTAAAAAACAATTTTCATTTTAAGAATGTCATAATTTTAAATATGAATGAGTCACACAGTGATATATAGATAGTTAAAATTAAAAGTTATTTAATGGTTACTTTAAAAAGTCACATTTTTTTAATCTTAACTATTATGATGATAAGATTTGAAATTTTAATTTTCTATCCTAATATTTGGAATCTTATGATAAATTTAGAATATAAAATAATTTAAAATAAAATATTTGGTAAAAAAATTAATAATTTTTGAAGGATTTTGTAGAATGTGAAATTGGTCTATGAAGAGGGAAAATTTCGAGATTTTTTTTTATGGATTTTAATGTTTTGGGTATCCCCTATTCAAGAGCTAGAAATCGAAGTTCAAAAAAATTTAATCAAATCAAATTTTAACTATTTTGTGTAGAAAATAAAAAATTGAGGGTTTAAGGTAAAGTAAAAATGACAAAGACCAAACTTGCTTAATTTTCGAAATTAAAAGACATATTTTGCTAAAAAAAAACTTAAAAGATAAAAGGCACATATACTTCAAACTAATGGGCTATAAGTGCAATTGAATTATATATTTAATATTTACTCACTGGAATCCAAAAATTATATATTTATTATTTAAAATAGTAAATAAATCCGCTCTAATTTGAATATTTTCTAGTTTTTCTCTCTCAAAGACTAATATCCTGCCTCTTTAGAAAAATTCAAAAGTTTAAGTGTGGAAGAAGAGTCTCAAAGAATAGTTGGCCGTACGTACGAAAATATTTATTAAAAAATGTTATCTATTTAAATAACTAGCAATATTTTTAAAAAAAAAAAAACTAAAGTCTCTAATTCTTGGAACTAGGAAATACTTAGAGTTCATAAAATAAAAAAATCTTTAAAAAAATTAGCTACATTCTACAGGAATTGGTTGCACTTTTTTTATCTTCTATATCTTTCCTCCCTCGTTAGCTTTTATATTCTTTCTATTCTGTGAAAGTTCTTTTTGTTTCTGAGTTTCTATTCTGTTAAAGTTTTTCCTTCATTTACTTTTTCTTTCCCACAATTTTCTTATTACTCTTTTATTTGATTGTATTTTACAAATTTCATCATATCTAGATCGCGACTTTAGCTATTTTCTTTACAAGTCTTGTGCAGTATCCAAAATACATTATTTTGTAAAGGAATGAAAATAAAAAAGTATTTAATGTGAAAATTATTTGAGATTGTAAAAATTGTCATTAACACCCTAATTTTATGTAATTTTATAGAGGATATAATAGGAACATTTAATATTTTTTTTTAATTTCTCAATCAATCTTCTGACAGGGCATTTGTCTTTCTTTATTACTTTCTCTTCACATTTTCTTTATTAGTTTGTTTACTGTGCATAGATAATGAGCATGCGATTGTGTGGCGGCAACAAATCCCTTTAAAATTTCGGCTCTTATGGTTAATATATTTTTTTTATTATCAAAATGTGAGTATTTAAATTTCGGCTCTTAAACAAAAGTTTTAATCACCACAAAATGTGTCTTGATCTTCAATGTGAGTATTTCTTTTTATGAGATAAACCTTGGTATGGTAGGTAATCTATAATAAAAGAGTCTCCAAAGAAAAATATGTCACCTTTTGTGGCATTTTAATTTGCCACAAACATTTAAAAATGTCATTTTCCATTGCCTCAAACCTCAAATTATGTAATGCCAAGTAAGCGGATTTCACGTGTACATGCATACTTGATGTGTCTTCCATCCAACAAAACCCTTTAAAATTTTAATATTTTTTTTAAGAGCCGAAATTAATGCGATTATGGTTAACATTTTTTTTAATACTCACATTGAAGATCAAGACACATTTTTAAATGTAACTCAGGAAATTAATTTAATTATGGTTAATATATTTTTTTATCAGTTTTGAAACCATGTTTAAAAAAAATTAAATGATTCAATTTCCTTAATTTTTATTTAATCATGCTTGTTTAAAACTTTTGTTTTCTGGTCAGTTACATTACATAATAATGATATATGAGTTTAATGCAATTTCGAGAAAATAGTAACGTATGATTATAAATTGATTAACATTCACCAAGCCTTATATCAGTTATGTTACATAAAATGTCAATATAACTTCAAGAAATAATAACATTAAAATATATTATTTAAAATAGTAACAATAAAGTTTATTTAGAATGCAATTAAATTAAATATTTTTTTGCAAATAATCTTTAACCCATTAATGATATTAAATGATTATATTAACTATATATAACTATAAAATTAAAAACTAACCATTAAAATTATAAAACTATTTGAGTTTGATTTATGGTTAGAGTGATGTTTTGGACATTATTATCTAGCTATATTTTTTGGGTACATTTATTGTCTAGTTGTATAGTGTCTCATTAATTAAGGGATAGTAGTACATCAAAAATGTATTTTAGTAATTAGGTGTGGTAGGAGGTAGCCCATAAATAATCAAACAATACACAAATAAAGGTATTTCGTTTGACATTAAACATGTACAAAGTAGTATGAACTATGTTAAAAATAAATTTAATTGTTAAGAATACACATTTCATGGATAAGTGCTAAAAAAAAGTGTCAAGGTAAGCTAGAATTTCATATTGTTTGACGATTTCTATCTGTCAGAGTACAGATGTATTATTTGAAGAATTTTTTACCCCAAAGATATAAAAAATATAAATATTTATCTAAATAATACATGTAAATTACATAAATGATACAAAATATTATACAAGGTAAGAAATCACACTTTAGAATTTGGTTACCTCCAAATTAATTTCTCACTTATACAATTTTATTTTATTTTTTTAAAAACACACTTTAGAATTTGGTTATCTAAAAATTGACTTCTAAAGTGTGTTTTTGTTTGTTTTTTGTTTTGCCTAGGTTTTTTTTTTTAAAACTCAATCAAAAAATAAATTGAGTTTTTGTTTTTGTTATTTATTTTAGTTTTTTTTTTGCAAATTATTGTTTTCTTTTTTAATTATCTATATGTTCGTATACAAAACTAATTTCTCATAAGTTTGTTAAATGAAATTTTCTATAATTTTTACACTTTTTTCTTAATATTAAATTTTTATTTTATTACCTTGGATGATTCATTTTTTTTATTAGGAACACTTACACACATTCTATATTAAACATATATCTTTCATATATTTTATTTTAAAATATTTTACTAAAATGAAATTAAGTTGATTTAAAAATAATCTGGTTAAAAATAAAAATATTTAGTATTTAATTACTTTTAAATTTTTGAAACAAAAAAGATTGGACAACAGCTCATCCTAGCATATATTTCAATTCTTTTTTATTTTCATTCTATTTGATTATTAAAATACATATTTGAAATTAAAAAAATATATGCAACCAAAAAGTTGAATTAAACATTTTTTATTTATTTAATTTGTTTAGGAAAAAGAATTAGATCACATAAATATATACATTTTTTATAAATATTTAACTAAATTATATTTATATTGAGTATTTAAATATAGACATTTTTATTAAATGTTATTCTAGATAAGATATGTATTTTTTATAAATATTTAACTAAATTATATTTATATTAAATATTTAAACATATGTGTTTTTATTAAATAGTATTCTAGATAAATTATGTTTTTTTTTATAAATTAATATATATATATATATATATATATATATATAAATTAGAAAAATAAAAAATTAAAACAAAAAAACAGTTAATTTTTTAAAAAAACTATAAGAAAAAATAGAAAATAATTTTAAAAAAACCTAAAAGAAAAAAACAAACAAAAACACACTTTAAAATCGGTTTTCCAGGAACCCATTTATAAAGTGCATTTAAAAAAAAAATTAAAATGGTACAAGTGAGAAATTAGGTTGGGAGGAACCGATTTCTCACCTTACACAATATTTTGCATTATCTATGTAAATATTTTTCCAAATGGATTATTTGGATAAATATTTTTTTTTTGTATTTTTGGGTGAAAAAATCATTATTTGAATGAGTTATGTTATTTATATAACTACTCGTATACTAATATAGAACAAATTACGCATAATCTCACCCTTTTATTACATAAAAGATTGTTTTTTGTTGTATTCAAACGAAATTAATTATCTCCAAACTTATAAAAAAATTCTAATTATAATCGACTATAATATAATAATCAATTATTGAAATTATTTAATTTCAATCCTCTAGCAATATATATCATTTCAAACATTAAAATGAACGATGATAGTCTCTCAAACGGAAAGACTTAAATTACACAATTGAAATTTCTTGGAATATCCAATTGACAATGTGAGAAATTAAAATGACAGCATTTAAGATATTTGGGGATCCAATTAAAACAATTGAAACTTGAGGGACTTTTTTTAAAAACTGAAAACTTGAGGGACTTAAATTACATAATTACAATAGTTGGAAGAGCACGAGTGTAACTAAGCATATTTGTAAAGTTTTATTTGTGTACGTATAATCTTTGTGAAATAATTGCTCTGAATGATATTTACAAAACTGAGTAATCACAGAAACTTGCAAAACTTGAAAGAAATATTTCCTTTTCAATCTTTAAATTCTTTGCTATATATATCACTAGTTACATTGTGAATTATAGATTAGGATATTTAATGATAATTGATAACCAACATCTGGCCTGTGTAAAGCCACATAAGTTCATTAATTTGCTCAACTCTGAAACGCCAATTCTAGCTGCTTCTGTGTATTTGTCCATTTTCACTTTCTTTGGTCCTCACATATAATGTCACTGCTAACCGTTCTGTTTGGCTTCTTCTCACATTACCTATCCTCTATTCCTTTCAAGAATTTAATTATTTATTTTTTCTTTAATTTTCTGTGATGAAGAGCTTTGTTCTAAAAAACAAATTGATATTCTTTTTTTTTCCTACTGAAGAACAAATTAATATTCTAGCTCTGCAACTCCCTGCATTCTTTCTACTGAACCCTGCATTTTTTTAACAACATCAATCCAACAAGAAACAACAATGTCCCCTTTAGGGATGAGTGTGGTACTATTTGTGATAGATTTATCATGAACTCATGTTTAATTTTCATTATCTTAAAAAAATTTCTTAGTTCATGTTATGTACTACGAGATTAATATATGACTAAATAGATTAGAGAACATTTATATATATATATATATATATATATATATTATTTAGATTTAAAGAATTGAACCAATGTTTTTATTGGATTCATGTTTTAGATAGGCTAATTTTATTTTAATTAATATTTTAAATAGATTAATGTTATTTGAATTTATGTTTTGGAGTTATATAATGTATATATTTTAAAGAATCTAATTATGGTGAAGTTGTTTAGCATTATATAGTTTTCTTTGTTTTGTTTTTAATATTCATGAATATCTACATGTTTAGAAATACTCACATACAGTTGCATACGTAGGCAATGTATAGATATTTTAGCACACAGGATAGGTAAGAGTTAGGCACTACCCGTGATTGTGTTGGTGCCGTAGTTTTGAGTGAAGCATATAATGGGTTCGATGAAGGACACCTAGGGTCAGTTAGACCAACCTGGGAATACGGGGCTTCTTTACCAATTAGGGGTAAAAAATTTCACAATTTTTTAATTGGGAGTATATTTTAAAAAATGATTTAAAACGGGATAAGTCGAAATAGGTGTTATGACTTCTAACTCAGAAGTCCGTAACATCTATTACGATTTGATTTTTTTTTATGTTATTTTTTATACGATTTTAAAGTCGTAAATATTTTTTTAAAATTGAAATCATAAAATTATTTATGATATTTTTTTGTTTTATGAGTTTAAAGTGGTAAAACTTTTTTTTAAAAGGTTTCATAAGCAAGTAGTAAGCCTTTTTTTTATTTTAAAAAATTATTTTTTTTCTATTCGTATACCTGTTTTTGTTTTGTTAACCTTTTTTTTTTCTTTTTGTAAATCTATTTTTTCTTTTAACTTACATGCCCTGAAGGTACATAATTGGACTTATTGTCTATACAAATAAGAAATAACTTGTAATTTTTATGTTTTTTTTCATTTGTATTGTGCGTTGTATTAATTATGTTGTTTTTAATTTTTATTGATAACTTATTTAAACTTTAAATAAAAAACATTTAAAGTAAACTATATTAAATATATATATATATATAACATGTTTAAAATAATGAAACATTAAAATAAAATCATAAAAAAATATACAATAAGTAAGTCAACTTAATATTATTTATTATATATTTAAATATGTTTTTTAATTTTTTATTTAAAATAAAAATAAAATCATAAATAATTGTAAATTAAAAGAAAAAATAGATTTACAAAAAGAAAAAAAGGTTAACAAAACAAAAATAGGGATACGAATAGAAAAAAAGCAGTTTTTTAAAATAAAAAAATTTACGTAAACCTTTAAAGAATAAAATAAATAAAGAAAAGAAGTTTTTACGAATTTAAAGTCGTAAAACAAACAAAAAGTCATAAATAATTTTACGACTTCAATTTTAAAAAAATAAAAATATTTATGACTTTAGAGTTGTAAAAAAAATAACATTTGAACTGAAATAGTAAATAATTTTATGATTTCAGTTAAAAAAATAAAAAAAATAGAAGTCGTAACACCTATTACGATTTATCCCATTTTAGATAATTTTTTAAAATATATCCCGGGTTGGAAAATTGAGAAATTTTTTACCCCTAATGGATGATAGAAAAGCCAGGAATACGGTACTCTCAACAAAAGGGCAACGATGCTTGTAATTAGAGACCATGGAAGGGATTCAACATATTAGTAACTACTATACAATTCATGATTGAAAAAGTAAAAAAAAATAAAAATTGGAAAAGTGTAGATTAATTTTTTATTTGAGAAAAAATGTAGAGTGATTTAATATGATAAAATTAGTTAAGGTGATTTAGTTAGTTGGTTGAGAATTAAAGATAATACAATATGTTTATAACATTTAGGCATGTTCAATCAACTAAATTAAACCCTTTGATTGTTATTTATTACTTTTAGTCATTTAGTATGAACATCCATTCATTAATAAGAAATAAGATTCTTAATTTTTTTTAACTTTAAGGATCTAAAAAAGAATTAGATGACCAAGAGAAATTTAACTTAGTTGGTTAAATAAAACGTATAAATATTCTAAACATCATAATATCATGTTTAATTCTTATAAAAAAAAAAATAGATCTTATGAAAATTTGGTGAATCGTTATATTTTTATTCTTGTAAAAGATACCTCAATGGATTAAGAAAATAAAATATTTGTAAATAATCTGTAATCTTAACTCTATGAATAATCGATGTGAAATTTTATGATTTCCAGAAAAATAATATATATAGAAAGAAATAACTAAATTCAAATTCTACGTGAATCACCTAAGCTAATGCCATATGAGTGAAAAGTAACCCATCATGAAACAGACTTTTGGAGTTATTCTATTTTTCTTGTAATAGGGAGTGGAGTAATACATAGAAGACGAGATAATTAGAGTAACGTTGATTATAGCAAATTTGTCAATTCTAACTGCTTATCTGTCATATTTGTATTTTTATTTTCACAACTTTGATTTTAACCGGTAGATGAGCACATAGAATCCGAAATTGACAGCTAAACATGCATCTGTGGGCCACAAAACAGGGGTCCCCAAATCAGAGCATCTAAGAATTAATGAATTATACCAACTATGTCAAAAAGCAATAGAAATTTAGTTCCTTTTTTACTTTAGAAGTTGCATAAAGCAATGAAACATGCTTCTGTCTTCTTTTATGTTTCCAGCACGTCTAGTTTAGGAAGCCTCATAATTCATCATGATTTGGGGCAAATGCATAATCGAAATGAATGAAGGAAAATAGTGTTCATAAACCTTCATAACCTTTTATAGGATATGCATGGATTTAACGAAGGACCTTTTCTTTATTGTCTTCACTATTTGATTACAGCTAGCTGAATAACGCGTTCAAAACCAAAATTAATCATAATTAAGAAACAAGCCCATACATGATCATGACCCTCTCTCTACTCATTTAAGCTTCCCAAGTTAAAATTAAATCACACACCACCAAATTAAATATTGGGGGATGCATCTGGATCCTAAACCATATAATTTTCAAATTTCAAACACCACCCTAATAGTAACAAAAACAAGGGACAATAAGCAAGATATAAAAAATAAGAATATTATTACACAAATAGAGTCAAAAGAAACATCAAGATCTGGAATTTGGGTCCTCACTAGAAATTTTGCATAGCAATCCAGAGGAAGAACAGAGAAAATAATAAAACAAAATTTTAGATTTAACACAAACAAACTCGGACACACCAAAATTATATCCCTGAGAAGAGACAAAAACAACCCCAAAAAAGGGGATAGAGGAACCAAAAAAAATTAGAAGGACTACATTTTACATGCAAACCAAACCTATGAAAGTACAAATAAATAACAATACCAAAAAGAAAAAGAAAAACAATCAAGAGACTTTGGGATAATAAGCCATGCAACAGATGATTACAATCACACTAATCAGCGTTTGATGTGTTTGACTTTGTTCCACCCCTTCTTGCATGAATCTCCCACAATCTTCACCCCTTTCTTGAGCAAGACCTTGAGCTCCTTGGCCCTATCCTTCATCTTCTGTTCAAACCCACCCATGAGAAGAACAAAAGACAAAACAAAAACTCTTTGGGAAGAGAAAAACTGAAGAAAAAAAAAAACTTGTGTTGGGTTGAGAGTGTTAGGCTAATTGGTATTGTGTTGTGTTCTAAAAGGTGGTGGAAGAAGAGAAAAAAACCACTTTAAACTAAGAGGCCCAATGGAATCCAACGCATCGTAGGACACGTGGCGGTGATCGGTTGGTGATGTGGGTATAAGATTTGATCTGAGTCGTCCTTTGATGCCTACGTTGATTGAGGGATAAGCATTGGTGTGTGGGGACCACGTGAATGCTGACACATCTGAAAGCAAAGTGAGTCTAGCTCATTAGGTGGGTGGCAAAATCTAAGAAAAAGAAGTTCAAGGGAAATTGGTGAAAGAAAATAGTGAAAATTAAACCGTTAAAATTGTGTGTTTGTGTGTGTGTTTACTATTTAAGTTCTGTTTACTTAAGCTTAGTTACATATTATTTAAATTTTATATTATGGTAGTAAGTATTTGTGTAAATAGTCTTTAGAAATTTTATGTGTAAAACAATACTCATACACATAATTTTGTTAGAATAATATTCATATTATGAATCAGTTTTTATATCATATTTAAAATTATGTGGATAATTTCTAATTATATATATATATATATATATATATATATATATATATATATTAAAAAATTGAAATTTTGCAGGACAATTATCCCAAACTAGTCCACCAAGTTGTTTGGTGAAGAAAAAACCGAAAGAGAGAAAAATATCAAAGCAATAATTTTATTTAGTTAATAATTGTGCTATTAAAAATTTATTTAATATAAATAAATTTTAAATTTAAAAATCAAATATAGATTGTTATCTTTATGTAAGCAGTTTTTTTTATAAAAAAAAACATTAATATCTTTCTATCATTTTCTTTCCACGTTCGATCAATCTATATATATACCCGTTATAGTATTGGTTTGCAGGTCTATTTTTTTGTTTTAAAAGAGAAAGTCCAATTTCAAGGAATAAATAACCCCCTCACCCACTTGCTGTCCACACACACACACATGCACGCAAGGTGATGAAGAAAGTAAAAAATAAATAAAAATAAAGAAGAACGAAAAGGATATTTATTATTTGAATTAATTAAGTATTAATATTTCAATAATCTCTTCTTTTTTTTTATTTCTTAGAGCAAAGGGCACACTTAAATGAAAGTTACTGAAAGGAATTATTAAATGTGAGAAGAGAGTTTTGATGTGAAGAAAAACTGTCATCTTCGAATAAGGGAATTTTCATTTGATAAATTAACTAAGTTTTCATCCACCTATTAATTAACAAAGAGCAACATTACCAAAAGAATGCATAAATCCAGCTTAGGTATTGTCTATACTATACTCCAGAATGTTTTATTCACTATATAGCCTTGCTGGAATGTGAAGGAAGATACGTATTTCATTCTCAAGTACTCAACAATATAATAAGCATATATTAAGTTGTATAGTAATAATTAAAGTCGAATAAAGTAGAAACATTTCTGTACTTGCCGAGCATTCCTCTCTATTTGAATTTGTGCCATGGAAAGAAGGGTTACATCTCAAATCTCAAATAAAATAAAAAGGTTAAATATTATAATTTGGGTGGATTAATTGTGCTCCAGGCACTAACTAACTTGAGGAAACTTATTATGAAAATAATCAACGATGGTATTTTAATAAACCCAAGGCGTTAAATGGTCGAAATCATTATTAGTTAACGAGTAATTAAGTGGTTAACATATCAAACTTTCATAAATGCAAGTTTCTTCTCAATATATTTCTCATTTTAAATACTTATGTTAACGTATATGTTTGGATTCTGGTTGAAGAAGCTCCAAATTTCTTTAATTCTCAAAACAATGATTTTTTCTTTTCATTTTGTATCTTAAAATTTTAAAAAAAAATATATTAGAATTCTCAAAAACTCATTCTCAATTTTTATCCAAACATAACTTATGTTTCAGACCCTATGTTCATGTCTGTCTACTCTTGCTTTTAAATGGGATAGGCCAATAATTGTATATTCATGGTTAAATTTGAATTTAACTACTTAAAATTTAAGAGGAGAGAAAAAAAAAAAAAGGAAAGTCGAAGTCACAGAGAAAATAGCTTCTGAACCATTGGACCCAATTCAGTAAGGGGGACAAAGGCAGCAAACATATGATGACAGAGACATAATCTCCTACGGAAAAATAATTGTGTTTCCTTAAAGAGAAAAGGCTAAATAGAATAAGAATAAAATTTTTATTAGATTAAATTAAAAATATATAGGGAGAATTCTACAACTCCATGGATAGACATTATCAAATTAATCTATCTTTATGCATATAAGGAATTATTTGATATTAAAAATGTCATTTTTTTACACTTGCACTGTTTAATAATTTTTTATAGCATATATCATTTTTTTTTTATAGAATGTAAAATTAATCAATCCAACAATTTAAATTATTTTTCTGATCATATATATCTAATTTCACATAAATTAGATAATTGTAAGTATTTTATGTTGTAATAAATATTTACTTGTATTTTAACTAATATATTATCCATTAAAATAAAGTGATAATTAATTTTTTATTTTGATAAATTTTACAGATATATTTTTTAATAAGAGTTTTAAAATAAATAAAATTCACCCGTCGTGGTTATTCCAGTGATGAAGAATTTATTTTCCTTTAATAAGATTCTAAATTTAAATTTTATAAATTGAAAAAAAAACAAATTTCTTTAAGAATGCATTTGGATAGAGAATTTTAACTGAAGAAAATAATTTATCAGAGAATTTGAATTTCTGTAATCTAGAATTTATTGTTTAGATTTTTTTTGTGAAGAATTTAAAATTTTAGAATTTTAAAACAGAATTTTAAACAACTAAAAATCTGGAATTTCAATTTCATTCTCAAAGGTGAGAAATTGAAATTTTCTTCTTACAATCTTCTTCAAGAGATACCGTCTGAGCTCGTGGAACATCAATTGAGTGTGAATGTAGAGGAATACGTATAACTAGCACACCAATCATATCTTCTCTTTTTTTTCATTCATTTTTTTTCACCCTCATAATTTTAATTTTTTTTATCCAAACACAAAATTTTGAAAATAAAAGAATTTCAATTGAAGCATTTGAAATTCTCAGAATTTTAAATTTCTTAGAATTTTAAATTTTCCCATCCAAACACACTCTAAATGAATATACTCAAATTGAATAATTAGACTAATGTAATTTTTATTCACAGAGAAAAAAGACTCATGTAATTTTTTAATACCAAAGTTTTTAAATACAATTTAATAAAAATAAGTTATTACTAAGGTCAAAGCATTGTACAAGGAATGTATAGCAATGGAGGAACTCAAATTCCCAGACCAGCAATAGGAGCATCCAAGAACACATCCAATGATGAACAATTGTAGAAAGTTCTCACCAGAGAAGTGAATTGCACTGAATACAACTGAGCTTATGGCAACAGCTTGCTGCCACTCCAAGGTAGAAGAAAGTGAGGTCAAAAGAAATCCCCTATAAACAACTTCTTCCAAAAGGGGAGTGACAATGCAATAAGCAAGCACACAAGACAATCTTGAGATGTCACTGTTTAGGAGCATGTCCTTCAGTATGGGGTTGTTCACAGGCTGCATGCATATGGTAAAAGTAAAGTTAAAGGAAAACATTACACACCATCATTTCATAACTTTCAACCCGTCTCAGTTTGCTATGGTACAGACTTAAAAAATTGCAAATTTTTAGAATAACTACATACAGAAATATAGAATCATGAGGTTTGGTTCGGAGGGGTTGGAAGAAATGATAGTTCCATGGTTTGCAATAATAATGCCTTTATTAAACATCATGAGAATAGGATAATGACACTTTCCACAGCTCACACAGTAAAGTAGGACTACATTTTGCAATCAAATATTGCTGGATATTCTCCACAACTGAATCAAATCATTCGGGTAATTTATATTAGGTATGTGGGAATGCATAAAAATCTTAGACATTTGTTAACTTTAATAGGATTAAAAATTATTACACGAATTTTTCGGCCATATAGCTCCTTTAGTGCATAGTGCATACTTTTAAGTCAGATGCCAAATACAATAATTTTGTTTCTTACTTACAAATTTCCCTTAGTCTCTTCTTCTTTCTTAAGTTTCCCCCTTTTTAGTTCTTCCAAAAATGTTGTTAGCAGCAAGTACCATTATAACCCTGTTTGTTTCTGTCATCAGGCTATCTAATTTCAAATTGGACAAGTCATTTTTCTAGCATGCATATTATCTCTGAGCCTCCCTAAACTAACATGGCAAAGTTACCGTGTATGAAGAAATTAAAACTGTGATATTAAAAGAAATATAAGAAACGTTAAAAAAGTAAATGTTAGTTGATAGGAGCCTCTAGGTTTAACCCATTGATCCTCTCACCTGTTGCCATGTAGGTTATGCCTAGACAACTTGAGTTATGTGGGTATTTTTCATTATAAGGTAGGACATTTTATTGAGACCAGCTTTATTATCATACCTATATACTAATGCAAAAAAAAAAAAAAAACTCAATACTTGTAAAGAAAGAGGTTTAAAAGTGAAAGAAAAAAAAAATAATGATACCAGTTTCTGGTTCACTAACTACTGCGGCATTGATATTGAACAGTATTGTGTTTGATAGAAGATTCTTGATGCTTCTGATCTATTACCATGTGTGTTTACAAGAATTTTCGATTAAGATATTAGGCCACAGAGGTACCTTGAGATGTCAAACTAAAAAGATGCCCTTGGTGTAGGATAACACCACCTATTTTAAAGATGATGCCCTGCTCCTTGAGGAAGCTTAAATCCTGAGGCCATGTTTTAAAGACAAATTATCTATTCCCTTCCACTAAATACTCCCAATCTCATGTAAATCTTGCACAAATCAAAGTTTCATTCCTATTAATCTCCTCCTTCTCGCCGTTCTCGCAGTTTGCTCAATTGTTTTGTCATACACCATAGCCTTTGGTTGTTGTTTACTCTTAGAAACTATTTCTTTTTAAACACTACTCATTCCATAAAGCTTTAAACTCCCGGATAATGAAAGGGTGCTTTATTGTTCTACTAAGAAAGCTATGCAAGCAGCAAAGATAATGTAAGGAGAATCATGACAAATGTGCTAGACATATAGTTTTTCTACACAAATGAAATTAAATATATAACTGTATATATATATATATATATATATATATATATATATATATATATATATATATATATAATCACCAACCTTGGAGCCAAATAATCTGTCAGCAAGTAGAGATGTTAGGAAAATTAACAGAACAAGAAACCCAAATCCCACAGCTGATGACAAAAACCAGTTCCTGTTGCTCAATAATTTGTTCTTTCTGGAGAAATTTGAAAACTTGTATTGTGGCTTAGCTGTGTACTTCAATAAAACTAGAGCCCCACCAAACTCGAGAATTTGAATGGTGAGAAGTGATAAGGCCTGCATCAGTGAATGAAAAGAGATTGTTAAAACTTAAAACATCTTCTCAAAAGGCATAACACTGTGAACCAATGAACCTAAACTCCAGCAGAATGTAAATTCAGACCATGAACTAAATGTAAAGATGAAGGACCATTTATAGCATATCACTTAAAAACACCAGTTCTGGTTGATGCTCTATTGCACAACCTTAAAACCTCTGATGCGCACACTGGATATGTGAACATAAAAACACCATTCTATAAATGCAAGCTATCCCCAAGCACAAGTGAGATACAGCAAAGTGACAAGCCATAAAAAAGCAACTTCCAATTCAGTCTTGCAGAACTAAAAAAAACACTGTTGATCTATACCAATTAAAGCAATAATAATAACAACTAACAAGATTTTGGAATGATTTTACTTTTTCCTTTAAACTTAGCAAATCAATATCACCACCACATTAACCTTGGAAAGATTTTGGTCATCAATTAGTCCCTCTCAAACAGAGATTAGGTGTGTTGCCACTTTAATCCTCAGTAAGACATGGTAATATATATTTGAATTTGAAGTACCAATTTGGTTATTAAATATTTTGACTAATAATGTGGCGACACGTTAATTTCTCAAGGGACTAATTTAATAACAAAAATCTTTATAGGATTAACATAGTAACACCCTGATGATATTTGGAAGATTTAAGGGTTTACTACTCTAATGATTATAAGAAATAAATAATAAAGGTGACCTCAGTTTGTGGGTCAAGAACAGGTTGTCCATTAAATAGAGCAACCACGGATAAGCCTCCAAAGCTAAAAGGGATATGCAGAGTGAATAAATAGAGTGCAAGATTGCTCCACACGTTCCCACTCTCCCATGGACTATCATCCTCTTGCAACTCTGAGAATCCCTGCAATTTGTAACAACAAAAAGAAGAAGAAAAATTAGAATTAATGATTGCATCAGAATCAGAGGGTCTCAGAGACCTAAGAGAGAATCAACATGTTTTTTTTTTCATACCTGAGAAAAGGGTGTGACGTGTTCTTTCCTATTGCAAAAGCACTTGAAAGGGTTGCGTTGGGAGGGAGTGCTTCCCAATTGCAGTTTCGGTGAACATTTCAGGCTATAATCTGTGTTTGGGAAGTGAAGGCACTGAAAGGGTGTGGCCAACTCATGAGATGGACACACCAGAACCGACAACATTTGCCTCTGGAATCGAATCCTTAATACTCAAACCTTTATCTTGCAATATAGTATTCCACGACTGAGATTGAAGGTCTTCAGTTTGGACTTTGGACCAATTATTCAGGCTTCAACACTTCAATCAGAAACTTATCTTACATTTGACTTATTTTTCACTTGGATGTTTGTTAAAATAATTTAATTTTGATTCGTTATTCTCTTAATCGATTATAGAATTTTTTTAAAATAATTACTATAAAGACTTAAAAGTATTTTTTATCTCTATTATATATTTGACTTTTGTATTTAATTTATGATAAAAAAATTTCTTTACATCTATTTTTTGATATTTGAATATTTTTATTTTAAATAATTTCCGTTAATGGACTAATGACGTATTTATTAAATATTTTATAATATGATATTCAAATATCGTCAGTATTTGATTTAAAAAATATATTAAAAAACATTTATTTTTTTTTAAAAAAAAACGTGTCGACTTCCTTGTATTCCTATGCATGCGACCTCCAATCAAGACCTACCTTGCGTTGGCCCTCCACCACCACCAAATCACCATAAGCGACTAGATTTGATTCGCAACACCTCCGACCGCCACAGTCTACTAGATCTTGCCACATAGACCATTGCGGCGCCGCAACCCACCCTTCACCTACCACGCCAACTCCATCACCACCACCTTAATCTATCCAAACAGAACCCACAAGTCCAGATCTAAGCCAAATTTGAATTTTGAGAATTAGAATTAGGATCGACCAAGCTTGAATTTTGAGGACAACCTATAATTGGTTCATCTCCAAGGTTTCGGCGTCAAGTTCGGGTCTTTCGAGGGATTTCCAGGAGAGGCCACCAACGCACGCGGTGGCGTCGCAGATGAGTGATAGTGCGATGGCCACAACGACATAATCAGGAGAGGACGATGAGGACGAAGAGGTTGTCGAGGTGGAAGGACTTCACGGTGGGGTTGAAGCCGTAATAGACCTTGAGGGGTGGCAGTGTTAGGCATGCGTTGTGGTGACTAAGGCAAAGGCAAATTGTCCCTCTTTTGAGACAAGGAACTTGCCATCTTTGTCAATCCAATTCATTTGAGAACCATTTATTTCCCCAAATGAGAGACACTTCCAGAATATTGACTCCTAACTAAACAAACTTTGCACAAAAGGAAAAGGGTACCCATAATATGGAAGAAAGACCAATGTTTTCCATGTTCACAAATGCACATGGAAGAAACATAGTTCATCTGAAGAAAAAAAAAGACAAAAAAAACACATAAATCTAACTACTATGCTCTATGAGACCATTACCAATAACAAGAACCACCCCAGAAAAGAATATGAAGTAGAGAGAAGAACTTGGTTGTTGCTTTTTATTTTTATTAAGGATGAGTAATTGTTCTTCTATTGGCAAGTATACCAATTTGCACAAGTAGTATTTAAACGGTAAGACCAAGTATCGTATTCACAAAGAATTTGTTTTACTTAGATGTTGTATATTCAATATGTAAACACTTTTAACTTTAGGAATGAAATAAAAGGTCCATCAATGATTTGATTTTTCTGTAATAAACTACGCTTATCAAATACCGAAATAAACACAAAGCTGTAAAATACAATAAATATCAAGGTAAAAGTGTTGGAGAGTCTTCTACTGAACTTTCTCTTGCCGTAGTAAAAAGTTTTTTCTCTCTATTTAACGTTATTTTAGCGCTCTTGCACCACCGATTTACTCAGACCATATTTCCTCACACGAATGGGTCTAACTCTCTTAGTTTTTGTTCTTGATTTCTCAACAAACTCGTTCTAAGGGAGTTGCAATATGCGCACAGTACAAAATATACTAGATTACTGCATTTTATTCCTAGATAAACAGACCTCTAGCTGCTCTATCAAGTTCTAAGGATTCCAAGCATTTTCCAACACTAAAAAATCTAACTAAACATACAAATGGATGATCAAGCCACAAGCATGTAAAATAAATGCATATAGAAGTAAAGAACACCAGAGAATAACATTAAATAGATAGTTAGAAATTTACATTAAGAGTGCTCAGTAGAATAACTCCTCCACAATGAAGTTTCTAGCCCTCCATTAACAAGTAGGACTTAATACAAAGAGGAAAATGGTGTTTGAATGAAAGAAAACGATAAAGGATGAAGAAAATGTCTTCTCTCCAGCCTAGGTGTCTTCTTCCTTCTTTTTTATGTAGTAGAAGCTTGGTGTCCTTTCATTTTCCACTAACTCAGTGTTTTAAAGGCTCTTGGACTTCTCAGCATACGAAGGCTCGCTCAGTGAGCATGTCTCGCTGAGCGAGAGTAAGTGAATATCTGCTAAGCGAGAGTAAATGAATATCCGTTAAGCGAGCTTGTGCCCACTAAGTGAGCCTGGGAATGCTAAACGCGAGTAGAGACAACGACCTCGCTGGGCAGGTTGGCTGCCCACTGCTCTCTAGCTTAAAATCTTCTAGGGTTTTGCATTCGCTAAGTGAGCTGGCTGCCTTGCTAGCTAAGCGAATATGGCTCGCTTAGCCAATCTGCCTCGCTAAGCGATTCCTTCAGCAGCATTTCACACATTCTCTTCTTTAGCCTACAAACTGAGTTAAATTCAATATTAATTCACAAAAAAATGGGGTTTCTACTTTATAAATTCATACAAGAATGAAAACATTTACAATCTTCACAAAAGAAACCGTAAATTAGAGGCACATTGCTATTTTTTTTACTTATTTTCAATGCAATAAAAGCGTATGAATAACAATTAACAGTAATGATAAGAGAAAGAAAAGAATATGAACAAACCCGAATATAGGATTTGACCAGTCAAAAAGTCTAATAGTAGATGACATGCTTATCAAAATCATGATTTAACTTGTAGAATCGTACGAGTTTATGATTCCATGGAGCCTCCACGAGTTAAATCCTGACTAGAATCAAAAACTGAGTGCAATCAAGTGAGTTTGCGCAGACTCATGCGAGTTAATGTAGACTTGTGAGTCTGCACCGAGTTTGCGGGTTTGGGAAAAATGGAAATGGCGTCTGTTCGTTTATTTCGTTTTTCTCTCTTCCTTACCACTTTGCATCAGTATCGCAGTGCTTCCATCAAATCATTTTTTTTCTTCCTCCTCGCTTCGTGTTCAGTTGTTCCCTCATTCCATCCCGCAATTGTGCGACAATACGACTGCAACAGCGTAGGCGAGGTGCACATGCGTGGTGGTTGCGGCGACGATGAGATGAAGTGTGAGTGGGCAAGTGTGCGTTTCTTCCACGATTATGTGAGTGCATGGTGGCCGCAACGACAATGAAGTGCATGGCGGTGAGGACAATGAAGAGAGTCTTTATTGTTCTCTTCTTTGTTCTATTTTCACTTTTCATCCTCTGCGACAGTAAAGTGCGATGGCCCAAGGCTAGGTTTTCTTCTTTTCCTCTTTTGTTTGTAGGTTTGCCTTTTGATTGAAGAATACTATAAATTTGTAGTTGTCAAGACTCAAGAATCTTGTGAATACAATATGAAGCTTTTAGTTACAAATACAATGCAAAAATGGTTCAGTAATTTTCAAGAATATGATAACTAACAAAGAACATTGAAACATGTTACGAAAGCTATATGTAATATGTATCATAATGATAAACAAATTGGATTAAAAAGGTAAATATCAATTGGCTAGGCAATACTAGACCAAACTTATCTATATATGAAAGAAGACAGATATGAAATACTTATTTGACAATTGAGTCTTTTATGTTGAAGATAGATTTTGTTCTTCTTCTTATCTTATTTGGCTCAAATGTATTTTAGGTCTTTTATGTTTTCATTTCTCAAGTTTTTTGAATTTGTAGTTGAGTAAAATTGGTAGTTCAATTTGTAGTAAGATTATACAACAATAATAAATCAGCGAGAGATACAGCTCTACGTTCCAAAGATAAATAATAAACCTCTGTATTATTTTTTTTTGTTTTGAAGTTAACCTCTATATTAGTTTGAACATTATAATATTTTTTATTTAAATTTATTTGAGTTCTTTATTTGTTAGTAACTATTTTTATTTCATTCATATTATGTATAATAAGTGTTGTCTCGATTGAAAACATATGAAGTTTATCTAAGAATTTTTTTTCATATTTGAGGTATATATATACATTTTATTGATTGAGGAAAACGACTTATATTCCACTTTAGCTTTATATAGATTAAATTTTGTGAGACTTTTTTTTTTTGAAAAACAATAGTTGATTAAATTATTTTTTTAATAAATAAATAAATAAATAAATTTGGTGTTGCGGCTAATTGTGTTTTTTTTACTCAAAACTCTCGAGATTTTATTTTCAATCTAAAAATAAGGGTACTTAAGTTAGAATTAAGATATGGAATATTTTTAAAGATTAAAAGTGAGAAATTTAGTAGAAATTTGATAAAATTATAATATATAAGATAAAAAAAATTTAATAGAAAAGATTAAGGTTTGACAAGGAAATTAAAATAATAAATTTATATATATTAAAAGACAATTTAAGAAATATATTGCATAAGTACCAAACGAATACGAGCAATAAATTACAAAAACACAATAATAATAATAATAATAATAATAATAATAATAATAATAATAATAATAATAATCTATTATTAACGTTCGGATATATGTGCCACGCTTTTTATATTTTCAGGGACTAAATTATATATTTTTATTGTTTAGCGGTGCATTTGTTCGCACGACAGAAAGACGAAAAGTCAAAAAAATATTATGACAAATA
Organism: Glycine soja; assembly: GCF_004193775.1. Classification (NCBI taxonomy): domain Eukaryota; kingdom Viridiplantae; phylum Streptophyta; class Magnoliopsida; order Fabales; family Fabaceae; genus Glycine; species Glycine soja. The sequence continues at coordinate 45,726,252 of NC_041007.1, forward strand.
TGTCCATATGCTAACAATCCACATTAACAATCATTTCAGTGAGAAATTTTTCCTTTCATGTCATGTTTTGGATTGAGTGGCCTCAGAATAATTAAGAAGGGGGAGTTGAATTAATTATTCCTAAACCTTTTACTAATTAAAAATTACTCTTCTAAGGCTTTTACTAAATTGTTAGGAGAATGAGGAGTAGAAGAGAAACTTAACAGAAAGTAAAAGCGGAAATTAAATGCACAGCGGAAAGTAAAAGAGTAGGGAAGAAGGAAACAAACACACAAGAGTTTTTATACTGGTTCGACAATAACCCGTGCCTACATCCAGTTCCAAAGCGACCTGCGGTCCTTGAGATTTCTTTCAACCTTGTAAAAATCCTTTTACAAGCAAAGATTCACAAGGGATGTACCCTCCCTTGTTCTCTTTGAACCTAGTGGATGCACCCTCCACTAGAACTGATCCACAAGAGATGTACCCTCTCTTGTTCTCAGTCAAACCCAAGTAGATGTACCCTCTACTTGTACCACAAAGGATGTACCCTCCAATGTGTTAAGACAAAGATCTCAGGTTGTTAAACCTTTGATACTTTGTGAATGGGGATACAAAAGAATTCTCAGGCGGTTAGTCTTTTGAACACTTTTGTATTAGGGATAGGAAAGAATCAAAAGAATTCTCAGATTGTGTCGTTTTGAATTCTTTGACAAGGGAGAAGGGAGACACAAAAGAATTCAGGCGGTTAGTCCTTTGTTCTTTTGGAAAAGGGAGAAGAGAGACACAAAAAGAATTCAGGCGGTTAGTGCTTGGTGAATTCTTTTTGGCAAAGGGAGAAGAAAATGAAAAGATGAATAGCACAAGTTTTCAAGGTTTGGAAAATCAGAAAACTTCATAAAGCTTTTGGTACAAAGAAGAAGAAGAAGTTCAAAGAGATTCAAGGCTTGTAAAGGATTGTAATGATTGGAAAAGTATTCAAGATTGAATGAATTGAATTTCTTTTTTTTTTTTTTTTTGCAAAACAAAGCCTTTCTTTTATAGACTCTTTGTGTCTGGTCAAGAAGACCATTTAGAAGAGTTATAACTTTTAGAAAAACTTAAAACCAATTTGAAAAAGTAAAAAATCTTTTGAAGAGTTACATATTTTGATTTTTTCAGAAATAGTCACTGGTAATCGATTACCAAATTAGTGTAATCGATTACACAAAACTTTTGTGTGAAAGGATGTGACTCTTCATATTTGAATTTGAATTTCAACGTTCAAATGCACTGGTAATCGATTACCAAAACACTGTAATCGATTACATCTTTTTGAAAATAATTGGAATGTTGTAAATTTAATTTGAAAACTTTTTCAAAACAATTTTGCTACTGGTAATCGATTACCAAAGAGTAAAAACTCATTGGTAAAGGATTTTGTCAAAAACTCATGTGCTATTCAAAGTTTTGAAAAACTTTTTAATACTTATCTTGATTGAGTCTTCTCTTCATTCTTGAATCTTGAGTCTTGAATCTTGATCTTGATTCTTGAGATCTTGAACATTGAATCTTGATTCTTGACTCTAGACTTTTTTCTTGAGTCTTGAATTCTTCTTGATTGATCTTTGATTTACTTGAGTTGATCTTTGATTGATCTTTGAGCTTTTTGTCATCACCTTTATCATCATCTTTTGTTATCATCATTGTTATAATCAAAACACCTTTGAATCACTTTTAATTCATCATGAAGCTTTACTTCTACATCATGTATGCCATTTTATTAATAATAACAAACGAAAGTTAATAGTAAGGTATATTTGTCGTACTTTTTACACTTTTCAAAATTAAATTTTATCTTTTTATTTTTAAGAAATATATTTACTAACGAATTACACGTTAAAGTACAAAAGTAACTGCTCTTGAATCCTTGTTACTCATTCATTTATCTTACATGATAGTATTCCACGAGTGAGATTGAAGGACTTCGGTTTGGCTCGTCAATACTTCAATCAGAAACGTATCTTGCATTAGAATAATTATCATAAAATTAATAATATTTACATTATTTGTTTTAATTAAATAATAGTATACAGATAATTAAAATGTTAGGGCATTATAATTTAATTATTGTCAAATGTATTTAGTTCATTTGTTGAACATTATTAGCTCATGAAATTAAAGAAGATTTATTAAAATATTAGGTTTTTAATTAACATTTACTTTTAAATAATTAAAAGTATTTAATAAAATGTACTCCAAACTACAGGGATTGTCCGCCTTCGTGAATATTAAAAACTGTTACAGTCATACATGTCTTATAGCATGTTTGTTTACGCATCCAATTCAACAGGATCCACGTCCGACAGAAGCTTATATAAGTAGTTTCTGCGTAAATGTGATGCTAGACGTGGAGAGAGAGGACCAAATCCACGTTTACTAAATCTTTTTCAAACACACTAGTTTAAGACATAGAAAAGTGCGTAGGAAAGTTTCTCTCGAAGCATTTTTAAAAAGAAAAAAAAATTATAAATTAAAATAAATTCTTTATCAGTTAATCGTCAGTTAATTTTTAAATGTCTTTTAACTTTTAGAGAAATAATATGAAATAATTTCTATAAATTAAGTAATAAAAAGTTTATTTTAACTTAAAAAAGGTTATTTCTTTATTTATTCTTAGAAATGCTTGTGAACAAACAAACTTATCAAATAAACAAAAAAATCTAGTGACTGACAAATTCATATAAACTGAATTAGTCTATATATGCTATCAGGTCTCAAGTTCTGTTTTAACTCGACACTGACGAATTTACATAAACAAATTTTTAACATTTTCACATTTATGAAAATAAAAAAATATATTTTTGCATGAGCAAATTTTTGCCTTCACAAAAACATTTTGAATAACAAAAATCGATCTATAATTTCATTTACATAATGATTTTCTTTACCAAATAAACAAAATCTAGTGACTGACAAATTCATATAAACTGAATTAGTCTATATATGCTATCAGGTCTCAAGTTCTGTTTTAACTCGACACTGACGAATCATGGCGAATGTGGCGATTCTTGAGCTCAATGGAAACTGTGGTAATACAGTGGAAGAGATAGTGAAAATGGAGAGAGAGATCTTTCCCGAGCACGAATCACTGACTTCATTCTTTCACGATGAACTTAGAAAGAAGAACAGTGGATTGCTTTATCTTCACGTGGATGGCGAACTTGTAGGCTACACCATACATCGTTGGCTTTTTAGGCCTGTCAGGCCCTAGCTAGGGGATTAGCCGCTCATGGCCATTGAGGGCTTTACAACTAGGGGTGAAAGAAAGAATGGGTAATAAAAGCAAAGAATATAGAGAGAAAATGGAGAGCTCAGGCTTGGAATGCTGAGAGAAGTGCTATGAGGCGAGGTGTACGTTCTCCCTTGGCTTGGATCTCTATTTATAGGCGCAGAAATGAGCTTTGGGCCTTCAAAGGCACGCTTAGCGCGTTCAGATCGTGCGCTTAGCGCCTGCCACAAGCTTAGCGTGTGCTTCTGTTAGATTGTGCGCTTAGCGCGCGTAACGAATCCTACATCTTCGAGCTTAACGCCTCGCTTAGCGCCTGTGTTGCCTTGCACGCTTAGCGTGTGACGCGCGCTTAGCGCGCGTGTTGAGCTGGGCTTGATTCAGATTTTCTTCTTTTTCTTCAATTTCTGCCACCTTTTGCTTGTTGTACCTTTAGTTTTCATATCTGCAGCCAAAAAATTTAACTTAATTACTTTTCTAGCTTTTAATCACAAATAACTGCTAAATAATTAATTTTAAGTCAAAATTTGACTAATTTTTTACTATTAATTCATAATTATTTAACAGTTATCATCTAGTAACTAAATAAGAAAGTAGATAAAAGGAAATAAATTTGAAATTATGAAATTGTGCTACTTACTCTCAAATTAAAATGAACTCTCAAATTAAAATGATAGGTAAAATAGTATTTTTGATCTTCTTAATTATTTTTTATTTTGATTTTAGTCTTTCTTTAAATTTATTCACAAGTTTAATTTTTTATGTCAAATAAGATAAATGTGATCCCAAAATTATAAGAATCAAAAAGATCAAATTCTGATATTAACCAAGTTTCTTTTTGGTTGAAATAGTTTAATGGTAAAAATAAATAAAATAAAAACTTCCAAATCAATTATTAAATATTTATTTTTAAAAAATCATCAAATGGAATACCAACTTTTTTTGTGGGTGAAGACAAATGAGATAACAATAAATTCATAAAACAAAGTGCTCTCCTGAACTAAAATAATAGTTGTAGAAATGTTAAAATGCACTTTATTTTTTCGTTATTAAATGTATTTATTATCTTTGATTATTTTATATAGATAAATAAAAAATAATATATGAAAAAAATTATAAAATTAATCTAATATCATCATTCATTTGTAAATTTTGTTATCTATCATTAATATTTGGAGACCAATTTTTTTTCTTACTGGGCACTTATAATGGGACCAAGGAAGTATAAGTTTAAGCCTTTTTTTGCTGAGTTTATAATTTTAAGCCATGTACATAATTATTTATTATTGCATCACTTATTTTACATTTTGCATTTAATTTCTATCAGAACCTATCATTAATTTTTTATGTTTGTTACAAAAAACATGCTATTGGATCAAAGAAATAGATTAATAATCAAAATAAGTTTTTATCTTCTTAGTGAAATTTGGGTTAAATCCAACCCCGAACCAATGGATATAATGGATTCGGAACGAATGAGAAAGAGTCCATACAAAAAACAAAGGGGTATTTCTTCTTGCAGCCGGTAGAAATCAAGGAACACTTTCTTACATTATGAAAAAGATAACTCAAAATGTAAAAGAAGTGTTCCTTATTTTCATGTGGTGTATGAAGCTTTACCCAAATAAGTTTATGTTGTGTTTGGTACTAATGACAACGAAAATAAAATCTCGACCACAGAGATGAGCAGTAGGAGTTTGCTACCACCGAGTTTATAGTGAATTAAATTTAAGGTTAAGATATATTTTTCATGTTAAAAAATACAAAATGTTTAAAATTTGTTTCAGTAAAAAAACATTATTCTCATAAAATTAAAATTTGTCTTTTTTTTTTTTGAAACAAAATTAGACATCCAAACCTACATACATCGATTTTGTGCATTGGTTAAATTCATAATTGATGCAAAAAGTCATATTTTATATTTGTTATATGTCTAATCAATATAAAAATATCATATTTACATTATATGCATAGTTGGTCTAAAAACTCATTCTTGTAGGTTTGAATTTATCTAAATTTACGTTCATGTTAAAAATAATTACAAGAAAAAACATATTAAAAAATTTACAGAAATAAATTTTTAATATTTTCATATTTATGAGAATAAAAAAAATATTTTTGCATGAGCAAATTTTTGCCTTCACAAAAACATTTTGAATAACAAAAATGATCTATAATTTCATTTACACAATGATTTTCTTTACCAACTTAATATATGCATCATAATTAATTGGTTGTGCAACTTAATGAATTTTTATGTGTCTGTTTATTTCTGTCATTCCTATTTTCATTCATACCAATCAACTTTTCACAGTATTATTTTTACTCTACTTCTTACTCAGTACAAAAACAAACAACAGAATAAAACTTCTTTATTTCTATTTTAAAATTTATTTTTTTTCAAATTATTTCTCTACTCTAAAGTGTAAATCAAACAGTGTTAGAACCGTAAAAGATATGAGGAAAAGCCCGCACAATGAATGACTAGCAGACCCAAATAAATTGGTAGATAATTAAAAAATAATAAACTAAAAGTAAAGGGCAAGAATTTGAAACGAGATCACTGTGTAGAAACAATTTTTTTTTTTATTTTTTTCTGAATAATGTAGAAACTAATGTATCTGTGTTGTGCATCTGACTACATAATAACTTTTCTTATTTTTCTTCACCTAATTCTATCATTTTTTACATTTTCACGGAGAATTATTATGCCGTGATAGATATTGCTAGAAAAAGAAAACATCAAATCAGTGTTCATAATTCATAAATAATTTAAACAAGATCGGATTAGAAATACCATATTTATCTCCTCTTCAATTCCTTCTAAGGTTCTACTTCTACCCAGGGAAATTTCCTTATGTTCTATTTATAGATATTTTTTATTCCATTCTTAATTGTTAATTAAAGGATTTAAAATTCTAAATTGATTGTGCAAGTTTCCTGCAGCATCACGACCTTTTTTCTTTTTCTTTTGAAATTGCTTGCAACTTCAGGAACGTATTACAGAACAGGGAGCAGGACAATCCGGATTCAAAAACAGACTAAAAATTGAAAACAACATAGCAATAACGTTTTAAGTTTTTTTTTTCCTGATGAAGTCAAAACGTACGTGATGACACCTAACAATATTTTTTTCTTGATATATATATTTAAAATCTTAAAAAAACTTGAAAATAAAAATCATTTTTAAGAAATAAAAAACAGAAAATAAGCCATCAAATCAAACATTACCTTAATTTTTAACTAAATTTTTCAGTTTCAATTTGACAAACAAATCCCAAGTTTCATGTCATACATAAAGGAAAGTTAAATGAGCAAGATCTGAATTATCTTTCTTATTCTATCCCAGTAAAAACAATAATAACTTCTACTCAATTGCCTTGTTGCACATGCTCTTCTAATCAATTGTCCTTGTCCTTGTTTGCTTTCTGAGAATGAAGAAGAATTTTGGGCTTACCACCTATTGTCGAGAAAAGAATCGAACAGCAATAAAGAGGTCGAAGTATTGGACTATGCACTATAATTGCATCAGTGTTCGCTTTTTCTTGTAGATATGATAGTACTGAAGGTAGTATTAACGTAACGGTGTAGAAAGCGAGCACGCATCCAATGCCGCTTGTAGCAATTGTGAGTAAATAGTTATTGGCCACAACTATAACTACAGCAGCTATAAACGCCACTGGTGCTGCGAAAAAGGCATATAACAAACACACGAGCGAAAATTGAATTGTAGGAGTAAGTTCAGACTGAAGAACCATTCCCACAGACAGAAGTGCACATGCCATTGCGGAGCTACACATAGTTATGATATTGAAGATGGTGAATATCACGAATAATGGTTTACGAGCCAAAACTGCAGTTCCTCTAATTTTAGGGTTTGGGTCATCAGAGCTATATACACCTCCTGGTACAGTAAAAGCAGCTGCAAATGACACTGTCATCAACAACGCTGCAACAATCAAAAATGCCTGACGGGTGTCTTTTTCAGGCTGTGATTGGAGTTGAAAATCAGAGGTGTCTTTTTCAGGCTGTGGTTGGCGTTGAGAATGCAACATGTGATTTACATGGACTCCAGCTCTTTTTAATAACTTCATGGAAAAAATCTAGCTACATGGAAATATTGTAAAATTTCAAAGTAGAAAAGCAGAAGTAAACATAAAAAATAATTATGCATATATAATCAAGCAGTGGAATTTCATGTTGTGACTGAATATACAATAATAGATTAAAATTAAATAATATAAATCACGAGAGTTTAATAGATTATTTTTTTAAATGACCAAAAAGAGAATAATTCTATAATGGGGACCAACAAGTTATTATAACATAGGATTCAATATCGTTACATCTCATTTTCTTTAATTACATTTGATCTTTTCTATCCACAGAGACATGTTAATCTATTTATAATGAAGTCAAGATGAAGCGCATACCTCTCTTCTACGCAACATTGGATGTTTAAAGGTCTTACTGATATCTCCAGCCGTTAAACCGTCTTCATTCGTGAGATTCAGATCAGTCCTATTATCCTCTGTGATCAACTTGATAACTTGCGGAAATAAATTTTTGGAAGCCAAATGCAATGATGTGTTCCCATCATAGTCTTTCTGGTTTATATCTAGATCATCAGTGTTGCAATTTCCTAGTAGGTATTCTACCACTTTATCTCTTCCATTCTTTGCCGCAATGTGAAGAATGTTTTGACCCTTTTGATTGAGGAGAACATAAGGATTAATGGGCCATCCGGATCCAGGTTCAAAGAATTCTTTTACCATCTCAACACAACCCCTCTTGCAAGCAAGATGAAGGGGAAGACGGCCCTTCTTGTTTCGTTCCAAGGCAGTTTGATCCAATTTATTTAGCAATGATTTTTTTAATAAAATACGAAATCCGTCAACATAACCAATGTCAGCTGCATAATGAAGGGGAGTATTTCCATCTTCATCCCTTAAATAAACTAGCTCGGGCCTTATTTCTATAATCGCTTGTATCACAACTACAATAGAAGAAATCAAAGTAAAATAAATTAGTTAGGTCTTGTTTCAGGACATGATTAAAAACTATTAAATATTTTAATTGTTGGTGTATGTTTTTATTCTTCTCGCTTATATTTAATTGAATGAGTTAGGAATATTGTGAAGAATTATGTTTAATATTATGGGATGATAATCGAATTATGTTGGAATCCTAGATATCTTATCTTACAAATTAAAGGTCTTATCTTAACTTAGAAGAATAATATGAGAATCAAGACATGTCAAAAGAGTAATCAATGATTAGATTTTAATGTGAACGAGTTATTAAGAAGACCAAATTAAAATTAGATGTCTTCATAAAAAAATATAGTATTAGATGTTACTAACAAATAACTTGAGTTTCACCTAATTTAGACTTATGTAACTCTATATATAAACGAATTTGTAAGCAAAGGTCAAACTATCAAGATTCTACAATCAATTTTTATTCTTCCTAAATATTGTGTCTACATCTCACAAAGGTCATAGAGGTGTAGCATAAAGCGATAGAAGTAATACTCAAATCTTAAGGATGTTGAATAAAGTGTTATCGCATAAAATGTCATAGTGTAAATGAAAGCCGTCGAGAAATCAAAAATCAAGGATATGTTACAAATGATATTAGACTAAACTTCTCTTCCAGGACAATGTGGTTCGAGGAAGAACCAGACAAAAGCTGGTGAGCATATAACACTCTAAACAAATCATGCCAAAAAGGGATCTAGAGACCGTATAGTTATGTATAGTTATGAGACTATACGGTTGATGATTATTTAAAGGATTGGTATTACTTATATCAACATGGTGTACATATTTTTTTGATAGTCTATCACTTAAAATTTTTACAGTTAAACATGTTAGGCTTGAAACAATTTCAGGATGAATGATATTCTAGGAAATTTGCCAGAAAACATGTAAGTGAGAATAAAATACGTCAACAAATCTCATTTTAGCTTGTGAATATAGTAATCCATCATATAAATAGGTAGAACTGGTTGTCAGGGTCTCAAAAAAAATTATTTAAGTTGAAGTATTCATATCAATAAGAATGTTAAGTGGATTGTTATAATGTGAAATGCAGGTAAGAGTTACTGAAAAGTAAAAAAAATCATAAATGTTATAGGCTATCCTTTAAATAAAATAGGTTGATAAAATTATATTTTATCTAACTTATTTTGAGTGAAAATGAGGTTAGATAATTTCATCATAAATAATTGATGAAATTTTCTTATGTATTACTTTAAATGGTTACTTGCATGTATTAATTTAATTAAATATTTATGATTATTTTTGCTTAGATTGGGTTAGACAATTCCTAAAATTTTTAGATCCGAATTAGTTAGTAAGTTGATCCATAGACTTATATATATATATATATATATATATATAAACAAAAAAAAGTCTATAAACCGACCTCTAAATCGAAAGACTTCAACTTTATTTAACCCATGACTAGTTTTGTCTAACCTAATTGTGAATATTATTGATTGGTATAAACATATTTGACTAATTCTATTTACAAGTTTATTCATCGAGTACTTAATTCTTCTAAAAAAAGTATTTAATTGGAAATTAAATTTTTATTCAAGCACACGGACCATAAATCAAGCACTTTAATATTCATTTTATCCTATTATAATTATTGTGTAAAAAAACATTTCAAAATAATTGTTATTTTAATTTTTTAATATAACATTAATTTTTTTCACATATAATATTAATAATAGGCTTAAATATATTTAAGATCTTTAATATATATTTAATTTTTATTTTAAGTGTTTAATAAATTTTTTTGTTATACCAAATCTATGATATATTAAAAATTTTATTTAAAATTTTAGTCGTCAATTAAATGATATCGTGATATTATCTCAATAACTTTTTTAATATATATTTATTATTAGAATGATATCTCATTATTATTTAATTTATGATAAAATTAAAAATAAAACTTTTAATATATGAGAGATTTATAATAATAAAAAAAATATTAAGACTTTACAAAAATTAAATATATTTTAAAGATCTAAAAATTATTTAAATCTTAGTAATATTAATGATGAACAATAAAATTCATAAATAAATTAATGATAATGTAACATTAATTTCTTATCATTTAAAATAATAGTAATTTGGTGTAAAGAAGGATTACCTTTTTTTTTATGGTGTATAGCTGTGTGGAGTGGAGAACTTCGACGACACTGTGAAAGCGGCTGGTCCGCAGGTAATGGAATTTGCAACAGAAGTGAGAGAATTTGCTCATTACCATTCACCACTGCCAAACACAGTGGTGATCTCTTTGACTTGTTCAAACAATAGGCTACAGCCTTATCCTGGTCGAAAATATCTTTAACCACATCAACATCCCCACTGTAGACAGCCTCGTGCAAAGGAGTATTCCCACATTCATTTGTTTCTCTTGTTATCTTTTTATCTTTCATCTCATCATGTGTTGACTTCTTTGTGGCATATTGGGAGAGAATCAACTTGACTATATCATATTTCTTAGACCTCGCAGCAACATGAAGTGGAGTGTCACCTCTTACATTTCTCCTAATTAGAAGCAAAGGAAAGAGATCACAAATCATCTCCACAATCCTTTCTTGCCCCAAATTTGCTGCCACATGAAGCAGTGAATCACCTGCTAGGGTGACTTTATCAAAAACATCAGACAAACGTAGCTTATTTTCCTCACACTGTTGCTTCAACACCAAAAAAAAGTTAGCACCATGTCCTTCTTTAACAGCTTCATACAACTTGTAAATCATAGCTTTTCCAACAATTTCCTTATGCAGTAGTCCCACTTGTGAAGCTGTATCAACATCAATTCTCAGTTGGTCCATGATTTACGTATGCTAAGCGATTAAGGTTGTAATGTAATTGCACAGCTGAGAACTCACAATACCTGTAGTTGGTAGTATTAATCAAGCTAGGAGTGAAAATGGATATGGTATATGGTATTGGTAGGTAGAAAATTCTTGGTTGAAGTGAAGTCAATTTTTCACTTAGTCTACTTCCATTCCCACGCCGCCATCTTAGACTCTTCGTTTGTGACAGCCTGGCAAGACAATGGCAAAGACTTTAACAAGTCAATTCATCTTAGTCTACTTCCATTCCCACGCCGCCATCTTAATAATAAGTTATTTCTAACTTACTAACTTATTATTGTAATTTTAATGGTAATTTATATTGTAAGTAGGCTAGATAGAGCAGCCAGCCCAACCTATTTTAAGTGTAGCTAGTTAAATACAAATCCCCTTCACATGCGTCAAATGCCCTCTATGAAGCTAATGGGCTCATAAAAATATTCACCCATGTTTAGCTCCCTTGGCATATGCTAGTTGGCCAGTTACGTTGGACATATAGTTAATAAAAAATAATTTAAAAACAAACATGTGGCCAAAAAATAAAAATAAAGACTAAATTAAATATTAGTAAAATTAACTAAAAATAACAAATCATATTTAAAGAAATTTTTGCGGGTGTTGACTTGCTATAACCCGCGATAGAGAACTTGTATCTGTTTAATTCATAACTTACATAAAAACAAGTATTAAAAAAAAACATTTAAACGAATGAATTGAACCTATATTTTTTGTGGTCTCACTTAACAGAAATTAATTGTAAATCCTAGGGCTGTATCAAAATTTATAAAAAAAATACCAGGACCCCAGGTTCAAATTTATAAACCCAGCTCCATAAGTTTATGAAACGAGTGTTTAATTAAAACACCATATCTGATTCGACATCCAAACCTACATGCATCCATTTTGTGCATTGGTTAAATTCACAATTGATAAAAAAAGTCATATTTTACATTTATTATATGCATAATTAATATAAAAATATCATATTTAATTACATTAATTGTATGCATAGTTGGTTTAAAAAATCATTCTTATAAGTTTAAATTTATCTGAGTTTAAGTTCACGTTAAAAAATGACACATTTTAATTTTTACATGAAAAAACATATTAAAAAATTTACATAAACAAATTTTTAACATTTTCACATTTATGAAAATAAAAAAATATATTTTTGCATGAGCAAATTTTTGCCTTCACAAAAACATTTTGAATAACAAAAATCAATCTATAATTTCATTTACATAATGATTTTCTTTACCAAATAAACAAAATCTAGTGACTGACAAATTCATATAAACTGAATTAGTCTATATATGCTATCAGGTCTCAAGTTCTGTTTTAACTCGACACTGACGAATCATGGCGAATGTGGCGATTCTTGAGCTCAATGGAAACTGTGGTAATACAGTGGAAGAGATAGTGAAAATGGAGAGAGAGATCTTTCCCGAGCACGAATCACTGACTTCATTCTTTCACGATGAACTTAGAAAGAAGAACAGTGGATTGCTTTATCTTCACGTGGATGGCGAACTTGTAGGCTATGTCATGTATTCTTGGCCTTCTTCCTCGTATGCCACTATCACCGAGCTCGCAGGTTTCACCCCACTTCGTTTTCTTATTTGCATCTAAGTCACGAAATAGTGGTTGCATTCAAAATTTCAAATTTCGTCTTTTCTATGTTAATTTTTGTGCTGGCGTTCTCAATTCAAGTTATGACCATAACCTGTTTGATGAAATTACCCAATTAAAAAGATTAAAGCTTTTTTTACTACTTGTAAAGATGAGACTGATGTGGTCTTCTAAGTCGTCCTCATAAACCTTAGATAGTAAGAAGTGTTTTGAAACATTACTTGTATTGATTCTTCAATTTTTTGGTTATTCATAACATGGGCATGCCATATTTTGGTCTTGTTAGTTAAGGAGCAATGGAGGGGACAAGGCCACGGAGAGGCTTTGTTGAAAGCAGCAATTCAGAAATGCAGTACAAGTAAAGTTTTGCGCATAATGCTTCATGTGGATCCCTTGAGGACTCCTGCAGTGAACCTTTACAAGAAACATGGTTTCCAAGTTGACACATTGGTTGAAGGGTACTACTCCTCAGATAGAAATGCTTATAGAATGTACTTGGACTTCGATTCAAGTTGAAGGAGAAAATGAATAACATTTGACACATGATCTGTGGTTAATTTAAAGAATGTAAATGACTCAAACTATTCATAAATTATTCAAATTTCATTTATTAAATGTTTGATCAAGTTTGATTGTTTAATTAAATGAGGAAATTAAAACTTAAATTTAAACTTAAATTTAGATTTAATTATTTAGATGAGACAAACTCAAACTTTACAAGTTTATTGTTATGGTAATAATAAGTTATTTCTAACTTACTAACTTATTATTATAATTTTGATGGTAATTTATATTGTAAGTAGGCTAGATAATTTTAAGTCTAGCTAGTTAAATAGAAATCCCCTTCACAAGCGTCAAACGCCCTCCATGAAGCTAATGGGCTCATAAAAATATTCACTCATGTTTAATTCCCTTGGCATATGCTAGTTGGCCAGTTACGTTGGACATATAGTTAATAAAAAAAAATAATTTAAAAACAAACATGTGGCCAAAAAATAAAAATAAAGTCTAAATTAAATATTAGTAAAATTAACTAAAAATAACAAATCATATTTAAAGAAAATTTTGCGGGTGTTGACTTGCTATAACCCGCGATAGAGAACTTGTATCTGTTTAATTCATAACTTACATAAAAACAAGTATTAAAAAAAAAACATTTAAACGAATGAATTGAATCTATATTTTTTGTGGTCTCACTTTACAGAAATTAATTGTAAATCCTAGGGCTGTATCAAAATTTATAAAAAAAAAAATACCAGGACCCCAGGTTCAAATTTATAAACCCAGCTCCATAAGTTTATGAAACGAGTGTTTAATTAAAACAGCATATGTGATTCGACATCCAAACCTACATGCATCCATTTTGTGCATTGGTTAAATTCACAATTGATGCAAAAAGTCATATTTTACATTTGTTATATGTATAATTAATATAAAAATATCATATTTAATTACATTAATTGTATGCATAGTTGGTCTAAAAAATCATTCTTATAAGTTTGAATTTATCTAAGTTTAAGTTCATGTTAAAAACTGACACATTTTAATTTTAAAAAAAACATATTAAAAAATTTACATAAACAAATTTTTAACATTTTCATATTTATGAGAATAAAAAAATATATTTTTGCATGAGCAAATTTTTGCTTTCACAAAAACATTTTGAATAACAAAAATTGATCTATAATTTCATTTACATAATGATTTTCTTTACCAAATTAATATATGCATCATAATTAATTGTTTGTGCAACTTAATGAATTTTTATGTTTCTATTTATTTCATTCATACCAAACAACTTTTCACAATATTATTTCTTACTCATTACAAAAACAAACAACAGAATAAAACTTCTTTATTTCTATTTTAAAATTTCTCTACTCTAAAGTGTAAATCAAACAGTGTTAGAACCATAAAAGATATGAGGAAAAGCCGGCACAAGGAATGACTAGCAGACCCATTAAATAAATTGGTAGATAACTAAAAAATAATAAACTAAAAGTAAAGGGCAAGAATTTGAAACGAGCACAAGTTTCTGGCTTGGTGTAGTGGCAATGCTGGGGTTGGGGTTAAGCGAGTAATGTATTTATTCTTTTTTGCTTGATGGCACTGGACTATTTATTATTATCTGATTCAGTAATATATGTATCCGTATTGAGGGAGTAATCACAGTGTAGAAACTTTTTTATTTTTTTCTGAATAATGTAGAAACTAATGTATCTGTGTTATGCATCTGACTGCATAGTAACTTTTCTTATTTCTTCACCCAATTATATCATATTTTACATTTTCACGGAGAATTATTATGCCGTACGTGATTGATATTGCTAGAAAAAGAAAACATCAAATCAGTGTTCATAATTCATAAATAATTTAAACAAGATCGGATTAGAAATACCATATTTATCTCCTCTTCAATTCCTTCTAAGGTTCTACTTCTACCCAGGGAAATTTCCTTATGTTCTATTTATAGATATTTTTTATTCCATTCTTAATTGTTAATTAAAGGATTTAAAATTCTAAATTGATTGTGCAAGTTTCCTGCAGCATCACGACCTTTTTTCTTTATCTTTTGAAATTGCTTGCAACTTCAGGAACGGATTACAGAACAGGGAGCAGGACAATCCGGATTCAAAAACAGACTAAAAATTGAAAACAACATAGCAATAACGTTTTAAGTTTTTTTTTTTTTTCCTGATGAAGTCAAAACGTACGTGATGACACCTAACAATATTTTTTTCTTGATATATATTTTTAAAATGTTATAAAAAATTGAAAATAAAAATCATTTTTAAGAAATAAAAAACAGAAAATACGCCATCAAATCAAACATTACCTTAATTTTAAACTAAATTTTTCAGATTCAATTTGACAAACAAATCCCAAGTTTCATCTCATACATAAAGGAAAGTTAAATGAACAAGATCTGAATTGTCTTTCTTATTCTATCCCAGTAAAAACAATAAAAACTTCTACTCCATTGCCTTGTTGCACATGCTCTTCTAATCCATTGTCCTTGTCCTTGTTTGCTTTCTGAGAATGAAGAAGATTTTTGGGCTTACCACCTATATTTCTCGAGAAAAAACTCCTCGATCAAACTGGAATAAATAAGTGGAAGTGATGACTTAGATTTAATTTCATCAGTCATCAAAGTTTCATTTGCTCGACATTATTTTATTAGAAAAATGTAGAGGATATAGTGAAAGGCTCCAATGAGGATTGTAGCACCTGCGAGTAAACGGTTACTGGCCACAACTAGAGCTACAGCAGACAAAAAGGCCACTGATGCTGCCAGAAAGGCACATGTCAAAAACAAGTGCGGAAAATGAATGTTACGAGTTAATTTAGACTGATTAACTATTCCCACAGACAGAAGTCCACATGCCATTGCAGAGCTATACATAGTTATGGTATTGAAGATGATGAATATCCAGAATCCTGGATCACCAGCAAAAACTGCAGTTCCTCTAATTTTAGGGTTTGGGTCATCAGAGCTATATAGACCTCCCGGTACAGTAAAACCAGCTGCAAATGACACTGTCATCAACAACGCTGCAACAATCAAAAATGCCTCACGGGTGTCTTTTTCAGACAGTGATTTGCGTTGAAAATCAGAGGTGTCTTTTTCAGGCTGTGGTTGGCGTTGAGAATGCAACATGTGATTTACAGGGACTCCAGCTCCTTTTGATAACTCCATGGATAAAATCTAGCCACATGAAAATATTGTAAAATTTCAAAGTAGAAAAGCAGAGGTAAACATAAAATAAAAAATAATTATGCATATATAGTCAAGCAGTAGAATTTCATGTTGTGATTGAATATACAATAATAGATTAAAATTAAATAATATAAATCACAAGAGTTTAATAGATTATTTTTTTTAAATGACCAAAAAGAGAATAATTCTATAATGGGGATCAACAAATTATTAAAACATAGGATTCATTATCGTTACATCTCATTTTATTTAATTAAATTTTATCTTTTCTATCCATAGAAACATGTTAATCTACTTATAATGAAGTCAAGATGAAGCACATACCTCTCTTCCACGCAACATTGGATGTTCAAAGGTCTTACTGATATCACCAGCCGTTAAACCGTCTTCATTCGTGAGATTCAGATCAGTCCTCTTATCCTCTGTGATCAAGCTGATAACTTGCTGAAATAAATTTTTGGAAGCCAAATGCAATGGAGTGTTCCCATCATAGTCTTTCTGGTTTATATGTAGATCACCAGTGTTGCAATTTCCTAGTAGGTATTCTACCACATTATCTCTTCCATTCTTTGCCGCAATGTGAAGAATGTTTTGACCCTTTTGATTGAGGAGAACATAAGGATTAATGGGCCATCCGGATCCAGGTTCAAAGAATTCTTTTACCATCTCAACACAACCCCTTTTGCAAGCAAGATGAAGGGGAAGATGGCCCTTCTTGTTTCGTTCCAAGGCAGTTTGATCCAATTTATTTAGCAATGAATTTTTAAATAAAATACGAAATCCGTCAACATAACCAATGTCAACTGCATAATGAAGGGGAGTATTTCCGTCTTCATCCCTTAAATAAACTAGCTCAGGCCTTATTTCTATTATCGCTTGTATCATAACTACAATAGAACAAATCAAAGTAAAATAAATTAGTTAGATCTTGTTTCTGGACATGATTAAACAATATTAAATATTTTTGTTGTTGATGTATGTTTTTATTCTTCTCATTTATATTTAGTTGAATGAGTTAGGAATATTGTGATGATTCATGTTTTGTATTATGGGATGATAAACGAATTATGTTGAAATTGTAGATATCTTATTTAAAAATTAAAGGTCTTATCTTAACTTAGGAGAATAATATGAGAACCGAGACATGTCAAAAGAGTAATCAATGATTAGATTTTAATGTGAACGAGTTATTAAGAAGATCAAATTAGAATTACATGTCTTCATAAAAAAATGTAGTGCTAGATGTTATTAACAAATAATTTTAGTTTCACCTAATTTGGACTTATGTAACTCTATATATAAAAGAATTTGTAAGCAAAGGTCAAACTGTCAAGATTCTACAATCAATTTGTATTCTTCCTAAATATTGTGTCTACATTTCACAAAGGTCATAGAGGTGTAGCATAAAGTGATAGAAGTAAATTCAAATTTTAAGGATGTTGAATAAAGTATCATCGCGTGAAATGTCATAGTATGAAGGAAAGCCGTCAAGAAATCAAAAATCAATTATATGTTACAAATGATATTAGAGTAAACTTCTTTTTCAATACAATGAGGTTCGAGAAAGAATCAGGCAAAAGCTGGTGAACATATAACACTTTAAAAAATTCATACCAGAAAGGGATCTAGAGACTGTATAGTTATGAGACTATATGGTTGATGATTACTTAAAAATTTCACTGTTAAGTTGTTAGGCTTGAAAAAATTTCGGGATGGATAACATTCTAGGAAATTTGTTATAAAGCATGTAAGCGAGAACAAAATATGTTGAATTGATTGTGGGGTCAGTCATTTTAGTTTGTGGGGTCAGTCATCCATCATAAAAAATAGGTAGAATTGATTGTTAAGGTCTTGGAAAAATTTATTTACATTGAAGTATTCATACCAATAAGAGTGTTGAGTGGATTGTCACAGTGTGAAGTGCAGTAACTTAGAGAAGTAAAAAAATCATGAATGATATAAGTTATCCTTTAAATAAAATAGGTTGATAAAATTATATGGTTATCTAACTAATTTTGAGCAAAAATGAGATTAGATAATTTCATCATAAATAATTGGTGGAATTTTCTTATGTACTACTTTAAATAGTTATTTGCATGTATTAAACAATTCCTAAACTTATTAGACCCGAATTAGTTAGCAAGTTGATTCATAGGCTTTATATATATATATACACACAAAAAATAAGTCTATGGACTTACCTTTGAATCGGAAGACTTCAACTTTATTTAACCCATGACTAGTTTTGCCTAACCTAATTGCGAATAATACGGATTGGTATAAACATATTTGTCTAATTCTATTTACAAGTTTATTTATCAAGTACTTAATTCTTGTAAAAAAAAAGTATTTAATTGGAAACTAAATTTTTATTCAAACAATGGACCATAAATCAAGCACTTTAATATTCACTTAGTCCCATCATAATTATTATAATTATTGTGTAAAAAAATACTTTAAAATAATTACTATTTTAGTTTTTTAATATGACATTAATTTTTTCACATATAATGTTAATAATAGGCTTAAATACATTTGAGATCTTAGAGATATATATATATATATAAAATTTGTTTTAAATATTTAATAATTTTTTTCATTACACTAGATGTATGATATATTAAAAATTTTGTTCAAAATTTATGTGGTTAAATGATGTCATCTCAATAACACTGTCAATATATATCAATTATTAGAATAATATCTTATCATTATGACAAGATTCTGAATAAAACTATTAATATATAAGAGATTCAACAAAAATTGAATATATTCTAAGGACCTAAAAATTATTTAAGCCTTAATAATATTAATGATAAATAATAAAATTCTTAAATAAATTAATGATAATATAACATTAATCTCTTATCATTTAAAATAATAGTAATTTGGTGTAAGGAAGGATTACCTCTTTTTTGATGCTGTATAGCTGTGTGGAGTGGAGAACTTCGACGACACTGTGAAAGCGGCTGGTCCGCAGGTAATGGAATTTGCAACAGAAGTGAGAGAATTTGCTCATTACCATTCACCACTGCCGAACACAGTGGTGATCTCTTTGACTTGTTCAAACAATGGACTACAGCCTTATCCTGGTCGAAAATCTCTTTAACCACATCAACATCCCCACTGTAGACAGCCTCGTGCAAAGGAGTATTCCCACATTCATTTGTTTCTCTTGTTATCTTTTTATCTTTCATCTCATCATATGTTGACTGCTTTGTGGCATATTGGGAGAGAATCAACTTGACTGTCTCATATTTCTTAGACCTCGCAGCAACATGAAGTGGAGTGTCACCTCTTACATTTCTCCTAATTAGAAGCAAAGGAAAGAGATCACAAATCCTCCCCACAATCATTTCTTTCCCCAAATCTGCTGCCACATGAAGCAGTGAATCACCTGCTATGGTGACTTTATCAAAAACATCAGACAAACGTAGCTTATTTTCCTCAGATTGTTGCTTCAACACCATAACAAAGCTAGCACCATGTCCTTCTTTAACAGCTTCATACAACTTGTAAATCATAGCTTTTCCAACAATTTCCTTATGCAGTAGTCCCACTTGTGAAGCTGTATCAACATCAATTCTCAGTTGGTCCATAATTTACGTATGCTAAGCGATTAAGGTTGTAATGTAATTGCACAGCTGAGAGCTCACAATACCTGTAGTTGGTAGTATTAATCAAGCTAGGAGTGTACGTGGGAGTAGTAAATGAATTAAATAATTAAAATATATTATTTTTATTAATGAATTAAATAATTAATTGGCATCTATCATTATCGATCAAAGGATGGGGTGTGTGAGTGTAAATGGATATGGTATATGGTATTGGTTGGTAGAAAATTCTTGGTTGAAGTGAAGTCAATTTTTCACTTAGTCTACTTCCATTCCCACGCCGCCATCTTAGACTCTTCGTTTGTGACAGCCTGGCAAGACAATGGCAAAGACTTTAACAAGTCAATTTTTGTTTTTTTTTTTTCTCAAAGACAGAGACCTCTTGAACTCTTCCAGCAATAAATGATTTGTTCTTCTGTACAATCAAACCTAATAATGATCAAGCATTTTATCGCATGTTTAATTTAAGGGATATAATTATTTTTCATATACCATATGTTGGTTCCTATTTAACATATTTATGCACAAATTTATAATTATTATGATGGATGATATATAGATGCAAAATAAAGCATAATATATATTTTAGAATTTAAATAAGTTGAGATAAAATCATATACTTATTAATATTCACTTTATCTAAACATAAACATATATATTCACTTCCAGGTTTTTTTTGGTTCGTTTAGATTGTTTTTTGGTTCTTGAAAACTTCCAGTTACTTATATCTAGTTCGTATATTTTTTTTCAGGAAAAAAGAAACCCAATAAAATGAAGTAAATTTGTAAGTTGTGCGCTGTGTTTTATTTCAATGCTTAGTGTCTTAGTGATTAATTAATTAATGAAGTAAATATATATATATATATATATATATATATATATATAAGTAAACGTTGATTACTTTTATTTTATTTAATGAGATTATGTTAAAAATATTCTTCATTTAATAATGAATAATTTATGTTTGATGTCAAATTTTAAGGATAATTTTTGGTTATTCATAACATGGGCATGCCATATTTTGGTCTTGTTAGTTAAGGAGCAATGGAGGGGACAAGGCCACGGTGAGGCTTTGTTGAAAGCAGCAATTCAGAAATGCAGTACAAGGAAAGTTTTGCGCATAATGCTTCATGTGGATCCCTTGAGGACTCCTGCAGTGAATCTTTACAAGAAACATGGTTTCCAAGTTGACACTTTGGTTGAAGGGTACTACTCCTCAGATAGAAATGCTTATAGAATGTACTTGGACTTCGATTCAAGTTGAAGGAGAAAATGAATAACATTTGACACATGATCTGTGGTTAATTTAAAGAACAATTTTATAACAGATGAAGGACAAGCATTTTAATAAAGAGGGCTTGTAGTTTTTACTTTTGTTTTCCAAACAGAAAATGGAAGATATATGTTCTGCAATTGTCTGTACTACTAGACACTAGTACATGCTTTGTCAATGACAGGTAACATTGTGAAAATGTCTAAAGAAACTATAGAAAGATTGATGATTACGAAGGTGGAAATGCTTAAAATAATTTTGAACCTTCTATTGATAGTTGAAATATTTTGAGTTTACGAAATCATAAGCCAAATATATTTGAGATTCAACATCATTTTGTTTGTATCAGCAAAATTTTCCATATAAAAAACAGAGTGGAAATTTTTCCTAAGTAAAAATAAATAAAATTTAAAGAAATGGAAAATTTTCGAAAGTTGATTTTTGGAGTAAATATAAATAAAAGAGAAATGCAAAAAGGTGATAACAAATTCCTTTGTTGCTGCCCAGGATCGAACTGGGGACCTTTAGTGTGTAAGACTAACGTGATAACCACTACACCACAGCAACTATTCCCTCACATTATAAAACAAGTTTTATATTTACTTAAAATAGAATGATGACGTCATTAATAGCCTGAAAAACTGAGCCATAAAATAACCAAAAGAAGAAACTAATAACCTCTTCGAATCCATTGATACGCATTCGAGCCCTAGATTTCAATCTAGGGTTTCTTTGCACGCTAATTCCATCTTCAAATTCTGCCTTCATTCGATTCAGGGGGGAATTAAATTGTTTCTATTTTTTTTCGAATTTACCACAAATTAGAAATCGATAAAGAAAATGGTGAGGGTGTTGAGAAGCTGCATTCAATCGATTTTGAAGCTGGTGAACTCGGTGATTGGGATGGCGGGGCTTGCCATGATTCTGTACTCTGCATGGATGATTAGGGTTTGGCAGAGGAAGATGGGCGAACTTCCCTTTGGTCACGATTCTGATTACCCACCTCCGTGGTAAAATTCTTACTTTTTTTTCTTCCTTTTTTTTTCCTTGTGATCAGAAACTTTGGACTTCGATTGACCCATGGCAAATAAGATTTGAGCAGAGAAAAATGTTTTTTGAGGATACATTTTGAAATTGTTTTTTGGTTATATGGTGCTAATTGATTTTTTTTTTTATTAAAGTCTTGAGTGGAAGATATGTTTTAGGTTGTGAAAGAGAGAATTGTTTATTGGGGGAGTTGTGTTTGGCATTATAAAGCTGTTGAGTTTTGTATTCTGTCCACTTGCTAGCTGTTAATGGAATTAAGAGAACTAGGAAATGAATTATGTATAAGCCGGAGTTTTGGAGCAGTGATGAGGTTCTGGCTTAGGATTTAGATATGTTCAAGGTTTTAAATTGTGGTTGCAATTGCGGTTTTGTTATAATCATCGACATTGTGGAAAGTTTATTGCGGTCGCAGAAACTCCAAAAACCTTGATGTTAGATGCGGCTGCCATTTTTTTAAAACAATGATATGTTCAGTTTGTGAGGTACACTGGTTGGTACTTAAAATTTGTTTGCTTGAGAAATAATTGTGTACAAAGTCCAAACACAGTATTTCCTGCTAGTTTGATTCTTCTTTACATTATTAAGTTTTTTGATCTTTATGTATGGACAGATTGTGAACAAATTGCTTTCTTCTGCATTCAGGTTCATTTACATGTTTCTTGGCCTTGGAGTTGCTTTCTGTGTAATCACTTGTTTAGGTCATGTTGCTGCAGAAACTGCTAATGGCTGTTGCCTATATTTGGTATCCTTTTCTTTAGTCTACCGTTATATTTCAATCTATGATGCACGAATACAGGCACTAGTATCTGATATGTCTCTGATGCAAAGCAAGGATATAACATTTCTAAAAAATTAGTTTGTATGTATGGCACGATACAACATAGCACATGAAATTTATTGATATCATATCATAACATAAGAAAATTATAAAGTCATTGTAAGATTACTCTTAACATTTTTATCCATTTTCTTAAAACCTAAATTAGAGACTTTTAATTTTAAGTGTTAAATGCATTAATGAAAATATGTTTAATTTAATAAAATAAATAAGGTTATATTTAAGGTAGCTATTATTAGCTAACAATTTAAATGATGAAATGATTACTGTTTAATGTATTTATCTTTTGATCCCCCCATGTACTTAATGATTTTGGTACTTTTAACTTAATTTAACTTCTGGTAAGTATTGATCAAACACCACTGGTAATTTTCACTGCTGAAACTTTTAATTTTCTGCACTGATTCTAATTTTTAATTATTAATGCATCCTAAGAAAAAATATTTAAATAAAATAAACAATTCAATAATATTTATGATAACTATAATAATTTAAATAAGGGAATTTTCACTGTTGAATGTATTCATAAATTTCCTGTGTACTGAATTATTTTTGCACTTTTCACTTAATTTCACTTTTGGTAAATATTAAACAAACACCAATAATATTTTTTAGTGATAAAACTTTTAATTTTGTGTACTGAATTGAGCTTTCAAGTAGCCTAAACAGCAGTAGCATTGTGTTCAATTGCAAAAATTCTCATTATGTGGTCATTAAGTCATTAAGGCGCTGTTGACCTTGACTTCCTACAGTATATGGTATTTGTGGTTTTGCTTATCATGCTGGAAGCTGCAGTAACTGTTGATGTATTTGTAAACCAGGACTGGGAGAAGGTATTGTATATAAAGAACTTTCTCAGTAATGTTTTTGTTAATTCAATACTTCTGTAGTCTCTTCCTGTGCAATAGATGCATTAAACCATTATCTGATCCATTGAAACATCGAAATTGGAATCAGGACTTCCCAAAAGACCCCTCCGGGAGTTTTGATCAGTTCAAGAATTTTATCAGGTCAAATTATGAGATGTGCAAATGGGTAGGCCTGTCACTTGTTTCTGTACAGGTAAATCTCCCTCTTCTCTGTGTGTGACACTAGTATAGTAATTTATGACACACTTACTGTAGAAGCATAATTACCAAATGTAAAAGATTCTTCCAACTTCCTAGATGATTACAATTTACAATTTCTCAACGCATTTAAGTTATTTAGTTCAAGTGAATTTTGTATTCAGGTTTTCAAGATTGTCTAATTAGCTTCTTCCTTTTGTGAATAAAGCATACTAAGAAAACTATGTCTCTAATGATTGGAAAATACTGAATTTTAAAACAATATTTATTGCTTTCCCTAAACAAGTTTGGGGACCTGTTGTATGTGAGACTAACACGATACACACTACACAGCAGCAACTTTCTTCTTTTGCACACATCTCTTTCACACTGTCAGGATCAGGTTTTATCTTTTATTAAAAATGGAAAAAGAAAATATTGGATTTTGTCATTTGTTTCTAACTGCATCCTGTTATGTTTGCCCTTTATTTATAGTTTATATGCTTTGTTAGTTATTTGTAATTTGGATGCATATTTTATGATTAAGGGATTGATGAAGGTAATACTCCTGTCGTGGATGATCTGAACCTATTATTCTATCTATATAATTACTTAGTTTGTAAAACAACTGGCCACTAGTACAATGTCTACTGTTTTTCTAATACATTTGTTCTTTCAGTAGAGTACCTGGTCAGCTACTGCGTATTTCTTCTTGTGCTTTGTTACATATTTCTTTAGACTACTACTTCTGGTTCTAAAAAGTGAAGATGGAGTTACTTTTTGGAATTTTGGTTAATGAATGATGTATTAATGGATGGCTGCCTGTGCTGTTAAGCAGGGACTCTCTTTATTATTGGCAATGATACTCAAAGCACTAGGGCCACATCAATATTATGACAGTGATGATGAATATGCTCCTGACAGGGTGCCACTCTTGAGAAATGCTCCGCCTCATTATGTTGTTGTTGATCCAGGATATGTGCATGGAATTGATGCATGGAGGAGACAAGGTAAAAAAAATTGGAATTCTTTAATTGATCATAATTTTCTTATTCGAGTCATCTTGGATTTCCATTGTCATTTATTTTCACTAGTTTGTTTCAAATACCTATTATCATGCATCAGGCTCAGTGTTAAATGGTTTGAAGAGGCAAGTAGGCTTGTAGACTGTACTTTGATGTATACTATAATTTAAGAACTTGAAAATGGTTATGTATTAGATTAAATCTATAGCATTAAAATAGATCGATTTTCTCCATTCCTCTTTTTTGAAACTTGTTTAAAATTAGAACATTAATCTCTGCTAATGATTTTTTTTGTATGATATTGATTTAATTTTAGTGTTTACATTATTATGTCAGTGGTCAGATACTTCATGAAATATCTATTGGATTTTATTTAGTCACTATTTATTAGTTAACTTGTGGAATAAAGGCTAGGCTATTGTTTTATTGTACATTAGTCAGCATGTTAAACATTAGGTCTTGCTTGCACTTTTCTATTTTTAAATGGAAGTTTCCTTCTTAATCAGACAAATAGGTAAGGCCATTTTGCTTTGAATTGAACCTTGATGCTTGGAGCCATGGAAGGTGGGCGTGGCAATCATTTTCGATGCCAGTTGACTTAGAAGGGGACCTGTATGCTGGAGATGGATTAGCTATTGGATTAATGGCTATGAGAGAAACAAGTTCTTATCGTGACCCTTGCATCTGTTACACCAATTTCATACAGTTATGAGCAAACGTATACGTTGTATCATATATTTTTATATTTCTTTTTTGGGTGAATGTACGAACGTATGTATCATATTGATTCATGTCTGTATATCATAAATAAAATGCAGAATCTCTTGATGAATGATCCCCCTGTATCTTCTGTTAAAAGTATCACAGAAGTTGGATCAATAGATAGATAAGAACAAATTTTCCTTTGTTTATCCTGATTACTGATCATTCATCCAGTTGATACAAAATGGAATTTTGGTGCCCGGTGCATTTACACAAAAACATGACTGTCCTTTGTTTTTTCTTTCTATATTTTTTTATTGTGCCTTTTTGCTTTTTTTTTTTTACTTGAGATTTGGATGATAAACTTCATTTCATCACTGGATCAAATGGAGATGAAATGATTTCTTACAGGTATCTTGCGTGTTTTAAAAAAGAAACAGAAAAATCTTCGTTTTAAATTTTCATTAGACAGAGACACTTGTTTTTTTTTTCTTTGTAATTAGTGTAATTTCAGTCAGATTTTTGTAGTACTGTGTAAATTATATCTGCAACGGGATCCATCATCCATGTACACGTTTCAAGGCCTTGGCACTGGCAGTTTCGTTGTGTAATTATTTGCTGCTGAAGCTGCTGCCTGCAAATGGTTTTCATATTTATCATTTAAATTTAGTCGATTTTTATATTTTTAAAGGGAGTTAAAATAGTTGTTTTAAAATAATGTGAAACTTGTATTAGATTTACTAAGATATCAGACATTATGGAACTCAATTGATATTTGAAAAAAAAAACTATAACACAATGACATTTGTCTAAAAAATGATTCTTTTAACAATCCAGAAATAATCTTATATTTGATTTTTAAAATATTTTGATGGCTTATTGAACTTACTTTTTAAGCAATTTTTATTATATTTATCATCTTTTTTGGTTAAAAAATTAATGGATTATTATAATTTTTATTTACATGAATTTAATGGAACAAGTTTTGTCACAAATCAATTAAAAATAATTTAAAATTGTGTCCAAAAAGAAAAAAATTATCATGTTTCAAAAAGATCATTTTTTATTCACTTAAAAAACATAAGGGACAAAATTAGATTTTTAAAAATATAAAAAACCTAAAAAAATTTAATCACAAATATAAAAAACTAAAATTGTATTTTAATTAAATATTTTTACACCACCAATTAAACTAAACTATTTTAAACTATTAATTAAACAAGTTACCTTACTACATTAAATTGTGTTATTTTTAAGAAATAAATAATTATTTTTTAAAAAATTATCCATCATTGAAATTTGACATTAAACATAAATTATTCATTATTAAAAGAAGAATATTTTCAACATAATCTCATTAAATAAAATAAAAGTAATCAACGTTTACTTATAATATATATATATATATATATATATATATATATATATATATATATATTTACTTCATTAATTAATTAATCACTAAGACACTAACCATTGAAATAAAACACAGCGCACAACTTACAAATTTACTTCATTTTATTAGGTTTCTTTTTTCTTAAAAAAAAAATACGAACTAGATATAGGTAACTGGAAGTTTTCAAGAACCAAAAAAAAATCTAAACGAACCAAAAAAAACCTGGAAGTGAATATATATGTTTATGTTTAGATAAAGTGAATATTAATAAGTATATGATTTTATCTCAACTTATTTAAATTCTAAAATATATATTATGCTTTATTTTGCATCTATATATCATCCATCATAATAATTATAAATTTGTGCATAAATATATTAAATAGGAACCAACATATGGTATATGATAAATAATTATATCCCTTAAATTAAGCATGTGATAAAATGCTTGATCATTATTAGGTTTGATTGTACAGAAGAACAAATCATTTATTGCTGGAAGAGTTCAAGAGGTCTGTCTTTGAGGAAAAAAAAAGACAAAAATTGACTTGTTAAAGTCTTTGCCATTGTCTTGCTAGGCTGTCACAAACGAAGAGTCTAAGATGGCGGCGTGGGAACGGAAGTAGACGAGTGAAAAATTGACTTCAATTCAACCAAGAATTATATACACTCACACACCCCATCCTTTGATCGATAATGGTAGATGCCAATTAATTATTTAATTCATTAATAAAAATAATATATTTTAATCCTTTAATTTTGAATTAATTTTTTTAATCTTTTGAAATTTATAAAATATGTTTTTAAGTCCTTATGCATAATGTTAGCAACACATGGAATAAAAGATTTATAATTTATAAAAACTTTTTGACTATTAAAATATGTCTGAATCGTGTCAGAAAAAAATTATAAATTTATTAACTATTTTAAATATTGCTTTAATTTTTTCATTAACTTGATTTTGATAGTTTTTAATTGTCCAAAATTGTACTTTATAATATAAAATAAAAAACCAAACACTATGATCGTGTATTTATCAAAATTTGGAGTTGCTATTTCAAGATAGACATAATAAATGTAAATTCCTAGATTTCACACGTCGGTTCATAAGACACCTTTATTAAGAAGATAAGAGAAAAAATTTGTAAAACAAATGACTCTAACGCTCAAGTACATGTCTAAATATAAGCTCGGGTGAGTGAATGAGAGACATGTTTTTTGGTCGTGTGTTGAAGTATGTGGGATTGTCGTGTTAAGAATTTGATGAAATTTGTATGTATAAGAGTGAAATGTAACGGTTGATTATTGTTTATATGAACTATTATAATCTTTGTAGATGATTTTTGACTTATAAATAATAACCGATAACTAAATCATAATGTTAGAGATAAATATTAACTTATCGATAAAAAATTAGAAAATAATTATACCATGTAAATAATGTGTGACTTTATATTTAATTAATTATCCTACAATAAATAAATATATTCAAATATTAATAAATCAAAAATAAAAAAGTCTAACGGGTAAGAATCAAATGTCTACGCTCTTATTATTCTGTTGACCCTAAACAATAAAAGTTGTGAAAAATTGTCATAAATTATCATCTCTTATTTATTTTTTTTACTCAAACAATACATGAGAACTAAAAAAACTTTAAATATAAAGTACTAAAAATCATGGACCGTGGTCCTAAAAACTCGGATGCTGCAAACTGGTAACAGAGATGCCGTGAGAGGATGAACAACCTCAATCATGGACCGTGGTCCTAAAATCATCGTGAGCGACAATAACGACATAGGTTTTAAAGCCGTGACAGTGAGAGAGACAAGGATTGGTGAGGGAGACAAGTAAACGGTTAGAAATTTTAAAAATATTATAAATAGAATAAATAATTATTTTTTAAAAAATTATCCTTAAAATTTGACATCAAACATAAATTATTCATTATTAAATGAAGAATATTTTTAACATAATCTCATTAAATAAAATAAAAGTAATCAACGTTTACTTATATATATATATATATATATATATATATATATATTTACTTCATTAATTAATTAATCACTAAGACACTAAGCATTGAAATAAAACACAGCGCACAACTTACAAATTTACTTCATTTTATTGGGTTTCTTTTTTCCTGAAAAAAAATATACGAACTAGATATAAGTAACTGGAAGTTTTCAAGAACCAAAAAACAATCTAAACGAACCAAAAAAAACCTGGAAGTGAATATATATGTTTATGTTTAGATAAAGTGAATATTAATAAGTATATGATTTTATCTCAACTTATTTAAATTCTAAAATATATATTATGCTTTATTTTGCATCTATATATCATCCATCATAATAATTATAAATTTGTGCATAAATATGTTAAATAGGAACCAACATATGGTATATGAAAAATAATTATATCCCTTAAATTAAACATGCGATAAAATGCTTGATCATTATTAGGTTTGATTGTACAGAAGAACAAATCATTTATTGCTGGAAGAGTTCAAGAGGTCTCTGTCTTTGAGAAAAAAAAAAAACAAAAATTGACTTGTTAAAGTCTTTGCCATTGTCTTGCCAGGCTGTCACAAACGAAGAGTCTAAGATGGCGGCGTGGGAATGGAAGTAGACTAAGTGAAAAATTGACTTCACTTCAACCAAGAATTTTCTACCAACCAATACCATATACCATATCCATTTACACTCACACACCCCATCCTTTGATCGATAATGATAGATGCCAATTAATTATTTAATTCATTAATAAAAATAATATATTTTAATTATTTAATTCATTTACTACTCCCACGTACACTCCTAGCTTGATTAATACTACCAACTACAGGTATTGTGAGCTCTCAGCTGTGCAATTACATTACAACCTTAATCGCTTAGCATACGTAAATTATGGACCAACTGAGAATTGATGTTGATACAGCTTCACAAGTGGGACTACTGCATAAGGAAATTGTTGGAAAAGCTATGATTTACAAGTTGTATGAAGCTGTTAAAGAAGGACATGGTGCTAGCTTTGTTATGGTGTTGAAGCAACAATCTGAGGAAAATAAGCTACGTTTGTCTGATGTTTTTGATAAAGTCACCATAGCAGGTGATTCACTGCTTCATGTGGCAGCAGATTTGGGGAAAGAAATGATTGTGGGGAGGATTTGTGATCTCTTTCCTTTGCTTCTAATTAGGAGAAATGTAAGAGGTGACACTCCACTTCATGTTGCTGCGAGGTCTAAGAAATATGAGACAGTCAAGTTGATTCTCTCCCAATATGCCACAAAGCAGTCAACATATGATGAGATGAAAGATAAAAAGATAACAAGAGAAACAAATGAATGTGGGAATACTCCTTTGCACGAGGCTGTCTACAGTGGGGATGTTGATGTGGTTAAAGAGATTTTCGACCAGGATAAGGCTGTAGTCCATTGTTTGAACAAGTCAAAGAGATCACCACTGTGTTCGGCAGTGGTGAATGGTAATGAGCAAATTCTCTCACTTCTGTTGCAAATTCCATTACCTGCGGACCAGCCGCTTTCACAGTGTCGTCGAAGTTCTCCACTCCACACAGCTATACAGCATCAAAAAAGAGGTAATCCTTCCTTACACCAAATTACTATTATTTTAAATGATAAGAGATTAATGTTATATTATCATTAATTTATTTAAGAATTTTATTATTTATCATTAATATTATTAAGGCTTAAATAATTTTTAGGTCCTTAGAATATATTCAATTTTTGTTGAATCTCTTATATATTAATAGTTTTATTCAGAATCTTGTCATAATGATAAGATATTATTCTAATAATTGATATATATTGACAGTGTTATTGAGATGACATCATTTAACCACATAAATTTTGAACAAAATTTTTAATATATCATACATCTAGTGTAATGAAAAAAATTATTAAATATTTAAAACAAATTTTATATATATATATATATCTCTAAGATCTCAAATGTATTTAAGCCTATTATTAACATTATATGTGAAAAAATTAATGTCATATTAAAAAACTAAAATAGTAATTATTTTAAAGTATTTTTTTACACAATAATTATAATAATTATGATGGGACTAAGTGAATATTAAAGTGCTTGATTTATGGTCCATTGTTTGAATAAAAATTTAGTTTCCAATTAAATACTTTTTTTTTACAAGAATTAAGTACTTGATAAATAAACTTGTAAATAGAATTAGACAAATATGTTTATACCAATCCGTATTATTCGCAATTAGGTTAGGCAAAACTAGTCATGGGTTAAATAAAGTTGAAGTCTTCCGATTCAAAGGTAAGTCCATAGACTTATTTTTTGTGTGTATATATATATATAAAGCCTATGAATCAACTTGCTAACTAATTCGGGTCTAATAAGTTTAGGAATTGTTTAATACATGCAAATAACTATTTAAAGTAGTACATAAGAAAATTCCACCAATTATTTATGATGAAATTATCTAATCTCATTTTTGCTCAAAATTAGTTAGATAACCATATAATTTTATCAACCTATTTTATTTAAAGGATAACTTATATCATTCATGATTTTTTTACTTCTCTAAGTTACTGCACTTCACACTGTGACAATCCACTCAACACTCTTATTGGTATGAATACTTCAATGTAAATAAATTTTTCCAAGACCTTAACAATCAATTCTACCTATTTTTTATGATGGATGACTGACCCCACAAACTAAAATGACTGACCCCACAATCAATTCAACATATTTTGTTCTCGCTTACATGCTTTATAACAAATTTCCTAGAATGTTATCCATCCCGAAATTTTTTCAAGCCTAACAACTTAACAGTGAAATTTTTAAGTAATCATCAACCATATAGTCTCATAACTATACAGTCTCTAGATCCCTTTCTGGTATGAATTTTTTAAAGTGTTATATGTTCACCAGCTTTTGCCTGATTCTTTCTCGAACCTCATTGTATTGAAAAAGAAGTTTACTCTAATATCATTTGTAACATATAATTGATTTTTGATTTCTTGACGGCTTTCCTTCATACTATGACATTTCACGCGATGATACTTTATTCAACATCCTTAAAATTTGAATTTACTTCTATCACTTTATGCTACACCTCTATGACCTTTGTGAAATGTAGACACAATATTTAGGAAGAATACAAATTGATTGTAGAATCTTGACAGTTTGACCTTTGCTTACAAATTCTTTTATATATAGAGTTACATAAGTCCAAATTAGGTGAAACTAAAATTATTTGTTAATAACATCTAGCACTACATTTTTTTATGAAGACATGTAATTCTAATTTGATCTTCTTAATAACTCGTTCACATTAAAATCTAATCATTGATTACTCTTTTGACATGTCTCGGTTCTCATATTATTCTCCTAAGTTAAGATAAGACCTTTAATTTTTAAATAAGATATCTACAATTTCAACATAATTCGTTTATCATCCCATAATACAAAACATGAATCATCACAATATTCCTAACTCATTCAACTAAATATAAATGAGAAGAATAAAAACATACATCAACAACAAAAATATTTAATATTGTTTAATCATGTCCAGAAACAAGATCTAACTAATTTATTTTACTTTGATTTGTTCTATTGTAGTTATGATACAAGCGATAATAGAAATAAGGCCTGAGCTAGTTTATTTAAGGGATGAAGACGGAAATACTCCCCTTCATTATGCAGTTGACATTGGTTATGTTGACGGATTTCGTATTTTATTTAAAAATTCATTGCTAAATAAATTGGATCAAACTGCCTTGGAACGAAACAAGAAGGGCCATCTTCCCCTTCATCTTGCTTGCAAAAGGGGTTGTGTTGAGATGGTAAAAGAATTCTTTGAACCTGGATCCGGATGGCCCATTAATCCTTATGTTCTCCTCAATCAAAAGGGTCAAAACATTCTTCACATTGCGGCAAAGAATGGAAGAGATAATGTGGTAGAATACCTACTAGGAAATTGCAACACTGGTGATCTACATATAAACCAGAAAGACTATGATGGGAACACTCCATTGCATTTGGCTTCCAAAAATTTATTTCAGCAAGTTATCAGCTTGATCACAGAGGATAAGAGGACTGATCTGAATCTCACGAATGAAGACGGTTTAACGGCTGGTGATATCAGTAAGACCTTTGAACATCCAATGTTGCGTGGAAGAGAGGTATGTGCTTCATCTTGACTTCATTATAAGTAGATTAACATGTTTCTATGGATAGAAAAGATAAAATTTAATTAAATAAAATGAGATGTAACGATAATGAATCCTATGTTTTAATAATTTGTTGATCCCCATTATAGAATTATTCTCTTTTTGGTCATTTAAAAAAAATAATCTATTAAACTCTTGTGATTTATATTATTTAATTTTAATCTATTATTGTATATTCAATCACAACATGAAATTCTACTGCTTGACTATATATGCATAATTATTTTTTATTTTATGTTTACCTCTGCTTTTCTACTTTGAAATTTTACAATATTTTCATGTGGCTAGATTTTATCCATGGAGTTATCAAAAGGAGCTGGAGTCCCTGTAAATCACATGTTGCATTCTCAACGCCAACCACAGCCTGAAAAAGACACCTCTGATTTTCAACGCAAATCACTGTCTGAAAAAGACACCCGTGAGGCATTTTTGATTGTTGCAGCGTTGTTGATGACAGTGTCATTTGCAGCTGGTTTTACTGTACCGGGAGGTCTATATAGCTCTGATGACCCAAACCCTAAAATTAGAGGAACTGCAGTTTTTGCTGGTGATCCAGGATTCTGGATATTCATCATCTTCAATACCATAACTATGTATAGCTCTGCAATGGCATGTGGACTTCTGTCTGTGGGAATAGTTAATCAGTCTAAATTAACTCGTAACATTCATTTTCCGCACTTGTTTTTGACATGTGCCTTTCTGGCAGCATCAGTGGCCTTTTTGTCTGCTGTAGCTCTAGTTGTGGCCAGTAACCGTTTACTCGCAGGTGCTACAATCCTCATTGGAGCCTTTCACTATATCCTCTACATTTTTCTAATAAAATAATGTCGAGCAAATGAAACTTTGATGACTGATGAAATTAAATCTAAGTCATCACTTCCACTTATTTATTCCAGTTTGATCGAGGAGTTTTTTCTCGAGAAATATAGGTGGTAAGCCCAAAAATCTTCTTCATTCTCAGAAAGCAAACAAGGACAAGGACAATGGATTAGAAGAGCATGTGCAACAAGGCAATGGAGTAGAAGTTTTTATTGTTTTTACTGGGATAGAATAAGAAAGACAATTCAGATCTTGTTCATTTAACTTTCCTTTATGTATGAGATGAAACTTGGGATTTGTTTGTCAAATTGAATCTGAAAAATTTAGTTTAAAATTAAGGTAATGTTTGATTTGATGGCGTATTTTCTGTTTTTTATTTCTTAAAAATGATTTTTATTTTCAATTTTTTATAACATTTTAAAAATATATATCAAGAAAAAAATATTGTTAGGTGTCATCACGTACGTTTTGACTTCATCAGGAAAAAAAAAAAAAACTTAAAACGTTATTGCTATGTTGTTTTCAATTTTTAGTCTGTTTTTGAATCCGGATTGTCCTGCTCCCTGTTCTGTAATCCGTTCCTGAAGTTGCAAGCAATTTCAAAAGATAAAGAAAAAAGGTCGTGATGCTGCAGGAAACTTGCACAATCAATTTAGAATTTTAAATCCTTTAATTAACAATTAAGAATGGAATAAAAAATATCTATAAATAGAACATAAGGAAATTTCCCTGGGTAGAAGTAGAACCTTAGAAGGAATTGAAGAGGAGATAAATATGGTATTTCTAATCCGATCTTGTTTAAATTATTTATGAATTATGAACACTGATTTGATGTTTTCTTTTTCTAGCAATATCAATCACGTACGGCATAATAATTCTCCGTGAAAATGTAAAATATGATATAATTGGGTGAAGAAATAAGAAAAGTTACTATGCAGTCAGATGCATAACACAGATACATTAGTTTCTACATTATTCAGAAAAAAATAAAAAAGTTTCTACACTGTGATTACTCCCTCAATACGGATACATATATTACTGAATCAGATAATAATAAATAGTCCAGTGCCATCAAGCAAAAAAGAATAAATACATTACTCGCTTAACCCCAACCCCAGCATTGCCACTACACCAAGCCAGAAACTTGTGCTCGTTTCAAATTCTTGCCCTTTACTTTTAGTTTATTATTTTTTAGTTATCTACCAATTTATTTAATGGGTCTGCTAGTCATTCCTTGTGCCGGCTTTTCCTCATATCTTTTATGGTTCTAACACTGTTTGATTTACACTTTAGAGTAGAGAAATTTTAAAATAGAAATAAAGAAGTTTTATTCTGTTGTTTGTTTTTGTAATGAGTAAGAAATAATATTGTGAAAAGTTGTTTGGTATGAATGAAATAAATAGAAACATAAAAATTCATTAAGTTGCACAAACAATTAATTATGATGCATATATTAATTTGGTAAAGAAAATCATTATGTAAATGAAATTATAGATCAATTTTTGTTATTCAAAATGTTTTTGTGAAAGCAAAAATTTGCTCATGCAAAAATATATTTTTTTATTCTCATAAATATGAAAATGTTAAAAATTTGTTTATGTAAATTTTTTAATATGTTTTTTTTAAAATTAAAATGTGTCAGTTTTTAACATGAACTTAAACTTAGATAAATTCAAACTTATAAGAATGATTTTTTAGACCAACTATGCATACAATTAATGTAATTAAATATGATATTTTTATATTAATTATACATATAACAAATGTAAAATATGACTTTTTGCATCAATTGTGAATTTAACCAATGCACAAAATGGATGCATGTAGGTTTGGATGTCGAATCACATATGCTGTTTTAATTAAACACTCGTTTCATAAACTTATGGAGCTGGGTTTATAAATTTGAACCTGGGGTCCTGGTATTTTTTTTTTTATAAATTTTGATACAGCCCTAGGATTTACAATTAATTTCTGTAAAGTGAGACCACAAAAAATATAGATTCAATTCATTCGTTTAAATGTTTTTTTTTTAATACTTGTTTTTATGTAAGTTATGAATTAAACAGATACAAGTTCTCTATCGCGGGTTATAGCAAGTCAACACCCGCAAAATTTTCTTTAAATATGATTTGTTATTTTTAGTTAATTTTACTAATATTTAATTTAGACTTTATTTTTATTTTTTGGCCACATGTTTGTTTTTAAATTATTTTTTTTTATTAACTATATGTCCAACGTAACTGGCCAACTAGCATATGCCAAGGGAATTAAACATGAGTGAATATTTTTATGAGCCCATTAGCTTCATGGAGGGCGTTTGACGCTTGTGAAGGGGATTTCTATTTAACTAGCTAGACTTAAAATTATCTAGCCTACTTACAATATAAATTACCATCAAAATTATAATAATAAGTTAGTAAGTTAGAAATAACTTATTATTACCATAACAATAAACTTGTAAAGTTTGAGTTTGTCTCATCTAAATAATTAAATCTAAATTTAAGTTTAAATTTAAGTTTTAATTTCCTCATTTAATTAAACAATCAAACTTGATCAAACATTTAATAAATGAAATTTGAATAATTTATGAATAGTTTGAGTCATTTACATTCTTTAAATTAACCACAGATCATGTGTCAAATGTTATTCATTTTCTCCTTCAACTTGAATCGAAGTCCAAGTACATTCTATAAGCATTTCTATCTGAGGAGTAGTACCCTTCAACCAATGTGTCAACTTGGAAACCATGTTTCTTGTAAAGGTTCACTGCAGGAGTCCTCAAGGGATCCACATGAAGCATTATGCGCAAAACTTTACTTGTACTGCATTTCTGAATTGCTGCTTTCAACAAAGCCTCTCCGTGGCCTTGTCCCCTCCATTGCTCCTTAACTAACAAGACCAAAATATGGCATGCCCATGTTATGAATAACCAAAAAATTGAAGAATCAATACAAGTAATGTTTCAAAACACTTCTTACTATCTAAGGTTTATGAGGACGACTTAGAAGACCACATCAGTCTCATCTTTACAAGTAGTAAAAAAAGCTTTAATCTTTTTAATTGGGTAATTTCATCAAACAGGTTATGGTCATAACTTGAATTGAGAACGCCAGCACAAAAATTAACATAGAAAAGACGAAATTTGAAATTTTGAATGCAACCACTATTTCGTGACTTAGATGCAAATAAGAAAACGAAGTGGGGTGAAACCTGCGAGCTCGGTGATAGTGGCATACGAGGAAGAAGGCCAAGAATACATGACATAGCCTACAAGTTCGCCATCCACGTGAAGATAAAGCAATCCACTGTTCTTCTTTCTAAGTTCATCGTGAAAGAATGAAGTCAGTGATTCGTGCTCGGGAAAGATCTCTCTCTCCATTTTCACTATCTCTTCCACTGTATTACCACAGTTTCCATTGAGCTCAAGAATCGCCACATTCGCCATGATTCGTCAGTGTCGAGTTAAAACAGAACTTGAGACCTGATAGCATATATAGACTAATTCAGTTTATATGAATTTGTCAGTCACTAGATTTTGTTTATTTGGTAAAGAAAATCATTATGTAAATGAAATTATAGATTGATTTTTGTTATTCAAAATGTTTTTGTGAAGGCAAAAATTTGCTCATGCAAAAATATATTTTTTTATTTTCATAAATGTGAAAATGTTAAAAATTTGTTTATGTAAATTTTTTAATATGTTTTTTCATGTAAAAATTAAAATGTGTCATTTTTTAACGTGAACTTAAACTCAGATAAATTTAAACTTATAAGAATGATTTTTTAAACCAACTATGCATACAATTAATGTAATTAAATATGATATTTTTATATTA
Organism: Glycine soja; assembly: GCF_004193775.1. NCBI lineage: Eukaryota > Viridiplantae > Streptophyta > Magnoliopsida > Fabales > Fabaceae > Glycine > Glycine soja. The sequence goes on from NC_041007.1 coordinate 45,764,559, forward strand.
ATTATGCATATAATAAATGTAAAATATGACTTTTTTTATCAATTGTGAATTTAACCAATGCACAAAATGGATGCATGTAGGTTTGGATGTCGAATCAGATATGGTGTTTTAATTAAACACTCGTTTCATAAACTTATGGAGCTGGGTTTATAAATTTGAACCTGGGGTCCTGGTATTTTTTTTATAAATTTTGATACAGCCCTAGGATTTACAATTAATTTCTGTTAAGTGAGACCACAAAAAATATAGGTTCAATTCATTCGTTTAAATGTTTTTTTTTAATACTTGTTTTTATGTAAGTTATGAATTAAACAGATACAAGTTCTCTATCGCGGGTTATAGCAAGTCAACACCCGCAAAAATTTCTTTAAATATGATTTGTTATTTTTAGTTAATTTTACTAATATTTAATTTAGTCTTTATTTTTATTTTTTGGCCACATGTTTGTTTTTAAATTATTTTTTATTAACTATATGTCCAACGTAACTGGCCAACTAGCATATGCCAAGGGAGCTAAACATGGGTGAATATTTTTATGAGCCCATTAGCTTCATAGAGGGCATTTGACGCATGTGAAGGGGATTTGTATTTAACTAGCTACACTTAAAATAGGTTGGGCTGGCTGCTCTATCTAGCCTACTTACAATATAAATTACCATTAAAATTACAATAATAAGTTAGTAAGTTAGAAATAACTTATTATTAAGATGGCGGCGTGGGAATGGAAGTAGACTAAGATGAATTGACTTGTTAAAGTCTTTGCCATTGTCTTGCCAGGCTGTCACAAACGAAGAGTCTAAGATGGCGGCGTGGGAATGGAAGTAGACTAAGTGAAAAATTGACTTCACTTCAACCAAGAATTTTCTACCTACCAATACCATATACCATATCCATTTTCACTCCTAGCTTGATTAATACTACCAACTACAGGTATTGTGAGTTCTCAGCTGTGCAATTACATTACAACCTTAATCGCTTAGCATACGTAAATCATGGACCAACTGAGAATTGATGTTGATACAGCTTCACAAGTGGGACTACTGCATAAGGAAATTGTTGGAAAAGCTATGATTTACAAGTTGTATGAAGCTGTTAAAGAAGGACATGGTGCTAACTTTTTTTTGGTGTTGAAGCAACAGTGTGAGGAAAATAAGCTACGTTTGTCTGATGTTTTTGATAAAGTCACCCTAGCAGGTGATTCACTGCTTCATGTGGCAGCAAATTTGGGGCAAGAAAGGATTGTGGAGATGATTTGTGATCTCTTTCCTTTGCTTCTAATTAGGAGAAATGTAAGAGGTGACACTCCACTTCATGTTGCTGCGAGGTCTAAGAAATATGATATAGTCAAGTTGATTCTCTCCCAATATGCCACAAAGAAGTCAACACATGATGAGATGAAAGATAAAAAGATAACAAGAGAAACAAATGAATGTGGGAATACTCCTTTGCACGAGGCTGTCTACAGTGGGGATGTTGATGTGGTTAAAGATATTTTCGACCAGGATAAGGCTGTAGCCTATTGTTTGAACAAGTCAAAGAGATCACCACTGTGTTTGGCAGTGGTGAATGGTAATGAGCAAATTCTCTCACTTCTGTTGCAAATTCCATTACCTGCGGACCAGCCGCTTTCACAGTGTCGTCGAAGTTCTCCACTCCACACAGCTATACACCATAAAAAAAAAGGTAATCCTTCTTTACACCAAATTACTATTATTTTAAATGATAAGAAATTAATGTTACATTATCATTAATTTATTTATGAATTTTATTGTTCATCATTAATATTACTAAGATTTAAATAATTTTTAGATCTTTAAAATATATTTAATTTTTGTAAAGTCTTAATATTTTTTTTATTATTATAAATCTCTCATATATTAAAAGTTTTATTTTTAATTTTATCATAAATTAAATAATAATGAGATATCATTCTAATAATAAATATATATTAAAAAAGTTATTGAGATAATATCACGATATCATTTAATTGACGACTAAAATTTTAAATAAAATTTTTAATATATCATAGATTTGGTATAACAAAAAAATTTATTAAACACTTAAAATAAAAATTAAATATATATTAAAGATCTTAAATATATTTAAGCCTATTATTAATATTATATGTGAAAAAAATTAATGTTATATTAAAAAATTAAAATAACAATTATTTTGAAATGTTTTTTTACACAATAATTATAATAGGATAAAATGAATATTAAAGTGCTTGATTTATGGTCCGTGTGCTTGAATAAAAATTTAATTTCCAATTAAATACTTTTTTTAGAAGAATTAAGTACTCGATGAATAAACTTGTAAATAGAATTAGTCAAATATGTTTATACCAATCAATAATATTCACAATTAGGTTAGACAAAACTAGTCATGGGTTAAATAAAGTTGAAGTCTTTCGATTTAGAGGTCGGTTTATAGACTTTTTTTTGTTTATATATATATATATATATATATATATATATATATATATATATAAAAGTCTATGGATCAACTTACTAACTAATTCGGATCTAAAAATTTTAGGAATTGTCTAACCCAATCTAAGCAAAAATAATCATAAATATTCAATTAAATTAATACATGCAAGTAACCATTTAAAGTAATACATAAGAAAATTTCATCAATTATTTATGATGAAATTATCTAACCTCATTTTCACTCAAAATAAGTTAGATAAAATATAATTTTATCAACCTATTTTATTTAAAGGATAGCCTATAACATTTATGATTTTTTTTACTTTTCAGTAACTCTTACCTGCATTTCACATTATAACAATCCACTTAACATTCTTATTGATATGAATACTTCAACTTAAATAATTTTTTTTGAGACCCTAACAACCAGTTCTACCTATTTATATGATGGATTACTATCTTCACAAGCTAAAATGAGATTTGTTGACGTATTTTATTCTCACTTACATGTTTTCTGACAAATTTCCTAGAATATCATTCATCCTGAAATTGTTTCAAGCCTAACATGTTTAACTGTAAAAATTTTAAGTGATAGACTATCAAAAAATATGTACACCATGTTGATATAAGTAATACCAATCCTTTAAATAATCATCAACCGTATAGTCTCATAACTATACATAACTATACGGTCTCTAGATCCCTTTTTGGCATGATTTGTTTAGAGTGTTATATGCTCACCAGCTTTTGTCTGGTTCTTCCTCGAACCACATTGTCCTGGAAGAGAAGTTTAGTCTAATATCATTTGTAACATATCCTTGATTTTTGATTTCTCGACGACTTTCATTTACACTATGACATTTTATGCGATAACACTTTATTCAACATCCTTAAGATTTGAGTATTACTTCTATCGCTTTATGCTACACCTCTATGACCTTTGTGAGATGTAGACACAATATTTAGGAAGAATACAAATTGATTGTAGAATCTTGATAGTTTGACCTTTGCTTACAAATTCGTTTATATATAGAGTTACATAAGTCTAAATTAGGTGAAACTCAAGTTATTTGTTAGTAACATCTAATACTATATTTTTTTATGAAGACATCTAATTTTAATTTGGTCTTCTTAATAACTCGTTCACATTAAAATCTAATCATTGATTACTCTTTTGACATGTCTTGATTCTCATATTATTCTTCTAAGTTAAGATAAGACCTTTAATTTGTAAGATAAGATATCTAGGATTCCAACATAATCCGATTATCATCCCATAATATTAAACATAATTCTTCACAATATTCCTAACTCATTCAATTAAATATAAGCGAGAAGAATAAAAACATACACCAACAATTAAAATATTTAATAGTTTTTAATCATGTCCTGAAACAAGACCTAACTAATTTATTTTACTTTGATTTCTTCTATTGTAGTTGTGATACAAGCGATTATAGAAATAAGGCCCGAGCTAGTTTATTTAAGGGATGAAGATGGAAATACTCCCCTTCATTATGCAGCTGACATTGGTTATGTTGACGGATTTCGTATTTTATTAAAAAAATCATTGCTAAATAAATTGGATCAAACTGCCTTGGAACGAAACAAGAAGGGCCGTCTTCCCCTTCATCTTGCTTGCAAAAGGGGTTGTGTTGAGATGGTAAAAGAATTCTTTGAACCTGGATCCGGATGGCCCATTAATCCTTATGTTCTCCTCAATCAAAAGGGTCAAAACATTCTTCACATTGCGGCAAAGAATGGAAGAGATAAAGTGGTAGAATACCTACTAGGAAATTGCAACACTGATGATCTACATATAAACCAGAAAGACTATGATGGGAACACATCATTGCATTTGGCTTCCAAAAATTTATTTCCGCAAGTTATCAAGTTGATCACAGAGGATAATAGGACTGATCTGAATCTCACGAATGAAGACGGTTTAACGGCTGGAGATATCAGTAAGACCTTTAAACATCCAATGTTGCGTAGAAGAGAGGTATGTGCTTCATCTTGACTTCACTATAAATAGATTAACATGTCTCTGTGGATAGAAAAGATAAAATGTAATTAAACAAAATGAGATGTAACGATATTGAATCCTATGTTTTAATAACTTGTTGGTCCCCATTATAGAATTATTGTCTTTTTGGTCATTTAAAAAAATAATCTATTAAACTCTTGTGATTTATATTATTTAATTTTAATCTATTATTGTATACTCAGTCACAACATGAAATTCTACTGCTTGACTATATATGCATAATTATTTTTTATGTTTACTTCTGCTTTTCTACTTTGAAATTTTACAATATTTCCATGTAGCTAGATTTTTTCCATGAAGTTATTAAAAAGAGCTGGAGTCCCTGTAAATCACATGTTGCATTCTCAACGCCAACCACAGCCTGAAAAAGACACCTCTGATTTTCAACTCCAATCACAGCCTGAAAAAGACACCCGTCAGGCATTTTTGATTGTTGCAGCGTTGTTGATGACAGTGTCATTTGCAGCTGCTTTTACTGTACCAGGAGGTGTATATAGCTCTGATGACCCAAACCCTAAAATTAGAGGAACTGCAGTTTTGGCTCGTAAACCATTATTCGTGATATTCACCATCTTCAATATCATAACTATGTGTAGCTCCGCAATGGCATGTGCACTTCTGTCTGTGGGAATGGTTCTTCAGTCTGAACTTACTCCTACAATTCAATTTTCGCTCGTGTGTTTGTTATATGCCTTTTTCGCAGCACCAGTGGCGTTTATAGCTGCTGTAGTTATAGTTGTGGCCAATAACTATTTACTCACAATTGCTACAAGCGGCATTGGATGCGTGCTCGCTTTCTACACCGTTACGTTAATACTACCTTCAGTACTATCATATCTACAAGAAAAAGCGAACACTGATGCAATTATAGTGCATAGTCCAATACTTCGACCTCTTTATTGCTGTTCGATTCTTTTCTCGACAATAGGTGGTAAGCCCAAAATTCTTCTTCATTCTCAGAAAGCAAACAAGGACAAGGACAATTGATTAGAAGAGCATGTGCAACAAGGCAATTGAGTAGAAGTTATTATTGTTTTTACTGGGATAGAATAAGAAAGATAATTCAGATCTTGCTCATTTAACTTTCCTTTATGTATGACATGAAACTTGGGATTTGTTTGTCAAATTGAAACTGAAAAATTTAGTTAAAAATTAAGGTAATGTTTGATTTGATGGCTTATTTTCTGTTTTTTATTTCTTAAAAATGATTTTTATTTTCAAGTTTTTTAAGATTTTAAATATATATATCAAGAAAAAAATATTGTTAGGTGTCATCACGTACGTTTTGACTTCATCCGGAAAAAAAAAAAACTTAAAACGTTATTGCTATGTTGTTTTCAATTTTTAGTCTGTTTTTGAATCCAGATTGTCCTGCTCCCTGTTCTGTAATCCGTTCCTGAAGTTGCATGCAATTTCAAAAGAAAAAGAAAAAAGGTCGTGATGCTGCAGGAAACTTGCACAATCAATTTAGAATTTTAAATCCTTTAATTAACAATTAAGAATGGAATAAAAAATATCTATAAATAGAACATAAGGAAATTTCCCTGGGTAGAAGTAGAACCTTAGAAGGAATTGAAGAGGAGATAAATATGGTATTTCTAATCCGATCTTGTTTAAATTATTTATGAATTATGAACACTGATTTGATGTTTTTTTTTTCTAGCAATATCAATCACGGCATAATAATTCTCCGTGAAAATGTAAAATATGATAGAATTGGGTGAAGAAATAAGAAAAGTTACTATGCAGTCAGATGCACAACACAGATACATTAGTTTCTACATTATTCAGAAAAAAATAAAAAGTTTCTACACTGTGATTACTCCCTCAATACGGATACATATATTACTGAATCAGATAATAATAAATAGTCCAGTGCCATCAAGCAAAAAAGAATAAATAAATTAATTGCTTAACCCCAACCCTAGCATTGCCACTACACCTCCCACACACCAAGCCAGAAACTTGTGCTCGTTTCAAATTCTTTCCCTTTACTTTTAGTTTATTATTTTTTAGTTATCTACCAATTTATTTAATGGGTCTGCTAGTCATTCCTTGTGCCGGCTTTTCCTCATATCTTTTATGGTTCTAACACTGTTTGATTTACACTTTAGAGTAGAGAAATTTTAAAATAGAAATAAAGAAGTTTTATTCTGTTGTTTGTTTTTGTAATGAGTAAGAAATAATACTGTGAAAAGTTGTTTGGTATGAATGAAATAAATAGAAACATAAAAATTCATTAAGTTGCACAAACAATTAATTATGATGCATATATTAATTTGGTAAAGAAAATCATTATGTAAATGAAATTATAGATCAATTTTTGTTATTCAAAATGTTTTTGTGAAAGCAAAAATTTGCTCATGCAAAAATATATTTTTTTATTCTCATAAATATGAAAATGTTAAAAATTTGTTTATGTAAATTTTTTAATATGTTTTTTTTTTTAAATTAAAAGGTGTCATTTTTTAACATGAACTTAAACTTAGATAAATTCAAACTTATAAGAATGATTTTTTAGACCAACTATGCATACAATTAATGTAATTAAATATGATATTTTTATATTAATTATACATATAACAAATGTAAAATATGACTTTTTGCATCAATTGTGAATTTAACCAATGCACAAAATGGATGCATGTAGGTTTGGATGTCGAATCACATATGGTATTTTAATTAAACACTCGTTTCATAAACTTATGAAGCTGGGTTTATAAATTTGAACCTGGGGTCCTGGTATTCTTTTTTTTATAAATTTTGATACAGCCCTAGGATTTACAATTAATTTCTGTTAAGTGAGACCACAAAAAATATAGGTTCAATTCATTAGTTTAAATGTTTTTTTTAATACTTGTTTTTATGTAAGTTATCAATTAAACAGATACAAGTTCTCTATCGCGGGTTATAGCAAGTCAACGCCCGCAAAATTTTCTTTAAATATGATTTGTTATTTTTAGTTAATTTTACTAATATTTAATTTAGTCTTTATTTTTATTTTTTGGCCACATGTTTGTTTTTAAATTATTTTTTATTAACTATATGTCCAACGTAACTGGCCAACTAGCATATGCCAAGGGAGCTAAACATGGGTGAATATTTTTATGAGCCCATTAGCTTCATAGAGGGCATTTGACGCATGTGAAGGGGATTTGTATTTAACTAGCTACACTTAAAATAGGTTGGGCTGGCTGCTCTATCTAGCCTACTTACAATATAAATTACCATTAAAAGTACAATAATAAGTTAGTAAGTTAGAAATAACTTATTATTACCATAACAATAAACTTGTAAAGTTTGAGTTTGTCTCATCTAAATAATTAAATCTAAATTTAAGTCTAAATTTAAGTTTTAATTTACTCATTTAATTAAACAATCAAACTTGATTAAACATTTAATAAATGAAATTTGAATAATTTATGAATATTTTGAGTCATTTACATTTTTATTAGACATACTCATTATATTAAACGGCTATCAACTTAATTTTTATTAGGAAATATATCTTTAATTAATTTTTCCTTAGCAAGCTCCTAATTAAATTATTTTACTTTGTTTTATTCAATTGTAGATCTAATACAACATATAATAGAGAAAGACCCGAGCTAGTTTATTTAAGGGACGAAGATGGTGGTACTCCCCTTCATTACGCAGCTCACATCGATTATGTTGAGGGATTTGATATACTCTTAGAAATTCATTAAAGAAATCAGATCAAATTGGCTTGGAAAGAAACAAAAAGAGTAACCTTCCTATTCACCTTGCTTGCAAAAAAGGTCCTGTTGAAGTTGTAAAAAAATTCCTTCAAAACAAATGGAATGTAAATCCTCATGTTCTCAATCAAAAGGGTCAAAACATTCTTCACGTTGCTGCAAAGAATGGAAGAAGTAATGCGATACAATACCTAATGAGAAATCGGAAGATTGATCAATGCAGTATAAACCAGAAAGACTATGATGGGAACACCATTGCATTTGGCTTCAATAAATTTATTTCCTAAATTTTTATACTTTATTACACAAGATAAGAAAACTAATGTGAAACTCTTGAATAACAAGGGTTTAACGGCTCGAGATATTGTTGAGAAAAAGAAAATGGCGATTCGAATGGAATGATCAATTAATAATTGATATCTAGGAAAGAAGTGGGTAAGGTCTTATATAAGTTTCAGGAAGTTATCTACTTGATTCCAGAGTATGATGGGACTGATCTGAATCTCAGGAATAAAGACGGTTTAACGGTTTGCTGGGTTCTTATCTTCCCTGATCACCACACCATGATGGAGGAGTAAGAGCTATGAAGCACCAACACCGATATGGACACCGGACACGACACGGACACGAACACGTGGACACCTGTAATGTCCAAAATATAGAACGTAGTACGGGTGTCGTGTCGGTGTCTGACACGGACGCGGACACGTGTCGAACACCGAACACGACAAGGGACTGGAGTGTCCGTGCTTCATAGGTGAAGAGTAGGCGTATGTGTAGATTAGCTGATTAGCGAACCAAGGACAGTGATGAGCACCACAAGTCAGTTTTTTAATTTTAATTAAATCAATCAAAGACAGTGTTTAATTTTAATTAATTAGTTTGTTTTTGAAAATATTATTAGAAAAAATAGGATCAAAATAACATGGAAGTGCTGAATAGGGAATCCGGATCCTTGTCCTGCTCCCTCTTCTGTAATCCGTTCCTGAAGTTGCAAGCAATTTAAAAAGAAAAGGAAACTTGCACAATCAATTTATAATTTTTAATTTAAATCCTTTAATTAACAATTAAGAATGGAATAAAAAATATCTATAAATAGAACATAAGAAAATTTCCCTGGGTAGAAGTAGAACCTTAAAAGGAATTGAAGATCGAGGAGCTAAATATGGTATTTCTAATCCGATCTTGTTTAAATTATTTATGAATTATGAACACTGATTTGATGTTTTCTTTTTCTAGCAATATCTATCACGGCATAATAATTCTCCGTGAAAATGTAAAAAATGATAAAATTGGGTGAAGAAATAAGAAAAGTTATTATGTAGTCAGATGCACAACACATATACATTAGTTTTCTACATTATTCAGAAAAAAAATAAAAAATAATAACAAAATCACTGAACCCCCACACACCAAGCCAGAAACTTGTGCTCGTTTCACATTCTTGCCCTGTACTTTTAGTTTATTATTTTTAGTTATCTACCAATTCATTTGGGTTGCTAGTCATTCATTGTGCGGAATTTTCCTCATATCTTTTAGGGTTTTAACACTGTTTGATTTACACTTTAGAGTAGAGAAATAATTTGAAAAAAATATTTTAAAATAAAATTAAAAAAGTTTTTTCTGTCTTTTGTTTTTATAATGAGTAAAAAATAGAGTAAAAATAATACTGTCAAAAGTTGTTTGGGATGAATGAAATAGGAATTAGAGAAATAAATAGACATACAAAAATTCGTTAACATATATTAAGTTGGTAAAGAAAATCAATTATGTAAATGAAATTATAGATTTTTGTTATTCAAAATGTTTTTGGGAAGACAAAAATTTTCTCATGCAAAAACATGTTTTTTTTTATTCTGATAAATATGAAAATATTTAAAATTTGTTTATGTAAAAATTTTAATATGTTTTTTTCTGTAAAAATTAAAATGTGTTATTTTTTAACTTAACACTACTACAAAAAGTAGTTTTAACATCGACAGATTAATATCGGTTTTTGACAAAACCAATGTTAACATAAACGCAGTGACATAATTATAAATAATGTGTATCTGTTAACATTTTTCTACAAAATCGATGTTAACGAAGTGATGTTAACATCGGTTCTTGTAAAACCGATGTTAACAAAGTGATGTTAATATCGGTTTTCAACAAAACCGATGTTAACGTTAACATCAATTTGTTAACATCGGTTTTTATTGAAAACCAATGTTGAAATTAAATTTTAAATTATTTTGACGCGACCTATTTTGCTCGCGCTCTCTTCTTCTCGATGTATTCTCTGGCGCTCTGTTCTTCTCCGTGTATTCTCCAACGCTCTCTTCTTCTCCGTTAACATTTGAAGACTTTCGTAACAGGTATGTGTCATTTCGTCTACTTGTGTTGTTCCATTAAATAGTTAGGTTTGTTTCTAGAACCTTTGGTTAACCTAAGGACATTTTTTGGTTTCTGGTGCAAGGATTGGGGAATTCGTGGTGACATGAGACCCATTGTGGCTGTCATTGAATAGATGAGTCTCGCTGCCATTGTTAGTGTTGGGTTCGAGGTAAGCTTCATGTCTTTGATTTCTTAGGTAAACAAAGCAACTGCCAAATGCATTTCCCAGACAAATTTTATTTGAATATGTCTTTGGTGTTCTTTTCCTTGTCTTTCAAGATACATGGGAGTGCTAATTGCCCAAGTGTTTTGAAATTTTTGATTAATTCTAGTTTAAGTTAAGTGGAGCTAATATTTTTGTTTATTCAAGATGTTTGGTTAGAGAGGAAGAAATTATAGTGGATGAGAAATTACCTCCACACGTTCATGAATGTAAAATAAATTTAAACCTACAAGAATGATTTTTTACATCCTATCCTATGCATATACTTAATATAAATGTGATATTTTTATATTGATTATGCATGTAACAAACATAATATTTATTCATCTAAACTTAAATAGGTAAATATTATTACAAAGATAATCATTTAATATTACAAAGATAAATTATTATGTAAATACAAATTTATCCTACTATTTTAATAGACCAAATAATATGAAATATTGATTCACAATTGAAAGTGAATTTTAAAATTAAATGAACTTCTCAACAAATTCTTAAATAAAAATAAATAATAATTTAATATTTTTAAATAAAATTTAAGATAAAATATATTGATTTAAGATCACAAATTTGAAACATCCGTACCATATTTCTTTTCCACGCTGTGGGAAACCTGCACAATGTTTTCCACGTTTTTCCACGATAGAAACCCTTTTCCACTCACGAGTAATTAAGATGGTTAAAAGATATGACTTGACATCAACCAAAAATTGCTATGCACCTATTAATGCTACCAACTACAGGTATTGTGAGTTCTCAGATGTGCAATTACATTACAACCTTAATCGCTTAGCATACGTAAATCATGGACCAATTGAGAATTGATGTGGATTTTCCAAGTCCAGATGCAGCTTCACAAGTGGGACTACTGCATAAGGAAATTGTTAGAAAAGCTATGATTTACAAGTTGTATCAAGTTGATGAAGAAGGAGATGCTGATAAATTTGGTGAGGAGTTGAAGCAACAATGTGAGGAAAATAAGCTACGTTTGCCTGATGTTTTTGATAAAGTCACCCTAACAGGTGATTCACTGCTTCATGTGGCAGCAGATTTGGGGCAAGAAAGGATTGTGGAGATGATTTGTGATCTCTTTCCTGTGCTTCTAACTAGGAGAAATGTAAGAGGCGACACTCCACTTCATATTGCTGTGAGGTCCAAGAACACTAGTATGGTCAACCTCATTCTTTCCCAATATGCCACAAAGAAGTCAACACATGATGAGATGAAAGATAAAGAGATAACAAGAGAAACAAATGAATGTGGGGATACTCCTTTGCACGAGGCTGTCTACAGTGGGGATGTTGATGTGGTTAAAGAGATTTTCGACCAGGATAAGGATGTAGTCCATTGTTTGAACAAGTCAAAGAGATCACCACTGTGTTTGGCAGTGGTGAATGGTAATGAGCAAATTCTCAAACTTCTGTTGCAAATTCCATTACCTGCGGACCAGCCGCTTTCACAGTGTCGTCGAAGTTCTCCACTCCACACAGCTATACAACATCAAAAAGAAGGTAATCCTTCTTTACACAAAATTACTATTATTTTAAAATGATAAGAAATTAATGTTATATTATCATTAATTTATTTATAGAATTTATTAATGATCATTAATATTATTAAGGCTTAAATAACTTTGAAGTCCTTAAAATATATTTAATTTTTGTTGAGTCTTTAATATTTTTATTATTATTATGAGTCTCTCATATATTAAAAGTTTTATTTTGAATTTTTTTTAATGTTAAATAATGATGAGATATCATTTCAATATTTGATATATATTGAAAGGGTTATTGAGATAATATTACGACATCATTTAATGAAACGATAAAAATCCTAAATAAAACTTTTAATATATCATAGATCTGGTATAACGAAAAAAATTATTAAACACTTAAAATAAAAATTAAATGTATATCAAAGATCTCAAATGTATTTAAGTCTATTATTAAAATTATATGTGAAAAAATTAATATTATATTGAAAAACAAATAACAATTATTTTGGAATACTTTTTTACACAATAATTATAATAATTATAATGGGACGAAGTGAATATTAAAGTGCTTCATTTATGATGGTATGTTTGAATAAAACTTTAATTTCCAATTATATACTTTTTTTTAGAAGAATTATGTACTTGATGAATAAACTTGTAAAAAGAATTACGCAAATATGTTTATACCAATTTGTATTATTCACAATTAGGTTAGGCGACAAAACTAGTCATGGGTTAAATAAAGTTGAAGTCTTCCGATATAGAGGTCAGTTCATATATAGACTTATTTTTTGTTAATATATATATATATATATATATATATATATATATATATATATATATATATATATATATAAACAAAAAAAGTCTATGGATCAACTTGCTAACTAATTCGGGTCAAATAAGTTTAGGAATTGTCTAACCCAATCCAAGCAAAAATAAACATAAATATTCGATTAAATTAATACATGCAAGTAACCATTTAAAGTAGTACATAAGAAAATTCCACTAATTATTTATGATGAAATTATTTAACCTCATTTTTGCTCAAAATAAGTTAGATAACCATATAATTTATCAACCTATTTTATTTAAAGGATAACCTATAACATTCATGATTTTTTTACAATGCATTTCACACTGTGACAATCCACTCAACATTTTTATTGGTATGAATGCTTCAACGTAAATAATTTTTTTCGAGACCTTAACAATCAGTTCTACCTATTTTTATGATGGATGACTGACCCCACAAACTAAAATGAGATTTTTTGGCCTTCTTTGTTTTCACTTACATGCTTTTTAGCAAATTTCCTAGAATGTCATCCATTCAGAAATTATTTCAAGCCTAACACGCTTAATTGTGAAATTTTTAAGTGATAGACTACCAAAAAATATGTACACCTTGTTGATATAAATAATACCAATTAATTTCATTAAGTAATCACCAACTGTATAGTCTCATAACTATATGGTCTCTAGATCCCTTTCTGGTATGATTTGTTTAGAGTGTTATATGCTCACTAGCTTTTGTCTAGTTCTTCCTTGAATCACATCATACTGGAAGAGAAATTTGCTCTAATATCATTTGTAACATGTCCTTGATTTTTTTATTTCTCAACGGCTTTTATTCACATTACGGCATTTCAAGCGATGACACTTTATTCAACATTCTTAAAATTTGAGTATTACTTCTATCACTTTATGCTACACCTCTATGACCTTTGTGAGATGTAGACACAATATTTAGGAAGAATACAAATTGATTGTAAAATCTTGACAATTTGACCTTTACTTACAAATTCTTTTATATATAGAGTTACATAAGTCCAAATTAGGTGAAACTAAAGTTATTTGTTAGCAACATACTACATTTTTTATGAAGAGACCTAATTCTAATTTAGTTTTCTTAATAACTCGTTCACATTAAAATCTAGTCATTAATTACTCTTTTGACATGTCTTGATTCTCATATTATTCTCCTAAGTTAAGATAAGAACTTTAATTTTTAAGATAAGATATCTACAATTCCAACATAATTAATTTGTTTATCATCCCATAATACAAAACATAATTCTTCACAATATTTCTAACTCATTTAATTAAATATAAATCAGAAGAATAAAAACATAAACCAACAACTAAAATATTTAATAGTGTTTAATCATGTCCTGAAATAAGACCTAACTAATCTATTTTACTTTGATTTGTTCTATTGTAGTTATGATACAAGCGATAATAGCAATAAGGCCCGAGCTAGTTTATTTAAGGGATGAAGATGGAAATACTCCCCTTCATTATGCAGTTGACATTGGTTATGTTGACGGATTTCGTATTTTATTAAAAAATTCATTGCCAAATAAATTGGATAAAACTGATCAAACTGCCTTGGAACGAAACAAGAAGGGCTATCTTCCCCTTCATCTTGCTTGCAAAAGGGGTTATGTTAAGATGGTAAAAGAATTCTTGGAACTTGAATGGCCCATTAATCCTTATATTGTCCTCAATCAAAAGGGTCAAAACATTCTTCACATTGCGGCAAAGAATGGAAGAGGTGGTGTGGTAGAATACCTACTAAGAAATTGCAAAACTTATGATCTATCTATAACCCAGAAAGACTATGATGGGAACACTCCATTGCATTTGGCTTCCAAAAATTTATTTCCGGAAATTATCCACTTGATTACAGAGTATTATAGGACTGGTCTGAATCTCACGAATAAGGACGGTTTAACGGCTCGAGATATCAGTGAGACCTTTGAACATCCAATGTTGCGTAAAAGAAAGGTATGCGCTTCATCTTGACTTCATTATAAGTAGATTAACATGTTTCTATGGATAGAAAAGATAAAATGTAATTAAATAAAATGAGATGTAACGATATTGAATCCTATATTTTAATAACTTGTTGGTCCCTATTATAGAATTATTTTCTTTTTGGTCATTTAAAAAAATAATCCATTAAATTCTTGTGATTTATATTATTTAATTTTAATCTAATATTGTATATTCAGTCAAAACATGAAATTCTACTGCTTGACTATATATGCATAATTATTTTTTATTTTTACTTCTGCTAGAGTGTATCCATGGAGTTATTAAAAAGAGCTGGAGTCCCTGTAAATCACATGTTGCATTCTCAACGCCAACCACAGCCTGAAAAAGACACCTTTGATTTTCAACTCCAATCACATGTACAGCCTGGAAAAGACATCCGTGAGGCATTTTTGATTGTTGCAGCGTTGTTGGTGACAGTGTCATTTGCAGCTGCTTTTACTGTACCAGGAGGTGTATATAGCTCTGATGACCCAAACCCTAAAATTAGAGGAACTGCAGTTTTTGCTCGTAAACCATTATTCTGGATATTCACCATCTTCAATATCATAACTATGTATAGCTCTGCAATGGCATGTGGATTTCTGTCTCTGGGAATATTTCTTCAGTCTGAATTAACTCTAACAATTCAACCTTCGTTCTTATATTTGTCAAGTGCCTTTTTCACAGCACCAGTGGCGTTTATAGCTGCTGTAGTTCTAGTTGTGGCCAATAACCGTTTACTCACAATTGTTACAAGCGTCATTGGATGCTTGCTCACTTTCTACACCGTTCTTTTAATGCTACTTTCACTACTAGTATCTCCACTAGATGGAACTTCGACGACTGTTAGAATTATTATATCTAATCCAAAACTTCGACGTTTTTATGGCCGTTGGATTCTTCCCAAGATAAGTATAGGTGGTAAGCCCAAAATTTTTCTTCATTCCAGAAAGCAAACAAGGACAAGGACAAGGACAATGGATTAAAGGAGCATGTGCAACAAGGCAATTGAGTAGATGTTTTTATTGTTTTTACTGGGATAGAATAAGAAAGACAAATTCAGATTTTGTTCATTTAACTTTCCTTTATGTATGAGATGAAACTTGGGATTTGTTTGTCAAATTGAAACTGAAAAATTTAGTTAAAAATTAAGGTAACGTTTGATTTGATGGTTTATTTTCTGTTTTTTATTTCTTAAAAATGATTTTTATTTTCAATTTTTTTTAAGATTTTAAAAATATATATCAAGAAAAAAATATTGTTAGGTTTCATCACGTTTTGACTTCATCAGGAAAAAAAAAACTTAAAACGTTATTGCTAATTTGCTATGTTGTTTTCAATTTTTAGTTTGTTTTTGAAAATATTATTAGAAAAGATAGGATCAAAATAACATGGAAGTGCTGACTAGGGAATCCGAATCGTTGTCCTGCTCCCTGTTCTGTAATCCGTTCCTGAAGTCGCAAGCAATTTCAAAAGAAAAAGAACAAAGGTCGTGATGCTGCAGGAAACTTGCACAATCAATTTATAATTTTAATTTAAATCCTTTAATTAACAATTAAGAATGGAATAAAAAATATCTATAAATAGAACCTAAGGAAATTTCCCTGGGTAGAAGTAGAACCTTTGAAGGAATTGAAGATCGAGGAGCTAAACATGGTATTTCTAATCCAATATTGTTTAAATTATTTATGAATTATGAACACTGATTTGATGTTTTCTTTTTCTAGCAATATCTATCTCGGCATAATAATTCTCCGTGAAAATGTAAAAAATGATAGAATTGGGTGAAGAAATAAGAAAAGTTACTATGTAGTCAGATCCACAACACAGATACATTAGTTTCTACATTATTCAGAAAAAAATAATAATAAAAAAAGTTTCTACACTGTGATTGCTCCCTCAATACGGAGATATATATCACTGAATCAGACAATAATAAATAGTCCAGTGCCATCAAACAAAAAATAAATAAATAATAGCTTAACCCAACCCCAGCATTGCCACTACACCTCCCACACACCAAGCCAGAAACTTTTGCTCGTTTCAAATTCTTGCCCTTTACTTTTAGTTTATTATTTTTTAATTATCTACCAATTCATTTGGGTCTGCTAGTCATTCATTGTGCGGACTTTTCCTCATATCTTTTACGGTTCTAACACTATTTGATTTACACTTTAGAGTAGAGAAACAATTTGAAGAAAAAAAAAGAATTTTAAAATAGAAATAAAGAAGTTTTATTCTGTTGTTTGTGTTTGTAATGAGTAAGCAATAGAGTAAAAATAATACTGTGAAAAGTTGTTTGGTATGAATGCAATAGGAATGATAGACATAAATAGACATATAAAAATTCATTAAGTTTCACAAACAATTAATTATGATGCATATATTAAGTTGGTAAAGAAAATATTATGTATATGAAATTATAGATTTTTGTTATTCAAAATGTTTTTGGGAAGACAAAAATTTTCTCATGCAAAAATATATTTTTCTATTATTATAAATATGAAAATATTAAAAATTTGTTTCTGTAAATTTTTTAATATGTTTTTCTTGTAAAAATTAAAATATGTCTTTTTTTAACATGAACGTCAACTTAGATAAATTCAAACCTACAAGAATGATTTTTTAGATCAACTATTCATACAATTAATGTAAATATGATATTTTTATATTAATTATGCATATAACAAATGTAAAACATGACTTTTTCATCAATTATGAATTTAACCAATGCACAAAATCTAATTTTTTTTACTGAAACAAATTTCAAACATTTTGCATTTTTTAACATGAAAAATATTTTTTAACCTTAAATTTAATTCACTATAAACTCGTTGGTAGCAAACTCATGCCATCTCTGTGGTCGAGATTTTATTTCCGTTGTCATTAGTACCAAACACAACATCAACTTATTTGGGCAAAGGTTCATACATCACATGAAAATAAGGAACATTTCTTTTATATTTTGAGTTATCTTTTTCATAATGTAAGGAAGTGCTCCTTGATTTCTATTGGGTGTAAGAAGAAATACTCCTTTATTTTTGTATGGACTCTTCCTCATTTGTTCTGGGTCCATTATATCCATTGGTTTGGGGTTGGATTTAACCCAAATTTCACTAAGAAGATAAAAAATTATTTTGATTATTAATTTATTTCTTTGATTCAATAGCATGTTTTTTGTAACAAACATAAAAAATTAATGAAAGGTTCTGATAGAAATTAAATGCAAAATGTAAAAATAAGTGATGCAATAAAAAAAAGGCTTAAACTTATACTTGGTCCCATTATAAGTATCCTATAAGAAAAAAAATGGTCTCAAAATATTAATGATAGATAACAAAATTTACAAACAAATGATGATATAAGATTATTTTTATATTTTTTTTAATATATTATTTTTATCTGTATAAAATAATGAAAGATAATAAATACATTCCATTTATATATATATATATATATATATATATATATATATATATATATATATATATATATATATATATATATATATATATATATGATTGTTTATTGCTTTTATTGGGATAAAATGAGAGAGGAAAAAATTTCATATTTGTTGATGAGTAACTTTCTTTTATGTATGATGTAAAATAATGATATTTGGGATTTGTTTAGTAAAAAATCTTAAGTTAATTGAAAATTAAAAAATTTAACAATGGTAGAAGCACATTAATTAATTAATTAATAAAATAAAGAAATTCAGTCCTTCAATTTTTGAAAACCCATAATTTTATTTCAATTTTAAACTTTACATACATTTATTTCTTATATTTTTTAAGACAAAATCAAATAATTTATTAAAACAACCTTAGTTTTATTACAAGATGTGCACAAACCAAGCCAGCAATCAAGACCAATTACAATAACAGCACTATAAAAAGTGTAATATAAAAACACATGATCGAGCTTCCCTATTGAGAATGTTTTGCACCATTGCTCATCGAAAACCAAGCCCGAGACATCAGTAAAGCTTCCTTGTGTTCATCTCATATGGTTGGTTGTTGATAAGCAATGCACCAGCAGCATCAAAACTGAATCTCCACAACATCACATCACTAGTGTAGCCTTTAATCACCTGATTGATAGGGTCATCTCTAATGAAAATTTCTTTCGGATTTAAGTCTAAGAAACTGTTTCTTTGAAGAAATCTCCCATTAGAGAGTATCTACGTGGCAAGCCAGTTTCTTTACCATAAATTCCAATTTCTTATATAAGAAACTGTATTTTCACATTAAAAAATAATTTCTAAATCCATCTATCGGTATCAACCAACTTACAAATGAGAGGGAAAATAACCACAAGCAAAATGAAGAAGATGAAGAATGAATGGACAAAAATGAGCAGGGAATTATCATGTTAGTTTTCTGTTAGATTTCTATAGCATAGTAGTCATACCTATCAGACGTCGTCTTCCATTCTTCTAAATCGTAGTGTGGGAACAGATATATATTTAGGATTTAATTACATTTTAATCATAATTTTTTCTTTTAGTTCTTTAAAATATGTTATTTTAGTCTTTAAAATCATAATTTTTTAACCTTTTCATCATTTTCATCTAACAACGAAGTAAGTCATGATGCTCACCAACACGTTGTAGGGCTAAGAGCGTTGAGAAGTCGATGCTGAAAGATGATGTCGAAGGACGCACAAAACAGCCCAGATATGCAGTAAACAATTTGGAAGTTGTTAAACGGAAAAAAATAATCAAGAAACATAAACATTATTTTTTATTTATGATAGTTAAAAACCACCAAAATCAGTTTTATATAGTCAATTTGCAATTTTGTAGAGACTTAATTTAAAGAATCTAAACCTAAAGGCATTAGGTGAAGACAATCAAAATCAAAATTGAAACTATATGATCAAAATATTATGTTTTAAATTATATCAACTTAAAAGAAAAACTTTACCAAAATAATGGTTAAACCTAAATTTAGGATCAAACAAACAATGCATTACAATTCAAGAGAAAATAGTTGAAAATAGTTTTAAAAAAATCTCACTTCAAGTCAATAAAGAATTATATAATATTATATTATATATAAAAAGACAATATCTTTATGAGGAATAATCTTATCTCATCTAAACTATTCAACATCAATGAGACAAAAACTATTTAAGATTTTTTATTTATTTTGAGAGACCTTTTTATAACATATAACATTTTTACTTTAAAGAACTAACAGCCAATTAATAATGTTTTTATTGATGAGCCTATAATTTAATTAATTGCCTTTCTCTTTAGCTGGCCAGCCCAGCTTGTATCCCCAACAAAGATTCTCCCAATATTTAAAGTAGACAATTATATATTCTCAACTTTTGAAAATGGTAAATGTAAATTAATTATTTAATTCGTGAATAAAATAATTATAGACAAATGTGTCGCTATATATATTGCGGGTTAATTTACACTTGTTGTGATTACATTACAACCTTCATCTTCCTGCCTTTAGTGTAAATCATAGGTCCTAATCATTTGCAGACTCCTATCAGTTTGGGACATGTAACGAGAGGATGAAGATACTGAAGAACACACAATGCTCAAGTCAACAAGGTGCAGCTTCACAACGGAGATTACAGCACAAGGAATTTGTTGGGGAGAACAAAGTTACTTCAGAGTTGAATGAAGCTGTTGAAAATGGAGGCATGGATAGCTTTGTTAACGTGTTGGGTAAGGTTCTTGATCAAGTCACCTGGACTGGTGATTCATTGCTTCATTTGGCAGCAAATCTTGGGAAAGAAAAGATTGTAGAGTTGATTTGTGATCACCTGAGCTTCTTTTAAGAAGAAACGTGAAAAGTAACACTGTACTTGATGCTGCTGTGAGGTCTAAGAACTCTACCATAGATCAGGTTCATTCTCTCCAATTAAGCCATAGAGAAGATAAAGAGATAACAAAAGAAAATAATGAATATGGGGACACTCCTTTGCACGAGGCTGTCTACAGTGGTGATGTTAGGGTGATTAAAGAGATTTTACTTGTGGATAATGATGTGGTCTAATATTTGAACAAATCAAGGCAATCACCACAGTATTTGGCAGTTTTGAGAGGAAATAAAGAAATTCTGAATCGTTTATTGGAAATTTCATTCCCTGCAGATAAGCCACTTCCACAACAGTTCATTGGAAACTCTCCATTGCATGCAGCCGTACAGAAACGGGATCCTGGTATTCCTTCTTTACTCTACATTTTTTTCTTTCTTTTCACATATGGTATTTTAATTAAACACTTGTTTCATAAACTTATGGAGCTGGGTTTATAAATTTGAACCTGGGGCCCTGGTATTTTTTTTATATAAATTTTGATACAGCCCTAGAATTTACAATTAATTTCTGTTAAGTGAGACCACAAAAAATATAGGTTCAATTCATTTGTTTAAATGTTTTTTTTTTACTTGTTTTTGTATAAGCTACGAATTAAACAGATTCTCTATCGCAGGTTATAGCAAGTCAACACCCGCAATATTTTCATTAAATATGATTTGTTATTTTTAGTTAATTTTACTGATATTTAATTTAGTCTTTATTTTTATTTTTTGCCCACATATTTGTTTTTAAATTATTATTTTTTTATTAACTATATGTGGCCAACTTGCAAATTGCAAGGGAGCTAAACATGAGTGAATATTTTTATGAGCCCATTAGCTTCATAGAGGGCATTTGACGGCTTATGCTAGGTGCATCCAGTATTTTTTTTTAAATACCAAAATTGTCTGTCATTTGTGTTGGGTGTGTGTGAAAGGGTGGTTCGTAAAAGGCTTATGGATCAAGTTGATCTGTAAAAGCCTTATGGGTCAACTTGATCCTTAAGTCTTTTACGGATCAATTTGATCTGTAAGCCTTTTATGTAGGGATATTTTTGACTTTTATCATTAAGTATTGGGTGCACCAATAATAATACTGGGTGCACCTAACATCACCCGCGTGTGAAAGAAATTTATATTTAACTAGCTAGACTTAAAATAGGTTGGACTCTATCTAGTCTACTTACAATAAAAAATTACCATCAAAATTACAATAATAAGTTAGTAAGTTAGAAATAACTTATTATAATAAAACTTACCATAGCAATGAACTTGTAAAGTTTGAGTTTGTTTCATCTAAATAATTAAATCTAAATTTAAGCTTTAGTTTACTTATTTAATTAAATAAATCAATTTGATCAAAATTTAATAAATGAAATTCAAATAATTTATGAATAATTTGACTCATTTATATTTTTATTA
This sequence comes from Glycine soja, assembly GCF_004193775.1. Lineage (NCBI taxonomy): Eukaryota > Viridiplantae > Streptophyta > Magnoliopsida > Fabales > Fabaceae > Glycine > Glycine soja. The sequence goes on from NC_041007.1 coordinate 45,786,912, forward strand.
GACATATTAATTATATTAAACGGCTATACAACTTAATTTTTATTAGGAAATATATTTCTAATTAATTTGTCCTTAGCAAGCTCCTAATTAAATTATTTTACTTTGTATTATTCAATTGTAGATCTAATAGAACATATAATGAGAAATCGGAAGATTGATCAATGCAGTATAAACCAGAAGGCCTATGATGGGAACACCATTGCATTTGGCAGCTTCAATAAATTTATTTCCTAAATTTTTATACTTTATTACACAAGATAAAGAGAACTAATGTGAAACTCTTGAATAACAAGGATTTAACGGCTCGAGATATTGTTGAGAAAAAGAAAATGGCGATTCGAAAGGAATGATCAATTAATAATTGATATCTAGGAAAGACGTGGCTAAGGCCTTATATTGGTTTCATGCATTAGAGTAATCTGTTTATGTTGTGCAAAGTATCATACAAAATGATACATAGAAAAATCAGAATTTCTTTCTAAGGATGAGTTTCAGATTACAAAGAATTTTTTTGGTGAGAATTAAAAAAGAATCACTCAATCTAAATAGGAGTTGAGTTAATTATACTAGTTTTACAAATGGACAGTTCACTAATTTTAATAGTTTGTTACAACTATTTTAACTACCAACTAAGTTTGTTACAATTGTTTTAACTAACAACTTAAATTTGTTAGTTATGTGGACCAACTTATCAACAAATCTTTGCCTTGGTTACATAACTAAACAAGGATCAAAGTGACTGCTTCCTTTTTTGGCATCAAACTAGCTTACATTACTTCAAATTTATAAGGTTCATGCAGTAGAAAAACTTGTTGCTTGATAGAACTTTAGTGATCATATCAGATGGATTATGCTTGGTGGAGACTTTCTTCACCAACACAACTCTTTCAACAATAGTCTCTCTCACAAAGTGTAGCTTCACATCTACATGCTTTGTCCTTAAGTGATAAACCTAGTTTTTTGAAAGGTGAATAGCACTTTGGTTATCACAATGGACAGTGATAGCATGATCTTGAAACTATCTCGAGCTATTCCCCTTAACCACAGTGCTTTTTTTACTGCTTCTTCTGTCAAAGCAATATATTCTGCTTCAGTACTGGATAATGCAACCACCTTCTGAAGACTAGCTTTCCAACTAATTACAGTTCCAAATGCAGTAAAGATATATCCTGTGATTAATTTCCTGGTGTCAAGGCAGCCAACATAATCAAAGTCCACAAACCCTTCTATGGCAGCTGAACTGTAACTGTTCTTATCAACTCCACCATAAACCAGACCCTTCCCAAGTGAACCTTTGATGTATTTTAGAATACACTTCAAGGCTTGCCAATGCATCTTCCCTGGATTTGACATGAACTTACTCACCAAACTCATTGAGTATGCTATATCAGGTCGAGTACACACCATGGCATACATCAAAGAGCCTACTGCATTTGCATAAGGAATTTTAGCCATAAATTCCTTGTCTCCTTCTGAACTATGTGCTTGATCATTGCTTAACTTTAACTATTGGGATATAGGTAAGGTTACTGGCTTAACTCCAGACATTCCAAACCTTTCTAACATTCTTTAAGTATGACTTTTGAGATAGGAACAAGTACTTCTTGTTTCCATCCTTTTTTATCTCAATTCCCAAAATCTTACTGGCAGCACCTAAATCTTTCATTCCAAACTCCCTTTTAAGTTCAGCCTTTACATTTGTTCACTCACTCTTATCATTGCTTGTTAGCAAGATATCATCAACATATAATAGTAAGAAAACAAAGGTATTAGGTGTGATGAATTTGAAGTAAACACAACTGTCATACTTACTTCTGTTGAACTTTATTCTTGACAAGAAATCATCAAATCTCTTATTCCATTGTCTGGGAGATTGTTTCAAACCATACAAGGATTTGTTCAGCTTACAGACATGATCTTCCTTGCCTTTTGCTTCATATCCTTCAGGTTGTCTCGTGTAGATAACCTCTTCCAGCTCTTCATACAAAAAAGTTGTCTTCACATCCATTAGTTCTAGCTCCAAATCAAACTTTGCAACCATAGCTAAGAGTATCCTTATAGACTTGTGCTTTACAACTGGTGAGAAAACATCATTATAATTAATGCCTTCTCTCTGTGTGAAGCCTTATGAACTAGCCTTGCCTTAAATCTGCCCTAACTCCTGGAATCCCTTCTTTCATCTTGCAGACCCATTTACAACTTACTAACTTGGCACTAGTTGGTTTCTTCACTAACTCCTATGTATGGTTGTCATGGAGTGATTTCATTTCCTCATCCATAGATTTTCCCCATTTCAAATTTTCCTTACTCGCCATTGCAGCCTTGTAGCTTTTTGGTTCATCATCCTAAACTTCACTAGCAGCTACAAAGGAGAAAGCCATCAGATCAACATAACCAAATTGTATTGGTGGTTTGATTTGTCTCTTGGTCCTATCTCGAGCCAGGAAGTAATTATTTGTCTCATCTTCAACATCAGGTTGAGTTCCTTCTAGACATTCTTCCTTAGGTGGTATGTTGTCATCTTGTTTACTCTTAGCTATATCAGTAGGCTCCACCTCAAACATTGTTTTTTCTGGAGCTGGATCCAATTGTCCCTTGTTAGTATTTGATCTTGTTTTATAGGCCATTTCAGACTCATTGAACACCACATCTCTATTTATAATGCATTTCTTATGTCCATTTTCCAGACACCATAGCTTATAGCCTTTGATACCTTCTGGATACCCTATAAACATGCACTTCAAGGCCCTGAGTTCCAACTTATCTTGCCTTATGTGTGCATAGGTAACACAAGCAAACACTCTAAGTCTGTCATAGGTTGGAGGATGACCAGACCAGACTTCTTTTGATGTTTTCATGTTCAAGGTTGTAGATGGACATCTATTTATCAAGAAACAAGGTGTTGTCATAGCTTCTGCCCAAAAAGTCTTTAGGACAGTTGCACTTAAAAGCATGCATCTAACCTTCTCAAGTATGGTTCTATTGAACCTTTCTGCTAGGCCATTTTGTTGGGGTGTTCTAGCAACTGATTTATGCCTAGCAATTTCCATCTTCCTGCAATAATCACTGAAAAAATCAGAGCAGAATTCAAGATCATTATCTGTATGAAACCTCTTGATTTTCCTTTCAGTCTAATTCTCAATCATTGTTTTCCAATTCTTGAAAGTCTCATAAACCTTATCCTTAGTTTTGAGAAAGTGAATCCATAACTTCCTCGAGAAATCATCTACACAAGTCAGGAAGTATCTTGCACCATAATGAGATAGAGTTCTAGAAGGTCCCCATAGATCAACATGTATCAAATCCAAGGTGCCTTTAGTTCTTTGTTGACCAACTCCAAACTTTTCTCTACAGGCCTTACCGTAAATACAGTGTTCACAGAAATTCAGTTTCTCTACTTTGTCACCACATAGCAGACCTTGTTTACAGAGCTCCTCCACCAGAAACTTTTCACTCATATGTCCAACCTTCTATGCCACAACTCAATTCTTGACATGTCTCTTACAGAAACTAAAGCTACTGACCCAGCTACTATCTCTCCTTCCAATGAGTACAAGCCATGCTTCCTCACACCCATCATGACAATTCTTGAGTCCTTCATAACCTCCAATGCGCCATTTTCACCCCTGAAAAGATAACTTTTTCCTGTCTAGTTCGCCAAGAGAAATTAGATTTCTCTTGAGATTAGGAACAAATCTCACATCTTGGATAATCTTTTCAATCCAATCATGCAATTTTAATATAATTGACCCAATACCTTGAATTTTACATGGCATATTGTTTCCAAGTAACACTGACCCTCCCTGTAGCTCAATGAACTTCTCAAACCATGACTTATTTGGTGTCATATGGAACGAACACCCAGAATCCTTAATCCATTCTCCATCAGATTTCTCAGAGCCTACCATTAAAGCTTCTGCAGATTCATAACCATCTTGGACTATCGCTACATTTCCTCCTTCCTCTGATTTATGAGAATTGTAACCATTTTGCCTTTCAAGTCAGAATCTTCGAGTGTGACCTTCCTTTTTGCATTGGTAACATCTTATATTAGGCACATTTCCACTATTTTCATATTGCGTCTTTGATTTCTCCTTCCCAAGATGGTTGTCTTTCTAGGTTCGTTTCCCTCAGACTATTAAACCTTCACCACTCACAGAAGCCTTTTGCTCATTTCTTTCATTCAATTCCTTTGAGTTCAGGGATGATTGAACCTCTACTAGGGACAAAGATTCTTTCCCATACAAAAGAGTTTCTTTAAAATGAGAGAAAAACTTTGGTAAAGCACACAATAGTTAAAGGGCCTGATCTTCGTCATCAATAGTCACATCTATATTTTCTAGATCAAGAATTAGTTTATTGAAGACATCCAATTGAAATTACACATTTCTATCTTCTTGCAACTTGAATGAATATAAGGCTTGTTTAAGATAAAGACGATTTACCAGAGATTTGGTCATGTACAAACCTTCCAGTTTTGACCAAATTCCAGTTGTTGTCTTTTCCTTTGAGACCTGTCTTATTACCTTGTGTCCAAGACTCAAGATGATTGCACTGTGAGCCTTATCCATCAAGATCTTCTTATCATTTTCCTCCAGCTTTGCATCAAGAGCGGTTTCTCCTTGCAAAGCTTATTCAAGACCCTGATGAACAAGCAATGCTCTCATCTTCAATCGCCATAAGCCAAAATCATTTTGGCCTGTGAATTTTTCGACCTCATACTTTGCAAATACCATGGTTGATCATTCCATATTCACCGCACCAATTTGTTTTACAAAGTATCATACAAAATGATACATAGACAAATTAGAATTTCTTTTAAAGGATGAGTTTCATATTACAAAGAATTTTCTAATGAGAATTGAAAAAAAATCACTCACAATCTAAAGAGTGATTGAGTTAATTATATTGGTTTTACAAATGGACAGCTCACTAATTTTAGTAGTTTGTTACAACTATTTTAACTACCAACTTAAATTTGTTAGTTATGTGGACCAACTTATCAACAATTTCAATAGATGAAATGAAATTATATAAAATGAGATTAAATAATATTCAATTTTATCATGTGAGATATGAATATCAATTATAATTGATATGAAGCATAATATTCTACCATTTGAAATACTCTCTAGGTTTCGTAATGATTATATCCATATAATAGAATCATAATGTCTTTTTGTTCATTCTATTTCACTCTATTCTTTTTCACATCGTTTCATTTTATTTATCCTATCAGTAGATATCCAATTAATCACAACATAAAGCTCTACTTGTTAATGAATGCATTTATAAGTTTTCATGTTAATTTAAGCTCTCTTTTATCAAGTTTTCCAATTTTCATGCAGTTTCTAGCCAATAGAGTATTAAAAGAAGCTAGTGTCCCCTTGAAAGTAAACGATATATTGCATTCTCAACATCAACAGCCACCCAAAACGAATTTGAGCTTAAAAGATCTCCTCAACACATTTTTAGTTGTGGCCACTTTGATGGTCACCGTGACATTTGCAGCTGCTTTCACTGTGCCAGGAGGTGTATACAGTTCTGATGACCCAAATCCAAAAAAATAGAGGGATGGCAATTTTGGCTCATAAACCATTATTCTGGGTATTTACCACCTCCAACATGATAGCTATGTATAGCTCTGTTGTTGCATGTGGACTTATGTTGATGGCACTTTTTTTTTTTTTTATCAAAAATTGGCAACACGAGCAACTATTCTTGCAATGGTTTGTTTGGTTATTGCATTTTTTACTAGTACCAGCAGTGGCATTTATGGCTGCTGTACGTCTAGTTGTAGCCAACAAATCTACACTTGCACTTATTATATTTTTTATTGGTGGCATGTACATTTTCATCATCTTGTGTCTGTTTCTTGTGTTTTTTTTCAGTTGGAATCAGTCTTTTACTATCTCGTCAAATTTCAGTTTTGTTGTTGAGTAATTTTCCTTTTTTGTATGATGCATGTGCAAATGAAACTTAGGATTTGTTGGCAAAAACAATATGACAAGTTAATTAAAATTTTTGAAAAGTTGATTTTTAGCAAAAAGTTAGAAATTGTTAATTTAACTTACTGAATTAAAAATTATAGATAAATTTATTTTTATATAAATTTTATTTTTTATTTTATAGATGGAAATATTTTTATGTTTTAGCTAAAAATATTTTAACAAAAATGCTAGGAATGAATACAACTCTTTTATATGCACTCTCCTATTAATTAAAATTTATTAAAAAGTATTACGAATATATTTTTTAACACTAAAAATTATTATTTGATTTAGGATTACACGTCAACTGTCATTGTCAATAAAAGCCTGACACGTATGTTAGAAAAAATACTAACTATAAACAATTATGGGATTATTTGAAATTTAAAACCTAGTTTATCAATTAATTGTATAAGTCATGCACAAGAGATTACGTAAGTAAATCTAAAATATTGTAGAATCGATTTATCCACAAATCATGCAAACAGAATGATGCAGATCGTAAAAGCTCAAATTTTAAAAATAATCGGAAATCGTATTAGTAAATCTTCCACGGCACCAGAAAAGAACATGAAAGGGCTCTACCATTATGGTCTCAGGAAAACTGCATAGCTGCTCTGACTAAATTTTGTAAAAAAAAAACAAAAAAAATCTTAGATTATAGTCATGGCTTCAAAAACTGTCATTTCTTTCAAAATTCTTTTCTCCCAGATTAACTTTTTTTTTATGATCCGCTTCTGACTATTAAGAGTAAATCTAAAAGCATAGTACACATGAAATTGATTTGTATCACAACATTTTATTACTTTATGCATTTTATAAAATTGATAAATATAATAATTATTATCAATTTAATCATTATTTAATAGAAATTAGTTTAATATATATGAACTAGTATTTTTATTGTTTTTTTTTTTTTGCTGAATTGGTACTTTTATTGGTTAAATAATTTCTTTAAGATAGTTTCTCTTTTAAACATTATTCATAAATTTGTCTTGAGATTTAGCTATCAAAATTAAAGAAATCTAAAAAAGTTGGTTAGTCAACCAGGAAATAAAAAGCATTGCAATCACCGTAGAATCAACAAAGCAATTAATTAAGATAGTCAAGTTGACCTTTTAATAAACTCGATCTGGCACTGGGGCTTGGCATGGCTGTCATCACAAACCAAGACTGTGTCATCATTCGAACAGTAATGTGAATTTCAATTTTATTATATTGAAGTCTACCGTTCTTCGTGGTGTGTGAACGGAAATAAATTAATCTAAGATCTAAGCATCAACAATTCATGAATAAAATGGTTAAAAAAACTGACTTCATGTCAACCAAGAGTTATATATATGCATCGAATAATGCTTAACAACCATTTACTTTCACACACAACCATCCTTTGATAATGGTACGTAGATGCAAATAAATTATTCAATTCATTAATAAAATAATTTATAGACAGACGCATCACAAATTACTTAAATTTATATATAGGTATTGCAGGTTTACATCTGTTCAGATACATTACAACCTTAATCTTTCTGGGTTTAGTGTATTTGATTAAGGCCTTAATTAATCAATTAACTAGTTAGGACTCGAACTCGAGAACTCTAGTTAATTGATTAAGGTAATAGCTAAAATCATGAATCATGTGCGAATTCCTATCGACCCAGATGATGAAAGTTGGAAAGAGAGATGCAGCAAGAGGATGAAGGAATTGGAGAATAGACAATTCCCAAGTCAAAACGCAGCATCACAACCAGAACTAGTGCATAAGGAGCTTGTTGGGAAGAGAAAAGTTATGACATCTGAGTTGTATGAAGCTGTTGAAAAAGGAGACGTGGAAAACTTCGTGGACGCGTTGCAGAGAACATGTGATGAAAGGAGAACACCCTTGCATGCTATTTTCGATCAAGTTACCTGCGCAGGTGATTCATTGCTTCATGTGGCAGCAGATCATAAGGGGAGAGAAAGGATCGCGGAGTTGATTTGTGATCACTTTCCTGAGCTTCTTATTGGGAGAAACATAAGAGGAGATACTCCACTTCATGTTGCTGTGAGGTCCAAGAACTCTACTATAGTCAAGTTAATTCTCTCCCATTATGCTAGAAAGAAGACAAAGCATGATGGGATGAGAGATAGAGAGATAACAAGAGAAACAAATAAGTATGAGAACACTCCTTTGCATGAGGCTGTCTACAGTGGAGATGTTGGTGTGGTAAAAGAGATTTTATTTGCAGATAACGATGTGGTTCATTATTTGAACAAGTCAAAGCGATCACCACTGTATATGTCAGTGGTGAATGGGAAGAATGATGTGCAAATTCTGAATCTTCTATTGAAAATTCCATTTCCTGCGGATCTTCCAGAGTGCCTTGGAAACTCTCCACTTCATGCAGCCCTGTTAGAACGGAAGCCTGGTATGCAGCATTCTTTTACACCAGATTATTTGTTCGACATTAATGTCTATATTTAAGATTTATGGTTAAAATAAAATTTTAGGCTTTCATTTTAATTTTTAGTTTCAGTTTAGTATCTTAAGTTTTACAAAAACTATTTTGGTGACTTAAAGAGTTAAAGATTTCCAATTTGACCAAAATAGTTATTTCTTCAACTTTTTTACAACTTGTATTAATTTTGACTGAAATCACATTTTTTTGGTCATAATTTGACAAAACAAAAACAATTTGGTGGAACATATATATACTTTAAGGATTAAAATAAAAAAAAATTAAACTTAAAGGTCAAACTAAAACTAAAAATTAAAATAAGAGACAAAATTGTATTTTTACTTTTAATTAATATAACACTTATTTCAAACTATATTTATATTTATATTTTATTTTATGTATAAAAAAAATGAAACTGGTTTGTAAGCTTACGCTTTAGGCATCTCTTTTGTTAGAGTTTGTTAGTTGTCTTTATGTTTCTCAAAAAGTTTAAACAAGCAAGTTGATTGTATTATTCACAATTTGAGTGAGGTAAAACTGGCATAAATATAGGTCAGTCTAAATGTAGGTTTTTATGGCCTATTCTGTGTAAGTTTTGGTTGAATAGGTTTAACTGTGTGCATGCAAAGTTTTCTCTTAAAGAATAAAATTTGTTATTTTTTTGTTAATTTTACTATTTTTTTATCTTTTATTTCATTCCTATGTGTGTGTGTTTTTTTAATTAACTATATGATCCAACTTACTAATTTTCGGGTCAAGGAGATGAACATGGGACAACAATTTTATTATTTCATTACTTGGTCTAACACAATAGCGTGTTTGATTTCAGGTTTTAAATGTAATTTTTCATGTTTTAGATGCGACTTTTAGAAGCTTAGTTATATAGCTTCCACAAAATTGAGTAAGCCTAAATTAAAGAGGCTTGAGCTCATGTGCATAGTTGGACACTTAACCCTACTTGAAAGACCGTGAAAATTGCTAAAATAAGATAGAAATAGCTTAGTACAATAAAGTTTACGACAAAAATTATTTACATAAGTCAAGAAAACGTATAAAAAGATTATTATGAGCCTAAATATAAGTTTTAGAATAAACTCTCCAAAATACCACCGTAATTAAGAAAAATTAGGCATATTTATATCTTAAAAGGATACAATATATTATTATTAGAAAAAGTATTTTATAATAAATATAAGCTATTTAATATTTAAATATTAAATAATTAAAATTTTAAATAAAATATATTTAACGTTCTTTAATTTGTCCTTAGTCCCCTAATTTATTTATTTTTCTTTGTTTTGTTCAACTGTAGCTCTAATAAAAGAGATATTAGACAAAAGACCAGAGCTAATTTATTTAAGGGATGAGCATGGAGGTACTCCCCTTCATTACGCAGCTTACATTGGTTATCTTAAGGGATTTTGTATGCTGTTAGATAATACATTTAAGAAATCAGATCAAACTGTCTTGGAAGGGAACAAGAAGGGTCATCTTCCTATTCACCTTGCTTGCAAAAGGGGTCATGTTGAGCTGGTAAAATATTTCCTTCAACAGAAATTTGTTACAAATCTTTATGTTCTCCTTCTCCTGAATCAAAAGGGTCAGAATATTCTTCATGTTGCTGCAAAGAATGGGAGAAATAATGTGGTAGAATATATGTTGAAAAGTTTGAAGATTGATGAATCTATTATAAACCAGAAAGACAATGATGGAAACACTCCATTGCATTTGGCTTCAATAAATTTATTTCCTAAAGTTTTGTACTCTATTTCACAAGATAAGAGAACTAATGTGAAACTCCTGAATAACGACGACTTAACAGCTCAAGATATCGTTGGTCTGGCATTGAAAAATCAAATGACGATTCGAAAGGTATGGTCCATAATTAATATACCTAGAAGAAGTGCTATGGCTACATGTTGCATATAGTATAAAATGTTTCATGGGTTGAAGAAAAGATAATATAAAATTATATAAAATGACATAAAATAATATTAAATTCTATCATTTGCGATATGGATATGGATATCAATTGCTTTTTTTAGTTTCATCATGAATACATCTAAACAGTAGAATTATAATTTTGCATTATATATATATATATATATATATATATATATATATATATATATATATATATATATATATAATTCTCTGAACATCCAACCATAATCTGAAATAATTCAAAAATTAATCCAGTAATATAAAATTTCACTACATTCACGTGAGTAAAAATAATTTATTTAATGAAAAAATCTATATTTCATCTTTATCATATATAAAAAAAAAAATTAGATAAACTGTAATCAAATACTTTTAAGCCGGGTTAGTCTCTAACAGTGGATTGAAGGATATCCACAATCAAAATCACAACCTGAAATTCTACTTGATGATGCATAACATCAAATGTTAATTTCTACTTTCTTTTCTTAACTTTTCAAATTTCCATGTAGTTTCTAGCCAAACGAGTATTGCAACAAGCTAATGTCCCCTCGAAGGTAGACGACATGTTGCTTCCTCAACATCAAAAACCACCCAAAACAGATTTGAGCTTAAAAGATCTCATCAACACATTTTTAGTTGTGGCCACATTGATGGTCACTGTGACATTTGCAGCGGCTTTCACTGTGCCAGGAGGTGTATACGGTCCTGATGACCCAAACCCTAAAAATAGAGGGGTGGCAGTTTTGGCTGAGAAACCATTTTTCTGGGTATTCACCACTTTCAACATGACAGCTATGTATAGCTCTGTACTTGCATGTGGACTTATGTTGATGGCATTGATTTTTGATCATAAATTGGCAACACGAGCAACTATCCTTGCAATGGGTTGTTTGGTTCTTGCATTTTTATTCGTACCAGTGGCATTTATGGCTGCTGTACGTCTAGTTGTTGTTAACAACTCTGCACTTGCCCTTCTAATTACTGTCATTGGAGGTGTGTACACTTCCCTCATCTTGGTGGCTCTTTTAGGATTTTTCCCAGTTGGAATTCGCATTTTTCCATTTCGTCAACTTGGTAGGTTCATTCTTTGGATTCTAATTGCATTAATTGACTATGATAATAAGCCTGAAAATCCATCTTCTGATCAGAAAGCGAACAAGGACAAGGATGATTAGTTACACGTACAGGAGTATGTGAATTAGATGAGCTTGTGTAACAAGGATATGAAACTAATGAAACTATATCTAGCATTTATTATGTTGTGTTTTGGGGGAATAAATGTGAATGGGAATGGCAATTAAAATTTCATATTTGTTGTTGAGTAATTTTCCTTTATGTATGATGCAAATGAAACTTTGGGATTTGATTGACAAAAGAAATTAAGAAGTTCATTGAAATAATTGTCTTTCGGCTTGGGAAGTGTATTTAACAATTGTCTTTCAAATTCTAGTCATTCTTCGATAGGGTGTTAGTGGATTGGATCAAACTAAAAAAAAATCATTCAATTCAACTACTTAAATTTTCTTAAATAATCATGAAATCAATTTGGTTTAAAATTTAAATCCTACTTGATCTGATCCAATTTAAAACAACTTAAATTAGATTAATTTTGATGTTAATCTTACTTAGATTTTTTTTAAGAAAAAATATTAAATAAATGGTAAGTTAAATAATAAACATATTAAAAATAAATTAAAATATCAAACTAACAGAAAAGATGATAATTGATGAGGGGGAAGAATCTAAGACAATGATGAAGACAACCATGGAAGATGATTAATTCAATGCAAGCGAACCAATCTGTGCATTGGTTTCCTTCACGATAGACATGGTTGAAATTGAGAAGGCCATGGTCTTTCTTTGAATGATCAACTATGATCGATCGAAGTAACATAAGGGTGTCTAAGGGGTTGATCATGATTAATAAGATCCAAGATCACAAGTGAATTTGATTCACACTCAACAATTTGATCATGATTAATTGTTGTCCTTGAAGACTGCATCATTTGAGTTTTCCTAATATTCCAGGCATACAAGCTGAAAGAAAGAAGACTAGAAGGAAGTTGAAACCGAGTCCGAAGCCAAAGTTTGGAATCCATCACCTTGAAGTCTAGCTAGCCTATCTTCAAGATTGAGCACCCTCCAAACTTTTCTCCTCCACCGCACCACACCAGCGACAAGAAGCATCAAACAATAGAATGTGCTTTGTCTTTAAATAATCCTTAGAATGATTCACAAAAAAAAAAAAAAAAAAACCTTACAATGTGTTTAGTAGAGAACTTGTATCTGTTTAACTAGATACAAGTGAATAAAAAAATATATAAAAAGTAATTTTTAAATGATAATATAAATAATTAATATATTTAATTAAATTAATTATTTTTAATTGAAAAAGTCTTATTATTAAAAACGGATGGATGGAGTATAAAGGTATCGAGGATTCATATGTGTTGCCATTATTATTACCTTACAACCTTATATATCTTTCTGGGTTTAGTACATTTGATTAAGGTGTTAATCATTCAGCTTAAATCATGGATCCTGATCATTTGAAATTTCCTATCGAAGATGATGCAAGCTGGAAAGAGAGACGCAGCAAGAGGATGGAGGAACTGAAGAACACACAATTCTCAGGTCAAGATGCAGCTTTAGACCCTGGACTACTGCATAAGGAGCTTGTTGGAGAGAAAACTATTCTGATTTCTGAGTTGTATGAGGCTGTTGATGAAAAAGGAAATGTGGATAACTTTGTTGATGTGTTGAAGCAAGAATGCAGACAAAGGAAATTGAATTTGTCTGATATCTTTGAACAAGTCACTGAAACAGGAGATACATTGCTCATGTGGCAGCAGTTAAGGGGAGAGAAAAGATTGTAGAGTTGATTTCTTGTCACTTTCCTGAACTTCTTATAAAGAGAAATGTAAGAGGTGACACTCCACTTCATGTTGCTGTGAGGTCCAAGAACACTACTATGATCAACCTCATTCTTTCCCAATATGCATTAGTGAAGTCAACACATGATGATGTGATGAAAGATATAGAGATAACAAGAGAGAAAAATGAACTTGGGGACACTCCTTTGGATGAGGCTGTCCAAAGTGGAGATCTTAGTGTGGTTGAAGTCATTTTACAAAGAGATAAAGATATGGTCCATGAATTGAACATGTCTAGGTGTTCACCACTGTTTTTGGCAGCTGCTAGTGAGAATTGAAGGTGGAAATTCTGAATCTTCTGTTGCAAATTCCATTCCCTGCAGATCAGAAGCTTCCTCGGTTCTTTGGAAACTCTCCACTCCATGCAGATCCTGGTACTCCTTCTTCACTCCAAATTACTTGATTTTTTCCCTCACATTAATGATGTTTATGGTATGTTTTAACTAAGCACTTAGTTCATAAACTTAGAATTGGATTTATAACCAAGAGAGAATCTAACTGAGTTAATTAAATAGGATGTAGTTGTTATAAACTTCGTTATACATATTTTTTATTCATATATATAAAAAATAAAAATAAAAATTGGATTTATAAGTTTAACCTGGACCATAAAAATAATGAGTTTGGATCCTCTCCAATTGATGTATTCACATCCTCTCTCCAGCAGCAAGCATAAGTACATAACCATGGGATATATATATGCATCCAATGGTTAAAAAAAATCAAGAGCTATATAAAAATATTAAAAATTAATAGTTAATAATTAGAACATATATGGAAGCCTAGCCTCCACCAGAGCTTAAGCCCAAGACTTCAATTCATTGCCTGGATTTAAGGTTATGAGCGGTTTGACAATGATGTTTCATGATGACAACTCGTAAAAAATTGACCTTTGTTTTCTCTTTAATTTGGTTAAGGGTTTAAAATCTATATAGTTTGTTTTCTCTTTAATTTGGTTAAGGGTTAAAAATCTATATAGTTGTAATTTGTAACAGTCTATGTGAATTCTAATTATCTATTTTTTTGAGTTCGAACACCTATTATTTTTTAGTTCGGAGACTAGTTTCATTTTGTTCATATACTTTCTTGAATCTTAATTCGTCTTTTTTCTTCAAGAAAAAAAATGTTAGTTGATGAATAGATCTATCGGTGTTGGCCATGGTTTGACTTGGTGACATCAATCCAACACTGTGAAGAAGAAAGCGAAATTTAACGAAGATCGTTAGATGTTTATCTAAAGACTCTCATTTATTTTAATTATTTTTTGAACTTGATTGTTTTTTACAATTGGATACATATATATGGGTGACAAAATGGATGGATCTAATAATTTTTAGTCCCAATAATAATGAATTGGATCAAAATAATTCATTAATTTATTTTAATATATTAAAATTTTAGTCAAATTTTATATTTATTCTAGTTTTTTTTTCTAAGTGTACTCTTCTTTTCTAATTTAATTTGGTTATGACTTAAATTACCTCTTTTTAACCTTATTTTTTCCTCATAATACAAAATGTAAAAATATATTATGGAAACTACTTTCTGGAACTATTATTACATTTCTGAAAATAGTTTCCAATTTTTTGTTTTATATTTGCATTCCAGAAATTACTTTGTGGAACAAAACATTAAAACATCATTTCGAAAACTACTTTCCAAAATAATCACATATATAAGTATTTTGGGTATAAAGAGTATTTATGATAGTAAAAAATTAAAAACAATTGAAAAAGGGAGTGTACATAGGAAAAAAAAGAGAGTGAATAGGACATTTGCCAATATTTATCTAAAATAATCCAATCCAATCTGATCCACTTGATAAAAATTCATTCAATCCATCTTCTAACAATTTTATTCATGGATGTATATCCAATGCAACCATAACAATAATATATTTTAGAAATTAATTATTTTTAATTTAAAATAATAGTATTTATTTAAACAACCTTGATCGATGACGGTTAAAACTATCCTAATCGACATCAACCAAAAATTATTCTGACCGATGTTGGCCAAAATTAAACTTTCCTAGCCAATGTTGAAAAACAAATACTCATGTCTATGTCAATTGAAAACAACCCTAACAAATGATTATCGAAAACTATCCCAACAAACATTGATCAGAAGAAGAAAAAAAAATCATCGTCGAGGTCGATAGAAAACAATCTGGCCAATATTGGTGAGAAAGAGTCTTAATCAACGTTTGACGAAAAAGTCTCAAGCCAGGTTGATCAAAAGTAGTGTCAGCCTACATCAGTCAAAAATTAGCATTGGACAAAAGGATGGTGATATATATTTTTAAAATACATTTAAGAATAATTTAAATATAAAATAAGTTTTTTGGATCTATTTTTATCTATTAAGTATTGATTTGAGAATCCATTAGATTTTTAAAAATAATAAATGAATCATTAACCATCCATCAAATTAAATGAATGAATTGGATCCAATCCATGTGATTGTTATGGAGAGTGGATGAAGAGACACTAACGAAGAGAATACAAAAAGAGAAATACTAGTATAGGTCCATTTAAATGTGAGTTTTTTTCTTGTTTCACATGATTAACTTATGGGTTAAACTCATTGAAGTCCACATGTTAGCAAGTGAATCGGCAAAGTTTTCTTTGAATATAATTTGTTGTTTTTAGTTAATTTTACTAACCTTTTTTATTTTTACTATTTTTTGTTTTTGCATATTTTAATTTTTAATTTGTTAACTATATGCCCCAACTTTCTAACTTGCATGGAAAAGGGAGCTAACACATACGAGTAATGTTGTGTTTGGTTGAAGGAAAGGAGAGAAAAATAGAAAAAAAAAGTTATGTAGATAGCATGTGGATCTTATACTTTACTTTAATTCAAATATTCATCTTTTATTTTTATTTTTTCTATTTTCATTCTCTCAATCAAACACATCATAAATAATTTTACCAACTCACTCGTTTTATAGGATGTTTGACACATGTTATGGGGGCTTGCAATTGACTAGATTTATATACACACTCAAGTAAAAGATAGAAAACATTTAATTTAGTGACACATACCTATCATTGGATGTGAATAACCTTACTTAAAAATGACATGAAAATTATAAAAAAGGGAAGTTTCATGAAATTATACACAAATTATTCTTCCTATTTTTTAACATTTAATTTATAGAAACCTTCCTTATATAAGAACACATTATAATAATGTTTTTATAAAGCTTAATCCTAAGTATGCTTTAATCACCATGTCATCTCCAAACATTCCACGCAACCCGTATAATATTCGCTCTGCATTAGCTCATCCTAGATGGAAGGTTGTCATGTGCGAAGAACTTGAGGCTTTACATAAAAACCAAACTTGGGAACTCGTTCCTCGCACCCGTAACCTGCATGTTATTGGCTCTAAATGGGTTTTCAAATCAAAACTCAAACCTAATGGGTCCTTAGATCGGCTCAAAGCTCGTCTTGTTGCAAAGGGACATCACCAGGTTAATGGAGTAGACTATACTCAAACATTCTCTCTTGTAATCAAACCAGACACCATCCGGTTAATCATCACTATAACTCTTGTTGAGAATTGGCCCATTCGACAACTTGACGTAAAAAATACATTTTTGCATGGTTTGATTTCTGAACATATACATGGAGCAACCTCCTAGCATGGATGATCCTCAATTCCTAAACCATGTTTGCAAGCTTCAAAAGGCTCTTTATGGCCTTAAACAAGCACTTTGGGCTTGGTTTGATCGTTTCAGTTTTTTTCTTCTTAAATATGGTTTCTTTTGTAGTAAGGTTGATCCATCTTTATTTATTTGTGTTAGTCATCATTTACAACTAACTTTTGTATTGAAAAGAATTATGAAATTTATGTCTTTTCCCCAATTTATAGTTCTTTTTGTAGGTTTGTACATATTTTTATGTTTAGTTTAATTTTTATACAGTAGATATTCCCTTTATTGTGAATTAATGTGTTTTCAACTTCAGTTTCAGGTTAAAAAATGAAGAATAAGAAGGTTGCAGTAGTTGGTGTCTCTCTAAGTGAGGCATATGCGCTTAGCGAGCAACATACGCTAAGCGAGACATCAGCTCGCTTAGCGAGTGAAGAGAATCTGGAAAAGAATATGTCACACATGCACGCGCTCTGTGTGCCATCAGCTCGTCCAGCGAGTCATTTGTCTCTTTTGACGTCCAGCACGCCTAACTCGCTCAGCCAAAAATCACTAACTCACGCTTAGCGCGAAAATGGCGCTAAGCGAGCCTTCGAGAACACAAAGCCCTTAAAAGTTGAAGTTGGCGTAAAAAAGGGAGTCTTTAGCTCATGGAAGAATATAGGTATACGTGAGAGACGAAACAGGGCAAGGGAACACCAAAAAACTCATCTTTCAAGAGGATTCTAGGTTTTAGAGTGATTTCTAGGTTCCTAGAGGTGGATGAGACATCCCAACCATTGTGTAATTTGAATTTTGCTTCCAAAACCCCCTATTGTAACTGAAAGGTGATAACTTGCCATGGAAGGCTAAAGCTTTTGTTGGGAATTTCTGCTGAGCCTTGATGTAAAAACTCTTTATTATCTGTTTGATGTTGTTTTAATGTGTTCATTGCTTCTATCTGCATTTAATTATTGCATGTTTGTGGACTAATCACCCATGTGTGTTGAATCCTTAGAACTGGATAGAGCAGGACTAGATAACTATATGTCTGGATACGGAGTGCAGGGATTTAGTTTTTAATATGTTGTAATCGTAATGCAATTCGTTTAGGTTAAGTTCGACGAGACATCCTAGAATGAGGTTTAAATAGAATTAGTCCATTCACGCGAGGAATCGGTGTTTGGTAGAATTGCCATTAGCATAGAACACAGAAACAACCTTAAATAGAGAAAAACCTTTAATTGCATCAAGTTACTCAGTAGAAGAACTCAACGTTTTAATCATCTATTTATCTCTTGCATTTACATAGTTAATTTTGTAGTTATCTTTAGAATTGCAACCATATCCTGTGCTTATTTCCATTTCATGATTTTATACAAATGTCTACTTATTGAATGAACGTTTTTCCGAATGAAACAAACTCCCTGTGATTCGATACTTGGTTCTTACCATTTTATATTACTTGTGACTCAGTACACTTGTTGATAGATTTTGC
Source organism: Glycine soja (assembly GCF_004193775.1). Taxonomy (NCBI): domain Eukaryota; kingdom Viridiplantae; phylum Streptophyta; class Magnoliopsida; order Fabales; family Fabaceae; genus Glycine; species Glycine soja. Next base: position 45,805,355 of record NC_041007.1, read on the forward strand.
ATTTGTAATAGAGGCGAACAATTTGGCACTCAAATATTGGATGACTAATTCTTCTTCTTTTGTGTAGATGATATACTTTTCACGGGATCCACTACCACTCTAGTTTCTGACTTCATTCAACTACTACAATCTGAATTTTTCATGATGGACTTGGGGCCTCTTCATCACTTCCTTAGCATTGAGATCTTTGTTAACTTATTAGCAAGTACACCAATTCGTTCAAGTAGTAATTAAAACAGTAAGACCGAGTATCGTATCTACAAGAAATTTCTTGTACTTCAATGATACATATTCAATTTGTAAACAATTTATAATTGTAGTAATGTGGAATTAAGCAGTTCATTCATGTCATCAAGTAAACTATAACAATTTTTCTAACTTAAGAATGAATGCTAGAAATAAACGTTGAGTTTTGAGATGAAATACCAAGTTGAATATGTCGGGGAGTATTCTACTAAACTCTCTCTTGACATGATTATAAAAGTTTTTCTCTATTTAATATTATCCTAATGTTCTTTGCACCTTCAAATTTACTCTAAATGCAATTCCTCACATGAAAGAGCTTAACCTTCCTAGTTTCATTCTTGATTCCTCAACAAATTCAGTCTAAGCGGGCTGTATTATGAATTAGATGCAAACTATACTAGATTACTTCACATTATTCCTAGAAATGAAGACTTTTAGCTGCTCTACCAAGTTCCAAGAACTAAAAGCATTTTCTAACACTTAAATCCCAAAAAAAGCATATAAATGGATGATCAAGCCACAAATATGAAAAATAACCACTGATAGAAGTAGAGAACACTAGCAAATAATATTAAATAGATAGTTAGAGTTTTTATATCAAGAGTGCTCAGTGGAAAAAAAACACCCTAACAATGAAGTGTTTAGCCCTCCATTAGCATGGATAGCTCAATACAAGGCTAAAAATAAGGTAGAAATGGAATGGTGAAGTCAAAATAAGGAGAAAGCAGCTTTCTTGTCTTCCTTCAACCTCGATGTTCTGTTTTCTTCTCACCCATGCTGCATGTGTCGTTTCATTTTCCCCTTTCTTCCAACTTTAAAGAATTTTGGGCTTCTCAGATTATGAATGCGTGTTGAGCGTGATGCTCTCTGACTTTACATTCTCTAGGGTTCTTCTCGCGTTGGGCGAGTTGGCTTCCTCGCTAAGCGGGTTAGCCTCGCTTAGCTAATCTGGCTGGCTGAACGAGCTCTTCATCATGCACTTCCAAATCTTTCTTTCTTAAACCTGAAAATTCAAATGATAACAATATCAATCATCAAAATGAAGTCTCCACTGTGTAAAACTCACACAAAATCAGTTATTTACAAATCTCACACAAAAAGCCATAAAATTATAGGCACATTCATCTACTTTTTGATGCATTTTGTATTCTTGAATAACAATTATCAATCCTTCCGACAACTAATGGTCTTCATCTATCCCAATCACACTATGCCCTTATCATCCTTGAACGAGCTAACATGGTTGATTGTAAGCCAAAGAGCACACCACTTGAAGCTAACACCAAGATGACGACTAATAACACTCCCCTTGATGATCCAAGTTACTTTCATAGGTCTCACTAAAAAAAAATCTTCTTAAAAGTGATGAGATTCAAGAAGAAATAAGTGTTATTCACTTTGTTTTCGGTTTAGTCTTCCTCTTAGTCATGGACATTTTTTAGCTGCAAGGATAGAATAATATTTTTATAAATTATTTATTTATTTATTTATTTTTCTTACCAACTCACTTTAATTTAATTTTTTCTCTTCTCTTTTATTTTATTTCATCTCAATCAAATAACTTTAATTTTTAATCTATTTCTTTTTTTTTCTTCTTACTTATCATCTTTCATTCTTTCCTTTTTTTTTTTCTTTTCACAATCAAACACACCATTAATGAGTGTTTGTAATAACATCATTGCATTGCTTCCATATTCACTATTTTGGACAAAAATCCAAACATGTTTAAAAGAAGCAAAATCAAAAGAATAAAAAAAAACTCAAACTACAAAACAGAAGAACATATTTTTTGTTTTTAAAAATTAATTTTTTTCTTTAAACATATAAAATAATACATTACCATCCGTTTTTCCCCCTATAGTCCAATCAAAACACAAGTCTATGAACGTAGGCTACTACTAGCATGTGTAGAAGGGAAAGCTACATAGACAAGTAGTTCTGAACCTGTGAGTTTTTCTTCCCAAATGGGAAAGGAAATTATACAATTTCTGAATTTTCAAGGGCCATAAAGCCTGGCAAACATAGTAGAGAGAATCAGGCCAATCTTCTACGCCCTACCATGTGGTTAGGACAACCCGTAAAGTCTGATCATACCACAGGCTAACAGATGTTGGACTAAGAAAAAGGTTACCAAACACTACTGTCTATTCCCCACATTTCTTCTCCTCTCCTTTCCTCTTTATTATTTTTTTAAGCTCCTTTCCTCTTTATTATTTTTTTTAAGTAAATTTTTTTATTGATAAATATTAATTTATTAATTTTACTAAAAGTAACAATTTAAAGAATTTAAATTTTTGATTTTTTTATTGACAAATATTACTTATTAAAAATATTATTAATAAAAAATTAAACTTATAATTTTTTTAATTATTCAACTCAATTTATATTTTTTTTATTATTAAATTCATTCGTGTGCAGTGTGGCAGGTACTCATTTCCAGGAGACCCGTCATACATGTTACTATACTTTTATTATATTCAATCTTTTGTGTATCTCCCTAACGTGCCCAGTTATTTTCAAATATATATAGTGTGGTGTGATTGAGAAAGATTTATGCTGTTTGCATAGTGCTGAATAAAATCCAGTCAATTCACATGAAAGTGGAACTGTATGCTCTCTTTAACGACCACTAATCATATACTTTATTGAAAGTAAGAGAGTTACTTTTTAGTTGCATTTAAGTAATACGACACTCTTTTGAGTAGACATCGTAATTCATGGGCATTTGTCGCTTTTATTGTTGTATTAAAATATTGTTTCGTTAAGAAATTATCTTGCAGCCACTTTGTCTGGAACCACAAGTACAAGTGAGAAACTGTGACTTTGTTCGTTCTGGAAAACGGTTTAAAGTTGCAATATTCCACTTGAATAATGATTTTTATATATGCATGGTCTTAGAGTTCACATTGGATCTATCTTAATTATATAAAATTAATTTATAAGAAGAGAATTAATTTATATTTACATGATTTATTTTGACTTATAAGATCAGAAATTATACTTTATTTTTATCATAGTATCATTAGATGTGACATCTTTAATATTCGATCCAACATGAATTGCATAGATCATTTTAACATCATCTTAAAAGTTATGGTGAAATTAAATTCTTTATTTTACCAATATCATTATTCAATAGGTAAGATCTCCAACACAAGGTTTTGCAGATATTCTGTAAATGAAAGATCTGGTGCATACTGCATAGCATTCAGTTGAAGAAAAATTTACCAGTTTCTGCCCCTTTGAATTAATCTTTCCATTAAGGGCATTCCATCCATATCTTTGCTTGATTTGATGGTTCTAACTCGTGGTTTGCATATCACATCATTCTCCGATAATCAAGGAATCATGGAATTATAGAGTGTGCAAAATAAAAATGTACTAAAAAAATATGAAATATAAATATACAAACTTATATTGTTATTTAATTTCTAGATAGCAAAATCTGCCAATGTGGTTTCAGACTTCAGTGGCATGGAAGCATGGACAGGGGAAAAGTGTGGAAAATGCAGAATTGTATATTAGTATATAATAATACCTGTAATTTCTGTCTGCTGCAATAGTCTATCATTAAGATATTAATAACACTGCAATAGTCTAGTACTATATTCACTAGGTAATTAGATATTGATGAGATTAGAATAAGAACCACTATTCAGCTCAGGGAACATAATTGGTCACAGAAAGGTTCTTTGGCTGCAAGTGACTTGTGCCACGTGTAATTTTCAAGCTTACAGACAAATGCAAAAAGATTCTTATGCACAAATCACAAAACCCTTTTTGAAATTTTGTAGTAGAAGTACTAGTACTACATAATTTTCACCTTCTCCAATATCATTATTTTGCTACCTTGGTAGTCAGCACTACCTTCCAGAATTCTGATCTTGGATCTCTCACATTGGAAGCAAACAATCAGCGGATTTCCTGGCAGGTTGGAGATCGATCTTTGATGAATAATTGATCATGCATAACAACAATAATAATAATAACACAATAAACAAATTTTAAGCAAGATAAGGAAAAGAAACATAATAATTTTGAAAATAGTGCTAATTAAGTGCAAATTCTTTCTTTCCCTTGCCTAACCTTTAGGAACCAAAAGTAATTTGCTTTCATACTGTCCCCTTCACGTGTCAAATTACTCTAGTTAGTATGATTATGACCCTTACTTTTTTTCTTCAAATTATTATGTTATTAATATAAAATTGATAACTAATTTCTATCAAAAAATTTCATTATTTTTAGTGGAATTACAATTTTTTCTATATCTAAAGTGGAATTACAATTTTTTCTATATCTAAGATCTTGATTAAAGATTTTAAGTTCAATCTCACTTGAACTAATAGCATGACACTAAACTTAATCAAGTGTAATAAGGTTAACCTAGACATTCTGCAGAAGATGTGCACTGCGTGATTTTGTTTGTTTTTACATAACATGAATATGGTCCACCTTTTTGTATGACAAATGCAAAGACAATGGTAATAGATGCACCGTAGGGCCATGAAGCCAATCAATCTCAGAGACTGTCCACAATTTTCTCGACTAGTGAATATATAGAGACATTGCATCCACTATATACTTCATTGCTTACAAAATATGCATGGAAAGCGTTCCTAGCTATATTTTTGTCACAATATTATGATGAGAACAAATTAACGAAAAGAAGTAGTCACACATGTCAAAAAGAAGCGAAGAAAAGTTAAAAATCCATTAGGGGCCAAGTGTATTTAAGAGCTCTATTAAGCATTCCAAATTTCTTTTGACAAATTAATCAAGCAAGAAAATAAATAAATAAACATCAATTCTCATATTATAAATTTAAGTTATTGTGCTTCAAAACTATTTAATCATATATCGTTCTCATTTTTTGACACACGTGTTATGAATTATGAGTTTCTTTCTTTAAGATATGCTTTTATGAAGAGTTTTGATGGGAAAGGAAAAACAAGATAAATTTTTCGTTTTTAATAAATACTTAAACTTCTTCAATCAATATTAATAAATAAAATATTTAAAATTCATTACTATTTTTTAATTGAAAAACTTCAAACATTTATATCTTTATACTTTACGTTATATTTTTTTATTACTAGTAGAATAGTTTTCCTTTTAAATATTTATAATTTATTTTTATTGCCTAAAAATTATTTATTTTTTATGTTTTACATATGTGTAAAAGATCATCCAATGAGCAAGATACTTACAAGTTACAAGCTCGTGTTTAACTCAAAATGCATGTATTGAACTTTTATTATTATTATTTCTTTCCTTCGTTCTGTCTTTAGACTTTAGCTCCTCTGTTGAGTCTAAACAACACTACATCTGACCTGAGAATGAGCCCCACCCATGAGCATTGTTTATGACAAACCCTAATAAATACATTAACTGATTAGATAATACAATGTTAGTACATACAGAGAAACGTAACCATCATGTAATAAATTTGTGTCTTCATTATCGAATGAGAGTATTTTTAGAAATATTCTCATTTTCATTAAGTCACATAACTTCTCTTAAATTAAATAATTAGTTTTATTTTATTTATAATTTTCATTTTCTTTTCAAATGTTACCTCTTAAATTTATTTTCATGCATGCAAACGATGCGCATTTAATCATCAGTTATTGAGAACTCAGAAATTGCAAACCTCTCTATAAAAAAAATTGCAAACCTATGATCAATAATTTAAGAGTTTAACTTTTATTCATATTTTGACGGTAAAAAGAAAATCCTGTTGTTCATATTTAAAATGATTATTACAAAAACCAACATTTGTCATATATAGTATGACATGATAATTTATAAGGCTTTTTGTTTACACTAAAGATATTCCCCAACATTTCTCATGCATGTTTAGATTACCCTTTGGTATCCTTCAACTTACTTTTAGATCAACTCATATTATACCAAAGTCTGATGATAAAAAATATTATACCAAACTCAAGTTTATAATATACTTTTTTAATTCAAACTTACATTTACAAATTTTAATCTAAACATATACTATGTCAGATTTTATTGTTGATAATTTATAATTAGGTAATAAATAATAATGTAAAAGAATTACAATGTGAATGCATTCTAATTAAATTTATATTTCAAATTTTACAACTAAATTTTCTATTTATAATTTTACTATAAAAACGTTTTAAACAGATGAAAATTTTTTATTGCAAAAGAAGACGACGATCCTAACATTTGTCAACAAAGTCCCTTTTAAAGTTCACACTGAGCAGGTGTGAGGGTGAGAACAGGGCTCTACTGCTAACTATATCGAACGGCGGCAGAATCTCGCATTTAAAACATACATACTCATCAAATCATAAATTGATATAGCATATAATTATCAATTTATTTATTTTTATAAATTATAATGATAATGATTTCCTTAAGAATCATAATATAAAACTTAAACTCTTGTCAAAATTTTATTTGGTATACATGAATGCATATTTCTTTTCGGTAAAATTAGTTTTTAGATTTTAATTTAAAGGAACAATTTGATGGACAAAATATAATTTAACTAACGAAATGTACAGATAAAGTTTTATTTGTACTAATGCAATTTTATCTGTACATTTTTAAAAAAAAATTAGTACAGATAATATAATTTATCAAGTACTAGTGTACTATTGCAAAAATTTTTTTACTGAACTACTAGTGCAATTTTAAACAATTCATAGTTTTTAAATCAGAAAATGATACAATTTTGAATTTTTGAATTATATTTAAAAAATGATAAAATTATGGTTTTTTTTTATCATTTTCAGATTTAACTTGTTCAATAGAATTGTTAATTTTTTTAAAGAAAATGTAAAATTATGTAGTTTTATATCTGAAAAAATTATGTAGTTAAGATGCTATATATATATATATATATATATATATATATATATATATATATATATATATATATATATATATATATATATATATATATATATATATATATATATATATAATGAAAATTAAAGTTATTAAATTTACTAAGCAAATATATAATTTTTTAATTCTAAATCTAATACATACACGGATTTTTTTAAAGAATGAAATTCTCATTCAAAAATTAATTAATTATATCATTTTTATAACTTGATATAAAATGTGATTTTTATTGATTCAATTGTTTAATTATATATACATATTACTAAGATTATTTATGTCAAAATTGAACAACAACAAAGAAGATAATCAAATTATTCATATTTTAATATATTTTAAAATATTTATATTACGTTAATTTTAATTTACATGAAAGTGGTAGCAAATGATTTTGAATTAATATAAAATTTTACATGTGATCTATGTGAAAGAAACTTTTAATCCAACGATAAATTTTAAGAAAATATTATTCAATTGAAAATTATAAAATTGTGTAATAGTTGTCAAAGTTATAACGGTGTAATTTGACCTCTCCTCTATAACTATTTTTTTCCCAGGTCAAAGATCATAGGTGTTTCCCAAGGACATTTTGCATACTATAGGAATTGAATACATGTTCTCTTGTTAAATAGATCATTATCACTCATGTGAATGCAACGAGACCTTACATCGCTATGTCAACCCTTTTAGTTATAGAGAGAGTATGACCATAGTTTTAAAAATTGATCCGATGACTGACCTAATTATGACATTGGGTCAGTGGTCAAACCGATGAGTCACTAACTAACCTGCATGATCCGGTCTGTAAAAAAAATTATAAAATTTTATACCTATCTTTAAAATGTTTAAAAATAACATTACCAATTAATATAATTCTATAACATAGATAATTAGATACCAAAATGTTAAAAAACATCATTGTCCAAGTTCAAACAAACAAGTAACAAAGATTACAAACATAAATAAATAGCTAAATAAGTTCTAATTCAACATATGTTCCTAATCAAATTCAACTTTTTCCTATACCCAAGGGGAGGCACCGAGCGGCAGCATAGAGTGAGACTAGGAGAGGAAGGAAAGTCACTTAAGAAAGAGTTTCTAAAATTAAAATGGCTTGAAATTGAAATGACATTGTTTTGAATCGTAACCAAAAAAAGGATAAGTGACGTAGTCTGGGTTGACAGGTCACCGATTTGACCGCAAACCCAACTAGGTCGCTTTAGGTCGAAAGCATATTCGATCGAACATATGACTCAACTTGGTCCAACTACTGGGTCACAGTCTACCCGATCGAAATTTATTCATTTTGTGTGTGCTCATAATTATTGACAGAGATTAATCATCATTTTTAGCGAAATTATTTTATATCATTATCATAATTGGTCAATAGAAATGATGAATTATAAGATTTATATGATGGTAAAAAGAGAAAAAAATAAAAAAAAGTCATAAATTTAATTTTCTCCTCTAACAATTAACTAGGGATAAAAATAAAACAACTAGAGCGTTATGAAAAACAACAAAAACTCTTTTTAAGGACTGATTTAACGCTTGTTCATTTATTTAACACTCTAGAACCTGGCGCCTAACACTTTTCTTCATTTCCCGCGAAATGACTAATACACCCTTGTTTCCCGCGCACACGCGTAATTAACGCCTTAACTACCGCTGGGACCCACTCCTAAGACCCTCAAATGGCACCCTTGCGTAAATAACCACAAAACCAATGGAGCACAAGGTAAAACCCTACACGCCCTGTTGCACTATAAGAAACCCAAAACCCCCCTTTAACGGTCTAATTAACTAAACCCACACTCACTCACTCTGCCGCCACCACACTGTCGGCAACGCCCACGTTACGCTCCAACCGCGACGGCGCGCCACCCATTTCGCCTCCCTACACAATGCAGCTCCACCGTGTCTCCGCCGCATCGAAACTGAGCCTCACGTGCTTCAGCTTCGCCTTGAAATTCGTGCTGTTGTACGCTGCGGAGGCACAGCTTCAGCACCGCGGCCCCGACCTACATTGGTACCCCGGAACCGCCACCTGGTACGGCGACCCCGAAGGAGACGGCAGCACCGGTAACTAACTAAATCCCTTCATAAGATCTCTTTTTTTTCTCTCGAGAAATTCATAGTCACATAATTGAGATTTTGTTAGTCACATAAAAATTCTATGTTGTGTTTTTTTTTCACATCTGACTCAGTAACACACTTGACTCAAATGTAGAGAAATAGAAACAACATTAGATGAAGTTTTCTTTTTTAAGTTTTTGTGGTGTTCTGTTCTAATCTGAATTGGAATTTCACTTGAATAATCCGAAGAAAAAACATTCCACTTCTAATTAGAAACGAACAAAACTTAAATGTAGTATATTTTTTATATGTATTTTCAGTATTGTTTTGTATGAAAATGGAAATTTCACTTCAATAATTCACTTAATAAAAATATACAAGAAAGGTTCACATAGATAAATTCTAATTAACAAAGGGGTCTAGGTCTGGCTCATTGGTTGAGCAGGTGCATGCGGTGTTGTATATCGTACGGTCTTTAATTCTTAAGGGGAAAAAAAAAACCAATTAGAAAAATTGTTTGAGATGTGTTAAAAAGTTTTGATTTTGATTATGAATGTGAAGGTGGGGCATGTGGGTATGGAACAATGGTGGATGTGAAACCATTCAGGGCTCGAGTGGGGGCAGTGGGGCCCTTGCTGTTCATGAAGGGGGAAGGGTGTGGTGCGTGCTACAAGGTGAAGTGTTTGGACAAGAGCATTTGTTCGAGAAGAGCAGTGACAGTGATAATTACGGATGAGTGCCCCGGTTGCCCCTCTGACCAAACACACTTTGATCTCAGTGGTGCCGCGTTTGGTCGCATGGCTATTGCTGGCGAGAATGGTCCACTCAGAGACCGTGGTCAAATCCCCGTCATTTACCGCAGGTATGTTTTCCAAACTTCAATGTTCAATGTTCCCTGTGTGTGCTGTGTCTTTCATCATTATTACAGCGATACTATCTATGGTTTGCTAGATGATTTTACTGTTTCTATATGGTTTAGGAGAGAGAGAAATATTCTTTTGGGGTGGTAAAAAAGATATAAAAAACAAAGTGAAGATGAGTGTGAAGTTTAGTGTGTGAAAAATTATAAATTGTAAATAAAAAAAAGGTCTAAGATATCTGAAGTGATTTACAGCTATAAGTGCATATAGTAATATACTGTAAGTGTGAAGTGTGAACATTGTTCAGTTGATTATATTACTATTTTCGGGAGTGGGGACCTTGTTATGTAGCATTGACTCTTTGACTAGTAGTAGTTAGTACCATTTTTTCCCTTCTTTTATTTGGTGTGAAGATTTGACTTTTTGACTGTTTTTCCAGCTTATAATATTATTATTAACACAGCCTCCCTTTAAAAGGAAAAGGGTTACTCTCTCTGTTTGTGTTTCCCTTTTGGTTTCTATATATCAGGATACCACATGATCTGCATCTGAGTTTACCCTTGTTGTTGAGTCCCGGGTGGATGTACCCTTTTGTTTTGGGGATTAAAGGAAAGACACATTTTAAATATTAATTTCTAATGAATTATCTTTTTCAGAACGCTGTGTAAATATCCTGGAAGAAAAATTGCATTTCATGTTAACGAAGGCTCCACACCATTTTGGCTATCACTTCTGGTTGAGTTTGAGGATGCAGAGGGAGATATTGGCTCCATGCATATACGAGAAGTATGCATCTTTTCTCTGTTCTTATTTATTTCCATTATACATATATTGTTATGATGAAAAAAAATAAAAACTATTTAAGTTATATTTAAATATTAATAAATAAAGATAAATGGATATAATTTTTTAATCTAGAACATCTATATAATTGTATGATTCACATATTTCTCGAGGATCCCATATTTATATGAATAAGTTACAAAAAGAGAAGAGTTAAATAGAGGAGAATAGAAAGAAGAAGAAAAAATTGCATGAGAGAAGAATCTTTAACTTCTGGTCTCTCAGAGAATCAGATGCCGTTACAGCTAATGGTCTCTATTCTCTAATGTAGTAATATGAAAAATATGAAAGTTGATAGATTCTTAATATATTTTAATAGCTAGAATGTACACTTGATTTATTTAACTAATAAAGTACAATGGATGGTAATATACTGCAATCTTCGGAACCCTGCTTCTTGAAAAGTGTCGCAGATTTGACCGAAAGTAACTGCCCAAAGGTAAAATAAAGCATTGTGGTCATTCACAATTTTTACTGATATTAAGAGAGAACTAGCATGGTCAGTTATTATAGTCCATTGTCCAGAGTTTTGACAATTCCAAATTTTGGGGACGTGTCCCCTTACTATACGTGCCTCAACACTACCATCTTTTGCACTTTAGGATATATATATTGTCTTTCAAAGGTTGTAATTAGTAGACCATCTTCTCTCCTATTAAATATATTATCAGTGCTATACATTATGGTGCCCATTGGCAACTTGCTATGGTGGTGCTTTTCTGTATTCTGTATTTTCTGATCTCAAAGCATGTGATATATGGGACCAATAATGTTAAACAGTAACATTCCAAATTTCTCCCCCACTGTATGAAAGGACTTAAAGTTTAGGAACATTTAGGCAACTAAATTACCAAAACAAACTAAACAATCAAGTGGACAAGTGGTGATTTGATTTCTGTTTACAAACAAATTACTAAATAGTGTTTATGCTTTTAATCCCATTATGGGTCAGTTTATTTAAACTTAAAATAAACATTTTTTAGAAAACACTTATTTAATAAATATATATGATTTGTTTCTCAAAATAAGTAAAAATATTCTCTTTAAGCAGACAAACACACTAAAAATATTAAAAAAAATTAGTTATTTTTATTAAAATAAGTTTTTTAACAAATAAGTTTAAATAAGCTGGCTAATAATTTTTAATAAATAGGTGGGGTTAATCTCACTTTGTATTATTTGCAGATTTTGCTATATAAAAAAATGTGGCTTGTTACATTATTTTATTCTTAACATTTTGCTCTTGTATTTTCCTATTGCCAGGCAGGGTCTACTGAGTGGCTACAAATGAACCACCTTTGGGGTGCAAATTGGTGCATTATTGGAGGACCTTTAAGAGGACCATTCTCAGTGAAATTGAGCTCCTCCACTGGGAGAAGCCTCTCTGCAAGAGATGTTATTCCAACTAATTGGGTTCCAAAGGCCACTTACACCTCTCGCCTAAATTTCTACCCCTAATCACATCCTTTGGTGCAATTGGTACAAGAACTAGTACACCCAGGGCTTTTTCCCAAAGGGGGTAACTAATATTTAATAAGTACATTTTAACTAGTTAAAGCTGGTCAAGTCCCATAACTCAAAAATAGCATGGGCTTCCAACTTTCTTTTTTCCCCTTTATTTGCTATATATACATTAGATTTTCTCTTCCCTTTTTTTTTTATAAGAAAAGTAGCCACTTGGAGTGCACAAGGGCATCCAATGGTTCTATTTCTTTCTTATTTTTTTTTTAATATTGAATTTGTATACCTACTTTTCTGGTGTGTTGTAACAGCTGGTAGTAAATGTAATGTAGCCCTCTCCAAATGGGAGAGAGAGCGTGTTAGTTTAGTATCCTTTAATTTCTTATGGGGTTGAATATGTGTAATGGTCCCAATGGCTATTTAATGGATATTTTCTCTGGACCCATGAATGTTTTAACTTCCATTGTGATGATCTCGTGATAAACCCTACATTGTGGGTCCTCATGGCTAGTTTCCTTGTAAGCTCTTATTGCATTAATTATTCTCCATTTTGACCAAAAGAAAGGGTGATTCCCTTCGGAAGATCATTAATTAGACAGGTGTTTTGTTACCATGCTAGATTTACCTTGTCTATCAAAACTTTGTGAAACTTTTTTACACTTAAAAATTAGTACTAAAAATAATGTGGCTTTTAGTTAATATTATACAATTTTTGACACTTTTTAAAAAAATGCTAATTAATGTCTTTGGCATATTGGTTAAAGAATTAAAAAAATGTTTTTATTGGGATGTATAAATTTGTGTTTCTGATTTTTTTTTATGTTTTTTTTCTATGATTTTTCACAATAATACTTTATTTTTTTAGTTTCTTAATCAGTATCCTAAGCATAATAGCATAATGTTAGTGAGATTTTTTGTTCTCATGTCAGCTCAAAAACAAGTTAATATTTTCATGTTGAGCAGAAAACAAAATAAATAAATAATAAAATAAGATGAAATTCACACTCTTATGAATACAACTTTAATTCAAAACTTTTATATAAATTTACTTTTATTTATTTATTTCCACTCTATCGAGGATATGTTTATTTACATTAAAAAAGAGAATAAAAAATGATAAAAATAAACACTAAAATGATATATAATTTCCACTTTTATATATTTTACTTTAATTTAAAACTTTTTTTTTTCATTCTATCGAACCCGATGGAGGCAAAGTTTACCGTACTATTATTAAGGGTACTTTTCCCCTCAAACTCTTTCATGTTTACACCTATATGGATACCTAGGAATGAAGCTACAATGGCCTATCGAAATTAGTCAACTCAACGTTCTAAGTAATTTTTAGAGAATTTGGTGTTAAAATGAAATAAGAATTTTGAGTAATTTTAATCTAAAACAGTTTGACATTTTTTGCAGCTTATAAGTTATTTAAAATTAAAAGATAAAAATAAGAGGTTCAAATTTAAAGTTTGTAATTCTATATTTTTTTAACCTTAAAATTTATTCTTAAATTATTTTTTTGCTAGTGTTATTCTCGAATCTTAGGATTTTAAATAAACAGGAAAAAAGAAGAAGAAATGAAAGTATAAAAGCTCCTAAAGTTAACTTTATTAAAATCCTCTATTTTAATATTTTCTTCATTTTTCATAAAAGTATTTAAAAAATGATTTCTTAAAATTATATGTTGATCCTCCTTTTGTTTTTTTAAAGCGAATCTTAAAATAAGTAATATTACTTTATTCTCTTATTTTTCTATGTGCTGGATTATGGCTAGGTGGTTTGAAAAAAGGCAATTAAATTATAAAAAAAAGGGCAATTAAAAATCAAACCAGTATGGGATAAATGAAAGGATTAACATGTTTAATTTTTTTTAATTAGTATGCTATATTAGTAGGAGGAGATTGTCATGATTAATTAAGTGGCTTAAATTTTTAATATATTAAGTTAGAATTAAAGATGGAATAAGATGACTAAAATTGTATCTTCATTCATGTTATGAATGATATAAGTTAAATTTGATTCTGTCCAAAAAAAATTCATTTATAGATTTAGTTGTCAGAAGCCCAAACACGAATAAGGAAATGCTACAGTGATCATCCACATTGTTTTGTTTTCGACAAGAGTTGGTTTATTTTATTTATTATTGTTATTATTATTATTATTATTATTATTCAGACCTATTTGTAATAAACACGACTTTGTTTCTTTTTTTTATTATTATTATTCATAGATGCATTTGGAAATGCTAATGCAAACTTTGGATAAATTGGCTCCGTTGCTAACAATTGTATACGTCACTTTATCGAAAAGAAAACAATTTTATACGTCAGGTACTTTTTCTCTTATCATAATTCTATTGTTGTTAAAGGAATTTAATGGTGATTATGTCATTTTTGTAGGCTTGGAGTGTGCGCAGAGCTAATGAATGAGTTGCAGAATGTTTTTCTTGTTCTTGCAATTATATTTAGTTGATTTTATGATGATTGGGATGTCACTCCATTCTGAGTAGTGGAGGGGTGTATCATGTATATGTAGTGGTGTTTCTTAGTGAAAAATCATTCATCTTTCGACCAGTGCAAATTAGTAGGAGCCACTTCATGTTGAAGGAGTGATTGCAGAAAGAAGCTACTCATTCATCATGTTGAAAAATCCTGCAGTAAAATAAATTAAGTTGATGAATTTTATTTATTTAATTTTATCAAAGTAATACACATTTCAAAAGTCCACAAGAGTTAACCATGCATGTGTCCCTGACCTTGGGATCCAAGTTTTGAAAAGAAAAGTAATACGAATATGATAAATTGGCCATGAGCAGACACTAATTTACGTGACCTTGTGAACTATTTGACCCTGGTCCATAATAGGTTAGGGACCAGGCTAGGTTGGATCAATTCATATGACAATTATAATAACATAAAAAGAGATGATCATAAACAGACATGACAAATTTATAGTCATATAATTAAAATCTATAAAATATAAAAAATTTAATGATGATGTAATCATTGTGTAAAATAATTTTATATAATTATTTAATTATAAATCACGATTTGTATGATTTTAAAATATAATTTTATAAAAATCAATAAATTTATCATATGATTTATAATTAAATAATAATAATGACAAACTAGCTAGCATTCTGGATCATCCTTTCTTGGAAACATTTCACACATTTTCATCAATAAAAGTTATTTTGTTTATGTTTGATAAAATTAAGTGTTAGTTCGAAGATGAAAAAATCAGCTTGTATTTAGTAAAATTAGTTATTAGAGTAACATAAAATATAAAATAATAGAAAAATAATAAAACTGTAATTTATCTATAAAAAAAGTAACAATAAAAATGAATAAATATATAAAAAATTAAAGTGAAAAAATATAAAAAATAAAAGTTAACATTTAAAAAAATATTATTTCAAATCACATATAAAAATGTTAAAAATTATTAAAAAAAAGCTTGTTAAAATAAATATTTAACTGATAAAAAAATTAAAAATTAATTAAAATACTTAGTGGATAGAAGTAACCTTTCCTGTACTATCAACATTTTTTTTCAACTAGCTTTAGTCTTTATATAAAGTCGTATATAAATCAATTCTTAGAATGGAATTGTGGATGTGACGTCCCATTATTACATCACCTTTATTTTTATATTTTTTTCTCAATTAAAATTTCATTCTTTTTTCTCAATTTTTCCATAACATGCTTACGATGTCTCCATTTATCGTGAGGTTATGATTGTGCAAACATGTTAGCTAGCTTTGGTACACATAACAAAGGTAATTTTTTTTGGGATTCACCACCTTTTTTATATCACAATATCTTCTTGGGCATAGAAAGAGTTTACCTTCTTAAAGATTCAAATAATTTGTTCTCCTTATATGATTTTGGTCCTCTAAATGTTTTCTTCACCCTTTCTTGTCGGTATATTTCTGGAGGTGTTTGTGATAGTAGTAACAGTGTCAATCTAGTTGGAATTTATATTACTAATGTGATGTTTTATCAGGCTCCTTTTTGCTTAAAAAATATCCAAATACAAAAAAAAAATCAATATTTTCTTTTTTTATGCATTTTCTTTCATCCCAAATAAATAAAAGATAAACGTTTATTCAACTAAAACTATAAAATTATAATTTTTAAGTTGATCTTAAAATTTTATACTAAAATTTTCAATAAACCCACATTTAAAATACATGTTTAAAAATAAAATCCTTCATTTTAAAACAATTTTAATAGAATCAACTAGGATCGATCCACTGACGAGACTTTGATTAATATACATAGAGTCAAAGGAGGTTTTAATATCAGTGTGATTATTGTAGACCAATTCTTTTTAATAGAATCAAGTGTACATGCATTTATTGAAACACACACTATGATTACATTTTACTTTTCTAAAATGAGCATTTTATTTGGAGGATAAAGTAATTAATTTCAGTTGTTAATGAGAAAACCAATTATCGTGTTATGTGCATATATTATAAATATACTAGAATATAAATAGTTGAATTCTCAGTTTAAAAAAAAAATTCAATACTTGGGTTCTCATCAACAATTAAAATTACTTATCAACATTTCTTTTTCTAGGAAGCCTAAAAAAGCTGCTAATTTAATTTTTACACAGTAGTTATTTTTACAAATAATGTAAAATATATTGTCAATTTGTCATATCATATAGTATTTTCATATCATCTAAATTGATTTTAAATAAAATTAAAGAAAATAAAGCATAAATCAACTAACCAAATCCTTAAAACACTGCATGTCCCAGAAACAAAATGATTAATAAAGCATTCCTTTGGTAGTCAAGGTTCCTCACTGAAGAGTATAGTAGTAGTAGAACTTTCTGCTTTGTGTGTCTGCCACCATCACAAAGCCTAAAACCCTTTTCTGTATGAACTGCATCTAAATTGCAGGCTCCAAACCCTCCTTTTGGACTCTCCATTCCATTTTTTCCCCTAAAAAGAAGAGACAATAGTAAAGCATCAAAGCAAACAAAAGAAAGAGCAGGCAGGCTCCTTGGAATGAGCAACAAACTACCTTATTTCTCGGCTTATTTATTATTTCATGTGTCCCCACAATTTGGAAATTAATCATCCATTGCTAAAATTTGTCAATGCTTAATTATTTATGCCTAGGTTTGATTTTCGGCTGGGAAGCCTTGAGTTTTTTAATGCTTATGGCTAGGTTTGATTTTCGGTTGGGAAGCCTCAAGTTCTTTATTGATTTCAGTTGGGTTCAACTGTAAACTAAGTTTTGCTTTATTTTTGTCTTCAAATTTAATTTGAAATATACAAAATAAATTAATTTTTCAAAATCAATTTACAGAACAAAATTTACTTATATTTAACTTTACAACTTTAATCTAGTTAATCTGGGCATGTATGATTATGTTTAGATAGATGTTGAAAATGTAGTTTTAAAAATTTTAATATACATTCTCAAATTTCAAAACACAATAAAATAAAATAAAATATAATGTTGCTTTGAAAGGTAAGTAAAATTTTGAATTTTTTTTCTAGAGTCTTTTTTGTCAACTTCACCGTTACGGTGTGTTTGGGAGCACTTCCATTCAAGAGTAACGCGTGTCTTTTTGAAGCATTCCAGTGTAGCTTCTATGCTGTTTTGAACTTTTGACATAAAAAATGCTTTATATATGCATTGATGATGAGAAACACACACTAATTTTATATGTGTGGATGCAGTTGGGAGAATTAAAAAAATACTTTTACTTTTAAGACAAAAACATTTTCATTTTGTATTCTATGTCTTAAAATTAGAATTAAAAAATGTGCATTAAAATTTCCAAAATATATTTTAAACTTTTATTCAAAGATAGGCTATATCTCCATCTTTAGCAACGAGATCATCATCATTTGCAGCTAGAAAAAGAACCAATTTTCCCTATTTGTTGAGTCTCCTCTTAGCCCCACATATCACAAAAAACATAATAGACTTAAAAGTATTTCAATTTAAAGTAATAATCAGTTTCTAAACAGAATTATCTCAGATGGGTGTTCTTCAGTATACACTTCTCTACTTGATCTTACTACAATCATGCAAGATTATTGCTTACAAAGACCAGGAGTGGAAGAAAGCTACTGCAACTCATGCAAATGACACAGAGGGATCTCTTATTACAGGTACTAACTTCACTTTCTCTTTGGTTCTTCTTAGATAGTCTGTGACATCATGTTTTTGACAATGTGGTTGTGAACTTGTGATATGTGTTGCAGAAGGAGCATGTGGTTATGGAGACCTCCACAGGGCCAGTTATGGGAAACACAGTGCTGGTTTAAGCACTATTTTGTTCAACAGAGGGAGCACATGTGGGGCTTGCTATGAAATCAGGTGTGTTGATCACATCTTGTGGTGTGTGATGGGAAGCCCTTCTGTTGTTGTTACTGTTACAGATTTCTGTGCTCCAAATTATGGGCTTTCTGTTGATTATGGTGGCTGGTGCAACTTTCCAAGAGAACATTTTGAGATGTCACGGGCAGCATTTGCTGAAATTGCCAAGAACAAAGCTGATATAGTGCCGGTTCAGTATAGAAGGTAACCAAAATAAAAGTTTCAATGCTAAAGATTGATGAATTTTAGTGTATAATATGTTTTAGGTCCTCTGTTCTCAGTCAAAATTGGTCAATAGTTATACTTTAAAAATGATGAGTTTGGTTTTTTTTTTTTGTATTTTTGGTATTTTGTGAATTTCATCCCTCACCCTAACTCTTTTGTTAACTGTTTTAGGGAGGAAATTTACCAAGTATAATTAACCGTTATAGGGACCAAGATGATCATTTTTAAAGTACAGATACTAAGATTATGTTTGGATTTCCGTTCAAAATGTGGTGCACGAATTCCAAAATAAATCTAATGGTCTACAAACTCAGTTTTACAAAAGGAAGGGTCCAGATGTTTTTGCAAACCTCATTTTGTTCCAAAAGACTGTTTGCTAAAATAAAACAAACATGCGTTAAGACTAATTCTGACATAAAAAACAAAGAAACCTAAAACACATTTTACCTTGGATTTACCATGTTAACATTTAAGTTTCTTGCAGAGTGAAGTGTGAAAGAAGTGGTGGCATGAGATTCACAATGAGTGGGAGTTCTCACTTCTATCAAGTCCTGATTTCCAATGTTGGTCTGGATGGTGAAGTGTTTGCTGTGAAAGTGAAAGGATCTAGATCAGGATGGATACCAATGGCCAGGAACTGGGGACAAAACTGGCATTGCAATTTCAACTTCCAAAATCAGCCTTTGTCCTTTGAGGTAACCAGCAGCAGTGGAAAGACACTCACATCTTACAATGTAGCACCTGCAAACTGGATGTTTGGACAGACATTTGAAGGAAAACAATTTGAGCATGAGTAGATTCAGAAGTCTAAGTAGGACAAATTTTTGGGGGGATTCAATTTATAACTTTAAGCTGTAATTGAAAAACTATGATTAGTGAAATCAGTTGTCAAAGAGCACAAGCTTAATTGTATATTTTGCTCATGATTGAATCCCTGTGGTAAAAATGATGAAAAGAAAAAAAAAAAGTTGCGCAAAGGGTAACCTATGATCCCTATCCTTAAGATCCTGTTGATCAAAAGGCAGTCCATTGGCGGAATTTGTAATTATTTGAAAAGTAATGTCCTGAATAAGTAGTCATATGAAGAACTCAGTTTCTTTTCCATCTTGTGATTAATTTTTGTTGCTTGAGCTTTTTTTTGCCCCCAAATCTCTCCATGGTAAGGCATAGTTTGATTTGAAGTCATTGCTCTCAGGACAAGAAACTCTTGCAGTTTCAACTAATTCCATTTATTCTAAGTGCATCTTATAAATATCAAATTATAAAGTTCCAATTCCCTCTTAATTCATGAAATTCTACTAGAGAATATCATAAGATGACAGCAAAAAGGGTTGCATCTAAAGCCTCCAAATCTGTGTACAATAATCTTAGGAATAAGAAACTCCTCATTAGAGAAGCTACCCACCCCTCCACTCAGTGGACAAAATAGATGAACTGAACTCCTAAATAACTAAATTGAACTGTAAAAAAAAGTTCCGGCGAATTGAACTATTATGAACTAGTTTGAATTGTTCTCCATAACCATTTTATTTTGAAGCAATTTTTTCACATTTTTTTTATCTCATATATTATAATTCAGTTCGATTCAATAAATTCGGTTTCAGAGCAGTTCAGTTTTTTAAAACTTAACTATGGAACAGTTAAGTTTGATTTTTCATTCAAAACAGTTCAGTTGTTTTAGCACAGTTCGGTTGATGAAAATGTACAATCCTCGATCATATTACAAATAAACAAACGTTCAACAGCATTGATAGAATGTAAATTGTAACACAATATTAATATGATTAATTATTTTTTAAAATACCTTTTAGCTTGAAATTATTTTATTTTGTAAGGCATTTTGTTATAAAACCGATAAACATCCTAACATTTCAGTGCCACAAACGCATAATAGCTTGACATGTCAGACTCAGAAATCAAAATCTCGGCATCAACAACCCAATGACAACCAATACGGCGTCGCTTTGAAATTAAGAGAAAAGCTAATTTAACCTAATTTTTATTAGTGAAAAAATTAGAATCCAATTCAATCATCCTAACACGTGGGGGTTGTCCGGGCAGCACGTGCCCGAAGAGGAAGAAGAAGAATTCTCGAACAAGGATCCGACCCTAACTCACATTAATCACGGGTCGGATCCAAACACTACCGGATCCACAACCCATTTCGTACATGTTGAGAAAGCATGTTTTATTTTTTCCTATGAAGTTAAGGAATGGTTGTTCTTTTCCAGCATTCGAATTCCAGTTTTGTTGATTGTGAATGAAGTGAACTACCCATTTCGTCTTTGAAGTATTATCCTTTCTCTTTAGTGGTCCTTGAATAAATCTATGAGTAATTCCTAAAATATTGAACATTTATCACTTTAACTTAGTTCTTAAGTTGATATATTTTAGTAAAATTATAAGTTATAAATAAGCTAGCTTATGTTCATAAGTTAACTTATTTTTCATAATTTATTTTAAATAAGTTGTTTGAAGTAGTTTATAAAAAATAAGTTACTAAAATAATTTATTTTGAAAAAGTAATTTATAAGCTAGTCAAACAAGATTATAAACTTCTCAAAAAATTTACCAAACATAGCCTAGCCTATATATCCAGTGTTAATATGTTAGATATTTTTTTAACATCGATTTATGAATTCAACACAATAAAAAAAGAAAATCAACAAAGTATTCTGCATAGTAGCATGTTTCGTTATAATTTTAATATAAAAGGAAGTCATGACAGAATATAATAATTTTAATATATATAGAAAAAAATATAAAAAAAATATTACACAAATATATGCAACCTAAGCCATCACCCAGTCTAGGCCCAAAGCCGACCTTGATTAAGTATATGTCGAAAGTGAATAGATCATATGTAAAGATAAGTCTTTTAAATGAATCTCTATATGTTGAGATATTAGTCTTTAGCTTTCAATCGAAAAATATCTTCCTTAAAAAAAATTGAAAGATATCTTGGACATTAAAACAATATATGAGATAAATTGTTATGTATGTTTATTATTTTATTAAATTTATATCAATATATATTCAAATTTTTTTGTTTTAAAAGATATTTTATAAACTAATTCTTTTCAAGAATAAAAAGTAAAAAGATTTAAACACATATAGGCATTATATAATAACTGTGTTTCATTTAAAATTAATAAATATACCATATTTAATAAATATTGTAATTAATATATTATAAGTAAAATTAGTTTACCAACAACATTAAATATTATATTAATGTATTAAAAATAATACACAGTCAAATTATAAAGAATGAAAATTGACAAATAAGTTATTATGTATTTATATATTATATTATATATCTCAATTTTTCTATTTTAAAATATGTTTTATCAAAGAAATAATTTTCAAAATAAATAACGTGACTAAATATTAAAATGCTAAGTTTATTAAATATAGTATATTTCTAAATATTTTACCAAAAATAGTATATATTTCAAATGAATTAGTTTTAATATTAATAAAAAAAATTTAAAGATTATATTTATTAAATATAATATACAGTCAAATTAAAAATATGGTAAATTTTTTATATTCATAAATATAATATCCTTTTCATTAAATATATAATCCTTTCAAAAAGAATTAAATATAATATATTTTTATTTTAAATGTAACGGTTGTTTACAATATATAATCAAATACTAATCATTTGCAATATGGATCATAGAAACATGAAGTTCCTCTTTGTAAAGCTTGTTTCTCAATTGTCTCTAGTCATTCTTTGGTCTTTTGCCACAGTTATTACCTCTCAACATGTTAGTGTTGTGAGTCTACCAAACAATGAAAGTGTCCCAGCAGTGATTGTGTTTGGGGACTCTATAGTGGATACAGGTAACAACAACTACATCAACACCATAGCCAAAGTCAATTTCCTACCATATGGTAAAGATTTTGGTGGAGGAAATCAACCAACCGGGAGGTTCAGCAATGGTTTAACCCCATCAGACATCATTGGTACAAACAAAAATCCTTGCTCTCTTTGCTCTTGTATAATTTTTTTTTATCAACAAATGTTAGTTAATTGTTAATAGTGCAGATTCAAACCTCTCTGCCTCCCATGCTCTTGCACCATGTTACCATATGCATTATAATTATAGTATGAACATGTTCTTATTCAATTTCTTAACAAATTTCCTTTGGTTTTTTTCAGCTGCAAAATTGGGAGTCAAGAAGCTTTTGCCACCTTATCTTGATCCAAAATTGCAACCTCAAGATCTCCTCACAGGTGTAAGCTTTGCATCTGGTGGCAGCGGATATGATCCTCTAACATCTAAAATTGCAGTAAATAATTGTCCCTAACTATAACCTTACATTCATATATCTTCATTTTTCCATAGTATATCTTAAAGACTAATTATAATTTACTTTCTTTGTCATGTCACTTTAGTCAGTGCTGTCATTATCAGATCAACTAGACAAGTTCAGGGAATACAAAAACAAGATAAAGGAAACAGTTGGAGGAAACAGAACAACAACAATAATATCAAAAAGCATATACATCTTGTGCACAGGAAGTAATGACATTGCCAATACTTACTCTCTATCACCATTTAGGCGACTACAATATGACATTCAATCATACATAGACTTCATGATTAAACAAGCCACAAACTTCTTGAAAGTATGTGAATCACATGCCCAAATATACAATTTGGTTTAGTCTTTTGTATTAGACTTCCATTTCTTAGAACTTATTTAATATATCCTTGTATGATATTTTTACACAAAAAATATTAATAAAAATGAATTGGATGTAGGAACTTTATGGACTAGGAGCTAGAAGGATTGGAGTAATTGGTTTGCCAGTTCTAGGGTGTGTGCCCTTTCAAAGAACAATTCAAGGAGGCATACACAGAGAATGCTCAGATTTTGAAAACCACGCCGCGACGCTCTTCAACAACAAGCTCTCATCCCAAATAGATGCCCTTAAGAAGCAGTTTCCAGAGACCAAATTTGTCTACCTTGAGATTTACAACCCATTACTCAATATGATTCAAAATGCAACTAAATATGGTAATCAAACACACCTATTACCATTATATAAATTTTACAAGTAGCTAGCTTAATTTATAGTTATACACTTTTTGAATATTTAACCTATATGCATAATTTTTTTATGCCAATGATTCAACACATAATATAAAGTTGACATTGCATTTACAGACTTTGATAAAAGAAAATTAGTAACTAACTAGAAAATTCAATTGCATGTTCTTATTATTGTGGGGTTGTTTGTCTTACACCACCCATAACCAACAAATTAGCATGAAATTAAATGTCCCTAAAGCAACAATGGAATAGGAATCTCATGTACATTAATTCTTGACTAGTTATCCAATGCCTAAAGTTTGATTACTACATTTTTGTTTGTTTGATGCATTGCTCATTGTCATGGTATTTGTTGGTTTAGGTTTTGAAGTAACAGACAAAGGATGTTGTGGCACAGGAGATTTTGAAGTAGGCTTTTTGTGCAACCGTTTAACGCCGCACATATGTTCAAACACCTCAAGCTACATATTCTGGGACAGTTTCCATCCTACGGAAGAGGGATATAAAGTGCTTTGTTCTCAGGTGCTTGATAAAAATATCAAGGACTTCTTCTAAGGCTAGTTTCATTGTAACACTCCTAATCAGGGACAGGGAAAAAGGCCCCCTCCCCCATTTTTTTTTCTTTCTAAATTTTAAAAAAGTAATAGATTATTATTCAATTATTTTAACGAAATCTGATTTTTTTTTATTCGATATTTTTTTCTTTCTTTAAATTTTAATTATTGTACAATTAATTTTTATCTCTTAACTTTTTAATTATAATATAAACAGTAATATTTTTTTTTTAAAAAAATCTTATCCCAATGTTATATTTTTATCAAATTTTAGTTATTATATAACCAGTTTTTATCTCCTATTTTTTTTATAAAAAAAAGTCTTGTGTTATTCAATTAGGATTTTAAATGATATAAACAAGTTTTGTAGTATTTAATTAATACTTTTAAAAAATTTCAAAGAGGGCAGCAAAATTAAATGTTGTTCAATTAAATTTTTTTATAACTTATAAAAAAATCTTTTAATATTAAAAAATATATACATTTCGATAAATTATTTTTTAAGAAGAATTTCAATAGATTTATCAGACTTTTTAAGTATAAACTATCAAACAATCTCATTCAAACCCTTAAGATTTTATTAGATTCTTTTTTTTTCTTTTTCTATTGGTTACTAGACTTTATTTTCTCTTATCACATATATCATCTTCTTTTGAAATAAAAAATAACAAATATACTCATTCTCTCTGTGCTTTTCCGTTTGTTTTCTAAATTAAATTGATATTTGCCTTATGTGTTAAGGTTAATCATGTTTTCCTTATAATGATTATGTACATCACCTGCTCAACGTAATATTTTCGTGATTGTCACCCTTAATTTTGTCATTTGCATAACTCAAGAATCTTCCTATAAATTTTTCACCTTCACTACTCCCTTCTAGTATTTATTATTGTACCCCATCTAAACATGTCATTGGATTTATCCTAAAATAATTGTAGTAATTAAAAAAAAAGAGAAACCAACGTATAATTTTAAATCTATTGTTTAAATTCAAAAGTGAGAATGAGAAGATGTTATAGCAAGAATGGTTAGTATAGGAGGACATAAAACTAGAATTAATTTAGTTATTAAAAGATTAAAAAAATTATATTAATTTTATTTTTTTATCCAAACCTCATCATTTCTTATTATTTCTTTTACTAACTTATAATTTTGAATGTGTTTTTAAAAATTCACAAAATTCTTTCAAATCTTATAAATTTATAAAGTCTTTTCAAATCCTTATGATATAAATCCAGTGTTATAAGATCGGTCCGATCATTGACCTAGTAGAGATAATAAGTTAGTGATCCAATTGATTGACTAGTAATTGGCTCGATTTAATATGGTATATATTAAAAATTCAAAATTGTATATGTATCTATTATATATAAGTATATAACTAAAATTATTTGATTAAAAAAAATTTATCCATACTCCAATATCTAAAATAACAATTGATAATAATGAGATATCAAAATGATATCGTAAAGGAGGTCCATTTTTTTTTTTTGCGTGCATAATCCAATCTGAATTTGTAAAACTGGGCTGAGTCGTTAGATTTGACTGAATCATCCTAGACCACATGCATGAACTATCCAATAGTGAAATTGACCCAATAAGGCCATCAAGTCCCGATTTGACCAACCGTGCCGGACCGAATTTTATAACACTGTATAAATCCTTTAAAATTCAAATTATCATAAAAGTCTTGTAAATAAATATGATAAGTCATAATATTCCTACATAATCTTCAAAATTCAAGACTTTTTTATGTTAAAATAGTCTTTTAAAATCATAATCAAATACACTCTCCTAAATGTCTCAATTAAAAGAATGAGCAGATTGAAATCACCAATTTGAAAAAATAAGAAGACCAAAATTACATTTTAGCGAATAACTTATTATGATAAATAATTTTTTTCTTCTTCTAAAGTATCATTAAAAAATAAGCATTTATCAAAATAATAGATTCATTTTTTTACCATTTTGGGTATTTTGGTCATGCAAAATCTGACTGAGAAGGGATTGTACTCATGTAATTGGATAATTCTTGAACAAAAACGTATCTTCATTGTTTTTTCTATATTTTAAGAGAAAAAAAAGTTATGCACTCAAGATGTATAAAATAATCGTCATTCAATTATAAATCATAATGTATAATAAGATTGTTGACTTTTATGATAATCACTTTAAAAGTCATATTAATAATGATATATAATTAAATAATAATATAAAATTATATTACTTTTATGATGATAATTAAACTCTTATTTTAAATGTATTCTAAAAGTTGATCATGATTTAAAACATTGAAAACACTTGGGAGACAACCGTCATCGTTGTTTTTCTTTTTAATATGAATCCTGACGTTTAAAAGACAACAAATAAATTAATCATTACAAAACATTTATGAGAATAATTAAATGGAATTAAAACATAACACTTCCTATTTGGTTTGAATTTAATAGATTTTAAGAGGCTTTTGTTTCATGAATTTGATTATAGTTCCGAGAATAATATTTCTGATAATGTTATTAATGCATAAAAAAATGTTTGGTGCATACTTATGATTCTCGGGAATGTTTTTAAATTTAATTTAATTTTAAAATAAAATATTAAATAAATAAATGAAGTTAAATAAGAAGAAAATGAGAAATTATTTTAAATATTCTAATGGGAATGTAAAATTCTCAACTCTTTACATGAGAATGCAAAGATAGAGCAAAACAATTACAATATGGATGCTAGGAAATGAGTTATGTACGATAATATTATTTGATTACCTTTTAACAAACATGGAAAACATATTGTCCGTGAAACAAAGCCTAGGAAAAAAGTTGTAACCTAGGAAATTAATTTAATCATAATCACATGTTACTTTTTCAAATATTAAATAATAATTAAGGAAATTTAATTATTTATACTAACCATGTTTTCATAATCGTTAAGTTATTTATTGATTTCAAACTGATTATTCATAATGCTATTAAATTAAAATTTTATTTACAAATTAATGATACTCAAATTTTCAAATATTATGAGATACTATGATAAACATTTACTTACAATTTTTCAAAGTATATTATATGTTAAATTTAATTTATTTAATGAAATATTAAATAATTTAAAATTTTCAAAAAAATATAGACATAATCTAATTAATAAGAATATTATACTCCTAATTAAGTGAGCTGAATAAAATTATTAGATGAAAATGAAAGAAATATTTTCACTAAAATATAACTTGATTTTCACTCCATTTATATATAAAAAGAGAGCTAAGTGTTGATGGATGGGTAACCAATGTTTCTCAAGTAATAAAGTTAAAATGATAATCCGAATGTCGAATTCAGATGAACTTTGTTCGTAATTAGGTAGATGAATATTTTATTAATAAAAAAAGTTAAAGAAAATTTATTTGAAAAAGTTATGAAAAAAATAGTAATTTAAATTGACAAAAAATTAAATCAAATAAGAGGAAAAATTAAAAAAGAATTTAAATTAATCAATTAAGATAGAAAAAATGAAAAAATCTAATATTATTGTAGAAGAAAATTTAAAAGATGAATGTTGAAAACTTAGCCTAAGCCTACTAGAGTTACTCAATGTTAATGATTTTTTTTCTATTTATAATTATTCAAATTTACACCTGCATCTAATTTTGGTCCCGACATGAAAGGACCTAATTCATCAGTCTTTTCTCCCAAATCTCTTTACAAAGCTAAAATGCTAAAATAGTAAATACAAATGCATGATCAAATCATAATCAATAATCTTAAATACAAGAAAAGATAATGTAAATGTAATATTATTAAATAATATTAACCACAAGAAAAGATAATACAAATATAATATTATTAAATAGATAAAAGGAATTATATTCTCTTAGAATTTTTATAAGGAATATATAATTTCAAATATGAAAATTAAAATATAGTAAAAATAATATACATAATAATTATTAAATTAATTTTAGTGTATTATCATTTTTATACTATAAATTTAAAATTTAAATAATAAATTATTTTATTTTTAAAAAAAATAAAGATGCATAAGTATAAAGCTTCATTTATCGTGTTAATATTATACTATATTGCGTATGTGTTTCAACATTCAACATGTTTTTTGTGAGGCCACTGATTGTGCGGGTGTGTTGCCAAGAAAGGGGCTTCTTTGAATAACCACTGATCATCCTTCTGTGATGTCCTTTTTTCTGCCGCACTTGTTGTCTACTATATAGTTGGAAGTTGGAACAATGCATATTAAGATGTAGTTTTCATTTTTTTTTTTTATTGTTGTTACTGCTTGCGCTATTAAATATAAGAGTGTTTTAACTAATTTGATTTTTTAAATAATTAATTTAGTTAAAAACATTAAATTTATTAACCATTAATATTGTTTTCCTAAAATTTTCTTTAAAAAATTTTCAGACTCATCATCTTACTTTTTTCATTTAATTATTTTTTACTTAATTAATTAATAAATGTTCGCTAGCTTTCTTCTCTAATCCTTAGTCCTTATCAGAAATAGAATAAGTTTATCTTAATGATTTAGAATTTATTGTAAAGTAATCACGATATTTTGTTAAAAAAAATAATTAATACAAAAAATGAAAAAAAATTAATAAAAAAAAACTTATATCTAAGAAGAAGGTAGTGTTAAACTACTGAATGAGTAAAAAAAATACTATCAATAAATGTATTATTTATTCATAATATATTATATGTAATAAATATCATAAATAATACATGATAAGTAAAGTATACCGTCCAAAAACATTAAATACTATATTAAATTTTTTCGGATTCAAAATACTACTATATTCAAACTATATTTATTAAATATAATAGTAATCAAAATATTAAATATAAAAATTAAGAAATAAATTATTATATGAGTGATACCCGACTCTTATCTATTAAAAAAGTTTTAAGTTTGAAATGAAAAGATAATTGATTGAGGGGGATCTTTCACTCAAAGATCATGTAGGTTTTCCGACGAATAATATATAATCACTGAACACTAATTATTTACAATAGGGATCATGTAAACATGAACATTCTCTTTGAAAAGCTTCTTTCTCAATTTCCTCAAGTCATTCCTTGGTCTTTTGCCATAGTTATAATCTCTCTTCATGTTAGTTCTGTGAGTCTACCAAACTATGAAAGTATCCCAGCAGTGATTGTGTTTGGGGACTCTATAGTGGATACGGGTAACAATAACTACATCAACACCATAGCAAAATGCAATTTTCTACCATATGGTAGAGATTTTGGTGGAGGAAATCAACCAACTGGGAGGTTCAGCAATGGTTTAGTCCCATCAGACATCATAGGTACAGACAAAATTCATTGCACCATGTTCATATACATAATAGAATGAACATGGTCTTATTTAATTTCTTAACAAATTTCATTTGGGTTTTTTCAGCTGCAAAATTTGGAGTCAAGGAGCTTTTGCCACCTT
This sequence comes from Glycine soja, assembly GCF_004193775.1. Lineage (NCBI taxonomy): Eukaryota > Viridiplantae > Streptophyta > Magnoliopsida > Fabales > Fabaceae > Glycine > Glycine soja. The sequence continues at coordinate 45,835,379 of NC_041007.1, forward strand.
ATCTTGATCCAAAATTGCAACCTCAAGATCTCCTCACAGGTGTAAGCTTTGCATCTGGTGCTAATGGATATGATCCTCTAACTTCTAAAATAGCAGTAAATTAACTGTCCCTAGCTAAAACCTTACATTCATATATATTTTTCCATAGCATATCTAAAAAACTAACTATAATTTTACTTTCTTTATCGTATATGTCATGTAAGTTAGTGTGGTCATTGTCAGATCAACTGGACATGTTCAGGGAGTACAAAAACAAGATAATGGAAATAGTTGGAGAAAACAGAACGGCAACAATAATATCAAAAGGCATTTACATCCTGTGCACAGGAAGTAATGACATTACCAATACTTACGTATTTAGGCGAGTAGAATATGACATTCAAGCATACACAGACTTAATGGCGTCACAAGCCACAAACTTCTTGCAGGTATGTTCTATTAAACGACCAAAAGAGAAAGTTAGGAGCTAGCATATTTCTTTGTTGAGCATGATCATGTGTGCATTTTCCTGTAAATTTTGAAGTTAACCGACTTCAAAGAACTAAACTATGGTCTAAGTGATAACTTTTCAATCATAGCACATGTAGCTGTTACCCCAACACTGAGCTCAAAGACAAATGACATTGTCGTTAGTCCCTAGTTGTAGTTGGCAATTGGCCTTTTTCTGTTGAGAGGATGCTAATAAAAAGCCAATTGTACCATTTTGTTTTATTGGGTCAAAACCCATGGCGTGACAATTCTACTTAAACACCAAAAAAGTTGTACATTGATTAGAAATGGAGGCTAAGCATAGTTTATGAACACCCTCCTCCGGACCTCCTTTAACCCATCAAAACACCTTTGAAGGACCTAATTTTGAGGCTCATACAAACACCAAAGTGAAAATTATCTTCATGACACTAATAAGGCAATAGACTTGACCTTAGAACATTGATTCTAGAAGGAGGACCTAGGCCCCCCCCCCCCAATGGGCCACAAGGCCAGTGGACAAATCCTAACAAATATTTATGTGTGTATTTATGTGAACCACACGCGTCATTTCTTAGAAGTATATCTTTGCATGATGTTTTTACATAAAAAAAACATTAAAAAAAATTAACTGAATGTAGGAACTTTATGGACTAGGAGCTAGAAGGATTGGAGTAGTTGGTTTACCGGTTCTAGGGTGTGTGCCCTCACAGAGAACAATTGACGGAGGCATATCCAGAGCATGTTCAGATTTTGAAAACCAGGCTGCAGTGCTCTTCAACAGCAAGCTCTCATCCCAAATGGATGCTCTTAAGAAACAGTTTCAAGAGGCTAGACTTGTCTATCTTGACCTTTACAACCCATTACTACATTTGATTCAAAACCCAGCTAAATATGGTAATCGCTAGTCAGACACATCTATTACCATTATACACCATTTACAAAGTAGCTAGCTCAATTTATAGTTATACCTTTTTGAATATTTATCCTATATACACCAACTATTGATGCCAATGATTCAACACAAAATATAAAATTGACATTACATTCAGAGACTTTTCATATAAAAGAAAATTAGTAACTAATTAGAAAATTGATTTGCATGTTCATATCAATGTTATCAATGGCAGATGGCGGAATATAGTGGAAGGCTGAAATTCTGTCATATAGCCACGCCATTGCGGCCTATGACACTCCCATAGCAGGCCTTCCTTCACAAATTGTCTGTGGCAATTGGCAAAAAATCCATCAGTCATTCTGCCATGGCAGTTATGGCACTGCCATTTAGCAACACTGGTTCATATAATTGTTGGGTTTTCTGTCTTACACTTAGGTTCATCATCCTCTTCCCAGGATACCTACAAATTAGAATTTAAATGCCAATCAAGCAACAATGGAATAGGATTCTCATGAAACTTCTTGGCTAGTTATTAATTCCTAAAGTTTGATTAGTATAATTTTGTTTGTCTGATTCGTTTGCTCATTGTCATGGTTTAGGTTTTGAAGTAATAGACAAAGGATGCTGTGGCACAGGAAATTTGGAAGTAAGCTTAATGTGCAACCATTTCGTCTTGCACATATGTTCAAACACCTCAAACTACATATTCTGGGACAGTTTCCATCCTACACAAGCAGCCTATAATGTAGTTTGCTCTCTGGTGCTTGATCACAAAATCAAGGACTTCTTCTAATGCCAGTTTCATTGTAAAACTCTCAATAATAAATAAACATTATAATAATTACATGCAATGCTCACACAATATACTTCAAAATTATAAAATGGTTTTTCAAACTGACATTTTTGGTTCTTGCAATTAAACACCTCTTTCATCTCTGTCCCGGCAACTTCTTTTCGTCCTTAGAAAATGTAATTGTTTTATTTTTCATTCTTAAAGTGCTTTAGATAACGTTTTTTTTTTCAGTATTCAAAACATTTTTATACTGTTCAAAGCGTTATGTAAAGTACTTTAGGGATAAAAAATAAAACACATATTTTGTAGGATTAAAACAAAAAAAATATTTGCAGGGACAAAAATGAAAAAAATGATAAATTACAAGGAAAAATATATTTAAGCCAAAAAAGCAAACAAGCTTTCAGCTGTAGAACAGAATCAGATACTTTGTTTGTCAAGGAACTCAATGATGAGCTGGTTCACCTTCTCTGGAATTTGTTCATGCATAAAATGGCTTCCTTCTGGAATATATACGGTTTCCAAGTTAGGCACAAAATTTTTCACTACCCCTTTTCGGATATAGTTTTCCATGCCGGGAAACTTTAAGAAATAATCTTGCTCACCCACGATAAGAAGTGCTGGAACAGTAACTTTCACGTCACTTAAGCCAGTTTCCACCTTAGCACTCCTGCATAAATAGTCCATATATGATGTTATAGAAAAACTGTAGTCCAAAGACTATTTATAAATAATAAAAATTTCATTCTTTAAGGAAGCAGGAAAATGTCATTGCCATGTTTGTTTACCTGTATGGAACCTGCAATGCATATCTGAATCCAGATTTTTCATATAACGATGCATAGGTTGAAAGGTCTTCCTCAGAGAACCAAGGAGGTAGGGGAGTAGATGGGTCAAACAAGTCCATGATTTCTTGATCATCTGCTGCTATTGGAATCTCACTTCTAGAGAAGAGAGTGTAGATGTTTCTTATCACTGATTTCACAGGAAAACGACCAAAATCTGCTTCTGCCCTCCCAGGTTCCAGAAAATTCAAAATTGACAACAATTACGGCTAAGAAATTGGAAAGGAATATAAAAAAAATGTTTTACGCTTTCAATAAATCAGAAATCATGAATAGTATGAGTTTTAAAATAGTTATGGCTTAATTGCACCGCAATAGTGTGATCTCAGTCTAAGTTTTAACTTTTAATTGTGCCAATTAGGTCCATCGCAAAAATTATGTGATTTTAGTCCCTTAATTTCAATTGAGTCAATTATCACAATTGTATAACTTTAGTCACTTCTCTTAAATAGATTATTTGTTAAAATATATGAAATAATATATATTCCTAGTAGACTAATATCATATTGTGATATTGAGAGATTCAATTGACACAAGTAGAAGTTAGATGACTAATGAGGTACAGGGGAAAAGGCCCCCTCCCCCAATTTTTTTCTTTCTAAAATTTAAAAAATAATAGATTATTATTCAATTATTTTAATGAAGTCTGATTTTTTTATTCGATAAAAAATCTGATTTAAAATTGAATAATATACTTCTTTAAATTTTAATTATTGTACAATTAATTTTTTTCTCTTAACTTTTTTAATTATAAAGTCAACAGTAATTTTTTTTAAAAGAAAAATCTTATATCAATGTTATATTTTTTATCAAAATTTAGGTATTGAATAACCGGCTTTTATCTCCTATTGTTTTTATAAAAAAAAAAAAGTCTTGTGCTATTCAATTAGGATTTTAAATGATATAAACAAGTTTTGTAGTATTAAATTAATACTTTTAAAAAATTTCAAAGAGGGCAAAAAAATTCAATGTTATTCAAGTAAATTTTTTTATAACATAAAAAATCTTTTGATATTAAAAAATGTATACATTTCGAAGAATTAGTTTTTAAGAAGGATTTCAATAAATTTATCAAACTTTTTAGTATAAAACACCTATCAAACAATCTTATTCAAACCCTTGAGATTTTACTAAACTCTTTTTTTTTCTATTGATTATTAGACTTTATTTTCTCTTATCACATATATCATCTTTTCTCTTTAATATTTTTCAAGATGCGTGTGTCATATATATTTCTCTTATTCTTTTAGAATAAAAAAATATCAAATATACTCCTTCTCTCTACACACTTTTCCGTTGTTTTCTAAATTAACTTAATATTTATCTTATATATTAAGGTTAATCATATTTTTCTTATAATGATTATGTACATCACCTACTCAACGCAATATTTTCGTGATTGTCACCCTTAATTTTGTCATTTGCATAACTCAGTTGTAACATTTCATTTTTTGTAAACTAATTTATAAGGGATTATTATTTATAAATAAATAGTTTTTAGAAAAAATGATGAGGTTTTTATAATTAAATAAATAAGGAGAAATGACTTTATTAATTAAAATAATGATTTGAGAGAAAATAAAAGAATGTTTTATTTATTCATTTGATAGACAATAAAATAGAGTTTCTTTTTATAAAATAATAAAAATAAAATAGATAAAGTAAATGATAGGTTTTGAGTAATAGAGACTAGGCCAAGTTTGAGACTGACGATAAAGCTTCACGTCTCCTCTTTCTCTCAATTTCGTTTTCTCTTCTCTCCTCCCAAAATTCTCTCTTTTTCCCGCATACCACCATAGGAAAAACTTGAAGAATCTCAGAAAACTGTTAGAAATGCCGCTATTGTTGTCACAATATACACGTGACCCCGCTTAGAAGTAAGAGATGAGTTATTCACAATTGGGAAGTAATGAAAACATGTGTAGAGATCCTTAAAGTATCAACTAAAATGAGTTTTGAGGTGTTTCTGCACATTTCGATTCTATCCTCACATTTATAACTGTGAATTATATATGTTTGAGAAACCAATTGATGTCAAAATGAGAAGTTGTTGTGAAATTGATGTGTTCTTATGTTGAGTGTGAACACTTAAAAAATTAAGTTCTTTTTATTAATATGCATTATATTCTAAATGACTTATTTTATACAAATTATTATCTTGTTCTAATTTTCTCACGATGACGATCAACATGTTATATATATATATATATATATATATATATATATATATATATATATATATATATATATATATATATATATATATATATATATAGTAATATTAAAATAATAAATTGAAGAAAGTTGTAAGGTTAATGGCTACTAGTAATTTCTTTTGATGTAACCTTAAATTAATTATTATAGAAACTCTTTTGATTAAAAATAATGTAGATTGATTTACTATATATATATGTTATGTCATGCAAATATTATTTTTGTGTGATGTGTATATGAGTTATGAAGCGTGATAAATTATTAAATGAGATTATAAAATTGTTATGAAGATTGAGTAGTGTAAAGTGAAATGTGTCAATTTGTGAGATATATGTGAAACATGATATGGTTGATTGTGACATAATGACATGTGAAATTGTGAACATAAGTTTTAGTTGTGAGTAAGTGTGTGATTAGCACTTGATTTGACATTACTTGTGTTGTGAGTTGTGAATTATATAATAATCCGACCAGTGTTTATCTTGAGAAAAGTGTTGATACATAATATTAAAGGAAAAATGTAGGTTTTATATTTAGGAACCAGTGTTAAATTGTAGCGCAATTGTGTTGAACGTGTTCAAAACACAAGTGTGAGGTCGTGGGTATTGTATAATTCATAAGCAGTGTCTATAAATTGAACTTGTGATAAATTATGAAATAACATGTTGCTTTGAGATTATAATATTGTTATTGAATTTAGTACAATTGAAAAGTTGAACATGTGTTAATTTGTGATATACATGTAAACATGTGATGGTGGATTGTGATATT